>NC_143056.1:32355000-32980000 GCF_052426305.1 Pelodiscus sinensis
TTTTCCTCAACTTTAAGAGGGCCTGCCAGGGGTACAACATTCCTCCTGATCAGTACATGAGAGAGTTAAGATCCCAAATCGCTGGTCCCTTACTGGGGGTAGCAGCTGACCTGCCAGGTGACATGGTAAATGATTATGAACTGTTTAAGCAGGAGGCCAGACTCAGGATGGGACTCACTCCTGAACAGGCCCGTATCGCTTCAGGGCCTCCAAGTGGACCCCAAATACACCATTCCCCGAACATGCTAGTCGTGTACTCAAAAACTGGGAAACCTGGCTCTCTGGAGAGAAGGCCCACACTCAGGAAGAAATCTCTCTCCTGATGCAGATGGAACAGTTCTTCGAGGATGTTCCAGGAGAGATTAGAGGGTACATCCTGGACAGAAAACCAAAAAACCTCAAAGAGGCAGCAGTGCTTGGGGCCAGATGGATGGAACTCAGGGGCCACAGCAATCTGGAAAGCAGTCTGAGGGGGGCCATCAACAACTGGGGATCCTCCCGATCCCCACCCCGCAGAGAAGGGCCCTATACACACCCAGGGAGACCCCAGATCTCTCCTCGTTCCTCCATACCATCTGCTGGGAGCCTCCCTGTTCCAATGATACAGCTGTGATGCGATGCTTTAAATGTAATGAACCGGGGCATGTAAAGGCCGACTGTCCCCAGAGCACCAACCGGCTACAACTCATCACTCCGGGGTTGCCACAAGGAGCCTCAGGCCCAGATGCCTCACTGATCCCCCCAGCGCGGAGGGAGACTGTGAGAGTGGGGGGACGGGAGGTTGTTGCATGGAGAGACACCAGGGCACAAGTGTCAGTGATTCACCACTCTCTAGTGGACCCCAAAGCCATTGATCCAGAGACTCTAGTCACCATTCAACCCTTCAAGGCCGACCCATTCGACCTGCCTACAGCCAAGCTACCAGTTCAGTACAAGGGCTGGTCTGGAACTTGGACTTTCGCAGTCTATGATGACTACGCCATTCCTATGCTGGTCGGGAAAGATTTGGCCAACCATGTAAAACAAGCTAAGAGGGTGGGAGTGATCATGCGTAGCAAGGCTACTCAGGCTGTACACCCAGACACCCCAAACCCTGCACAACATCGGACCAAGCTAGCAGCAATAGAAGCTAAGGGTGAGCGCAATGAATGAGAATACCAGGCAAGGCTAGCAGCAGCACAGGCAAGACTAGCAGAAATAAAGGCAGAGACCAGACAAATGAAAGAACAGAGACTGTATCCTTCCAGGAGTTCAGTGTACAATCATGGGGGGAGGGGTGTGATTATAGCATGGCTAATATGGGTAATCAGGCTGATACCTTAATCCAGCCCCAGGACATGTATGAGGTTTGTGAATGGGGTGAGGGTGGCTCTGGGAAGTTGACAGTGGCTAGTCTGTCCTGGGAGCAAGGTAAAAGTTTCTCTCAGTATCTGCCTGAGGGAGTTAGCTGAGTATCTGCAAGTGAGGTCTCTGCATGTCTGCCTGGAGCCTCAGAGGTGAGTCTGGGGTCAGATTTTTGGGCTCTCCTTGCCCTATTGCAGGAAAGTATCCCTCTGGAACAGTCTGGAGTGGCTGGCCAGAGTGAAAGTTTAGTTGGGGGAAAAGATCAAATTCTGGAGGGTGTTCCGTATGAGCAACCTCTGTGTGTGTAGCCTGGCAGTTTGGCCACTGAGGGGGGCGGGTATGCATGTGGGGGAAGGGTTTCTTCCCAGTTCTTTGTCTACAGAAAGTGCCTGTCAGCCTGAATTGGCTGAGGAGAGAGCTGTGGGCCCAGATTTAGCTCTGGGGACAGCTAAAGCCCAGAAGGGGGAGGGAGAGGTCTCTGATTTCCTCCCAGAGGAGTCTGTGTGTTTTCCTGAAGGGGGGGCTGTGTGAAGACCTGCCTGTTCAGGGGATAGAGGGATCACAGGAGGAGTTGGTGGTGGCTCAGCAGAGTGAGGCTTCTGTTGGGCCAGGGGAAGATGAGCTTTTGTTTGCAGAAAGCCATAAGGAAGAGGATCCTTATGGTGAGGTTGGCCAGCAGGTTGCTGTGCCTGAGGAGGGTAAAAGTGACTTGGGGTTAGAAAGATCCTGTGAGGAGCAAAGGAATTCCATAGCCATTGTGAGCAGGGGAGCCACACCCAGCCAGGCCTACCTGTGAGAGAGGGAGTTCACAACCTAAACCCATAGGGCATGGGGGAGGGGCAAGACTTGTGTTTGCCCAGGAAGGCTGCAACTTTTTAAATCTAAAAAGCCAGAATTGTCTATGTTCACTTGGGATGGATTTGTTCCTACTTCTTATGTTAACTTTCATAAAACTGTGCTGCTGATACTAAGAATTGTAACGATGTCCACTGTGCATGATTTTGTACCAAACCCCTGGAAACTGTTAAGAGATGTACCCAAGCACACACTGTATATTCAAAAGCCTTGTGACACTGGTATTTCACTGTTAATACTTATAATTAGTGTTGGAGCTTCTCACCTGAGAAGGGGAATGCCAAAATTGGTGTGCTATGTATAAAGGGAAACTGAGGTACGACTACATTTTTTGTTTTCATGGCTAAGTGCCAAGAGGCCTACATTATGGGGAATAAGGATATATACATTGTACTGGTGTTAATTGGATTTCAGACCATTGCCAAAGCGGGAATGGATAAATTTAATATTTTCACTAATAGGTGTTGGGTTCAAATGCTGAGCAAAGGGGCCCATGTAAGATGTCAAATGAAAGCTTGTCCTCTTCTGATTCTATATATGATACTGGTGTACGTGTGATGTTGTATATGAAGTTAGGGAATGGACTCTGTTCTTGGATGTTAATTTTTTTTCTATCTGGACAGAAGCAATGAAAATGGACTGCTTGCCTGTGACCAGCTCCAGCTGGAAGAAGCAGGAAACATCAAAGGGCCCTCTGAGTCTGACACTAAAGACCATTAAGCTAGAAGTTGTATTACCTTTGCTAACCACCTGCATCAAGCACTGGGTGATTGATGTATGACAAGTGTTCTCATTAACAATCTTACTCTCAACAGTTTCTTTCTTTTATTAATGTATCTTTAGAGTTTAGATTCTAAAGGATTGGCCCAGCGGGATCTTGTGGGTAAGATCTAAAGTGAAAATTGGCTTGGAACTGTGGCTGAGTCCTTTGGACCAGGAGGATCTGTTTGGAGTTGGTGAGTGTGGGTTTTATAACCTCTCACTAGTGTGAGGCCTAAGTCTGGTGATGGCACCGGGAAGCTGGAGTGTCTAAGGGGTTTTGTTGGTGAGGCTTCCTGCTGGCTGGGGAGGCAGCTGAAGTGCTCGGTGTAATTTGAGGGGTGCCTGGGGAAGGACCCCAGTGGAAGGCGGTAAGTAGCCTGGATTTTAAGCAATTCACCCTGAGCTGACACCCTCAGCGGTGCCAAGACCTGGCCTGGTGTATTTCTCAAGAGATACAGAACCTGGTCAATGAACTTTAGATCAAGACCCCATGCTATTCTAAATTTGATTTTGAGACTGAGAGTTTGATTGGTTAATGAGGCTTTTCTGGACTCAATTACTTAGTATACTTTCTGTATATCTGTTATGGTATTCCATGGATATGGAAGCATTTTGTTTACTTTTCATGTTTTAAATAGTCTAGTAAAGTGTGCATAAATGTATTTACTGTGTTTTATCTCAGACCTCCAGGAAGAAATCACAGCCAGTGTGACCAGAGGCTGTCCAGCACCATCTATAATTTGGGCGGGGGGGGGGGGGAATGTCATGATTATGAGGGTTAGCCAGCAGCCTGGGGATTAAGGGGTTAACTACACCTAGCCAGGTGGAATGGCCAATAGGAATGTAGGTAGGACTTTCAAACTGGGACAAAGGAATTTGGGTCTTTCCCTCCTTTGTCCCTGGGGTTCCTCTGCAGCTCTACAGAGAGGGACAAACATCTGTTCTTGATATTATAATTCAATTGAAAGCTCATCACCTAATAAACCAACTAGTTAGTCTTTAAAGTGCTACATAGTTCTGTTTTTTGCTTAAAATATGTTTGGCTTTTCTTTTTAACTAAGTTCTAGCCCATGGTGTAATTCCTCCATGAGTATATTTTGTTACCTTTCCATCTAATCATTATGCTTGCAACAGGGATATTGTTGTAATAATAAAAGTTTCTCTTTTCTTTTTATTAACCTGGCATTGGTTAATTGTGTGCCTGATTTTTATTTTAGGGATGAGATTTCCCAAATGATCTTTCCCCTAATCTCGTTATTAATATCTGGATGGTGGCAGCAGAGGTTTTATTCCCAAAATCTAGGTTTTCAAGATTTTGGGGGAAGTTTTATACCAAAGCCTGGTAGATACGGCTTTGGGGTACACTTGCTGGCCTCCACTTCTGCATTTATCATTTTCCATACACAGGTACCCTATTAGCCCCTGCCCCAGGTCCTGATTGTTCACACTTGTTATCAGGTCACCCTATTTCAAAGTCTGTTTGGTTTTTTTTTTTTTTTTTTTTTTTTTGGTTAAGAGTCAACTAGAACACAATAAAGTCTTGACCCAGAATCAGATTGTCTGTTAATGATTTAGTACTAATATCTCCACCCCACAAAGGTCCAATGTATTACAGATAAGGCATTCCATTCTGTCCTTAGAGAGAGTGAGTGAGTGAGAGAGATCATCTAAATGTCCCTGACTCTGTATTCTATAGAGGCTAAAGGGTAGAGATAGGCCTAAATTAGGAGGTGGAATATTTGTTCCATTCATTTACAAGGTCTGGATTTGAGCTCATTCTCATAGCTCAAGATTTTATATTTGAGAGCTTGCTTTTGAGCCCATCTTTTACAAGGAAACTGTCGGATACTTCTAATATGTCTTAATTCTGATTTGTTTGTAATATCTTCTTAAAAGCCTTTAAATACACGTTTCTATATTTTTCTTTTATTTTTGAAAAATCTCATTTACATCTAATGTTTTAAATAAACACAAAAAATTGGGATGTTATTGTTTAAAAACACATTTTTACTATGTTACTGTTAATGTATTAATTTATCTGGAATGGAGTGGTAGATTTGTACAGTAGATACAACCTTCAGATATTTAAGATCTGGAAGATCTTCCCCTAACAGATTCAACAATATCTATTTAATATGTCACATTTTGGTTCCAAAACTTTAGTAATATTTCTGGAAGGCACATAATAAGGTCAAAAGTAACATTTGTTACTGAAGATTCCACAAAAAGTAGGTGGTTTCACTTTAGCTGCAGAATATTTGTTTACTACTAATCACTAAAGTTTTGTGAGTCTTGTTGGATGTTTGAAAGAAAAATGTTAATGTACAAATAACTGTCCTTAGGTGAAATTCTCATGTATTGCATTCAAGAATCATACTCAAATATTGGATTAAGGGATTTGCGTGATTATCCTCTGACGTCAAATATTAAGTCAAATCCTGCAGTTTTTTGGACAAAATGTAGGAGCTTGCTTTAAGTTAAAAACTGTAGAGTGTAGTTAGGATGTCTAAAAGTTCGCCCACATATATACGTGCCTAAATATAAATGTGCATGCTTAACTCTAGTCCTGTATTTGGAAGTTTCCCTTTATGTGCACATATGTTCTCCACTGATGTAAAAACTTAGTCATATTAAAAGTGATGGTAGTGAGGTGTACACGTTGATGAGGGAATATGAAATATATGAAATTAAACAAAATGAAAATCTCAACAAATATTAATATTATAATGTTAGTACTTCTGTGAAGAAATTCTATAATAAAACAGAAATACTAAAATAAATCCTCATGAAAGGTTAAAAAAAAGGACGTGGAGTAAAAATTGCTGTGTATCTATGCATAATTCATCTCACAAATTTACTTTTTTAGTCTTTACCGTGTTAATGGCTATTCACACCAAATATGTGTTCTATATACTAGTTTGTACTAATGAAATGACATTTTAAAAATAAAGTTACATTTGTGTATTTTAATATAGATGTCTCGTTTTACTTAAGGATGAAACAGCTTCAATTATAGATACTCAAGAGCCAATTCTGATCTGTAATATTTTCTGCAAAATTGTATCATCCAGTATTTGAAAATCTACCAATGTTAATGCCTCAAAATAACATTCTTACCAAAAGGAAATAAATTTTTCCTAAATTTGCTTTCATCTGATTGTACAGCTATTGTACAACTAAGTCTTGATCCCTCATTCTTTGTGCATCTAAAACTTACTCTGAAACTATGAATATACAAGGAATGCAAAACTATTCCCTGGTTTGACTAGCATACAAGGAGATACAATGACTTGCCCAAGATCTTAATTATAAATTTATCCATCTCCACAGAAATCAAAGGGAGTCCTTCCATTTCTCGCAATAGGAGTTGGACTGGGTCAGTAAGTCAGTCAGTGTTTGTGCCTAGAATGCAAGGGGCTTTTGCTCTGAACAGTAGAGTATGTTATGGCTGTTATAATGAATAAACTATCTGGCTATGTCTAGACTGGAATGATTTTCTGAAAATGCTTTTAACGGAAAACTTTTTCGTTAAAAGCATTTGCAGAAAAGAGCGTCAAGATTGGCACTTTTTGCAGAAAAGCGTCCATGCCAATCTAGACGTGCTTTTGCGCAAAAAGCCCCGATCGCCATTTTCGCGATCAGGTCTTTTTTGCGCAAAACAAATCTGAGCTGTCTACACTGGCCCTTTTCCGCAAAAGGACTTTTGCCCGAACAGGAGCAGCATAGTATTTCCACAAGAAGCACTGATTTCTTACATGAGATCGTCAGTGTTCTTGCGGAAATTCAAGCGGCCAGTGTAGACAGCTGGCAAGTTTTTCCGCAAAAGCAAGTGCTTTTGCGGAAAAACTTGCCAGTCTAGACACAGCCTCTCTGACTGGGCAACATTTGCTGTTTTAAATTATAACTACTACATAATATAATTATCTAATAATTTTACTAAATTAAAAAGTTTAATTTTGAATATTAACAAACTACAATTCCTTAAAGTGGTCAATAAGCATGTGGACAAAGGGGATCCAGTGGATATAGTGTACTTAGATTTCCAGAAAGCCTTTGACAAGATACATTATGAGTAAGGAGTCATCCATAACTGGTTAAAAAGACAGGAAACAAAGGGTAGGAATAAATTATTAGTTTTCAGAATGGAGCGATGTAACTAGTGGTGTCCTGAACTGGGACCAATCATATTCAACATATTCATATATGATCTGGAGAAAAGGGTAAACAGTGAGGTAGCAAAATTTTCAGATGGTACAAAACTGCTCAAGATAGTTAAATCCAAAGCAGATTGTAAAAAGAGCTTCAAAAGGATCTCACAAAACTAGGTGACTGGGTAACAAAATGGCAGATTAATTTTAATGTTGATAAATACAAACAGTAATGTATATTGGAAAACGTAATCCCAATTATAGTATAAAATGATGAGAACTAAATTAGCCCTTACCACTGAAGAAAGAGATCTTGGGGTCACTGTGGATAGCTCTCTAAAAACATCCATCTTGTTAGGAATAATTAAAAAAGGGATAGAGAATAAAACAGACTATCTTATTGTCTCTACATAAATCCATGGTATGCCCACGTTTTTGTTAGAAAAAAAACTGCTCCCCCAGTAAAAAAGTTTGGCCAGGCCGCTCTTGCTATAGTGGGCTGCAGTACTCCTTGGGAGAAACCGGCCGCACCCTTCCTGCATACCATTGCCTTTAGAAAAAGGGAAGGTATGAAAAGGGGAAAATAGCCTAAGACTTTCCCACCCGTCACCTTGGCGTGAGAACTGCGGAGCTTACCTGGTCTTATGAAACCTGCACAGTTTCGGCCCAACCCCTGGAACACAGACCCCCCACTTGGTGACCATTGGGCCATATATGGTAATATGCAAGCACAGGAAAGCGATGTGCAGATTTGGGGATAAATACCCATTGCACAGTTCGCTCTAGGAGGTCTTCGCAACACACGTACCACCGTACGTGTGCCTTCCCGTATACTTCAAAGCGCTGCCGGCCTGATCAACCGACCAGCCACCTCCCCTGACTCTCGGGCGTAACGAAGGCCTTCACAACCGAACCGATATCTTTGAAATGTATGTATTATTTGATTTTCTTTGTTGTATAAGCTTAGTGTTGTAGTTGTTTTGGGTAGTACATAGAGTTTGTAGTTATCACTCTTATTTAATTAGAGTGTAGCTGGATATTGTTAGAATAGAGACTATTCCCCTTGCCATTCCCATCCTTATATCGCTGACACATTTAACTAGAAATCATAGAATAAATATAATAAATAATGTAAATTCATTATTAACATGGTCTATTAATCTTAGAATAAATACTATAAATTCATCACTGTCATAAATAAATATCCTTTATTTGCTAAAACTGTCCACCTGGTTCTGTCCTATCCCCGCTTGGGTATGCATCATCAGACCTGTGATTCTCGCGACAATTTTGAATATTTCATGCAGATATGCTCTCCTTATCTCAAAAAACTACTTTGGCACTGGAAAAGTTCAGAAAAGAATAACAAAAATGATTAAGGGTATGGAGCAGCTGCCATATGAGAAGAGATTAATAAGAACAGGACTTTTCAGCATAGGATAGAGGAGACTAAGGGGGGATATGATAGAGGGATGTAATATGACTGGTGTGAAGAAAGTAATTAAGGAAAAGTTATTTATCTGTTCCCATAGCACAGAGCAAAATGCAGGACAATGTAGCACTTTAAAGACTAACAAGATGGTTTATTAGATGATGAGCTTTCGTGGGCCAGACCCACTTCCTCAGATCAAATAGTGGAAGAAAGTAGTCACAACCATATATACCAAAGGATACAATTAAAAAAAATGAACAAATATGAAAAAATATGAACAAATAGCACAGAGGTGGCCAACCCATTTAACAAAGAGAGCCGAAACAGCAGTGGAAAAAATGCGAAGAGCCACACCAGAATTGTCGAACAAAAAAAAAAAAAAAAAAAAGCCCCTTTAAGAAACAAAATTAGGCTTTTTGTGGCCATGTCAGGCTCCTGTTGATGGCCACCATCATGGGCGCCATTTTCAATCACCATCCCAGGGGAGGGGGACAAGGGGCCATTAGGGGGGAAAAGAGCTTCTGTGGATCGCGAGCTGCAGGTTGGCCACCACTGCCATAGCACAAGAACTAGGGGTCACCAAATTAACTGAATAGGTAGCAGACAAACTAAAAGAAGTATTTCTTCACACTACACATAGTCAACCTGTGGGACTCCTTGCCAGAGGATGTTATGAAGGACAGGACTTGAACAGGATTAAAAAAGAACTTAATAAATTCATGGAGGATTGATCAATCAATGTCTATTAGCCAGAATGGACAAGAAAAGTTCCTTAGACTCAGTTTTTCAGAAGCTAGGAATGGATGTCAGGAGGTGGACCACTTGTTCTTCTGGGACATCTGGTATTGGCCATTGTGAGAAGACACCATACTGGGCTAGATATAGCTTTAGTCTGATCTTGTATAGCCATTCTTATGTTCTTATTACTGCAGCTATATTAGTCATTGTAACAATCAATTCTGAATCTATACTATTACCTATACTATCATAGTCTTTAATAGTAAAGTTACAATTTGAACATCTGAATCTACTTATAGATGTAACAACCTAATCCAAAATACTCCATGAGCCAAATTCAGCTTTGGAATAGATAGATGAAACTCTAGTGAAATAAATAGCTACACTAAGGAAAATGTGGCCTGAGAGGTAAAATGTAAGGAAAATAGTTACTTTATCCTGAACTTTGCAGCTTCTAAGAGTTTTTTTTTTAATTATAACTTTAGTATCATTTTAATATAGGTTGTTGCTGTTTCTCTGTATTTGGAAGTGGTGATGGGATGGGAGGGAAGTTTAAAAAAAAAAGTTAAACTCTAAGCCTCTCATCTGATTATTTCCCTGTATTCTCCCACTATTTCATAGAAAAAGTATATGCAAATAAAGATCTCCATAAAGAAATAACACAAAATATTATATAGAAACTGATGAAGATTGCTATTATGCTATTTTACTATTCCATAAGTAATTCAAAAGTGAGTGCATGGGTATAAAACTGATTATTCTGTTGCTTGAAACAGCATTGTTTTAAAATTTTAATTATTGTATGTTTGTGTGTATTTCTGTATAAATTGACCTTATTGAGGACTAACTACTTATAAAGTTTCATCTTGTAAATCTCAGGAATTTTGTATTTATTGTTTTATGCTAATAGGGTCTGGAAGGCCTTGATCCGACAAAGATATGCACATGGCAGTTATGGAAAAATTCACATACATACAGTAAATACATGTATAGGTCGTCTTAGGTTTAGGGTTACAATCTTCTTGAACAGAATTTTTTTTTTTTTTTACTCTTCTACAGTTAAATTCGATGAACACATTTTGCTTTAACTTGAAAAAAATCCCCTCATTTTATGGCTGGGATCACATTTGGAAGACTCCAGTTGAAAGGAAGAATTTTCCAGAAAGTTATGACCATGTGAAAACAAGGGCTCATAATGCAAGTCAGTCTTTACCACCATAAAAAACTGAATTTATGCTACTAATTGTAAGTCTGCTATTGAGTCATATTTCTTAAAATGCTGATTTAATTTTTCTTCTTTGTGGTAAGACTAATTGTCAAATAGTAAAAATTATTTCGGAAACCAAATACACATTTTGCCCACCTTTGTATCTTGTAACTGTTCCAGGGGGGTAGCCGTGTCAGTCTGTAACTGGGAAAAAAATGTAAAAACATCTTAAGAAGTGAGTTGTGCCCACGAAATCTCATGGTACTATCTACATTTTTTGCTAGTTTCTAAGATGCTGCAGAACTTTCATTATTTTTTTATTTAAATTTTTTTTATTAACTATGTATCTAATATTTCCATAGGGTAACATTGTTAAACACATTTGGTATTTCAGAAGGAAGCTGTTTCACTGTTGGCTTACATTTGTTGAAATCAGATTTTTGAGAACCATTATAAATAATAAACCTGTCAAAAGATATGAAGTGTTTTACCTTAGACCGTTTTAAAATAAAAAGCTGCATGTGACAGTATTCACTCCAATGCTGAAAATTACTGAAAATTTTTGCTTCTAGTTTTTGTAGCTATCAACCACACAATTTATAGTATATAAATATCATATAATAAACAAATAGAATTTCCAAGTAAGTTTTGAGGATGATTTTGTTGTCACCTCCTCTCTCAAGAACACACCAGAAACTTGATTAATCCAGAAAACTGGTTTACTTTGTACTTTCAAATTTCTGTGCTGCAAAAAAGCTGAACCTTTGTAATGGTTATCAAGACATTTTGAAACCGTTTGTAATTTAAAATAACCCAATAAATAATGACAAAGAATGTTTCAGAATTTAAAGTTCTAAAAACAAGTTACAGAGGATGAGTAATTAGTTATAACTCTGTTATTTCTTATTCATTCTCTTTCCATTAATCAACACTGAAAAAAAAGAAACATCAAAGTTAGCTGAGGTTTTTTTTTAACCATGGAAATCCTTAAAAGGTTTTTGGCATTGTTTTTTGTAACCCATTTCTCACACAAGTGATCCTCGTTATATTAGAGTTTCCATTTGGTCAGATTGGGAGATAAAGTTCAGTTGAATTTAATGATGAATTCTGCTGAAAAAATAGATGCTATAGCTCAGAGCTACTCAACACGTGTCCTGTGCACCTATGCGGCCCACATCCTCTTTCTTTGCAGCCCGCGGTGCAATTTGGGCTTACGTGAGGCTCAACATGTGGCTCGTAGATGGGAGCCAAAACAAAGAACTTGTCAATATAATGGTCTTCTGTTGATATTCATTTTAGTAGTTAAATTCATTGACTGTCATTGCTCATTAAAAGTGCTGTCATATGGGTGGAAATCGGGTAAATATTGCATTTTATTAATAACAGCAGAACTGACTTAAATGGAGTCTGGGTGTTGTATAGTCTTGCCTTAATCTTTTTATTCATACCCATCAGTGTGAAAGAAGCTATTTGCATATATTTGCATATATGTTTGTATGTATATGCAACCACATTTAAGTTGTGGCCCTCAGCATGTGCTGTGAGTATCATTGTGGCCCCCAGAGCTTCCAAAGTTGAGGAGCTCTGCTATAGCTCTTACTGACTGGCTAATGGCAGAAGTGAAGGGTAGGCATGAGTGAAAGCCTCCAATATTATATAGTTATAAATGAAAAAGATTTTTCATATTGTACTTGTTTGTGATGCTTTGAAAGCAATTCATAACCCAATTAATAGGAATCACATGGAAGTGAACAACATAGGCATATTTCATAAAGGTACACATGTTAGTCTGTTTCAGCTAAAGCAAGAAGGAGTCTTGTGACATGTTAAAGACTAACACATTTATTTGCTTTCATGGGCTGGAACCCACTTTGTTAGATGCATGAAATGGAAACTTCAGTTTGGCAGATGACACACCCATCTTTTCCATGTGTGTTACATTACTATGAGGATGACCATGCTAACAATGTCAAATCAAGCAGGATGGATGTGGCCCATTCCCAACAGTTGATGAGAAGGTGTGAATACCAAAAGAGGGAAAGTTATTTTTTTGTAGTAAACTAGCCACTCCCAGTCTCTATTTAGATCCAGTCTGATAGTGTCAAGTTTGCATATAAATTCTAGCACTGCAGTTTCATGCTGAAGTCTGGTTTTGATTTTTTTTTTCTGAAGTATGACAACTGTTACTGAGTGTCCAGGGAGATTGAAGTGCTCTCGTACTGGTTTTTGAATGGCAGTGTACATGGCAGAGGGAAACTGCTGGCACATAATGGAATATGTCATATTAGTACATGTGCTGGTGAATGGTCCCCTGATGGCATGATGTGGTTAGATCCTATGATAGTGTCACTTTAGTAGACATGAGGACAGACTTGGCAATGGAGTTTGTTGTAGGGATTGTTTTTGTTGTGTGCTGTGTTGTTGCTGGTGAGTATTTGCTTCAGGTTGGGGGACTGTCAGAGATTGATCTCAATGGCCAGACTTGTCATCTCCTCAGCTTGTCTCCCAATTCGGTAGTAACTCTGAGCTCTATTCTTTTCTGAAAATCAGAGAGGAAAGGCTGACATAAACAGACTAAGAAGTATAAGAGAACATGTAACAACTGGCATATACAATTCAGTGAATACCACAGTTTTAAATTAGAAGTGTAATCTCTAGGGTCAAAAGACCTATGACAATTCACATCAACTAAGGCTCTACCCCTCTAGTTCTAACAGATAATTTTATCACAATTTGCACAAAACCACACCAATAGTTCTTGGGATAAAAAACCATGAGACCGAAACCATGAGACCATGTGAATCTAATATAGGAGATTCACATGATGGAGCTACAGAAATATTTAATGCTCCAATTTGCCATACTATTGTACAGGCCCAAGATGAACCATAATAACCATAGATATAATATAGGTTCTAAATAAGTGATGCTGAAAGTTAAACTCTTTCATCTAGAAATAACTGATCTGTTTCTCACTTGTTCTGTGGTACTAAGTGCATGAAGAGAGTTACGTAATCAAACCACTTCTCTAGGCAGCCATTTTATGGCTTTTTACTCTGCAAAAAGTTACAAGCAAGTCATGCAGGAAAATTCTCCCAAGGCTGCCCACTGACCACTTTTGAAATTACATCCTAACCTTTTTAGCAACCTGCTAGAGAAACAACTAACTTTACCATCAGATTTGGGAAATTGTCAAAAAAAATAGCATATCTTCCTTAGTGACACCAGCCTGCCTCTCCCCTGCCTATCTGAGATGTCAGCATAAGCAGGGCTCGACAATTAATGTAATCTACTCACCCGTGGCAAGTAGATTACAAGCTGGCACAGCCGCGCAGCGCGGTCAGCACATGTGCAGCATGGTCTGCGCATGCGCAGCGCACCGAACCACACAGCTGGCGAGCCCTGAGCATAAGAATCATAGCACTTTAAATCTTCTGAGACTCTTCAATAAAAAGGAGTTAAAGGACTAAACTGGATATAACATGAACCTCTAAAGCAGGGATGGGGAACCTCAGGCCAGGCCCGTAAGGCCCAGCCACCCACCCACAGAGCATACAAAATCTACTACCCTGAGTTCCCTCCCCCTCTCCTACCCCCCCCCCCAACCTCTGGTGTGCAAGGGAAAGGTGGGGAGTGTCTTTCTTCTTCATAGTCAGGGATTCTTATTTTGCTTCTCATTTGTGTGCGGCCCTTGAACGATTTTTCTGTGAGTCAGTGGCCCCCAACACAAAAAAAAGTTAGCATCCTGCACTAAAGCCTCCTCAAGTCTAATTTTAAACTCCCCATGGAAATAGTTCCTCTGTCCACCCCAGAGTCTACTAGCAGGTTTTCTAATTGCTTGGAACCAAAAGTACTCATTCTTGAGAACTATAGTTTATGCACTGTGTAGTCTCCAAGAATAACTGTGATTTTCATGATGTATGCTCCTTCCATATTTAAGGGCCTCGAGATCACTGTGGCAGCTCCAGAGGTTGCATACAGAAAGAGAAACGCATGTCCTTTCTGGGAATAAGAAAAACATAGCTGGCCTACTTTGGATGATTTTACTAAATTTGTTCTGTGGGTGTTGCCATCAATAGCTATCGTTTCTCCATCTAAAATCTCTAACCTGACAGCCTTATTCCCAAGGTTGACAAAGTCTCAGCTTCTGTGAACTGAGGAAACACCTAGCATTCAACTACTGACAAACAGTAGGGCAATCTCCATTACAGGACTATATTCTTATTTCAGTTTTGGCAGAAGTGGGCAACATGATTAAGAGGCTTTTATTTTCAGTAAGTGTACTGCTAGTTTCCAGACTTGGGGTTATCAGTGATGGTGTTGCAGGACACAAGCATAACACAAAAGTGCACTGCATCAAGACTGGGGATTTGTATTAGAAATAAATTCAGTTAGTTTAGTTTGGTTAATCTTCCTATTTAGTCTTGAGTTTGCCTATACAGAGATAAATTTTCCAGTCAGAATCAGATCAGACTCTCCATTGTTCTGGGCCTATCCTTGGGTCAGGCCTATAAGCGAGCTGATGCTGATCTCAGTACTTCAAATCGTTACACTTTCCACTCTGCTTTCACTCTCTTGCCTTCTTGGCAGTTTAACAAAAAAATCAACACCATACAGGCAGTCCCCGACTTACGCGGATCCAACTTACGTCGGATCCGCACTTACGAACGGGGCTTTCTCGCCCCGGAGCTCACAGGCAGCGGTCAGCCACCTTGACCTCCGGGGCGAGAAAAGCTGTTCCCGGTGCCCCTGGTCTGCTGGGGACCGTCTCCAGCAGACCAGGGGCATCGGGAACAAAGCAGCAGCCCCGGCGGGTTTGCTCGCGGTGCCCCTGGTCTGCTGGAGACGGTCCCCAGCAGACCAGGGGCACCGGGAGCAAACCCGCAGCAGCGGCGTGTTCCCCCGCTTCTGAGGCTTTGCCAGAGCAAAGCCTCAGAAGCGCGGGACCCCGCCACGGCTGCTGGTTTGCTCACGGTGCCCCTGGTCTGCTGGAGACCGTCTGCAGCAGACCAGGGGCACCGGGAGCAAAGCGGGTCCCGCACCAGAGCAAAGCCTCAGAGGCGAGGCACCCCGCCGCTGCGGCTTTGCTCCCCGTGTCCCTGGTCTGCTGGGGGGGGGGGGACGCAGCTAGTGTGCCCCCCCCCCCAAAGTAGACCAGGCTTTTGTTGTGGACCCTGGGGCAGAGCAGCTGGGGCGCTGCCGGTTGGTCCCGCAGCGCCGCTCTGGGCACTACTGGACCAACCCGGCAGCACCTCTGCCCCAGGCGTCCTGATTCAGCCGCTGCTGGTCAGTTTCAGCAGCGGCTGAATCAGGACGCCTGGAGCAGAGCAGCTGGGGTGCTGCTGGGTTGGTCCAGTAGCGCCAAGGAGCCGCGCTACTGGAGCAACCCAGCAGCACCCCAGCTGCTCTGCCCCAGGCGTCCCCAAGTCAGCCGTTGCTGAAACTGACCAGCGCTGACTACAGGAAGCCCGAGGCACAATTGCTCTGCCCCGGGCTTCCTGGAATCAGCGGCTGATCAGTTTCAGCAGCGGCTGAATCTGGACACCAGTTCCGACTTACATACAGATTCAACTTAAGAACAAACCTACAGTTCCTATCTTGTACTTAACCCGGGGACTGCCTGTATAAGCAAAAATACAAAGACTCCTGTTTTTATCATAGGGTCAAGCCTTTAAACATGGATACATTCCCTCTCTTCCTTCTTTTCTTCTGCTTTTTCTTGCTCTCTCCTTTTGAAGATACTCAGTCTTTTGTAAAAAGTGGGGGTTTGCACTAAGCTTTCTGAAGGGTTCTTCATGATAATCTAGTCTGAGCTCCTGCATAACACAGCCTGTAGAACATTATCATGTGACGCAATCCCATAATTTCTGCTGGAGATAAAAAAAAAAAAAAAAGGTTTTAGAAATACAACCAAACTGGGCTTAATTTTGGCTCATGTGGCTCTCTCCCTTAAGTTGTTCAAGAAACTAATACTCCGCACTTATTGCCTTATCTTATTATATATACTTTCTGCCATCCACAAAGGAGGCACCGTTAGCATTAGAAATGCACAAGACAACCAACATTCCCAAACTATTAAAAATAAATTGAATTGTATGCCTGAGCAATAATAGAGATGGAATTTCTTTAACATCCTTTTGAACTGCTCAAATTAAGTTTTTTCAGGTACAACTCTCAGATGTTTGCCTCCCTAGGCTGGGCGCACAGCAGCAACCTGAGCTGTGCTCAAGAAGCACATTTCTCCTTCTCCAAACTTTCATTTAAGCCTGGCAAAGCTGCTGCATAAGATTTAAGGAAACGAAGTCCAATCAGTCAGCAAGAGGCTAGAAAGTGTTGGGTGTGGATTAACGGGAAGCAGCCCTCCTACATTGAAACGTGCTCTCCCACTTCGGTGCATATGCTAATCATTGCCTGCAGATGCTTTCAGTGTAGACAACTCTGTAGCAAAGCTGAGGAGAGAGAAGCAAACGCATGCTCAGGTGCAATGGTCTGAAAGACAGAATTGCGCCTTCAAGCAGCCAGGCACCAGGAAGAAGTGATTCGCTGGCACATAAATTAATTGAAGGGAGGGATTATATCCTCCGGCGGAGGGTTACTAGTTTTTTTTCGTTCTACCACAGCGCATAACGTAACCGAAAGCTGCTGATGCGTCTGAGGACAGTATTTTGTCAAGAGCTCTTCGATTGGCCGAAGGGACCCTGCAATGATTTGTCGGGAAGAGCCGAGCCTCCTGATTGGTTGCGTTGCACCTGCAATGCGTCAAGTAATGATGCCCGAAAGTAAGGGTGCTGGGGCTTGGCTTGCCTGTGAATGGCCGTTGTGTTGCGGCGCGGGAGTGGCGTTCTTAGCACGCGGAAGATGGATGTACAGCGGCGCGCGGGGGGTAGAGGTTTGGCGCGCGCCTTTGCAGGGAGTATGGCGCGTGCAGTTCTAAGCAGCCTGGGCTGGAGTTGTGCTGCCGCCTTCTTTTCTTCTGGTCTGACACTTGCAGGAGTGGCAGGGACTGGGCTCAGTAATCGGGTGTGGCCGGAGGGATCCTTTCTCCTAGACCCGGTTTCCCCTTCCCCTCCTTTTTTTTTTTAAACTCTACTGAATTATCCGAAAAACAGGCGCAACCTGTGGTCCGTCCGCGCCCCTTTGCCCAAACACACACCCTAAGAGTTACAAGTGGGGTATTAAAAGCTCTGTCCTCTGCTGCTGTGGGCGCAACAAGCGTTTAATGCAGTGGTTCTCAGACTGTGGCCGTGGAACGAGAGTTCAGGGAGGATCTATGCAATGTACATCTTCTGAATTCAATTTTGTGTCTCATTGCAAAAACACTTTACAGAAACCTTCATTACGAGGAAATGCTTTTGCAAAATTAGACAACGTGAAACTCTGCAAACAAATGAAAATTTGACCTACCGTCATTTAAGACACCTACTAGCATCCAAAAATTTCAAACTCGACATTAGCCCTAGCTAGAGGTCAGAGCTATATTGCATAAATAAGCTACAGATAAGGTTGCCAAGCTGCTGTTATATCAGGTTAAAGGAATTAAAAGATAAACTAGTTTTAAAATCATATAATCTAATCAAAATGCCTATTGAAATACATGCTGCAAAATATCCTTTATTATTAGAGGAAGATGCTTTAACAACTGCTTTAAATTGATCCAGAATGATGGAGTTTCTCTTAAAATAAGCAACATTTTTGGCATGTCTGCAAGACCTACCTACAAGAAAGAATCTAAACATGGGAGTAGTTTAAAGATGTTTGTTGTTTTATAGAAAGACTTAAGTAATTTATTGTTATTGGAGGCTTTTTTACCCCTTCAGAATCCTGTTGTTGAAGGGTGAGTCAGCAACAAGTCTGTGAACACAATGTAGGAAGCTGTATTTTAAATGAAGCTTCACTATTCATGCATTATTAAAAGCATGTTTGCATATGAAAAATCCTACTGCGCCAGTTGCAACATTGAATAGGAACATGGATCCTGACAGCCTAGTTCCTTGACTTCAGTGGGAGTTTTGCGTAAGTACAGAATGCAAGGCTCATTGTTTCTATTGCAAGGATTTTAAGGTTTATTTAAATAATTGTTTATGCCTTTTGCTCGCTATGAAATAAGAGTTTTTACAAATTTTATTATTTTCTTTTCACAGCTTTGCTGGTATGAACACTTTTTACTGTATTTTTTCCCCACAAGAATTCTTGCAAAATATTGGCGACAATTTAAGCATGTTGTAGTTCCCAGCCCAGTGGAACAAATAGAATGAAACCTTTATTGGAATATATGCCTATGTAAATGTTGTAAAATTATAATTATGAATAAAGCAAGATTTGCTAATATCTATCTATGTATTTTAGAAATGCGCATCTGTCGTGAGTCTGTTTATTCAAGAACTCCTAAACGTTAAGAGCTAGGACTACCCAATTTGGTATGCAGCTTCCTCTTAACTTAAAGCAAGGTCAAGGTTTGGTTGTGCCTAAAAAACAGGATGTGCTGGGAATGGAACTAATTTCCATAACGTGGAAAGGGAGGGGGCAGAGACAGGAGGGATGCAAAGGGGAGGGGTACAGAGAGGAGGGACGCAATACTGAGAGTGGGCACTGGGGGCTGCCGCACCACCAAGAGAGTGACCAGCAGAGTTGGGGCTCTGCCATCTTGCTTGCCACCAGACTGGGTAAGTAGCACCCTCCACTCCAAACCCTTTCCTCTCTGGCTGCAGCACCGCGGTAGGGGAGGCCCCTGGGATCTGGAGGCAGACAGAAGGCCCTGATGGCTGGGGTGGGGAGGGAAAGCACTGCCGGATGGGATCCCTGGCCGTGAGCCCCTCCCAACCGTCACTCTCACACCCCCAATGTCCTTAACCCTCTGCATGCATGCACACACACCTGAAGGTCCTGCCCTGACTCCAGCACCATCCACACCACTAGCCCCCTTCCCTGAAGGACTAAGGCAATGCCAGGTAAGTCTCCTAGTAAAACATAAAAGCAAGATGATGAACTCATGCCTTTTTCTTATGTGGCCTTTTTGAGTATGACAGCATTGGTTGGCAATATAGAAACAATTGTCTAAAACAATTACAGGGTTTTTAGCAAAGGAATATAAGAGAATTGGGCTTAAAATAATAGGGAAACTTGTTTCTAAGCAATGTCTGTTGTAAAGAACAATTGTGTACAAGTAATTATCTCGGTATTAGAAATTAATTTTAATAATGTAATTATACAGAATTCAATACAGACACCAAATATGAGTGTCAGACTGAATCTGAAAATGTATTTAAAAGTTAACATTTTATTGAGGAAATAAATATGCACATTTTAGAGTTTAAAATTTGTTGCCACAGTGTCTTGAATAAATCATATAAATGTTACATAAACAAAATTAAAAATATTTATTTAAAAGGAAAACACTAATGCACTGAAGATGGAAAAATGGTAGGGTTTTTTGTGGTAATATGTGTAATGCAAGAGAGAGTTTCTCTTGGTTATTGAAGATAAGTAGGAAACTACTATTATTAAAAATAGGTCATTGATTTAGGTAAGATAATCCAAAACTGAGCCATAAAACTAACACTGGTGGTTTTTATCAAATAATATACTCTGAGGCTACGTCTACATTGGCATGAACTCTTTTGCGGAAGAGTTCTTATGCAAAAACTACCAGAAGAGAGCGTCTACACTGGCATGTGCTTTTGTGCAAGAGCATCTATGCCAATGTAGACGCTCTCTTGCGCAAGAAAGCTCTGATGGCCATTTTAACCATACGGCTTTCTTGCGCAAGAAATTAATGTTGCCTGTCTACACTGGCCTCTTGTGCAAGAATAGTTGTGCAAGAGGGCTTATTCCTGAGCGGAAGCATCAAAGTCCTTGCGCAAGAAGCACTGATTTCCTACATTAGAACATCAGTTTACTTGTGCAGGAACTCATGGCCAGTGTAGACAGGCAGAAAGTTTTTGTGCAAAAGCAGCTGCTTTGGCACGATCTTGTGCTTATGTAGACACAGCCTGGGATTCTGCTCCAAAAATGGTATTAACTGTAGAAAACACAATGGATAACAATTAATGGGCTCTTAGTCACATGATCCTATATTTCCATGTGCCATTGTAAAATATTGTGATTTGAAGGAAAGTTTTTTTCCAAAGTAGTATTAGCCTAGCCACTGCATAAACATGTAGCATCTGTTTTAAAGTAACTGATGTATATTCGCTATAATGGTTATCACACTGAAAACTAATTTGTACAGGTCTGCCATCTTATGGGCTGTGAAAGGTACTACCAAAACACAGGGTTCAGATTTGTTTTATTAGGATGAGGAGAATATTCTGCTTAGTTTTTCCCTTTTAGATGTCTTTGCAAAGGAAATTGTCCCAGCATTTTGACCAATTATATTTATTTGATTTTTTTTAATAGTCATCATACACATGAGGGGGTGTGTGCAAAATATCAGACTTACTACATAAGAACATTAAGTTGAAGTCAAGCACTCAAAAGTTGGGAAATGCTAGAATTAAGGGTTCCTATGCAACCTTAATTTGGTCCTCTTGTTCATGTGTTTTGAGAGCATCTTTAATTACACATTCACATACAATCATTTTTCACAGGAACCCTATCTCATTTATTGGGCAAGATGGATGGGCCCATGTAATGAGCAGTTATTCTGTGGGTTTTTTTCCCCCTTATTGTTCAGTGTTTGGGCCCTTGCCTTATTTACTGCATTCTATTCAAACCCTGCTCTCATAATGGAATTAATTTTTTGACATGGTGCTCATCCTCAATCAACAGAGTACGCCCCTTTTTATAGGTAGATTAAAGTAAAACGTTTCCTGGAGTGCACAGAAATCTTGAAAATACCCCGACAGAGTGGTTCTCTTTTGGTATTTAAAAAAAAAACAAAACCCTATATAGTTCAAAGCTGTGTGAGGGTATGTCTATAATAGGGAGTTATTTCGAAATAAGCTATTTCAAAGTAACTCCCAGAATAACAATTTGAAAATAGCGCCAATCCTCATCACAAGCAGGAGCTATTATTTCTAAATAACAGACTTGGTAGTGTGGATGCTCACCTTGTTATTTTGAAATAAGGGGAGTTATTTCGGAATAACTACCTAGTATAGGCATGCTCTGAGTGTCTGGGCCCACAACTGGGCTCTATGGGAAAGGGGCAGAGAAGTAGGAAGTGGGTTGTCATAGGGGTTTCTTAAACACTCTACACATGGGGGAATTTTTAGTTGTCTGTATTGTTTCAGATATTCTTGCTGACAGGTATTTTGAAATAAATTACCAAAATAATTGAAACTGGCATAATTATATTGCATTATTTTGACACAATTTGAAGAATTTTAAAATATTGTATGCAGATTTCTTAATCTTCTTGGCACAGAATTCCTCCAGTGGTGGGGGTGGGGGGAAGGGAGAGGGGGCGTGGGAATCGATCTAATTGCAATCTAGGTGAGAAGTTCTGAAAGGAAACCCAGTCCCACTTCCCCAGAAGCTGTGATATTGATCGAATCAGACTGTTCCCCAGAATAGTGTAAGAGGAAGGTCTATGAGGAAATGTTCTCAAAAGGGGGCTGTCAACAAGCTGTTCTCTAACACCTCCGCCATGAGCCTGACTGTTCTTGGAGCCCCCAAGACAAGGAGGTGCCTGCAGTTCTGAGCCCTCTTGAGGGACAGCACCCCATCATCCACAGGTGACCAGTGTTCCCTCTAAACTGCACTGCACAGGCGATTAATCAGCCCCACCTAGTCAGCTCTGAGTTAGTCTATATATTCATGTTTTTTGAGTCCTGCTTCAGCATGTGTGTACAGACATTTTACACAAAAACCAAAAACCTCAATACAGGCACACAGAATTACTCTTCATAAGAGGAGGCGGCAGCCCTCTTTGCTAAACCAATGTTTCTCAACTAGTGGTCCAAGTACCCTTGGGAGGGTACTTGAGAGAAGTATGGGGGGGATACATCAATACAACTGAAATTTGGAGAAAACTGAATTTTTGTTTTAAGTTTTACAGTGCTTTATTATTTTTATATCTTTTATACACAAAAATTTAATTGCCCGCCAGGCTACAATTAAGTTGTATAAACAAATGTGTTGCAATGGTAGGGGGAAAAAATTGTGTCTGAAAACTGTAGGTACTGGGGGTATTTATAATTTTTTTTTTTTTAAAAAGGGGTACTTTAAAAAAAAAAAAAGGTTAAGAAACACTGCTAAGGCATTTTGAGCCAGGATAGAAATAGGAACCTGCTGCAGGATTGATCTCAATCCTGGCTACCAAGGGTCAGCTGGTATTCCAAGGGAAAAAAGTGGGACTTCAAGCAAGCAATACCATAGGACTGTATCCCTTCTGGGCTGAAGAGAACAAACTGAGTAGTCAGGGACGGTTCCCGCTGCAATAATTATATAATGTAAAATGAGCATTCAACCGCTATTGTATTATTTTTAATTCTAACCCTTTTCCACAATAAAAAACATTGCTTTTGCCTTTTGCAATAGTTACAATTCTCTGAACATATTGTGCTGATGGTCTGAAAATTGCTTGTCTGCAGGCTAGTCTGTATTGCTAACCCTATTAATTTACATTCTGGAATGGTTATTTACTGGATAACTATCAGCAAAAAATAATTGATCCTAACATCTATATGAACAGGATGATTTCTAGCCTAGGTTTTAAGCAGTTTATGTTAGAGACATTTCCTATCACATGTTTATATAGTGTCGTGGTGTCCAACCAGTTCTGAAGCCAGAGTGAACTAGCTGCACTCAACCGGCCAAATAGCCACATTGTTCTAGCCAACTAATGGCTAGCATGGTGGGGCCATTCTCTATGACTGAGGCTACTCAAATGCTACTATAATCTAAATAGAAATTTGTCCTACTATCCGTTGTTTCTGATAAGTTAGCTAACAAATATGGTCTACTAACTCAGAATCCATCTATAGTTTTATGCCAGTTTTAATGGGAAAAAGGCACAAAACACAGAGCTTCTACGTTTGTCCTCCTGTAAGCTACATTGGTAATGTCTCAGGAGCCACACTTTGGGTGTGTCTAGACTACAGGGATTTTTTGAAAAAAGTGGCCTTTTCTTTGAAAAATCTTTACCTGCGTCTAGACTGCCACCGCGTTCTGTCAACAGTAAATGGAAAGAATGCGGCAGTTTTGTCAGTGGAAGTAAACCTCGTTTGACAAGGAATAACGCTATTTTTGACAGATCTGCCAAAAAAAGGTATGGGTGGACGTGGGGAAGGTTCCCCCCCCCAAAAAATAAAGGCCTCCAGGAAAAAGCCCTGGTGGACACTCCTTGCCAGATCTTTCACCTCTATTGTTCCTGCCTGTAGCCATCTTTTAAAGGCACAGGCACCCAAGAGTAGCATTGTGGCAGCAACCCAGCTCCAAGAAGGACCCTGACTGCTCGGCTCTTCCTGGTAAGCCCATTACAGCCATGTGACAGGACAAGTCCCCCGAGACCTCCCTGGCCCTTCCAGGGACACATCCCTGCAGCAAGCCAGGGGCACCATCATGGTCTGGCCCCAAGATCAAAACCCTCTTAGAGCCCTGGTCCAAGGAGGAGTCTCTTCAGGCCCTGCAGTCCAGGAGGAGAAAAGCGGACATTTATACCCGAATGGTCGATGGCCTTGCTAAGAGAGGCCACGCCTTCCCCCCCGCACACTATACCAAATGAGAACAAAGGTCAAGGAGCTGCGGAGGAGTATGTTAGGGCCTGTGAGCATAGCTCCCACTCTAGGGAAGCAGCACACTACTGTGCATATTATGAGGACCAGGTCCTGGGGACAGGGGAATCTCTGTCTCCAGAGAAGGTTGTGGAGTCTGGGATGGAGACACCTGTGCAGCAGTGGCCGCAGCTCCCAGATGACATCTCTGAGGACCAACAGCTCCAAGATGAGGAGGAGGACACCAGGAGCACAGTGACCTCACCCAGACGCAGGAGGCCTCCCAGACAACTTCAGATACCGGGGAGGGAACATCAGGTGAGTGCTGTGAGGGTCCAACACACCCACGTGGGAGTCCTATCGGGATGTGAGTCCCATCAAGTGCTCTACCTCAGTTCGGAAATCCTAGCCCTGCAAATCTGGCCAAGTTGATATCCAGGTCTCCGAGGAGGACAGTCCTGTGAAGCAGCTCTGAATTGTTGGCCATCTCTACCTGCAGAAAGGGACAAATAGAAACACACATAACAGGAAATTAGAGGAGTTGCCTGAGCTGATGAGAGGTGTTCCTCCACCCCTCCCTTCCCAGACCCCAAAAGCCCACCCTCAGGCAACCGTCTCTCCCCTCCCCCGCCCGGGCACCACGACAGGTTGAGGCCAGGAGGGCTTCTACCACTCCACCCCATTCTCTCTGCCCAGTCCTGACCATTCCCCTTGTCCCCTCCAAGAACTGTCCCCAAAGAGTGACTTACCTCCATCCAGGAGGCCCCAACAGCAGACCTCCCTATGCCAAACTGGTGTCCCACCGAGCGGTAGCTGTCGGGAATGGCCAGCTTCCAGAGGGCAATGGCAACCTGTTTCTCCAGGGGGATGGCTGGCCGCAAGTGGTTATCCTGGCATTATAGAGCAGGGGCGAGCCAGGCACACAGCTCCTGGAATGTGGACTTCTGCATGCGGAAGTTTCGGAGCAAAGCCTGGTCATCCCACTGCTCCATAACAAGATGGTCCCACCAGTCTGAACTGGTGTCTCCAAACTCGCCTCTCCAGGAAAAAGTTTGGTGGCAAGGGTAGTGGGGCTGCAGCCCGAGTGAGGGGCTCAAAGCTGGGTTCTGAATCCAGATCTGGCATGAACATCATGATGGTCCCATGAAGATGCAGCAGAACTTCAAGCATCACAGTGTGAGGCCATCACCTGCCATGGGGCAGCTCCGACTCCATGGCAAAAAAAAAAAAAAAAAAATAAAAAATTAAAAGCACAAAAACCAATCAGGAAAGTAACTGCTGTGGTGTCCCAGAAAGCAGGGCACTCAAAGCAAGCACTGCAGAAACTTTGCTGTCCCTCTAGGAGGTAGGCAAGTTAGCTGCAGGAGCAGAGCAACGGCTGTTCAAGGGGGTCCCATTAAGCACACATCTCTGCAATGGGCATGCAGCAGCACCAGGAAGTAAATGCTGCCCCTATGCCCTGGCAGAAGCAGTTCCGGGTGACTTTTTTTTTTTTTCGAAAGAGCGGCCAGCAGTCTGGACTTTCTTTCAAAAATGTGGATCGCTCCTTCGATCTGTGTAAAGCAATCTGGATGCTCTTTTTCAAAAGAGACTTTTTTGAAAGATACTTTCAAAAAAGCCTCTTTTGAAAAAGGCGTGTAGTCTAGACATACCCTTAGTTCCTAATACTGCTTCGACAGTGTCAATGGGAAAACTCCACTGTATAATATAGAATGGAATATATTTTTGATGTAAAGTTGTAACCAATGGAGATGGCTGGCTTGACCATGCAGTGCTCCATCTTGTTTGGAATGGCCTTTAACTCAAATCAAGACAAAGGCAAGAAGTAGATAGCCAATGGGTTACACATTGACCAAACATAAGGGCTACGTCTAGACTGGCATGATTTTCCGCAAATGCTTTTAACGGAAAAGAGTGTTAGATTGGCACGGACACTTTTCCACAAAAGCACTTTTTGCGGAAAAGCGTCCATGCCAATCTAGATGCGGTTTTGTGCAAGAAAGCCCCGATCGCCATTTTCGTCATTGGGGCTTTTTTGCGCAAAACAGTTTTCAGCTGTCTACACTGGCCCTTTTGCGCAAAAGCATTTCCAGAAAAGGGCTTTTGCCCGAATGGGAGCAGTATAGTATTTCCGCAAGAACACTGACAATCTTACATGAGATCATCAGTGTTTTTGCGGAAATTCAAGCGGCCAGTGTAGACAGCTGACCAGTTTTTCTGCAAAAAACTTGCCAGTCCTAGATGCAGCCAAGATGTGTGACGGAGGGAGGGAAGGGAGGAGAGGAACAATATTTGTAATTGTCAGGAGATTCAGCTGCAGTCATTTATCATGTTCAATGATTATTCTTTATAGATCAATAGGATTGTTCTGCATGTGAATATGAACACATACTTTCATTTCTCAGCTATGCCACTAATAAATTATTAAACTACCTATTAAGCTTTTCTCCGATAGTTACATTTCCATTTTCTGTGGTACAAATCTGTTTTTTTTTAAAGTTGATTTGTACTTTGGAAAAACATGCTTATTCAGATGTAAATGAACAGTTAAATTATAAAGAAAAAGGCTCCTTACTTAAAATAGGCTATATTAAAAACATCAAATGGAAATTAATGTGCCAAACCAGGCTGTTTACCAAAGTGAAACAGCTGAAATAATAAACTACAATAGAAGCACGAGTGGGTATTTTTCATATTTAAGTTATACTGTTACACTTTTATAGAGAGATGTTTGGAGAAGAAAAGCTAAGACACAACTTATTTCAGGGCATTTTTATCTTTTCTTAACCCTTTTACCTTTTCCATGGATTACTTCATGTTTTTAATTTAGCCTCACAGTTATTTGACATAAAGAACTAAATCAATTAGTCTGTTCCTTATGACTCAGGTTATTATCTGGTGGCATTTGATAATAATGAACTGGGACACTAGGGATTTATTAGGTACTGTTTTTTTCAATAAAGTAAAATCTTTCACTCTGCTTGGAAAGGAAGGAGACTCAACACTAGATGGAAGTTGTGTTCCCCACCTCCCACTCCAGGGTTAGTTGCTTAATTTGTCCTGTAAAATTCTGGGCACTCTTGAAATCTATGGGATTTGAGGAAATGTAGCATGTTGTAGGATATTCTCATAACCTCAATGGAAGAAGATCCATCTGCTATCAAAGGTAATTTTTCATCATTATTTTGTTTGCTGTTAAGCAGAAGAGTGCAGCCTGAGGTCAGAGGGAAATGAGGACTAAGAGCAATGAAGAGTGCTGTGCTCCACTTCTCCATGGCTCTCACTCACTTGCATGGATCTCAAACTCATGGCCCATGGGTCATCTATGGGCCGGAGCATACTCACAATTTTGCCTGGGAGACCCAGTGGCCTGGGTGTGTGTGCCTGTACCCGGCCCCCAAACCTTGCCCCTTCCCACTGCTACTCTGCCCCCCATTACACCCCATTCTCTGAGGGATGCATCTTCAGGGTATACTGGGGGGGCCTGGTGCAGTTGCCCCCACTCACTCCCTGCAGCAGTGAGAGCCACGGAGAAGTGGAGCACAGTACTCTTGATTGCTCTCAGTCCTCATTTCCCTCTCTCCTCTTGCTGCCCTCTTCCCTAGCCCAGATTCTATCAGTCTCTTCCTCCCCTGTCTCTGCCTCTACCTCAGTTATTATTCTTTGCCTTCTCTCCTCCCCTCTGGGGGATGAGCCTCATCCTTCCATTTTCCCAGAGGGAGGGGCTACCTTCTTTCCATAGAACAATGACAGCATGTTCACCCTGAACACACCCTAAATTATATAATGATAATTATACAGGGAGGAGTTCCTTGAGCATATTTACATCTGGATGAGAATCACTGGAATACTCACTGTATTATAGAACCTCATTGGAAATGAGGGTTAAACTAGATTAAGTTTTGATATCAAGATACCAGTCTATTGTATTAATTTGAGGAAAAAAAATCTCTTGAAGTGAAAACAGAAATTAACAATCCTGAAGATGAAATATCAGAGGAATGAAAGAGATGTGAGAGTCATGAAGGAACAATGTAAATAGAAGTTGATCTACTGAGTGATAGGCTTGAAAGATATTCAGCATAAAGCTGTCAGTATCAAGAAAAGAGACTCATCAGGAGGCTTTGATCAGATAGTTGTTAAAAGCAGAATAGGAGAAAATAGCCAATAAATAAAGTGGAAGAATTTCAGCACTACTGTATGGAAGTCTGGTACAGACTGGTCTGAGGCTTATGTACAACATAATCAGGCTGAGGATTAAAAATTTGAAAGAAAAATAAAACAAACCTCAGACTTGAGGAATACGAAGGAATATTTCAGAAAAAGAATTGGGTATTGAGAGGAATGCAAAATTGGAAAGCACCCACCACAGATGGGTACCTGGATTTTGAATGAAATACTTAACAGTGTTCAGTGGTTGTTTACTTAAACTGCTAAGGCCAGGTCTATACTAGAGGGAAAATGTCCAACTAAGGTATTCAATGCCAGCTTATGGATGTTAAGTAACGGTTAATTGACTAGCTGACTAATTTCCATTGACTACTAGACTAGTCAATAGGCACATCTGCATTCCTCCTTTGAAATGTACTAGAGCCCCTGCAGGGTTTCTCTCCTGCTGGGGCTCTTGTACATTTCAAAGAAGGAATGCGGAACTCTTGTGCAGCCTGGGGCCAGCAGGAAGTCCTGCTGTCTCGGGCTGCAGGTGGCGTGCTAGCTTTGAAATGTACAAGATTCCCCCGCTGACCCCAGGCTCCATGATGCGCTGTCAATTTGAAATACCAGCTGGGAGTCCCCAGCTGGCCCCGGGCTGCATTCATGGCAGTACCACACAGCTGAGCCGGGGCTCAGCTGTGCAGCTCCGCCTCTTTCAGTGCTATCTCAGTGTTTCAAAGGGGCAACCGCACAGCTGATCCCCAGTCAGCTTTGTGGCACTGTCCCTTTCAAACGCCGAGGCCTTCACAGGACCTGTTAAGTGAAAATTTACAACAAATATCATTAACTCAGTGACTGAACATAGCTCAGCAAGATCTCCCAGTTGTTAGAGGAGCAACTTAATACAATGTGAATCATGAAGACACTGAAAATGCATAAGATTAATCCAAAGTTAAATTTCCTTGCTGTAGCAACTTATGGTTAAATGGAACACTAAAATCTTTGTGGAATGGACTCTCCACAAATGAACAAGATCCAAATTAAAAAAGGAATCTTTCAAGGTGATTTCTTATCATCAGTGCTGTTTATGGTAGTGATACTGCCACAGACTTGTATACTCTAAATTAAACTGAGGTTATCATATCAGCAAAGAGCAACAACCAGTTAATCATTTATTTCATATGGATTATCTGAAACTTTATGGATGATCACAAAAACAGATGAGAGATTGAGGATGTATAGGAAAATTTGAAGATGTTAAGCTATGGGTATAGTTGGCTAAATGTGCATGAATGTCTGAAGAGGGGCACACTATTACTGTCAGATGGAGTACAAGTTAACAAAGGTGCTATCCAAAGTTTCTCTTGGATTGGCTCCTTACCACATACCTTGGAATCAGGGAACTATTGGTGTTACAATATAAGATAAGTCAATGACAAAGTGAGGAAAGAATATTACAGATGAATAGGAACTATACTATGGACAAAACTTTAAAAAAATTGTTGCAAGCTACTAATACATGGGCAATGCCAGCAATATAGGTACACTACCAGAGTGATCAAGTGGAATCAAAGAAAAAAATTGACATTGAAACAAGAAGGCTCTAACCAGTGCTTAGAAAAATGAATATCAATCAAGACATGGACTGGACTGATGGAGGAAAAGGTCTGCTATCTGTGGAGAGTGCTGTTGACAATGAAGACTATAATATCAACATATGTAAGAATGTTACCAAGGGTAAAAGATCATCTGAGTCTGAAAACTAACGATGGCTGAAGTGCATTCCAGCTCAAGAAAGCAGAAAAGAAAGGAAAAAGCAAATTGCCAAAGAAAGACTTTGAAATATTTACACAGACATCAATGCACAGACAGCAGTGGGAAGAGATCGAACCCATTAGTGATCAAAGAATAATGAACTTGTGCCTGAAGAGTATCTCAAAAACTCATCCTGAGCACACAAGAACAATCCTTAAGTTTAATTACAGGCAGTCCCCAGGTTACGTACAAGATAGGGACTATAGGTTTGTTCTTAAGTTGAATTTGTACGTAAGTCGGAACTGGCTCCAGATTCAGCCGCTGCTGCTGAAACTGACCAGGGGCTGACTACAGGAAGCCCGAGGCAGAGTTGCTCTGCTCCCAGCTTCCTGGAATCAGCCACTGATCAGTTTCAACAGCGGCTGAATCTGGAGCCTGGGACAGAACAGCTGGGGCGCTGCCGGGTAGGTCCCCCCAGGACCAACCCGGCAGCACCCCAGCTGCTCTATCCCAGGCGTCCACAACAAAAGCCTGGTCTGCTGGGGGGGGGGGGCGCACTAGCTGCATATTGCCGGGCACCACCATTTTTAAATGTCCGCTAGTTTGGACTCCGTGCCCGCGGCTACACGTGGCACGGAGTAGGTAGTTTGGATTAGGCTTTCTATTCCGAACTACCGTTACTCCTCATGGAACGAGGTGTACCGGTAGTTCGGAATAGGAAGCCTAATCCGAACTACCTAGTTCGTGCCGCGTGTAGCCACGGGCACGGAGTCCGAATTAGCAGACATTTAAAAATGGCGGTGCCTGGCAATATGCAAATGAATCCCGGGAAATTCAAATCCTGGGCTTCATTTGCAACTCCGGTTGCCTACATTAACCACCCTAGTTCGAACTAGCGTGGTAGTGTAGACATACCCATAGAGTGTTCTTAAGGGCCTGAATGAGCAGCTGAAGGACATGTTAGGAGTGCAAGGCCTCCTGATCAGTGACCTCCAGAAGATATCACTCCAAGGCATTGTAAGAATGTAAAGGAAGGTCAAGGAGAATGAATAAAAAGAAATCTTCAAAAACATGAATACATGTTGCAGCTACTGGATGGTCTAAAAGCAGATGCCACTATTACCCTTTTTAGGTTATAGAATCATAGGACTGGAAGGGACCTCGAGAGGTCATCGAGTCCAGCCCCCCGCCTTCAAGGCAGGACCAAGCTCCGTCTACACCATCCCTGACAGATGTCTATCTAACCTGTTCTTAAATATCTCCAGAGAGGGAGCTTCCACCACCTCCCTTGGCAATTTATTCCAATATTTGACCACCCTGACAGTTAGGAATTTTTTCCTAATGTCCAATCTAAACCTCCCCTGCTGCACTTTAAGCCCATTACTCCTTGTCCTGTCCTCAGAAACCAAGAGGAACAAATTTTCTCCTTCCTCCTTGTGACACCCTTTTAGATATTTGAAAACCGCTATCATGTCCCCCCTTAATCTTCTTTTTTCCAAACTAAACAAGCCCAGTTCATGAAGCCTGGCTTCATAGGTCATGTTCTCTAAACCTTTAATCATTCTTGTCGCTCTTCTCTGTACCCTTTCCAATTTCTCCACATCTTTCTTGAAATGTGGCGCCCAGAACTGGACACAGTACTCCAGCTGAGGCCTAACTAGTGCAGAGTAGAGCGGCAGAAGGTTATAAGGAGAGCTCTCTTCATTCTATGTCAGTTCTGCAGCAAAAAGAAGTGGAGGGGCAGCTACAATGGCCCCTACTGAGTCCTCTCTGGATACACTGTATTTTGGGCCAGACTACCTAATCTCTTGCTTTTTGTTGGAAACTCTGTTTTATCTAATCTAATCTCTGATCTCCTTAGAATATGTATTCAATTACTGGCCAGTTGCCACGGTGAGTGGGGCTAGTAAATAATACTCCATCTCTTCTGTATTATTGGAAACTACCTTTAAGTGGCTTAACTTTGGAGACAGAGAGTCTAAGGACGGGATGCTGCAGAAGCCCATGTTCTGTCATGCAAAGGCAACTGGAACTGGTCACTTAATCAACAGTATCTCCTTCAGACACTTTGGTCCTCGTTATATCCCCAAATATAGTAACCCCCTTTGTCTGCCAGCCAATTAGTGCACTCCCTGTTCTCAGTTCCTCTTTTGTTTGCCACTGAAAGACATAGAAAGGATGGTCCAATGAATGGAGCCTAGTCTGAACTTGGGTTCACTTCCCTGCTCCAAGGGTGGTGCATGACCTTAAATTTCAGTTCTTCATCTGTAAAGTGTAGGTAATAGTGATTGCTGTATCACAAGGGTACTGTGAGGATATAATAAAAACATCAGAAATTTGCAAGGTGCTCAGATACCGTGGTAATGGAAGTCATAGGGGCATGTAGGAAAGGTAATGGAATAGGAAGTCAATTTCAACAGTTCCTCTGGACTCTGGCCCAGGCCTATTTCCTACTCAGCCACTGGTTGGCTAAGCTAAGGTCAGGCCCAGGGTGCTCTGGCTTTGTTGTCAGATCCCTCTTTCTCTTGCTTGACCCCAACAGTTCCCTTCCCAGTCCTAAAGAAAGGAGGAGACTATACTTAATTTATTAGCTTTTTCCATGGAGAACCCCATCATCCCTGGGTATGTATTGGCCTTTCCAATTGGGGGAAATGGCTAACATGGTTCATCGCAGCTACCTAAAGAAGGTGGAACATTTCCATGCTACTACGTAAGTATAGTTTTATAAAGTACTTCAGCTGATTTTCAGATAAAAGGGTTTGTGTAAATATAAAATATTAATGAATATTATCTTTAGGAACGTTTAAAATAATATTTACATGTTATAATCATCCATTAACAGGATCATCCAATATTTTAGTATTGTACTATTCCAGTTCAGTGCACTGCAGAGGATCTCTAATACATATGTATTGACTGGCTTCCCTCCATCATATTGCCTAGCAACAGCAAGCAGCTTTCTGCCAGAGTGATGATACTGCATATAACTTGATCATTATACTGCTTTTTCCCCATTTTATAAACTCTGGACTAGTAAATGATACTTGTGGGATATCCTTTATGGAAGTTGGCTTCTCTAGCACTATGGTTTGTTTGCAGCTAAATTATCAGATGTTTGACAGAACAAAAAAAAAGTGGTAATGAGAGTCTCCTACTTAAGATCAATAATCTGGCTGTTGCAAGCAGAGGCACTCTGGTAGTGAATGGGAATGCAAAGGGCTAGGACAGGGGTGGGCAATAATCTTAGTGGTGAGCCACTCCAAGATTTTGGAAAATGGTCAGGGGCCGTACGTTTCTGTGGAGGAGATGGAGATGTAGATGATCTGGGGTGAAGGTTAGGTGCAGAAGGGTGCACAGGGTCAGGGACTGGGGTGCAGGAGATGGTGTGAGGTTTGAGAGGAAGTTTGGGTGAAGAAGGGGGTTGTGACTTGGGTCAGGGGATTGGGCTGTAGAGTCAGGGAGGACGTATGGGTGCAGGAGAGGATTCTAGGAGGGGGTACAAAGTCTGGGAGGGAACTGTAACCTGGGAGAAGGGGAAAAGGAGAAACAGACTGCAGAGGGTTTGGGTAGTGATCTGGGCAGGGAAATGGGGAGCAGGGTCTGGGAGCATGTTTAGGTGCAAGAGAGGATTCTGGCTTGGTGAAGGGATATAAGAGGGGTTACAAGGTCTGGAAAGGAGTTGTGACTGGTGCAGGGGGGTGCAAAGGTTTTGGATGTTGACATGAGGGATTTGGGGTGCAGGAGGGGCAGGGGTGCCAGAGACACTTGGGAGACACTTACTGTGTTTCCTGCCTTCTGCAGCCCCAGATCACTTTAAACTGCAGGATGCTCCCTCTACGTGGCTCTCAGCTTTAGGGGTATGTCTAAACTACATCCCTCTTTTTGAAAGAGGGATGTAAATTAGGCAAATTGAAAGTGCAAATGAAGCAGGGATTTAAATATCCTGCGCTTCATTTGCATAATTGCGTCACAGCGGTCTTTCGAAAAAGGGTATTTCGAAAGTGAAACCGCAGTCTAGACGCAGTTCTTTTGGAAAAAAACCCTTTTTCGAAAGACGCCATACTCTTCAAAAAAGGAAAGGGGAGGGGAGGCGAGGGGCATGGTCTTCTTGCCTTTGCCTTGAAGCCCAAAATCTTTGGCACTTTTGCATAGAGCACAAGATCCATCTAGAGGCCCAGTACTTTCCGGGGTGGTAGAACACACTGGTGGACACCCTCAGCAGGACCTTCATGATCCATGAGTGGTCAGTCAGAAAAGATGTAATACATTCAATCTTCCACAGGTGGGGAACTGTCCATCTAGACATGTTTTGCCACACCAGAGAACAAGTAGTGCAGGGACTTCTGTTTCTTACAGAATCACTGTCAGGGTTCCATGGCTGATGAATTTGCGCTCCATTGGGAAGTGGGAGTCTCCTGTATGCATTTCCTCCCGGTTCCCATGCTGCACTGGGTCTTACTAAAAGCCTGCAGGGACAAGGTGCGCCTAATTCTCCTGGCACTGGTGTGGCTGCACCAAAATTGGTTCTCCACTCTACTCAACCTGTCAGTGGAAGTGCCAATAGCCCTTCTCCTGTACCCAGACCTTGTCACTCCACATCAGGGGCATCTCAGACACCCTGACCTGCACTCTCTCCATCTCATGGAATGGAAGCTGGATGGTTCAGTCTGCGGGGTTTTTGTATCCTGAAAAAACTCCGCTGTGTCCAGGGAACGCGATTGCTCTTCCGCAAAAAAAAGCGGAAGTGCAAATGCACTCTTTTGGATGCCTCTACATTCCTTGTCCAGTCTAGACAGGCCAAATGTCAGAAAAGCCTGTTCCAACAAAAGAATCGGAAAAGGGTACGCAAAATGCGGAGCGCATTTTGCATACCTTTTTCCAACAAAAACTTGTCGTTTAGCCGTACCCTTTGAGCTTCAATGCTCAGCCCAGGTGCAGGAGGTTCTATTGGAAAGCAGAAAGCCCTCTACTAGGGTGGCATACCTAGCCAAGTGGAGGAGGTTTTCTACCTGATGTGCAGAATGGGATCTCTCCTTCAGGAGGGCACCCATCCTGGTGGTACTGGATTACCTGTTGCATTTATGAACACAGGGCCTATCACCCTCCTCGGTCAATGTTCACCTAATGGCTGTGTCCTCTTTTCACCCAGAGTGCTCCCAATGTTCCCTGTTCAGTCAACTCATGGTAATCTGCTTTAGGAAGGTGTTAGGTTGTAACCATATTCTTGTTTACCTGTACCCACTTGGGACATTAACTTGGTGCTCAATAGACTTATGGTACCTCCCCCCCACTTGAACCAATGGCTGAGAGTTCATTGCTTCATCTTTCCATGAAGGTGGCCTTCCTGATGGCCATCACCTTGGTGAGGAGGGTGTCTGAGCTGAGAGCTCTTTCCCCCGAACCCCATATACGGTTTTCCATAAGGACAAGGTGCAGTTCAGGCCACATCTGACCTGTTTACCAAAGGTTATTTCCCAGTTCCACCTGGGTCAAGATATTTTTCTCCCATTTTTTAATCTGAAACTGTACTCTAGTGCTAGACAAAGGGTGCTGCACATGCTAGACATGAGAAGGGCTTTAGTTTTCTATATTGACCATATGAAACCATTCAAGAAATACACACAACTGTTTGTGGCCATAGCAGAATGGATGAAAGGGGATCCGGTTTCTGCACAGTGCATATCATCCTGGACAGTACAGTGCATATTCACCTGTTATAAACTGGCAGGGGTTACACCCCCATCAGTCATGGGCCACTCAGCTAGAGCGCATGCCTCATTGACTGCATTTGTGGCACAAGTTCCCCTTCAGGAAAGCCGTAGGGCAGCCACATTGTCCTCTATACACACATTCACGGCCTACTATGTTATCAGTAGGTTTTTCAGGGAGGATGCAGATGTCAGTAGGGCAGTGCAGCAATCCAAGATTCTGTTGGGATGTTATGATGTTTATAATATTTATGTGATTTGTGTGTAAGGTGCTTATGTTTTCAAAATGGCGGTTGTCACCAGAGACTCTGTGGAAAGATCTGGGACTCTGTTTTCTGCCTAAAGTCCTTTGCATTCATCACCAAATTGTGCAGATGGCACACAGAAGCTTGCACAAGGCATGCAAACCCTATGCACACAGCACGGGAATTGTGCACACCACCCTACACAGGTTTTCTGGCCAAGAACAACACAAAAGTACTGCACCTTAGGAAGGGGTGTGGTCAGTCTATGTAGTCTGTATGGATAGCGTCTGTCAGGCATCGGAGCGTCCGTGTCATTGAGGGTCCACTGTCCTGTACTGAAGGGTCAGGAACCAGTGTCGTCCACCCATCAGCGGCAGCTGTTCCAGCCTGTCATCGCTGAAGCAGGAAAGGCATAGGAACCTTGTATAACTGTGGTGGGTTCTCACACTGTGCTGTAGCAAAGGCTCAGCTTCGGTGGATCTGAGATACACCAAACAGGGGTGATTGGTTTCTATCTGCCTTCGGACAACATCATTCCTGAATTACTCCACTGTGATGAAGGCCCAGTGCAGATTGAGAACTGTGCCACCACCCAACATCTACCTTGGCTCCTGTGGTGAATGCCTGGGATTCCACCAAGGGCAATCAATTCCATCTGCAAAGGATTACTTGCTGTTCCTCCCTGAGGGCTAATCAAAGCCTAAGTAGGTCGCAAGCACCATCACCACCATCGGTGGCATAGCGACTCTGTAAAGTATATGTACCTTGCCTGTACTAGGGATCTTTCTGTCTGTCTTTTCTTTTATTTTGGGGTCGGGGTGGATTTTATTGGTTGGTTATTCTTGGTATTGTTTCATGCACTTGTCAATTTAAATTCTATAATATATTAGTAAACTTAATCTGGACTTTGAGTGTTTCTTGGAATATCCAACCGGTGATTAGATATGGTACTGTCAGGGGCCTCCCTTCTGATAACCAGAGCGCATAACACCACTGATCAGATCCTTACTCCAAATTCTAAATTTTCATTCTAAATTTGCTTGTTACTGAGACTCTGAGGTAACAATTCCTAACTCCGACTCCATCTCCATGGGACAGCAGCTTGGGAGTCAGCTGTCAAAGTAGCTGGCAAAAAGGAACCAAGGGAGTGTAGGGTCAGCAGTGGTATATTTGCGCTGTTATAGTGGCACCAGTGTAGGGGTCTCCAACTTTATGGGAGCTTGTAGGGGAAACGTTTCTGACTCTCGTACACATGGCATGAGTACACCTGCTTGGAATGGTTATGAACAACACATCTCGAAGAACACCAGTTATGTCAACAGGTAACTGTCTTTTTTCCCTGGACAGTGACTGTGGCATGAAGCCACAAATCAATGTGACAATCCCTGTACAATGCTTTAAATGTATGTATACCCACCATTTCTGTCTGAGTCATGTACCATTCTATTAATAGCAAAAAAACACCCCCTGAAATAAGCAAAACATTTTTTTCATAAATAAATAATTATTGCTTATTATTTTGTAAAGAATTGGGTGAAGGGAGACACCAAGCGTACAGACAGAAGAGTAAGTCAGAAGCAAGGAATAGTCCTACTTTCTTTTGGGAGGTTAGGTAAAATGTCATGCTCTGTCCCCTTATATCAGTTGCTTGTAACTGTATCCACTTCTAGATATGTAGAGACTTGCTCCCATTAACTTTAAAGGTTGCTCAGCACTTCTCAAAATCAGACCTAGTGCTGAAGTCTTCATTCAGAAAAAATTTCATGGAAAATTAATGGGAGTTGTATCAGAGAGAATATTGGAGGGCTGGATCAATCTGCTTTTCATTCTGTGCCTCATCTTGCTCCCACTGAACTCAACATCAAGCCCTCCAGTTTTAAATATGTTTGACATGAATATGCTCATGTAAGTGGGTAGTGGGCCTCTTACTAAAACTCAATGGGGGGTTTGTTGTTGTTTTTTTGGTGGGCTAACTCCCAGTACCTAAAGGAAGGGGAAGAGTTGATGGGAAATCAAGATCCTGAGATGGACAGTTCCCATGAGCAATGATTAGAGGCCAATGCTCCTGGTCAGCATGATGGACAGTGTGGGCTGGCTAGTAAGGGAATTTGGGTAGGGGGCCCAGTCCTCCATGTGAGCTGGACTCTTGTGGGTCAAATAGAATGGGGCTGTGCTATGGAGAGAGTAGAAGCCTGAGCTGAGCTGGGGAGCACAGCTGTGCCAGCCAGAGACAAGCAGCCCTGGGAGCAGGTCAATACTGGAGCAAAGCAGCAGAAGCAATCCAGAGAGCAAACCTGTGCTGGGTGGAGAATGGTTGCAACCGGAGCCAGAGAAGCAGCCCAGGAGTCAGAAGCAAAGCAGCATCAGCAGGCCCGCTGACAGATGGGGGCAAAGAGAGGAGAGCAGTTGCTCAAGGGCCTGGCAATTCAAAAGGGTCTAGGACTCCCAACCACCACTGGTGCTAGTGTGGCAGCGACCAGAGCCCTGGGCCCTTTAAAATTTGCCACTGGAGCACTGTGTGGTACACTCTAGGCAGCACTGAGGGCTGGCTGCTCCAGTCTCGCCCCTGCTGCTTGAAGCCCTTCTAGGAACATGGAATTGACCCTTCCCAACCTTACCTAGGAGCCCAGCAAGCCTGTTGGCCCCCTGAGCATCAGTGATGAGACTGAGTGGACCTAGGACTGGAATACTCCAATGCTGGTGCCCTGAGCAGCTGGGAGAATGAGGGAGGACCCTAGGAAGAAAGCCCAGCACAGGGAGACACCACCAGCAAGATTCCTTGCAGGACATGGGGGGGAGGAATCATAACCACAGACATGGGTGGAGAGGAGGGTTGACACTAGGAAGAAGGGTCCTGACACTTGGAGCTTGAACGTATGTGGCCTTCACCAAAGCAAATGTCTGACCTGCAGCAACCATGCAGCTCAGCAAGGACCTGAGAAGGAGGCCTGGGACATATGAGGAACAGACTGAGTTTGCCTTACATTCCAGAAATGCTGTTTAGTGATGTTCTTGTGCCACAAGGTGGGGTTGTGTGTTTTCTTTTAACCTTTCTTGTTTTTTTCCTTACAATTTATTTTTTCCTTACAGTTTATTCTATGATGAGGTAACTGGCTCGGTGGACATGGGGAAGTCAGTGGATGTTATATACCTTGACTTTAGCAAGGCTTTTGATACGGTCTCCCACAATATTCTTGCCAGCAAGTTAAGGGATTGTGGATTGGATAAATGGACGGTAAGATGGATAGAAAGATGGCTAGAAGGCCAGGCTCAGCGGGTAGTGATCAATGGCTCGATGTCAGGATGGCGGTCGGTTTCTAGCGGAGTGCCCCAAGGTTCGGTTCTAGGACTGGTTTTGTTCAATATCTTTATAAATGATCTGGATGAGGGGATGGATTGCACCCTCAGCAAGTCTGCGGATGACACTAAGCTGGGGGGAGAGGTAGATACGCTTAAGGGCAGATAGGGTACAGAATGACTTAGACAAATTGGAGGATTGGGCCACAAGAAATATGATGAGGTTCAACAAGGACAAGTGTAGAGTCCTGCACTTGGGACGGAAGAATCCCAAGCATAGTTACAAGCTGGGGACCAACCGGTTAAGTAGTAGTTCTGCAGAAAAGGACCTGGGGGTTACAGTGGATGAGAAGTTAGATATGAGTCAACAGTGTGCCCTTGTAGCCAAGAAGGCTAATGGCATATTAGGTTGCATTAAGAGGAGCATTGCCAGCAGATCCAGAGATGTCATCATTCCCCTTTATTCAGCTTTGGTGAGGCCGCATCTGGAGTATTGTGTCCAGTTCTGGGCCCCCCACTACAAAAAGGATGTGGATGCATTGGAGAGGGTCCAGCGGAAGGCAACCAAAATGATTAGGGGGCTGGAGCATATGACATGAGGAGAGGCTGAGGGACTTGGGTATGTTTAGTCTGCAGAAGCGAAGAGTGAGGGGGGATTTGATAGCAGCCTTCAACTTCCTGAAGGGAGGTTCTAAAGAGGATGGAGAGAGGCTGTTCTCAGTAGTGACAGATGTCAGAGCAAGGAGCAATGGTCTCAAGTTGTGGTGGGAGAGGTCCAGGTTGGATATTAGGAAAAACTATTTCACTAGGAGGGTGGTGAAGCACTGGAATGGGTTACCTAGGGAAGTAGTGGAGTCTCCATCCCTAGAGGTGTTTAAGTCTCGGCTTGACAAAGCCCTGGCCGGGTTGATTTAGTTGGAATTGGTCCTGCCTAGAGCAGGGGGCTGGATTTGATGACCTTCTGAGGTCTCTTCCAGTTCTATGATTCTATTATTCTAAATAATTTAAAAATATATTTGCTTTAAACTATATGTAATGATCGGTGGGTCAGAGAATTATCCAGTGTGTAGAGAGCACCCTGGAGAGGGGAAACTCTAGCCCCAGTCCTAAGTGATCATGACAAAGTTAGGTGATAAGCCCCCTGTGTGATAAGCCCCTGTTGGTGTTATGAGTACTCTGCCCTACAGCAGAGTGCAAGAGAAGCCCTTTGGGTGATCTTTTCTGTATCCCATTTCACCAGGGAAGTGTATAAGCCAGAAAAGTTCATGACAGTAACAGGACCATTCCCCCATTTATATTTGTATGTTTGAAATGTATTTACCTTTCTCTGAGATCATCAGCCTAACATGGCTATCCATGGTTATGGACTATTGAATTATAAGCAATTTAGTGTTAATTTGTCCACCATTTCTGGTTTTTATTTTTAAGCATGTACACAGATTTCATACATGCACATCTGATTTCAAGCTTGTTTAAAATCTGAGTTCAAGGCCAGCATTATAATATAGTTTGAAAATTCCAGTCTTCATGTATGCAGAAACTCATTTACAAATCACTCAAGATTCAAGGAGTGTGCATTAGTATATCTGAATTGAGTCCTTTGTCTTTATAAATTTCCACCATAATAATATCTGCTAAGATCATCTAACTGGCAAATGTCTAATACAGTACTGAATGGAATTTTAGTATAATAGAAAATGTAATGGCTAGCATCTAGGGCAGTAAATAAATCACAAGGATCGTTAATTCAAAGCACTGAAAGATAATTTGATTGGGCTAACAGTCCATATAAAATATTAGAACTGGTGTAGAAAGGGAAATTGTAATATTTTTCTATTTATTTTCAGTTGCTTAGGGGAAAATGTTTTGCATTCCCATGACATATTATATAATATATTTTAATAATATGTTTATGAAGTCACTGATTTCTTTATCTGCTATATATTTTATAGATTTTGTGAGTGTGTGTGTGTCCATCCATGAGTCCCTTTGTTCAAGAACTCCTCCTAAATGATAAGAGCTAGGAACTCCAACTTTGGCATGCAGCTTCTCTTATCATAACTTAAAGCAAGGTCAGGGTTTGGTTGTACGAGGACAGTGGGATGTGCATGGAATGAGATTGTTTCACATCAGATGGAAAGGGTGGAGTGTGATAGTCTCTGCCCCCTGTGCTCATTAATAAGTGCCCCAACGAGCAAAGAAAGGAAATTGTGCAGATCTCATGCTGCAAGGGAATATATATATAAAAATACACTTATCTGTCCCCCACCTATGTGAATAAAATTAGTCCATTGAAGAAAGCCCTTCTAGTCTCCCGATACAACTCCCAACTCTTGTGATTCTGTAGATTTTTACAATATGTACATACGGTATTAGAAGATTTACCAAGCATTGCTTTGGTCCTTAATTTTTGTTTTTCTTCATTTAAATCATTGGTATGGGGGTAGGGCTAGTGATAAGGGGTTCAGTCTGTAGACTGCCCTAGAGACATGACTATCCCAGCCCTCTCTCACAGCAGCAGTTTGGAGCCAAGTGAGAAGTGCCTCTTCATGGCCACTGAAGCCCCAGCAGGCATAGCTGGAGGAGGGGTACATGTCCCCCAGCTGGGGCAGGTCTAGATTCATTTGCCTCCTGCACTCCCCAGCCAGAGTGAGGAACAAAACAAACTGTGCACTTTCCCCCTTGCTTAGTGATGAAGGGAAACAGATAGCAGTGTTCTCGTTGGCATGGGGGGAGGGGAGCTTCAGCCTACCCTACCCTCCCTAAAAGGCACCTGGAGGGTAGGAGGCTCAGGGTTGGAGCAGTCCTGGACATGGGGGGGAAGGGAGCACACCCCCATCCAGCTCCTTTCACATGCGTGGTGATTCTGTCTCTTTTCTGTATAGTTTTATGAGAAGCAATCCCATTCCAGGCACAACCAAAACCATTACATTACTTTAAGTTATGGTAAATAGAAGCTGTATACTGAATTTGGTGGGCCTAGCTCTTAGCATTAGGAGTTCTTGAACGAACAGACGGACTAACTCACAGACAAACTTCTCTAAATTATATAGTAGATTAGTACGAAGTCATATGATTGTCTGACTTCTGGTTTCTAACCTGTTAAATATTGCTCTTAATCAAAATGGTTGCAATCTTCCATTGCTCTCAGACAGATATAATGTTAACCAGTTCATTTCACAGAAATTTTAAGGGGATACATAGCTTATCCAATTAACAAGACGCAGAAAGAAATACATTCATATTATACATAGGTGTCATGAAGGGTTTGATGACTTCCTAAAAATGAAATGAAAGGCTTACCTCCCAATGAATCTGAAGGAGACAACAGTGCTAATATAAATTCCTTCTAAGTCTCTGAAATCTCGAAGATTTATATATTCAGTGCCTCCTGGGGTCAGATATAACAATAGGGAACATTAACAATTTTACTCAGGCTCTTCCTGTAACACGGGGAAGGAGTGCTGCACCAGATGGCTTCCTGAGAAAAATTGGTTTTGTCTTTTCAAGTCCCCTCTTATTAGTGTAGGCCTCACTGTGATAAGTAACTTGACATAAAACCAACCTCGTTTCTCAAAGATCATGACTAAGAATGGAATGGAAGATTAATTTATAAATAAGGGTAATATAAACAAATATTAGGGTGGAGTCAGGGTAGCTTAGGATAAGCAGGAATACCTTGTAACATTGGGGATGGGGGGGAGGGGCATGGTACAGGCAGCTCTGCGAAGCTGGTGCTCATGGGGAGCTCGCTTTTCAGCCAGCTCTCCGTGTGTGCTGGCTTTCCCTCCGAGCATGAGCTCTCACCTGCCCTCCCTCCTGCTGCCTCTATGGGAGGCAGTAGGGGAAGGCAGGTGGCTTCCGTGGAGCCAGCATGTGCAGAGAGTTGGCTTAAAAGCCAGCTCCCTGTGTGTATCAGCTCCTGCCTGCCCCCTCCCCCTCACCTCCATGTGCTGCTGCCTCTGATAGACAGAGACAGGTGGTTCCATGGGAGCCGATATGCACGGGGAGATGGCTTGAAAGCTGGCTTCCCATGTGTACTGGCTCCTGCCTCCTCCCCTTGCTGCCTGTGATACAGGAGTGGGTGTGGGAGGGATGCATGTAGTCATTTGGATTAACTGATGAGGTTAATCGTTTACATGACTGTACAATAACATCCCTACAGCCTATTTAAAAAACTTTTGTCGTTTGGATTCAGTGTGAACTAAGTTTTAAAATCTACGTTTTGGTTTGTGCTTTTAGGATCTCTGTGTTGTTGGAATGTATTTTTCATGGGACCAATTAAAAAGGGACATTGGGATTAGCTAGATTTATAGGGCTCATAAGTAGTTATGTGGAAAAGATTAATTAGGCTTGATTAGAGGACTCTCTCCCTCCTAGAATGGTAGACATGGGATAGGGTAGATCTGAATAGGCAGTCTTTCCCTCTCCTAGGCTATGTCTACACGGGCAGCTTCTTGCACAAGAACATCCTGCGCAAGGGTTCTTGTGAAAGAACTCTTATGCAAGAAAACGTCCACACTGCCATGTGCAAGCTGTGCTTTTGCGCAAGAGCGCTCATGGCAGCGTGGATGCTCTCTTGTGCAAGAAAGCTCTGATGGCCATTTTAGCCATAGGGCTTTCTTGCGCAAGAAATCCCTGCAGAGCATCCACACTGCCCTCTTGCGCAAGAGCTCCTGAGCAAGAAACCCTTTCTTACCACGCTGTACTGTAAATTTTCTTGCGCAAGAGCGGGCAAGCGAGCAGTGTGGATGCTCTGCGGATTCTTGCGCAACAATGGCCATACTTGAGCCCTAATGAGACTCTCCAGGGCAGGTCTGGATGATGAAGTCCTACCTCTTCTGAAGAGTAAAATACCTTAAAGGAGGACCAGCTCTAAATGAAACTCATAACTGAATGGCTGGAAGTTGAAGCTAGACAAATTCAATCTGGAAATAAGATTGACAAAGCCCTGGCCGGGTTGATTTAATTGGAATTGGTCCTGCCTAGAGCAGGGGGCTGGACTTGATGACCTTCTGAGGTCTCTTCCAGTTCTATGATTCTAAGATGTAGCCAATTTAACAGTGAGAGTAATGAAAAAACACTGGAACAATTTACCAGAGCTGTTAATAGATTCACCAGAGCTGTTAATAGAATCCCATGTCATTCTAATATCAAGACTGTATGATTTCCTGAAAAATCTGTTCTAGGTATTATTTTGGAGAAAGTTTATGGCATGAGTTATACAGTGGGTCAGACCAAATGATCACAATGATCCTTTCTGGACTTGGAATCCAGGAATGAGCAACTCTTAGCCACTCTACACGGGTAGGGATGAATGAGCAGAGGGAAAAGATAAGCCACCTTCTCCCGCCCCACCAAATATGTGAGAATAAAACTGGAAGAGGATGTCAGCTCTCATTAGGATAGTCTTCTACTATACCATAAATAAGCAATTGCGGGTATGAATGATGTTTGCACTCCCTCTGCACTTATGAACCACAGAACTGTAGGGAAAGGTGAGGTCTGGTGGAGACTCCCCTTTTGCTCAGGAAGGATGAGGAGCCTGGGTATGCGGAGGCTGCACATTCACATACCAAAACAGAGCTTTTCACTCTGTGCAATCAAGGCACTTAAGTTGCTTTCCGAAGCAGCAGCATCCGCCTGCGTGTGGAGGGGAGTCAGGGCTATGGAGGAGAATTTCTCTCACTAACACTGAGACCCCCACACAGGGAGTCAGGCCTGAACTGTTGGGCAAAATCCTTTCGCGTGAGGGGACTGCCGGGATGTCTTGCAGTTGCCCCTCTGCCCCCGGAAGAAGGAGCCCCAGCCACTCTTGATAGCCTCGGACCTGGCCAGCTGTCTGGCACTTTCCCCCGGCGCCATGTTGGGAGCAGGCTGGCAGGCGAGACTACATTTCCCAGCATGCTCGCGCGAGCCGCGCCATCTTGCCTGGCTGGGCGCCGGGGCCTCCTTGAGAAGCAAGAGGGACGGAAGCGGTGGTTCGGCCTATGGCTCTTTTCCCAGCCTTTGCCGGCGCCGCCGAGCCCGGGGAGACGCCCGCTAGCGGTAGCGAGGGCTCCAGGAGAGGTAACGTCCTGCTGAGGGGTGGCCTAGTGCCTCGGCAGCCTCCCTCCCTGTAGTGAGACCTCAGCTCCGCGGCCAGCACCGGCCCCTCTGCTCACAGCCCCTCCGCTTAGAAACTCCGCCGGGCCTCCTGCTCCCCGTGCAGACTCCGCCTTCCCAGCACCCTCCTTTCCCGCACGGCTCCCTCCCGAGGGGTGGCCTCGCTTCTGCTGCCTCCTGCGTGGAGGCGCGTGCCGGGCCCGGCCCTCTCAGGAGAAGGAGGCATCCGATGCACGCAGGTCTCTGCTGCCCACGTGTGGAGATGCAAGTCATGGCCGGCGGTGAAAGTGAACCCGATTTATGCCCTGCCTTTGGTGCCCGGGAGCGCAGTTACTGAGCTGTAATACGCGGGTTTGTGGCCACGGCACTGCTGCGTGAGAGAAGGCGATCAGTCCTCTGACACGCCTCCCCCTTCCTTGTGGCTACGCCGGGGTGCAAGGCCATGTCATTGAATACCATGAACTTTGCTAGTTTTCAAGTCCTCCTCTCCTGGTGGCATACCATATTTTCCAGCGTATAAGACGACTTTTTATGCTAAAAAACATCCCCAAAAAATCGGGGGTCGTCTTATACGCCGGGTATACAGGCAGTCCCCGACTTCCAGGTACTAACGGGGCTTTTCTCGCCCTGGAGGACACGGACTGCGGGACCTCGCGGTCCCGCCGCTGGTGTACTCTGGGGCGAGAAAAGCTGCTCCGCGTCTCCCTGGTCTGCAGACCAGGAAGACGCGGAGCAAAGCCGCAGAGGGGCTCCGGCAGCGGAGCAGCCCAGGCGCTCATGGGCTGCCCTGCTGCCGGCTTTTCCGAGGCTTTGCAAAGCCGCGGGGGGGGGGGGGCTCGGGCAGCGAGGCTGCCCAGGCGCGCCTGGGCTGCCCCGCTGCCGGCATCCTCGGAGGCTTTGCTCCCGGTGTCCCTGGTCTGCTGGAGATGGTCCCCAGCAGACCAGAGGCACCGGGCGGCGGCGGGGTGCCGTGCTTCTGAGGCTTTGCTCTGGCAAAGCCTCAGAGGCGTGGGACCCCGCCACGGCTGCAGCTTTTCTCCCAGTGCCCCGGTCTGCTGGGGACCGTCTCCAGCAGACCAGGGACACCGGGAGCAAAGCTGGGGAGGCGCTGGGGTGCTGCTGGTTGGCCTCTTAAGGGGGGGGGTAGTCTTATAAGGCGAGTATAAGATGAAAACCTATTTTTTAACTAGAAAATTAGGGGGTCGTCTTATACGCCCAGTCGCCTTATACGCCGGAAAATACGGTATGTGTTCCCTTGTATTCTTTGTGCAGGTTCTGTTAGCTATGGACAGAGTTGGTCTTTGTGCCTTTTACCCAAGTCCACGATAGGGATGTACAATCCCAGTTGAAAAGTTAACAGATTAAACATTCCCTTTAACTGTCTCAGAGGAGTAGCCCTGGTAGTTTGTAATTAAAAAAAAAAAAGCAGTGAGTGGTCCTGTAGCACCTTAGAGTCTAACATTTTATTTATATAGCTATATAGTTTCATGAGACTCATCTGAAGAAGTGGGTTGTGCCCATGCAAATTCATTATACTAATATATACAAATAAAATGTTAGTCTCTTAAAATGCTACAAGATAACTTTTTTTTTTTAATTCTGTTGAACTGGTTAACTGGGATTTTGTGGGTGAGGGACAGGGACTGCTTGGGTTGGACCAGTCTGAAGTGCCCCCTGCCTGTGGTTTAGCAGGCCTAGTAAAACAGTTGCCCCTCAACATCCCTAGTCCACAACACAAATAGGGTTTCTATAAATAAACTATGATTTATGTGTGATAAGGTAATATGATTGCAGAGAACTTAAAATAGTGATCACCTACAAGTTTTTCAGCTCTCCACTTCCCTGGTTAACTATATTTGGTGTATATTTTAGCTATGTAAGCAACAAGTTGACTATCCGATAAGCAGTCCCCTGTTGATCCTGTGCTCCCCGCAGTGCTTCTGCCTTTGAAATGTAGCAAAACCTGGCAGGGCTCTTTCTACATTTCAAAGGTGGGGGTGCCCTTATTGACTAATTGAATAGTTTATTAATCTAAATTTAACATCCTTAGTATATATCCTCTGAGAGAGACTCCATCAGGCACTAAAGGGTTTTCTCTGTTGGGTGCTGAAATCATAGGTTATCATAAATGGTTTACTTATGCTTTATTTTCTGTGATTTATTGTTAATGGTGTACAATTTTTCATACTTTTTTTTGTCTACACTCCTGTGGTTCTCAGTGTTTTTCTTTCTAAGGCCCACCCAACATGCTATAAAAGCTCCAGGACCCACTTCTGCCACAACTGCTTTTTTTGCTTATCCAGTAGATTAAAAGCTAAGGTGCACGAAGGGATAGTAAGCAGGGTAATTGTTGGGGCACTATGAATCTAAGTTGCTCAGGAGTCAGCCCTTGTTGTTTGGGCTCCCATTTCTGCCCTGGGGTTCCAGCAACTTCAGCCTGCATTTTTTTTATTTTGGTGGACCCCCCAGAAACCTGCTTACTGCTCCCAATTGGGCCTTAGACCCTTGACTAATAGCCATTGTTGTACATCAAGGCTGCACTCCAACCTTTGGTATAGCCTTCATAATGAAGGGACTTTTTAGCCATGTTGGGTAAAGAAACGTGGTTGGCATGGATGGTACTGAATTAAGTCCCAATGCTGCAAATTACATTGGGTGGGAAGATTAGGTTGGGTATTTGTTGGTGCAGGTCTCTGCCCAAACATTGTAAATTGCAAGATTTTGACCGTAACCAAAATTTACTGTGTACGGATCTCATGACCCCACTACAATCCTTCATCTTGGTAGAGTTGAAGATGTATGGAACAAGAGGTTGAAACTAAAGTTTAGATTTGGGTTCTGGATTTAGCGCTATTTCTAGATGGTGATTTGGTCCATAAGTAATTTTTTAAAGAAATCTTTCATTTTAGACCTATTGATACTGCAAGAGGAAATCATTCAATTATATTGCATTTTCTGCTATATTTTGTTCTGGTTTTAACTTCTCTAATTCTGAAATTGAGTACAAATATTTTAAGTATATTTCAACCTAAGAGGCTCTGTACTAATTCACTTTTTGTGCCTGAGCTTGGAGAAGTAGAGATAGGAAGTCAGTTAGCAAATTAACACATCATTACTTGTCTAGAATTTGTGGAAATATCTTGTATAAATTATCAATTTCCACTAATTAACAGATTGAATATATCTGTCTATATAGAAAACATTTTTTCCTATGGGATGGCAGAATTACTAATCATGTCCCTCTGCATTGCCCCACCTCCCAGCCTCTGCAGAGTCAGAAGGGAAAGCGGTGGCCATGGCTCGGGGTTTGCCCCCAACCCCTCCTTGGGGGGCACCCTGGGCTCCCTGCAGGCCCCCGGCTCTCCTGCAGGATGGACAGAGGGCTGCAGTGGCAGCTGCCTCTGGTTCCACTTCTACCCCTGGTCTGGGGCCCAGCAGGGAACCGCTGCCTGACTTGGACCGCTGCCTGCCTGGCGCTCCAGTGTCTGTTCCCTCCTCCTCCTGAAAGATTACATGCTAGATTCAGCATGGGGAACTGGCTTAAAAGCCACCTGCCTACTCTGCTTAAAAGCTGGCTCCCAGTACTCAGCAGCTCCTGCCTGGACCTTTCCCTTCTTTCCTGCTCCTGCCTCTGATACAGAGGCACTGGCAAGGAGATGGGAGCAAAACTGCATGTAATCATTTGGACGTTTACACTAACACATCCCTAGTTCACATTTTAAATATTTTAGATCAGAAGTATTTGGAAGGTTTGTTAATGTCTCACAGTGATAGTGCTACCTTGTTTTATTTTTTCCCTAATTTTTGGACAAGCATCTTGTGATTTTAGTGTGTGTGTGTGTGTGTGTGTGTGTGTGTGTGTGTGTGTGTGTGTGGACAAGCATCTTGTGATTTTAGTGTGTGTGTGTGTGTGTGTGTGTGTGTGTGTAATATAAAAATAAATTTCTGCAGGACAACAGAGTGATGTCATCACGTCACTCTACGTCCTGCCTCCACCCTCAGCCACATGGCTTCCTTTTCCCCCGCTCCTTAGTACTCTGGGAAGGCAGAAACTGTGTGGCCTCCTCCCTTCCTGGTACTCTGGGAAGGCAGGAGTTGTGAGATGTCTGGCCTCCCCCTTTCCTGGTGCTCGGGCACTTGGTTCAAGTTCTGGGCTGGAGGAGACGCGCGTGAAGTGGCCGCTGCTGGCTGCACACTGGCACCTGCAGCCCACTCCTCAGCCTGAGTGGCCTGGCTGGCTCTAGCTGTACCTTGGTTTGGGGGATAGGAATGGCAGGCAACTATTGTTCCCATGTGATGTGTGGAGTGGAAGTGGAGGGAGACAGCAGAAGCAGTCTGGGCCCTGGCTCAGCAGCAGGTGTTCCATGGGACAGGGCAGACAGGAGAAGGGGCTGCCTGAACACAGGAGCAGTTTTAGCAACACCGGTTGCAGGACCCAAAGGGAAACCCAGGTAGGTTGTTTCTTTGCTGGTTGGGATGGGTGGTGTGGTAAGGGGGCTGGGAGATGGGCAGTGTGGGGGTGTGGAGGGGAAGGGGTTAGGGAAGGATAGGGGTGTAGGAATGGAAGAAAGAGATGGGGGTAGGGATGGAAGGAGGGGGAATGGGTAGTGTGGGTGGGGAGTGGGAGGGGTTAGGGAGGATGATGGATGTAGGAATGGAGGCAACAGAATGGGGGTGTAGGAATAGAGGATAGGGAGGTGGGGTAGGGATGGAAAGAGGGGGTGGGCTGTGGGCCATCGAGCTCCGGGATAAGGACTAGCAACCCAGATTACCCCACCAGGCTTTCTTCCCACGTGATCTAAATCTGGTTCTCAGTAGGGCATGGGTACGTAAAGCTGGAGGCTCCCGCATGGTTTCATGTGTCTCCATTGTGTCCTGTACACACTGAGCATGTCCCAGCCCTGCGGCGGAAGCTCACTTGCCAGCTTGAAGGGCACATCTGGAGCGCTTCTGCCTTGCAAAGATGGGCAGTAATCACATGCGGAGAGTGGGGAATTCTCTCCCTACCTGGCCACTCGCACGTAACCCAGTCCTTGCCCATTGCTAGTGAACCAGGTGCCTCAGGAGCACCTGGAACAAAGGAGATTCATTTTGAATTGGGCCCCGTTTCCTGGTTTTTGTTTATTTTTCGTTTATACATGAGGCTCATAAACCTGAAGAGCACATCCCTTCCTGACTGGTCACTACTCCATAGCCCCATACTAAATTCCAGGAGAGGCGCCGAACTCTGCACATGAACAAACTGTATTCCTATTATTCTTATTCCTATTCCTATTATAGTCGCAGACTACAACATAAAGTAAAATAAATTGCAAAGTAAAACAAATTTGATGATATTAGTGGAAATTTGTGTGTTGTTGTGTGCTGTCCTTTTTTGGTTTCTATCCTCTGCTGCCTTTTTTTAGTACTCCATGTACTGGAATCAAGATTGATTTAGGCAATAATGTACATAGTTCAAGGAACAGTGTTTGTAATTAACTAATTCAGAGGTAAAGAGACCATAATCTGGAGGTATCCCGGAAAAGCTCTGCCGCGTCCAAGGAACAAGTCTGCTTTAGCAGATGCTATTTTCATCATCCCTGTAAACCTTGTTCTACGAGGAAGAAGGGATGTTCCGAAAGAGGGTTTTTTCTGACATTTGGCCCCGTGTAGACTGACTAAATGTCAGAAAAGCCTCTTTTGGAAGAAAAGCAGAAAAAGATGCACAAATTGCGGTTTGCAATTTGTGTATCTTTTTCTGACTTTTCTTTGTAGTGTAGACTTTTCTTTGTAGTGAAGTTACAAGGAGCAGCAGGCCCTAAAAATTAGATCTTGTATAACAGAGTGGAGAACGGAGGAATATTATCCCTAGCCTCTGTTTGCCAGAAGGTGTGAATAGGTGATAGGGGATGGATTACTTAATGATTTACCTGTTCCATTCATTCCCTCATGGGCACCTCACATTGATCACTGTTGGAAGAAAGGACACTGGGCTAGATGGATCTTTGGTCTGACCAAATATGCCTGTTCTTATGATTAGTAATGCAAAAACATTTCCCCCTTATTTAGAGTAGGAGTACGAAAGGTTAACTGGTAAGCATTACCCTAAATGGGTAATGCTTACCGATTCCAGTTAGCTGGTAACTGGTGGGTGCTGCACCAGCGCCGCAGGGGGTCCACCGTGGACAGTTGCTGCTCTTATCTGGAGCATCCTCTGTCATCTGCTCTTGTTTGGAGCAGCCTCTGTCCGTGGGGAGCCCAGGTGCCCTCAAGGCATGGGTTGTGCTGGCATCTGGGGCAGTCTCTGTCCACAGGGAGCCTGGGCATTCCTTAAGCAGGGGATGTGCCAGTGTCCAGAGCAGCCTCTGTCTGCAGGGAGCCTGGGCTCACCGTGGACAGGAGGTGCTGTGGTGGGGACTGGGAACCTAGAAGCTGGCGGCAGTTCTGGGGCTGGGTGGGGGACTGCTCCAGCTGGGCTGATTAGTCAGTTAATTTTACATCCCTAATTTAGGGCACTTTTACCATTCTATATCTCAAATGGTCTTAGCCAACAAACACTTAGCAACCTATTTTGAAAGGATCTGATTTTATATTTATTCTAGTCAGACACACAGATTTCCTTCACTTTAGTGGTAGAAGATACCTTATTTGTTTAAGAAGAATTTCTGAGGCACAGTTATTTAATAGATTGGGAATTAGAACACCTGGGTTCTGAACATTGTACCAACAGTCTGTGTGACTTTGGATAAATCAGCGTCACTTTGCCATTTGTAAAATTGAACTGCTTTAAGGCAAATGATCAGAACACTTTCTGCTATTAGTGCAAAGTATCTGTCAATATTTAAAATTAAAATCGAACATGAAACATGAAAGTATTTAATGTGAAATAATTGCTTTTTATATAGACTTATGAAAAGTATTTCAGCCAAAATAAATTATTCAATGATGAGTTATTACCTATTTTATTATGTAGCTAAGCAATAATTTATTAATAAGGGAAGCTGTGTGGTTATACAGACTGTCTTCAATTTTCAGGTACATTGTCAGGCACATAATCAAAAATATAAATGTGTACAATAGACCCTCTGTGATAGGTGTAATGGTTTTAAAGTGGGGATGTGAACGAGTAACTGATTACCTGGTAAACATCACCCTTACTGAGTGATGCTTACTGGGTTCCAGTTAACCGGTACCTGGGAGCAGCTCTGTGCTGGGATTAGCAGTGAGCGGCCTGCTGCCAGCCTTCCTGCTTTGCTGGGAGAAGGAGTGTTGGGACTCATCAGTGGCAGCCCCCACTGGGTTGGGAATTGCTGGAATCCCGGCTTAATCAGTTAATTGGTTTAAACCTAGCATTTAACCAGTAAACTAATAAACTAGGATTTTACATCCCTATTTTAAAGAGATCTTACTGATTGATTTCCAATCTTGTGCTGTTGCCAAATATCTGAGCAGTTACAATCATTGCCAGTCAGTCAGTTTTCTCTTTCATTATGTTCAGTGGGTAATGTGTAAATCCAGTTTCTTTTTTGGCTTATGTCAGGAGCTTTACAGATTCTACTGTGTGTGTAAACAGATAAATAATGTATAGGTCATATACACAAAGGACCATCTTTTTCTAAATGAAGAAGCTTTCTCATTGGTTGCCAGAACCATTCAAACATGTTGATTTATAACTAAATAGATTCTTAACGCTAAGTTTGGTGCATTTTTTGCTGCCTAGGAAGGTATGCTTTAAATATATGTATTTATTTAAGCAGTTATATAAAGCTTAGTATTTTCAAGTTCTTATTGCTTTTACATTTTTAATGTGTTAGAAAATGGTTAATGAGATATTGCTTATTGACTAGATAATTAACTTTTTGCGCATGATTAAGGATTGTCACAGAAGGCACATAATCTGTGGCTTTCAGAGACCTCCCTGACATTTTCCAGTTCAGCCCTGGTGGTGCTGTAGGGACCTGGAGTTCGAGCTGATGGGGATAGTGTGGGGACCTAAAGCTCCTCCCCTTCCTGCAGGAGGGCTTGGACTTTCTAATCCCTGTATGACTTGGTCCTTCACTTGTCCTCGGTCAGCCTCTCTCCTCATTATTTGTAGTAAAAGTCACAGACAGGCCCTTGGCTTCCATGAATTTTTGTTTATTGCCTGCAACTTCTTTGTGACTTTACTAAAATAACTGACAAAATCTTAATCATGATATGTTTCAGTGTTAGGATGGTTACTGGAATTTAATTACACACACCCAATAGCATATAAAATGAATTTTTATTACCAAACATTTTAAAGAGAAGTTTGTGTCCAATGCATGTTTAACATTTACAACTAAATGATATATTAGCAGGGATAACTCAGTGTAAGCCAAATTTTCCCATGGGAAAATTTTCATGTGTGCCTGTGTGAAAGTGATTGGAATTTAAATTCCTAGTCTTGCCTAAAGTCTAAAAATGAGATTGTTCCCCAAATTATTTAGGCTGGCACGTGCCATATTCATAAAAGTTGATCTCAAAAGCTAGATATTTTCCCTCTCTCTATATAGAGCAGCGTCATTTAACTCAGTTTTTGATAGGGATTCATGGATTTAGCATACAGGCAGTCCCCGGGTTACGTACAAGATAGGGACTTAGGTTTGTTCTTAAGTTGAATCTGTATGTAAGTCGGAACTGGCTCCAGATTCAGACACTGCTGAAACTGACCGCCAGTTCTGACTTACATACAGAATCAACTTAAGAACCCCAGGCGTCCCCAAGTCAGCTGCTGCTGAAACTGATCAGCAGCTGATTCCAGGAAGCCCGGGGCAGAGCAACTCTGCCTGGGGCTTCCTGTAGTCAGCGCTGGTCAGTTTCAGCAGAAGCTGACTTGGGGACGCCTGGGGCAGAGCAGCTGGGGTGCTGCTGGGTTGCTCCAGTAGCGCCGCTCCTGGGTGCTACTGGACCAACCTAGCAGCACCCCATCTGCTCTGCCCCAGGCGTCCTCATTCAGCCGCTGCTGAAACTGACCAGCAGCGGCTGAATCAGGACCTGGGGCAGAGCAGCTGGGGTGCTGCCGGGTTGGTCCAGTAGTGCCCAGAGCGGGCGCTGCAGGACCAATCGGCAGCGCCCCAGCTGCTCTGCCCCAGAGTCCAAAACAAAAGCCTGGTCTGCTGGGGGGGGGGGGGGAAGCACACTAGCTGCCCCCCCCCTCCCCAGCAGACCAGGGACACGGGGAGCAGAGCCTCTGAGGCTTTGCTCTGGCAAAGCCTCAGAGGCGAGGGACCCCCCCGCGGCTGCGGCTTCAGTCCGGGAGCCTGTGGTCTGCTGGGGACGGTCCCCAGCAGACCACAGGCTCACGGACTGAAGCCGCAGCCGCGGGGGGGTCCCGCGCCCATGGGGAACCGCCGCTGCTGCCGCTTCAATCTGGGTGCCTGTGGTCTGCTGGGGACCGTCCCCAGCAGACCACAGGCTCCCGGACTGAAGCCGCAGCCGCGGGGGGGTCCCGCGCCTCTGAGGCTTTGCCAGAGCAAAGCCTCAGAGGCGCGGGGAACCGCCGCTGCTGCCGCTTCAATCTGGGTGCCTGTGGTCTGCTGGGGACCGTCCCCAGCAGACCACAGGCTCCCGGACTGAAGCTGCAGCCGCGGGGGGGTCCCGCGCCTCTGAGGCTTTGCTCTTTGCTCTGGACGGTCCCCAGCAGACCACAGGCACCCAGATTGAAGCGGCAGCAGCGGCGGTTCCCCGCGCCTCTGAGGCTTTGCTCTAGCAAAGCCTCAGAAGCGCGGGAACCCGCCCGGTGCCCCTGGTCTGCTGGAGACGGTCTCCAGCAGACCAGGGGCACCGGAGCAGCTTACGAATGGGGCTTTCTCGCCCCGACTTCCGGGGCGAGAAAGCCCCGTTCGTAAGTGCGGATCCGACGTAAGTGTGGATCCGCGTAAGTCGGGGACTGCCTGTATTAAACTTTTATTAAAATGTTTCAATAGATTATAATAACATGATTTACAGGATATTTTGTACTAGAAGATTGTCCTGGCATTCCTCGTGTTTTTAACTCAATTTTTATTTTTTGGAAAATAAAATGAAAATGTATATGCTTCATTTAAATCATTGCTCTGGGGTGGGCTCAGGGAGAGAGGACTACCCGCAGCTTCTCCATGACTGGGTTAGAGGTGTATGTCCCTTGGCTGGTGTGGGTCCAGGTTTGTCTTCCTCCTCCATTCCCCAGCCAGAGTGAAGAATGCAGCAAACTGAGAACTTTCCCCTGGCTCCCTGATGAAGGGGAACAGCCAGCAATGTTCCCATATGAATTGAGGGGGGAGGAGCTTCCACCTTGCACCCTCCAAAAGGGTGCCGGGGGGATTGGAGGCTCAGTCTAGAGTAGTCCCGGATTGGATTGGGGGTGTGTGTGTCCTCAGCAAGTCCCTTTTACCTGCCTTGTGATTCTGTCTCTCTTCTGTATAGTTTTATGAGAGCGAGTCCCATTTTCTTGGCACAACCAAACCCTTACCTTGCTCTATGTTATGATAAGAGGAAGCGCTAAACAGAATTTGGTGGTCCTAGCTCTTACCATTTAGAAGGAGTTCTTGAACAGACAGACTGACAGATGAACATACATATATATATATATATATATAAAAATAATAGATTAAATTCAAATTTCATTTTCAACAGGTTTATTATAAAAGAAAATTTATCGAAATCAAAGAAATCTGATTTTTAATAACAATCTAATTTTGTTCTTTTTAAATAATTAATTTTTATCCATTCTGAGTCCCACACGTTGGATATAGGAATAATAGTATGTAAGTATTTAGTGGAGAGGGAATTTAGGCTTTGGGTCTAATCCTGAATGTGAACCTGGACAAATAACAAACTTGCCGAGTGTCCCTGTCTGTAAAATGGGTTTAAAATATTTTTAACATAGACAGTATTCTGATGCATAATTAATTTATGTACATGAAGTCCTTTGACCTATTATAGTGAAGGAAATAAAAGCAAAGTGGTTTTTTTAATTTTTTTTTTTACTTGTACAATCTAGCTGTTTGTCAGAATTTTTAAAATAAAAATAATTTCTGTATAGGAATAATGGTTGAGAGTTTTGGATTGAAATATCTAAGGCAGGGGTGGGGAACTTAAGGCCCAGGGGCTGCATGCGCCTCCTCCTCTCCTCCTCTCCCCCCCCCCCCCCTCCTGCTGCTACACCATGGGGATGGAGCACACAAACTATACTAGGCTGGGCCCCCCTAGACTCTGGTGTGTGAGGGAAGTGTGGGGAGTGTCTTTCTCCTTCTCAGTCACATCAGTGAGGGTTTGTGTGGTGGTCGTTTCGGTGGGGTTTTTTTTGCTTCTCGGGTGGGTGGGTGGGGAGTCAGCAGCCCCTGACTCCAAAAAGGTTCCCCACCCTGATCTAGGAAAAGTTGTGTCTGAATAATACAGGCATTAATGCATTATAATAAACATTGTTAACATCAGTAGTGAGGATGTTAGCGTATAGTTATTTAAATTATTAACCGATAAACTGAGGCTTGTTGGTTAATCCAAATGACTAAATGCACCCCCTCGCCCTTGCTGTTTCTGTATCAGAGGCAGCAAGGGCGGGCGGAGGCAGTAGCTGCTGCCCGTGAAGAGCAGCTTTTTTTAGTCACCTGCCCACAAGAACCAGATCCCATGGAATTGCCTGCGCCCCCTTGCTATCTCCCACAGAGGCGGGATGGGGAATTGGGTTCACAGAGCCATCCTCTCCCTGGCACTGCTGCCTCTCGAGCAGAGGCAGCAGCATGGGTGGGTCAGGGGGAGGGCCGCAGAGTAGCCTCTATCTGCAGCAGGCCCAGGCTCGCCATGGACGGAGGCTGTTCTGTGGGATGCTGGCCCCAATCTCTATCTGCTGAGAGCTCGGGCTCGCTGTGGACAGAGGCTGCTGCCGCGGAGCCAGTTTCTAAACTGGCTCCCGTCATGGACCTGCTTCTGCTTGCCACCCTGTGCTGCTGCTTTTGATACAGAGACAGCAGCATGAGGTGGCAGGGGGTTCCCTGGGAGTTGAGCCGGGAGCACATTGGTTGCCAGCCTCTCCCTTGGGGACCATTGAATAATCGTGTAACTGCTAAGATTTTGTGCAGTTACACGATTATTGACTTAACCAATATCTAACATCCTTAATTGAGAGTGATGAATTCCTTTTGATGTCCCGTGGCGTATTTTTATTTTAGTAACTACGTGTCTGTTGTTTGGGGTATTAAAACGTACAATCACGTTGGTTTTGACATTCACCATATAGGGAATTCTAAAGTATGTGAAACTCTTTTCTTTTCAGTTTAGATTTTTAAATATTCTTTTGTAGCATTTTACTTAAAACTTAGGTTGGTGTCATGGGAGGTTTCCAGTTCCTAAAAATATTTTACACTGTACTAAAACCCCATGCTCTACTAAGTGAAAATTTGATGGATTGTTTTCTGCTATCCTTCCCTCTTATAAATTTGTTTTGTGACATTTGCTGTGAATTAGGCTGTCTGCTGACTGGTTGAATCTGCATCATTAAAGAGCACAGCAGACTAATTTTTGTAACTCTCACATTGTTTTCTACCTGCAGAATTGAACTGGCTTAGCAATCCGAGCTTCTGCACAGAAGATGCACTAAAACTGCACCAGCATTCTACAAAGACTGTAGATCTTACTGCTGAGAGATCAGAACTTACAAGGTATCAGGTTCTTTGCAACTTTTTAAATAGCGTTTTTTCTAATGTCCTCCTTTTTTTTTTTAATTGTTGTTGCAAGTGTTACCAAACTCAGGAACTTCCAGAGCTTTTCATTGCATAGTTTACTGTTTATATCCCCAATAGAAATTATTCCAGTGAAAGATGCCTCTCATCCACCTTGTTGCTCAGTTCACTGGTTAAAAAGTCAGAATTATCATTTGTAAATATTGTATATGAATAATTACTGCATTTCCTTTCAGTTAAAACAATGACTTTAAAAATGACTTTTCCTTGAGTTTTTTCTCTCTGTTGCATTCATATCATTACTAATTTTGATGATAGGAGGGAGCTGAGTGATCATGATTTTGTGTTAGCCTTTAAATATTATAAGAGATCCTGGAAGGAATACTAAGGCTTAAGTATCTTTGATTTTTTTCCCCCCACCTTTACGAAAATCAGTTCAAGTTGCCACTTTCCCTACCGTAGCGCAATATAGAACATTGTCTGTTATAAGGTATACAGAACTGTGAATTAATAAAATACTCTGTGTGTGGAGTTTTAGAGTTGCAGTGCAATGCAATAGCTCACTTAAATGGCTAATTAAAGCTCATTTTGATTAAAAAATTTGATCCAATTTTATAGAATAAAGAGTTAAAATTAAACATTTTGCTCAAGACGTGGGCAAAAGTTAGATGCATTCTGCAGTAGTTCATGGAGTGCCTGGGTGAGGTTATGTAGCCTGCCATCTGCAGGAGGTCAGACTAGATCAGTGGTCCCCAACCTTTTTGTGGTCAATAGCACATTCATGTTTTCAGAAGAATGTGGCGGGCGCCAACAATTTTTCAAGGCTTATTTTGTATTTGTACATTAAATTATATGAAAAACATCATATTTAATATTACATAATATATGAATCCATAATATAAAAAAGGTAATTTTACATGTAAAAGGTATTAATTAAATTATTCGGCCCCCTCTGGAGAAAAAAATAGAAAAAGGTGTCAAATGCGCAAATTGGAGGCTATTTTCATATTAAATGTAAATTGGGTAAATTTGATAGAAACTTAATTTAGTTGGATAATTTTTATTTTAATTATATTGTAATTCATTTTTAAACAAAATTCTGCATTATAAAAAGGGGGGCATGTCCAAATGGTGGTGGGGGGGGGAAAGCACCTCCTCCCCCCCCAAAAATCATGGCACCTTTAAATCTCACACTCCCTATGTCCCACCATCTGCTTCCATGTCTCTTCCCCTTCCTCCATCAGCTACCCTGGTGCCTGCTGCCCCCCAACCTCTCACCCTCCTCTGCTGTCCTGACCCCTGCCCTTCTCACTGCCCTCCTGAGACCTGTCCCCCTCCACCAGCTCTTCTCTCCCCCCTGTGCCCACTAGTCCAGTAGCTCTACTCTGAACATGTGAGTTACCCCCTCTCATAACACCTCCCTCTACACACCTGTCCTGTCTCTCTCCTCTGGTCTGGTCCCTCCCCTGCAGGTGTCTGCTTCACCCCCAGAATTTCCTGGCACCTGCACCTTCCCTTACCCCTGCATGCTCCTGGTGCCTCTCCCTTCCCTCACTGCCCCTGCCTCCTTTGCCCTCTTTTTTCCTGATGCCCACCCCTTCACCACCCTCATGCCCCTGTGCCCTCACAGATGTCTTGCTCCATCCCGGCCTTCCTCATGCCCACCCCTTCTTTCAAGCCTTCTCCCAACACCTCCCTCTCACCCCTCTAGCCCCCAATGCCCTAACCGTCTCCTCTCCCAGCATCACCCTGTTCCCCCTCTCACTGACGCCTCCCCTCCTGCCCTTTTCCTCAGTCTCCACTTGGCCCCCTGGCATTTGTCTCTCCTCCACGCTGTCCCTTGGTGCCTTCCTCTTTCTTCTCCTTACCTGCCCCCCTCCCCTCAGCACAAGCCCCTTCCTCTCCCACCCCTTCCCCCTATTTTTCCCGTGCCCCTACCTTCTGACTTCCAGTTTGAGTCTGTGATTGGGCCCGGCCCCAGATACTTCTGTGACCCCAGACCACATACCAGGCCTGGAGCTGGGCAGTGTGGTTTTAAAATTTAATGTCCCGGGCTGTGACATCACGGCATGCTAGGCATCTCCCCTCTCAGCTGTTGTGCGGGCGTTTGAACACGCTGCGCATGCGTTCCCTTGGATGTATTGCAAACCTGGCGTCTCCCCCTCTCAGCTGTTGCATGGAGGGAGTGCATGCCACCACGCAACAGCAGAGAGGGTAGATGCCCGGTTCGCAAGACTTCCGAGGGAGCTCATGTGCGGCGTATTCGCTCCCTCGGATGTCTTGCGAACCAGTGTCTCCCCTCTCAGCTGTTGCACGGTGGCATGCGCTCCCTCTGATAGTTGGCACGGGCACACATAAATGCCCCGGCGGGTGCCATGGCGCCCGTGGGCACCATGTTGGGGATCCCTAAATGATCATGATGGTCCCTTCTGACCTTAATGTCTTTGAAGCAGCAAAGTTCTGAACTTTAGCAATGTTTAATTTGGGGCAAGGTTCTCTGGTGTGTTGGCTGCTCTTTGTAATGACAAAATGTGTTCATTACAGAAATCGATGCTGAACCTATCTTTGTTCACCAACTTATGTGTGAATTGGGTATTAAAATATAATGTTTGCAGCTAAAATTGCCAAAACTTTGTGTATTTGTCATTTTTTTCTGTCTTTATCGACTTATAATGTGATAAAGCAAAACAAATTCTTAAAATAACCTTGCAGATAAGGTTATGTAAATAGCATATTTTAAATAGAATGTAATGTTCATTAAATCATCAGTGAAAATATACAGAGGAATTATTTTATTAATTTGATTACTTATTTTTTGGTATATTTCTAGGACTTTCCCCCAATAATTGGCAGTAGGCCTTCATAGATTTTTTTTAAAAAACATGTTTGTTTTTCTGAAAAGTAATTTTTAGATAATTTTTAAAAAGTGGAGTTTGAGAAATTTTTTTGCACCCCATCAAAAAAAAAAACAACCCCAAAAAACCGTATATGAAGAAGAGTACAAAAACAGAAGGGACCATTATGATGATCTAATTTGACTTCCTGTATAAAACAGGCCAAAGCTGAACCAAAATAATTCCTATGGCGTATCTTTTAGGAAAATATCTAATCTAGTTTTAAAAATTGTCAGCGATGGAAAATCGTCATTCCCTGTAACATGGGGGAATGAGGAAAAATCTTATGAACTTTCTCACCGGTGAGATTTCTCTAAAATTGATTTAACTATGTAAGTAATTATTTCTTAGCAGGAGTCCTTCAAGAGCAGAGCTTTCAGGAGGAAGTGATACCGATGAAGGTCTAAAAAAATCAATTAAGAAAAGTAAATGGAAAAAGAAAAAGCATCACCACCACAAGAAAAGAAAAAAGAAAACTAGAGATGAATCAAGTAACAGTGAGTCAGACTTGGATACTGAGTGTGTGAAGGGTAAACCTCGAGGAAGTAACACAAACCCTGAAAGAGAAGTAGCAGCATTAAAGTATGTACATTTTACTAACATGCATAGATATAAATGTAATCCCATTCTAGTATGTGTTGTTTGAACTGGTTAGTTGAGAGTACTTTCACCAGTGGATCAATTCTGACTCTTGTTCTCTTGTTTAGATTAGATTAAATTTCCATTTTAACTGTTTTTGAAGAGAACAAAGAACACATACATATTTTTATTGTTGCATCTGAAAAATGATGAGGAATGTTTTATGAAGTATTTTTCTCCAGAGCTGAACAGAATAGCAGAGCAGTGAAAATATGGTACTTTTAAAATCTTTGTTCCCTGTGAATTATTTTAAATCTTTGTTTCTTTGTTAATCCTTGAGTAACTTATTGTGCTTTGTGAGGAATTGTACATGCTTAGACACTGAAGAAAATTGAAGTTGTTGAATAATGAAGCAAAAATGTGTTTTTCCTAAGGGGGAGTGTTCCATTATACTGTGGTTTCATAATTTCCCCTCTCAGAAGTGGGCAATCATTAAAAGATATATATTGATGTTTATATTAATTTAATATTTTTAGTTTTATTTATGACTGTTAGCCATTTATTAGTGTTTTTGTTATATGCTAATCAAGTTTTAAATGAAAATTGATGTTCCATTAGATCACTGGTTCTCAACCAGGGGTACACGTGCATCTGGGGGTACACAGAAGTCTTCCAGGGAGAACATCAGCACATCTAGATGTTTGTCTAGTTTTACACCAGGATACACTAAAATCACTAGCAAAGTCATAGAATCATAGAATATTACAGTTGTAAGAGATCTCAGGAAGTCATCTAGTCTAACCCCCCACTCAAAGCAGAACTGATTAATGACCTGTGAAGCTGTGCTGCCATGCAGCTCAAAGGGAACACTGGGCCTTCCCAGTGCTGAATAGAGGGAAATAATTACTTCCTTCTTATCTGCTGGCAATGCTCCTACTAATGCAGACCGATACTAATGCAGTCCATTAGCTTTTTTGGCAACAGCGGCACATTGTTGATTCCTATCCAGTTTCTTATCTACTATAATCCCCAGGTTTTTTTTCTGAAGAGCTGCCGCTTATCCAGTCAGTCCCCAGCCTGTAACAGTGCATGGGATGCATTTGTCCTAAGTGAAGGACTCTGTACTTCTCCTTGTTGAACCTCATCAGATGTCTTTTAGCTTAATCCTCCAATTTATCTAAATCACTCTGGACCCTAGTCTTACCATTCAGTATGTCTAGTTTTCACCCCAGTTTAGTGTCATCCATGCGTTTGCTGAGAGTGCAATCCGTCCTATCATTCAGATCATGAATGTTGAACAAAAACAGCCCCAGGCCTGACTCCTGGGGCACCATATTCCCCATATCCACAGAGCCAATTAGCTCATCATATAAGGCAATTAGATTGGTGAGGCATGACTTACCCTTGGCGAATCCATGTTGACTGTTTCTGATCGCCTTCCTCTTCTCCGAGTGTTTCAAAATGTATTCCATGAGGACCTGCTCCATGATTTTCTAGTTAGTAGAAACTAAAATTTCATACAGACAATGATTTGTTTATATTGCTCTATATTCTGTGCGCTGAAATGTAAGTACAATATTTATATTTCAATTGATTAATTTAGAATTATATGAGAAAGTAATAGTGTGCTGTGACATTTTTATGTCTAATTTTGTAGGCAAATAGTTTTTAAGTGAGTTGAAACTTGATATGCAAGATAGATCAGACTCCTCAAAGGGATACAGTAATTTGGAAAGGTTGAGTGCTTTCTTTACTGTATCACTTGTTTCAGAGACACTGACATAATGACTAATGTATGTGGCAAGAAAAACTTTTTTAAAGTGAGCTTGTGGTTTGAATAGGAAAAAGATGTGGTGGTTTGAATAGGAAAAAGACTTGCCTGGCACATTGCCATAGTCAAAAAGTGGGCCTTTCATTTTACACTGACCACACTCATTGGTTTTTGATCACCTAAATGTAATTCAGGTGCCCAAATAAAAAGATTGATGTCATAGATAGTAGGTAAAGCTGCTGCTTGGGGAGGCAATCTTCCCAGTTCTGTGGCTCTGCCCATACTCCACCCCAGCTTTGCTCAAGCCATCCTCCCACTCTGCTCCCCCTCGCTGTCTCCCTCTTCTCTACTTCCTGCTCACCCCTTCCAGCCAAATCCCTGAATCCAAATATAGCACATACAGTAAAACTCCATTAGTCCGGAATCCAATGCTCCAGGACTCCTGATGGTCCGGCACCATCAGGAACCCGGAAGTGCTGGGGCAGCTCAACAGGCTTCCCCCATTCAGCTGCTGCTGAAACTGACCAGCAGCTGAATCGGGGAAGCCGGGAGCAGAGCAGCTGGGGTGCTGCCGGCTTGTCCCGTAGCGCCGCCCCTCGGCGCTGCGGGACCAACCTGGCAGCACCCCAGCTGCTCTGCCCCAGAGATCCCCGATTCAGCTGCTGTTGAAACAGAACAGCGGCTGACCCCTGGGGCAGAGCAGCTGGGGTCCTGCCGGGTTGGTCCCGCAGCGCCGTCCTTTGGCGCTGCGGGACCAACCCGGCAGCACTCCAGCTGCTCTGCCCCAGGCGTCCCCAAGAGCATCTGGGGTGCTGCCGGGTTGGTCCCGCAGCCCCGAGGGGCAGCACTACAGGACCAACCGGGCAGTACCCCAGCTGCTCTGTCCCAGGTGTCCCCAAGAGCAGCTGGGGCGCTGCTGGGTTGGTGCCATAGCGCCGCTCCTCAGCGCTGCGGGACCAACCTGGCAGCACCCCAGCTGCTCTATTGCAGGCATCCCTGATTCAGCTGCTGCTGAAACTGACCAGCAGCGGCTGAATCAGGGACGCCTGGGGCAGAGCCGGACTATCGTAAGGGGGGGCTATGAGGGGCCTGGGGTGGCATCCTCTCCCACCCCACTCCAGACCCCTCATATCCCCCCCCTTCTGATATTTGATAATCCGGCACCCCCTGGGTCCTAAAGGTGCCGGATTATCGGAAGTTTACTGTATTTGGAAAAAAACACTCTTATAAAATTTCTTCCTAAAGAAATGGAACATGTTTTTCACAGCATCTAATTAAAAGCATCAAATTTGGGAATTAAAAAATGTCAGTCACAGGTGTTTTGGTATACCCTGAGGTTTGTTAGAGGTTTATTTGCAAAAACTTTGTGATAAGGGCAAGTCAGGTGTCCCACTGAATACAGCATTAAATATTCTGAAATACATAATGCAGTTTTTAGTGTTTTACATTTTTTTAATCAGTATTTCTAAGTTGATTTTATATTTTAAATGTACTTTCAAGTCTTCATAAAGTAATCATTTCAGATTACTACATATTTAACACACTGAAATAAAGGCAGAGTGGTTTAGTGTGCTCGTGACAAAGTTCATTGCTTTTAGTAAAAGGGAATAGTAATTTGTTGTGTGTGATCTCCATAATAACAGATATGTGTATGAAATTTTACCATATGTTTGTTAAAAATATGTTTCCAAAGATTTTAGTCTTAACAAACATTTTACGAAAAGTTTGAGAGTGGCAGGTGTGTGAGTCTGTCTACAGAAATTACAAGGAGTCCTGTGGCACCTTAGAGCAGGGAGGGGGAGCTCTGAGCCCATGACCCACCAGCAAGATGGTTGCAGATCACACTTTGAGAACCACTGTTGTAGAGTATCTGTATTGTTCACATAAGTTGATCTCGTAGTTTCCTTCTGAGAATATTTAAAACACTCTAATTATAAAGTCCGTGTTAAAGTTCATGTTTAAAACTCTCACTCATGGTAACTTGGGACCATGTGTAGAATTATTCCTGTTAGCATTCTTATCTGAAATGTAAACTGAGAAACCCTCTTGAGTTGTCATGATGTTGAAAACCTTTTCAGGACTCTGAGGCTTCTTTTTTAAGATTCATATTTGTAAAACAGATGTGAAATCAGAATTCACCGTATCTGGCAGATTTCAGAAAAGCAACTTGTATAACTAATTCATAAAACCTTTATATTTTACTGAATTGCATTGATATTGTTACAGCAAATCAGAACAAAATATTAACAGATTGTCCCCTTTTTACTTTACTTTTTCTTATAGAGGAATTTATAGTTAAAAACAATATTTTTTTTTCTTGTAGGCTTTAGACTTCATCAGAAGCCCATTTATTAAATCCTGTTGAGTACTTTCTGTGCACCTGAAAGTTCATTTTGGAAATGCAGTCAATGATTTTTCTCTTGAAAGTTTACTTTACTGGTGGCTGCAATGCTTAATTCCTTCTTACACTTTCACATCTCTTTCACCAGTGTGTGCCTTTTTTTTTGTTAAATGGTACATGGCCTTTTGAATGTATATAATTTATTATGGGATCTAGAAATTTTAAGTTTCATAGTTTTGTAAATGTTTTAATGTTTAACTCAGCTGTACAGAAAATGCTGCTTCCCCTTTTCTTCAGTCTAGAAGATATAACATCAAATGTTGCCACCAATCGCTTTGTTTGGCTTGAGGATATTCAGGCTTTGACAGCAGAAACCTTCAGAACAGACAAGAAACCAGACCCTGCAAACTGGGAATACAAGTCACTATATCGTGGCGACATAGCAAGGTACAATGCGCTGTTTTGTTTTGATAATTAAAATGTATCAAGACATGTTAGTGGTGAGATATTAAAAGTTTGACACTAAAAATATTTATTTATAATATAATATGTAAAACTACTCTAAAATGTCCTTAGCCTCTGTTTGCCAGAAGCAGGTAATGGGCAACAGGTGATGGATTATTTGATTACCTGTTCTGTTCATTCCCTTCGAAGCACCTAGCTTTGGCTACTGTTGGAAGACAGGATACTATATTGTTCTGTATTGAAACTCAGCTTTAGGGTATGTGGAAATGGGTTTTTGCATCACAAAAGTTGTCCTGGAATAATCAGAGTAAGTGATGTCATGTTTGCTCATGATAGTCTTAATATTATAATGCACAATCACACCTCAGTGCACATGTAGAACTGCCATTAAAGGTTGGCAGTGTAATCTAACAGTGCATGGAGACTGGAAGGCAGGAATCGTGGGTTCTCTTCTAGCTTCTCTCTGACCTGTTATGATTTTGGTTAAGTCTTAACATCTCTGTCCTGATCTGTAAAATGGGGATAATACTTAGGGCATGTGCACTACAAGCTTTTGCCAATGCAAGTCACATCATCATAAAGGCACTACATTTATTATATTTTTTATGCACGTGCATAATTGATTCCATGCATTAGTGCCCTTACGTACCAGGAGTGATTGTTTCAGTGTAGAATACAGTACACCACGAGTACGTATCCCAATGTGCAATTTGCCATTGCCCAGTGCACTTTTTTGGGAGGTGCTGTCAATGCTTGATGGGACAGAAATGAGTAGTGCACAGTGATTGGGACTGCTGATTTAAGTTCCTATCATGTCATTTTCTCTACCCTATAATGGTTTCCATCCTATAATTTTCACTGCTATTTTGAAAGCTGTGTGAACTAGCATGAGACTGTTCAACTCTATCTGTGACAGAAGTATAGAGCCTTGCTCAGTTCTGCATGCTTGTCGTGAGTGTTGTAACTATAGGACTCGTGATCCTTTAGTATTTGCAGAGCTACAGGAAGGGCTACGAGGAGCATGATGATTTTCTGGAGAACAGATTGAAAGTATCTGTTCTAAATTATTTGTGGTGATCATAGAGCAGCTGCATACAATAGCACACCACTTTTGTGCCTGAGAAATGGAGCACTTACTAGACTGAGGAATGCATCATGTAGGCTCAGGGTGCTGAGTAGTGGCTGCAGACTTTTTGGATGCACAAGGCCACATTCCTGAGTCTGTGTGCCAAGTTCACTTGGGATATCTCTCCTCCTTTCTTAGAGTTCCTTTTCCTCTTTGTAAGTCATCTCCATCTAAGATTCAGGAGACAAAGTCTGTGGACTTGAACCCCAAAGTGTTTCTTTCTCAAGATGTAGATTTTTCACCCATACCCTTTTTCCTCCTAAAGAATGGTCATTTAACTAGTCAGTGGCCTATTTGATCTCGTTGACACCTGGCTGAGGTGTTGGCTAGCCTTTTGTCTCTGGATAAATGGTTTGTGAATGTTCTCCAGGTTTGGAATGTCTTCATAACATTGTACAATAGTATCTTATTTTACATGCAGTGTCACTACACACATTTTACCAGAACAATAATGAATAACGAATTACGAGTTTTCAGACGATACCTCACAAGGCGTACTTTGTACAAAATTTATCCTCTTTTGAAAGGGGTGAACAGAGGTTAAGACTGGCACAGGTGCTTCTACTCTAAATGATTCCTGGGCAGTTGAGTTAACAATTGTTACCAGACTGATCAGTATCTGGCATTATGGGACAGCGACTGGAGGATAGTAAGGGTCATAGGTATTAGGGACATTAGATAATGGGTAATAGAATAGTTGACTATTCTGTAGTCCCCAGGGGCAGGGCTGGCAGCCAGTGTGCTCTGGCCCCACTCACAGGAAGCCCCCTGCCACTCCACATTGCTTCTTCTGTATCGGGGCAGCAGCGTGGAGTGCCAGGCGGGAGTCAGTCTGCGAGGGGGCTATTTAAAAAAAACAGTTTCCCTTGTGGACTGGCTGCCTGCTACCCTGCGCTGCTGCTTCTCTATCTGAGGCAGCTGCCTCTGTATCAGAGGTCATACCCCCGCATCCATGGGCTATTGCCAGGGATCAGCCTCTGTCCACAGCAAGACAAGGGCTGCTCCCGGAATGTTAAAGCGTTGCTCTGAGCTGTAGCACCAGTGCTGTGAGAGAGCTCTCCCAGTGCTGTAAAAAACTCACCCTAATGAGGGGAGTAGCCAACAACACTGGGAGTGCATGGCTATCTACACTGATACAGCACTATCTACACTGATACATTACAGCACAGAAACTTACTGCACTCGGGCCTGAGTGAGAGAGTTTTAGTGCAGTAAAGTGGCAGTATAGACATAGCCTTACTTTCTGACATTCTTTAGGCCAGTGGTCCCCAACGTGGTGCCCACGGACGCCATGGTGCCTGCTGGGGCATTTATGTGTACCTGCGGAAACATTTGTGCTGGCCCCACCCACAGCACGCAGCACATGCGTGGTGCTGGCCCCGGGCGCATGGCGCATGGGCGGCCTCTGCCCCGGGCGCGCGGCACATGCGCGGTGCCAGCCCTGGGCTCAGGGCCTGTGGGCGGCCCCCACCCCCAGAAGCATGGTGCATGCATTGCCCCACCCCCGGAAGCGCGGCGCGTGAGCGGCCCTGCCCTTGGGCGCCCGGCAGCCACGAAAGGTTGGGGACCACTGAAGTTTAGGCAGTATAATACTTTTTTCCAATATCTTTTTCTTTTTTTTTTAATTGGCTTTATGCTAGCTACATACAACTCCTTGAGATCAGGAAGTCATCTTACAACACATTCCTGTTTCCTGCCATCTCAGGGAGTAGAGTTATAGCACCTCCATAATTTTTATTATAGGACTCATTCTTGGCATTGCAGATCACTGGAAGACATTGTCACTATAGTGACAAGGTTTTTGTAATGTTTTAAAAGATAATGCTGTTATGTAAGGATCCTTGGAATGCCCTGATGTTACTAAATTGGAAGAATGCATGACCTAAGTTTTTAAAATAAAAACAAATACAATCTTTATTGCATTTAACATCATTTAAAATAGTTTGGTGTCTCAGTATTCTGAGGCAAGTCTTTTTATGTAGAAACTGAGGTACAGGAAAAGTCACGCAGCAAGTGAGTGGAAGAGTCAAAAATAAAAATCAGTGCTTGAATCTTAGTCAAGTGTATGACACCTTAGAAACACTCCTTCGTAATGTTAAAAATCTAACGTTTGGTACTTTGTATGCTAAACTATAGAAACATGTGCATAATTTGTTATACAACTCTGCTGTCAAAAGTATTTAAAACTCCACATGTGTACACCCTTTTCCTGGCACATATCTTGTATACCTTGTATTACCTTTCTGTAGGTATTTGTCATGTTTTCATGTACCTCTGATTTCTGTGATCTTGTCCATCCAAATTCCTTGGATGGAATTTGGTTTATCCCTGCTTGTGAAATTGTTTAATAAATTATAAAAAAAATGGAAGAGACCTAGGGTATGTCTACACTACCACCCTGGTTCGAACTAGGGTGGTTAATGTAGGCAACCGGAGTTGCAAATGAAGCCCGGGATTTGAATTTCCTGGGCTTCGTTTGCATATTGCCGAGCACCGCCATTTTTAAATGTCCGCTAGTTCGGACTCCGTGCCCGCAGCTAGATTAGGCTTCCTATTCCGAGCTACCGGTACACCTCGTTCCTTCTAACTAACCGAAGGAAAAGGAAAGTTTATCTTTCACTGAGTACTACAAATCTTGCTTAGAAAGTATTAGTTAAGTGGCAGTTTTATCTGTACTTCAGTTGTCTCTCATATAATAGAAGTTCTGGTGGGGAAAAAAATTGAACTGGAATAAGAGGTAAAAAGTAGTAATAAGCACTTTGTACCTTTTTAAAGCTTTGTACAAATATCTAATTCAGTTAGGAAATACTGAAAAGCAAGCTTCTAACATACTAAAGTTATAAATACATACTTATGTATATTTTAATGGGCACATTATTTTAAAAAATGTATTGTATTTTTCCTTTAAGATACAAGAGGAAGGGTGACTCCTGCCTTGGTATTGACCTAAAGAAACAACGTATAACTTGGGAAGGTCCCATGGTAGAAAAGAAACAGTCCCACAAGCGACCTGAACGCTACTTCACAAAAAACAGTGTGCAGTTACTGCGTGCAGGTGGAATTCCAGTTTACAGTAAAAGCCAAACTTATTCATCTGACCCAAGCACCTTTATATTAGTTTCACAAGTGGACAGCGATGCTCCTCCTGCAACAACCAGGGTGAATCCTCTGGGGATTTATGATCCATTGACTACTCTGTGGTTGCAAGGAAAAGGTCCCCCAGAGTATGAGACTTCAAAGCAACAGGCATCCCAAGAAACCAGTGAAAATGTTAACTCTTTTCTAATGGCAAAAGTGGAAGACTATAATAAGAGGGTCAGAGAAAACCCAAGAGATGTCCACACTTGGATGGAATTTGTTTCTTTTCAGGTACGCATTCTTGTACTTCTGGTTGCAGTACTTTGATATATTAATTTTACTTGTATCTGAGTAATAATTTTCTGCTTAACATCTTGTTTCTGACTTAAATTATATATACAATGTGTTTATGTTGTAATACATGAAATGTTATGTGATTTTTATTTATTTTTTTTAAACTTGCTCTAATGGAGAGAGATGCAATTATTCATTGTCACTTAAGCCAGCCTTCTCCTTAGTATGCCTACAGAGCTTGAGACCAGAAGTTCCCCGTAAACTGTGTGGCTGCACAGCCTCACAGCTATCTTTTAAGCTCCACATAGGTGTTCAGGGAACATAGTACAGGCAGATCACCTGGGGCATTAGCACTTCTCACACAACCTGAACTCAGCCGTGGCCTACATCTGCCATGGGTGTGGAACAGGGTCCCCTCCCTCGGCCCGAACCTGGCCTGGCCCCTTGCCTGCTACAGCCAGGAGACGGGTGACCTGGTCTCAACCCAGCCTGTCTTTCCCCCCAGCACAGGTGCTGCTGTATGGAGAGTCAGCTGGGGAGAGTCCTTTTCCCCACCATAGCCCCACGGTAGCATGCACCTGAAATCTCTCCTATGGCCCCACTCCAGAGCCTGCAAACCCAGGGGGAGCTCTTTGTCCATCATCCCCAGCTCCACCTCAGAGCCTTCATCCCCAGCTGGAGCCCTCACTCCCCTATACTCTCTCCCATGTGCTAAACCCCTTGGCCTCACCTCAATCATATGAATTTTGTTATGTGCGCTGACATGGAGGTGATGTGTAATACATCACCTCCATATTGGCGCAAATAACAAAATTTACTCTGCACATGCATGGGAAAATTAGAGGGAACCTTGCCTTGAGGGCTAAGATCTTTCTGCATTTATAATTTTGAATTGATTTCCTTTCCTTTTAAGGATGAACTAATGAGAGGACCCAGCCTTTATGCCTTCAAGGAGGGAGAGCAGGAAATAAGGAGAAAATCATTCAAGCTAATACTAGAAAAGAAACTGTCAATTTTAGAGAGAGCTATTGAAAGCAACCCAAATGAGGTTGATCTGAAGCTTGCCAAGCTGAACCTTTGTACAGAATTCTGGGAACCATCAACTTTGATCAAAGAATGGCAGAAACTGGTTTTTTTGCATCCCAATAATCCAGTTTTATGGCAGAAATATCTCTTATTTTGTCAAAGTCAGTTCAGTACCTTTTCAGTTTCAAAAGTCAATAGTTTATATGGAAAATGTTTGAGCACTTTGGCAGCTATAGAGGACGGCAGTATGGTATCACATCCTGTACTACCTGGCACAGAAGAAGCTATGTTAGGTAAGAAAATTATCTTTTCATATCTCATTTTATGGCCATTAAGATTTTTACACAGGCTGAATACATTTCTTTTGCAAAGCGCCTACTGAAAATATCTGGCAGTTTGCTTCTTTATGTAATAGTAAAAGCAAATATTCAAGCCTAGTATGGATACAGCAGATGCTTCCCTTCCTCAAGAGGGTTGGTGATATCAAATCTATTAAAGCCCTGATGCTCTGAAGAGTTTAAAGTACAAATTTCAAAGCAAGGAAATTGTAGGCAACAGCAAATAGGTGTGGTGTTTACTTTCACAAAGTAAATTCTTTGGTTTATGCATTAAATAGCAATTATATCATTTATTGGAGATGACACTTCAGAAATACTCCTAATTATTGGAAAAAGGTACGAGGATAATGGAAAGTCTGCATATTTTATCCTGAGAATTTGAGTTCAACACACAATATGTGATTAAAATAATAAATGATAGTCATGTGGCTGACGCACAGAACTGTTGGCAGGAGTTCAGTTCTCAGCTTTGACCCAGGCTTCCTTTGGAGCGATCTCATTCTTTCAGCTTCCTCATCTGTAGAAAGGAGGATGTAATACTTCCCTACCTCCAGAAGTGAAAGTAGATGTGCTGAAGATTTATATGCCCTTCGTATTTCAGCTGCCATTCCAGTAGACGATGACATGTTCTGCTTGATAGTGATCCAAAGCAGAGAGGACCGACACATGTTCATTTTAATCATCTGAGTCAGATGCCACCAGCAGAAGGTTGATTTTCTTTTTTGATAGTTCAGGTTCTATAGTTTCTGCTTCAGTGTGTTCTGCTTTCAAAGTCTTAAAAGAACATTTTTTGAAAGCATTTTAGATTCTTAAACCTTGGATCAAGTGTTACTTAGAACACATTGGTACCTTTGCATTTTGTCAAATCTGCTGTGAAAGTGTTCTTAAAAACTCTACTATAACATTAAATATATAGTAGAACGCAGGTAAAAATGAACAGGTGACATAGACTTATCTCTCAAGGAGTTAAATCACAAATTTAATTAATGTATTATTGTTTTAATGGGTATCATCAGCTTGGAAACACATTCTCTGGAATAGTGGCCAAAGCATGAAGGGGCATATGAATATTTAGCATATCTGGCACGTAAATACCTTGCAATGCCAACTGCAAAAGTGCAGTGTGAACATCTGTTCTCACTTTCAGGTGGTACTGTATGTAGGAAGCAGCATTGGTATCTCTCATAAATGTAAACAAACTTGTTTGTCTTAGCAATTGGCTGAACAAAAAGTAAGACTGAGTGGACTTACAGGCTCTAAAGTTTTACATTGTTTTGGTTTGACTACAGTTATGTAATAAAAAACCTCCTACATTTGTAAGTTATATTTTTATGATAGAAATTACGCTACTGTGCTTGTATGATGTGAGTTGAAAAATACTATTTTTTTACAAATTTTTCCACTGTAAAATGATAATCAAAATATTAATATAAAGTGAGTACACTATGTATTCTGTGTTGTAATGGAAACGAATATAGTTGAAAATATAGGGAAACATCCATGATTATTTAATCAAATTTAATTGGTATTCTGTTGTTCAACAGTGTGATAATCACAATTATTTTTAATCAGTTGTGAGTTAACTGCGATTAATCAACAGCCCTAATTTATGATCATATTGTCTGACCTATATAACATATGTAACATATTCTTACCTAGTAATTTCTGCATCTAACCTCTAATATTTGGTTGAGTTATTTATAGTACACCTCTTAGAAAGATACCCTGTCTTTATTTAAGGGCTTAAGGTGCAATATTACCAATTAGTTTAGAGTGCACCTTTATTGCTTGTTCATTTAAACTGGCCTGCACAAAACACTGAGGAATATATTATGGGAACAAATCTGGAATTGGCAGAGAGATGTTGGCCACTTCTTACATCTCCAATTTTTGACATTTTTAACCACATGTTAACAGCCATCATAATGAGGGAAGTTTCACTGGGTATATGTATCCTTATTAATCCTTATTTCTTAATCTGAAAATTCTTTTTCTGATCAAATACCTTTAACCTATTTTCAGTGTTTTGACATTTCCTTTGGAGAAAAAAGTTTGGAAATACGTTGTGTTAAAATTAGATCTTGGGTTAAATTTGACCTGGCAGCATCTCTTTATTTATTAGGAAATTGGCAAATTATCAGTCATGATAAATGCACCGATTTTTTTTTTTTTTAAAAGAAACCAACTGTTTTTTTCTTTCTTGATGACATTTCTCTGGTTGAAAAGAAAATATACTCAATTTCACTTTTGTTTCTGATCATTTTCACATTCTGGTTCTCATGCACTACCATGATGTTATTATGGTCAAGTTGCAAACATGCTACGGGAATGGTTTTGACATCAAAATTAAAATACTACTGGTAACATTTCTGTGAGTTTCAGGTTTTGAGAGTGCTTCTTGTAACCAAATCTATATCTTTGGTTAAATTTGATCTGATAGTGTCTCTTTACTTATTAGGAAAATTGGCTAATTATCAGTCATGATAAATGCACCAAGTTTTTTACAGATGACATTATACTATTATGAAGATAATGGAAAGTAGAGATGTGTGCCAGTCTCCTTTCTTCAGCCTTTGACAAGTAGGAGTATGTGAATGGATTAAATACAGGTGAATTGTGCCATCTAGTGTTTAATCTAATGTATTGCTTAACTTCATGTAAATGAAGCTTCAGAGAGGTAACTGAGTTAGACTGTAACAGGAAAAACTTAAAAAACAACAAATAGTCTAGTAGCACCTTAAAGACTAACAAAACACTTAGATGATATCATGAGCTTTCATGGGCAAAACCCACTTCTTCAGATGACAGGAGTATTAGAAGTCCAGATCCAAGAATAAATAAGGGAAGAGGAGAGGGGGGAGAAGGGAGGGGTGGAAAAAGAGTGGAGGAAAAGAGAAACATTGAGTAGATAATTCAAATAGTTACAAGAAGCTAATAAGAACAATTAGCACCTCCATTGTTAGGTTGGTTGGTTAAGTCATTAGGATGTGGAAGATAGTGTGCGTGCCAGCAGATATCCCAGTTCATACCATTTGTATAAGAACTTCATTTGCAGGTTTAATTAAGTTTCAACCCTTCTCTGTGTATTTGGCTTGTGGAATTGTCCTAAAACAAAACGGTGTCTTGGAGATCCATTAATGGCAGATTAAAGCGTTCTCCAACAGGTTTTTGTGTATTGCCTTTTTGAATATCTGATTTTGTGTCCATTAATTCCTTCCCATAGAGACTGTCCAGTTTGGCCAATATACATTGTTTTGGGGTATTGCTGACATTTGATGGCATAGATCACATTAGTGGATATGCAGTTAAATGAGCTTCTGATTTAGTGGCTGATGTGATTGGGTCCAGTGATGAAATGGCTGGTGTAGATGTATGGGCAGAGTTGGCACCGGGGCTGATTGCAGGGGTCGGTTCCTGGATGATTATGATGGAAGTTAATTGCATGGTTACTTTAAAGAATTTGTTTGAGGTTAGGGGGTTGTCTGTAGGTGAGAATTGGCCTTTCCCTTAAGGCCTCTGAGAGTGAGTGGTCATTTTCCAGGATATGTTGTAGATTGTTGATAATGTGTTAGAGGGGTTTAAGTTGTGGACTGTAGGTGGTGACAAGTGGAATTCTGTTGTTTTCTCTTTTGGGCCTGTCTTGAAGTAGTTCATGTCTGGGTACTCTTCTTACTCTGTCGCTCTGTTTTTTCACTTCTCTGGGTGGGTATTTCAGTTTTAAAAATGCTCTATATAGATCTTGTGGGTGTTTGTCTCTGTCTGTGGGATTGGAGCAAATTGTGGGATTGGAGCAAATTGATCTCAGGGCTTGGCTGTGTACAATAGATTGAGAAATGTGTCCAGGATGGAAGCTAGAGACATGAAGGTAAGTGTAGCAGTTGATAGACAGGTTTCCAGTATAGGGTGATGGAAATTTATCATTTAATTGTACTATAGTGTCAAGGAAGTGGATTTCTCATGTGGACTGATCCAGATTCAGGTTGATGGTGGTGAAAGTTGTTGAAATCCCTGTGAATTTCTTCAAGGGTCTCTTTCCCGTGGGTCCATATGTTGATGATGTCATCAATGTAGCACAAGTAGAGTAACGGTGTTGGGGTGTTTATTTTGTAAATAAACCGGTATTGTAAAACATAAAGGCTTGTGTTTAAAACATAAAATACTCCAAACTTATGTCATTATAACTGTGTTGCTCAGTTAAACTTATGTCAGTATAGCTGAGTGATGAAGTTACACTGACCTAACTCCCAGCATAGGCAGCACTGAATTGACAGAAGGGCTTCTCCCACCTATGTATAGCTATCACCTCTTTGGGAGGTGGCATACCTGTGCTGACAGGAGAGGGTTTTCTGTCAAAGTAGGTAGCATCTTCACTAAGCTGCACTACTACAGCTGCACTAGTGCAGCTGTGCCAGGGCACCAACGAAATTGTAAACAAGCCCTAATTTTGATTTTCTAAAAATTTTCATTTATTTACAATATTAATGGTGGCTATATTTGTATTTCTGCAGCACCTTCCATCTAAAGAACTTTACAAAGATTTATGAAGTGAGCTTCAACTCTCACTGAGGAGGAAGTAAGAGTTAACTCCATTTTATAAATTGGGGCCAGAGGCACAGAATGTTTACGTCCCTTGCTGATAATTATTCAAGGAAATCTGCAGAAGAACCTGAAATTAGAATCTCTTCACTCCTAGTTCATAATTTAAGCCTTGTCAGTTAACCCCTGGCATCAAGGCTCTGGACTGTGACATTCAAGTGGTGGGGCTGACAGACTGTCTTTGCAGACACTGCCTTGCCCTAACTCATCCTAAGCATTACGCCTCTCACCAAAGTAGAGTTAAGTCATTGTAGTGAGTGACTTATAATGGTGCTCCCATCAATGTAGTGAAGATACAGTTTCCCTTCCTAAGTCTGTAATGTAGTCCAGGCCTTAGCCACAAGACTAATCTTTTCTTAATCTACTTTTCTAGGCTACTTTTACATTTATTTTTATTTACCAATTTGCAAAGAAGAGTGCCTCTTAGTTTGATAGTACATCAGTTTATCTGTGTTATGAAAAGAAATCTGAGACCAGCAACATATTCTTATTTATTATTTGTCCTGTAGAAGTATCAGCAGATCTCAAACATGGATGAGGGACCTGTTATCTTTGTTACTGTACTAACACATAACAAAATGGGACCTGCCTTGAATTTATAATTTTAAGTATAAGTTGAGTCAGCTGGTGGATACAAGATAGATATGGGGAGCACAAGGAAATTTGTCTCCATTGTATTTTTAGATCAGGATATTTGAGCATAACTAAATCCATAAATCTTGGATATGCTAGTAACACTTTGGGTTTTTTGGAAGGTTGTTATTTTGTTCCAGCATAATGAGTCTCCACAGCACTGGGTAGAGGAGGAGATAATGCTTTATAGTTATGTTGCAATCTAGTATTCAAGAACTAACTCTTACTTTGAAGAATTATGATTTTTGTCCCCTTTGCTTTCCAGCTATCTTTCTTCAGCAGTGCCATTTTCTTAGACAGACGGGCCATTCTGAGAAAGCTGTGTCTTTGTTCCAAGCCCTGGTTGATTTCACCTTCTTTAAACCTGACAATGTAAAAGATCTGCCAACAAGAGGACAGGTAGCTATTTCTATTTAGAGCGGTTTTTCAGTCTGTCTCATTGCATGACCTGTTTATATAGGAACTTCAGAAGCAGCGACGCGGGATGGTAGTGGGGCTTCCCAGCCAGTGGGACTGGGAGTGCACTGGCTGTCAGCTCCAGCCCTGACTATTCAAATATCTGCTATCTAGCATCCCTACTGACTAACATCTGCGTTTTTACATCAAAAGCTGAGAACAAGACATTTCCAGCACACTTAATTAGCCTCATTAGCACCGATCCTATAATTGACAGGTACTTTTTTCCCCCTCTTATATAATATTTTGGTTTCTGTTACTTCCATTCCAGCTCTTCTGATGAATTAGGATTTGCCCACTAATGCTCATACTATTATGTGTTTTTATTAGTCTCTAAGGCAGTGGTCTCCAATCATTTTACACCCAAGATCACTTTTTAAATGACAGAACAAGATCTACTGCCCCGCCTTTTCCTTGAAGCCCCACCTTTTCCTTGAAGCCCCACCTTTTCCTTGAAGCCCCGCCATCTCTATTCTCTTCCTCTCCATCACTTGCTATCCCCAGCCCTTATACTGCTGCTTTTTTCCCCCAGTTCTTCTGTCTAGACTTGACTAAATGTCAGAAAAAAACCCTTCTTTTGGAAGCCGCCTTATTCCTCGTGGAAAGAGAAATATAGGGGTGACCGAAAGATCATGTTTGCTCTTCCACTAAAAGAAGCAGAAGAACAAATGCATCCCTGGACGCAGAAGTGTTTTTCTGGGATATCTCTGGAATCCTGAAAAACTCCTGCAGTCTAGCCATAACCTCGCTTGGTTGAGACAGGATGTGTAGGCTCTGGGGTGAGAATGAGGGATTTGGGTGTGGGAAGGGGTGAGAGGTGCAAGCTCTGGGAGGAAATCTGGATGCAGGAGAAGGTGGATAAGGGGACGCTGGCTCGGGGAGGAGGCTCCAGGTTGGGCAGTGTTGGGGTCAGATGTAGGGTTAGGGTACTAAGCAAGCCACAGACTTCTGGATGTGAGGGTTCAGGAGTTTGGGTTGGGGTATGTGCAGCGCTCAGGGCAGGGGGTCCCAGTGTATGATAGGCTCAGATGTAGGGTCTGGAAGAAAGGGGAGTGCAGGAGTGTTATGATGCTGCGGCCAGATGGGGGCTTGGACCCAATTTAGGGTTTGTTGGTCAGGCTTCATTTTTAAATAAAATACTATGTCAAACCAAAAGTTTCTGCATTGTCTTTATTTTTGAGAAGGGCAGGGAACCTGTTGAGAGTCAGGGGTCACTGACTCAAGAAAAGTCAGTTGGGGCCACACAAGTGAGATGCAAAAAAACCCTCCTCCAACCCCTCCCTCCAAGCTTCACTAATGTGGCCCCAACTGTGTGGGTGGAAACAGGGGACATAGAACTGGAGAAGGGTGCTAGTGGGTGTTTTGACAGGGGACAGAGTGCCAGTGGGGACAGTGTTCTGTGGCTCGGGACAGGGGAATGGGGACAGAGTTCTGAGAGTGGGGCTAGAGTTCTGTGGCTGGGGAGAGGGAAGTGGGGAGTGGGAACGGGCCAGGGGCCAGGGTGCCAGTGGAGGCAGTGTCCCCTGCATCTGCCTCCTCCCAGGATTCCTCCCCCCTTCCCCACCGGAAGCCGGCACATGCCTCCTCCAGGCCTGACTCCCTCCACCTGCCCCCCCCCCCCCCCCTCCCGCAGAGCAGGGAAACCCCACACGTGCCTGCCCCAGGGAGGAAGCGCATGCGCGCGCACACACACCGGCGCGTAGGAAAACCCCACACATGCCTGCCCTGGTGCCTACACCCCCCCACCCCACCCCCCGCGGTGCAGGAAAACCCCGTGCGTGCCTGCCCCAGGGCCGAAACACTCCCTCCACCCCCCACCATGGCGCAGGGAAACCCCGTGCACGCCTGCCCCAGGGCCGGCTCACCCCTCCTGCGCCGGTGCCGGGAAGTAGCCATGCTCCTCCTCCAGGGTCGACGACCCCTCCCGCAGCACGCCCAACAGAGTAGCCAGTGCACTTCCAGAATCCCCGGAAGTGGCGCTAAGCTGCAGGACTTCTGTCCTCCCACAGGAAGCCGGCACTACCTCCATTTTCATTGGAGGTAGGTAGTGGGGCCTGTCGACCTGTTGGTGACCACAGTTTTAAGGTCCCACAAGATTACTCGTTATTCTTCTTCGAGTGATTTCTCATGTCCATTCAACATAGGTGCATCCTGCATCTGCATGTGCAATGAGTTAATGGGAGCCTGGCCACTGGAGTTGATTAGGGCTCACTCCACTAGGGCTCTAGATCCTAGCAAGCTTACCTTGTGCATGTTCCAATCCAGGATACCTGTAGGGTGGCAACATAGTCATCGATATATATGTTCACTTCTCATTATGTCATCACACAGCAGGCTAGGGGAGATGCAGGGCTGTATTGCAGTCTGCATTTACATAGCTCTTACCCACCTCTGCAGATACTGCTTACAGTCACCTATGTTGAATGGATCTGAGCAATCACTTGAAGAAGAAAAGACAGTTACCTGTTCTATAACTGGTGTTCTTCAAGATGTGTTGCTCATGTCCATTCAGTTTCCCAATCTCGTCTCCTCTGTTGGAGTTTCAGCAAGAAGGAACTGAGGAGGGAGGGGTTAAGGGGCACTCTATATAACGTAGTGTGTGTGTGCGCCACTCCAGGGGGCACTGGGGACTACGGCCCCTATGAGTACTGTTTAGGGGAAAAATTCCAGCACTGATGCATATGGCAAGCCCGCACACCTATGTTGAATGGAAATGAGCAACACATCTCAAAGAACACCAGTTACACAACAGGTAACTTGTCTTTTTTAAAGTTACAGACTAACACGGTTATCCTACTGAGACTCTTAATTAAATCATTCATCGGTTTCTGGGCTATGTAGTTAAGAAAAGAGACATCTATTGAGTTGTGAAATCATAAACTTATTTTTTTATTCATAAAATCTTCCCAGTTACACATTCCTGTGTGTAAAATACAAAAATACCCAATGAAGCTGTAAAACAAAACAAACTAACAACTTACATACAACACTGCATACTGAAAGCCTGGGAAAGGATAGACTCAATTCTAAAGTTTTGTCTTTATTTAAATTTTCCACACTTTGCTAATATCAATTAGCTCATAATGTGTTAGCACCTGGGGAGCTCTGATTTAGGTAGGCTGCTTCTACTATTTTAAGCACTGCCCTCTAATATTTCCAGCTAACATAGTTATTAAAACATCAACAGCTTATTTACACATGAGTTTATATCTTTACTAATACATGTAGAACTTTACTGTGTTAGCAATGGTGGGAATTTTTTGTAAAATGTTTCCTAATGTACATTAAGGTCTAACTGGCCATTTTAATACCTTACTTCAGTTTCTTCATCTTACTATGCCATATATTGTAGAACATATTAATCTACTATATATATTTCTGCTATAAGTTTAGCTACATGATGTTCTAGTGCCCGTAACTATTTCTGTACTTATTGATTTAGTACCACAGTAAGAACTTTGAGATGTGACTCAGAATTATTTCCGATTAGAAGCACTATTTCAGATGAGTTTTCAGCATCCCATTCAACAATGTACTGAAATAGCTCAATGGTCCATTTAATATTTATTTCTAGAGCTGTTGTTACCGCACAAAGGTCTCACAAGTGTTCTCATGGCTGGAGGTGAATGAGTAGCTACTGTCCTGCTTCCACTATTGATGTGATTTTTAGAAGCCTCATTGCCTGTGTTGTGTGCAGCAGCCAGCCTGCTTATCTGTGTTAAAAGTTTAGCTTCAAAACTTTTTGAACTTACCTTGATGTCTGTGTTCCTTTCATGTGTGTCCTGTCCTGATTTAGTTATTCCTTTTTTATTAGTGATATCTTGACAGAATGGACTGCTAAGTCATTTTAAAATGAGACTAAAATGTTGAAAATATGTAGTATATTTCTTGTTCTCAACGATAGGTGGAGTTCTTTGAACCATTTTGGGACAGTGGAGAGCCTCGGTTTGGAGAAAAAGGAGCAAAAGGCTGGAAATCATGGATGCATCAACAAGAAAAGGGAGGCTGGATTGTTATCAATAAACCTGGTAAGCCTGTGCCCTTTCATACATTTGTTTTTGACAGTTTTTATTTATTTTATATCAGAATAATCTAAAACTAGAAACTCCTAGTTCATATTCCATTTCCAGCCTTCATAGAATTCTTGCATCCTAATCTACTGTCCATGATCTACCAGTTACTGGAGACCCATACCAGTTACTACACTCAAAATTATCTTGGTGCACCTATGAATTCCAGCAGCTTGCTCTTCAGTCTTGAACTGTGTATCAGATAAAGATTTTGTCAGTTATTTTTAGTAAAAATCATGGACAAGTCCCAGGCAATGAACAAAAATTAATGGGAGCAGTGACCTGTGTGAGATTTTTTTACTACAAATGATGTGGAGGAAGGATTGTGGAAGGAGACAGAAAGGAATGACAGCTGGAGCCCTGGCTGAAGTCCTGAGACAGAGGCACACAGCAGCTGTCCTAGCTCTGGCCAAAAATGCAGGTAAAGGGTGCAGAACTGCAGCTCCCATACTGATGGTAGCAGCAGGGCACAAAGCCCTGCTCACAGCTGCATTGGTGGGGACACAGTTTCAGCTCCTGCTCCAGGTGCAAGGGAAAGCACAGCCCTGGCTGTGGGTTAGAGGTGCATGGCTGTGGCCAAAGTTGCCAGTTGGAGGTGCACAGCCCTAGTTCCATCTCCACTGTTGCTAGCCGAAGCAAAGTTACAGAGATCTGGTAAAGTCACAGAATCGATAACTTCCGTGACCTCTGGCTGAATCATAATATTGCCACCACCATTCAACTAAGTGCTGTGGTGACCATAAATCCCAAATTACCCATCTTGTGTGTTCTATAGGGAGGTGCATTTGTTATGTTACTTGTGGAATAATGGGTTCCATGACTGCATCATCTTCTGCTCTACTCTGTGCTGATCAGGCCCAGTTGGAGTATTGTGTCAAGTTCTGGGCACCACAATTCAAGAAAGATGTGGAGAAACTGGAGAAGGTCCAGAGAAGAGTAACAAGAATGATTAAAGGTCTAGAGAACATGACCTGTGAAGGAAGACTGAAAGAATTGGGCTTGTTTAGTTTGGAAAGGAAAAGACCGAGAGGGGACATGATAGCAATTTTCAGGTATCTAAAAGGGTGTTATAAGGAGCAGGGAGAAAAATTGTTCTCTTTGGCCTCTGAGGATAGAACAAGAATCAATGGGCTTAAACTGCAGCAAGGGAGGATTAGGCTGGACATTAGGAAAAACTTCCTACCTGTCAGGGTGGTTAAACACTGGAATAAATTGCCTAGGGAGGTTGTGAAATCTTCATTTCTTGAGATATTTAAGAGGTTAGACATCTATCAGGGATGGTCTAGACAATACTGGGTCCTGCTGTGAGAGCAGGTGACTAGACTCCATGACCTCTTGAGGTCTCTTCCAGTTCTAGTGTTCTATGAGTCTATGGTTCTATTATCTTTCCTTGAAAACTGTCTCAACCCCACTTTTCCAGCCCATTGTTCAAGGGGAATATGGATTCAGTTGACACCCACTTTAGCATGGGATAAAAGATACTATCTTTTATGAGTCCTTTTGAATATATGTGAATGAAATTTTCTTCTGGAGCAGAATGGTCGCAGCATTACATTCCTAGTGCTGCTTACTGGTTAAACTTTACAGTTCTATAGGCTTTCCTCTGCCTCGTGAGGTGACATTGTGTATGATGCTACTTCTGGGCAGAGGCAGCCTCCAAAGTCAAATGTCTCTGACAGAGCAGCATAGTAGAGACTTGTCTCCCTCTCCAGGTGGGGCAGAAAGAATGGAGCATTTTGCAATGGGATATGTGTACATGCAGTCCCCGAGTTACGCAGATCCTCCGGGACGAGAAAAGCTGCTGGCCTCCTCCCCCCCCCCCCAGCAGACCAGGGAGACGCGGAGCAAAGCCGCAGAGGACACGGGCTAGTGCGCCCCCTCCTCCCCCAGCAGACCAGGCTTTTCTCGCGGACGCCTGTGGTAGAGCAGCTGGGGCGCTGCCGGTTGGTCCCGCAGTGCCGTTCCTCGGCACTACTGGACCAACCCGGCAGCACCCCAACTGCTCTGCCCCAGGCGTCCTGATTCTGCCGCTGCTGGTCAGTTTCAGCAGTGGCTGAATCAGGACGCCTGGAGAAGAGCAGCTGGGGTGCTGCTGGGTTGGTCCAGTAGCGTCCCCAAGTCAGTTCTTAATCTTGTGCCCATTCCACTGTGTTTATATTTTAATGTATTTTCCATATTCAGTTTTTGGATGGGTGACTCAAAATTTTGGTATGTGGGATCTGTTTCTTTATTTTGTAGATGAAGATGAGGAAGATGTAGATGAAGATCCAGAAATAAAGGATAAAACTCTACCCAAATGGCAAATTTGGCTTGACGTTGAATGTTCCCGTGAAACAAGGCATTGGATGCCTTGGCGACCTGACAAAACTAAAAAACAGAGTGAAGAAGATTGTGAAGACCCAGAGAGACAGGTCATTGTGATGTATAAGATGATGATGTGTGTGGTGCGGGGGACGATGATTTATTTACGTTTATCTTAATCTGTCAAGAACTCCGTGTATAACTGTGTTAAACAAAAAATACTTTGGAAGAGCTCTGATATCTTTAGGGTGATTGTTCTGAACATTTTTTTCACTTGGGTGGGACTGAAAATTCACCAGGGATTTCTTGCTGAGATCCATGCAAATCTCACCTCCCCCAACCCCATTGGTAGGCTTGTTTTTCTAGGGAGTGAGGAGGCTGATGAGGCTCATGGAGATCAAATATGTTGTAGGGAGGGAATTTCCTGCTATAGGAAGTGAAAGGCTAGTGGCTAGAGCCCTGCTAATCTACAGATATCCACAGACAGTTTTTGCAGATAGTGAAGCAGATGCAGACACAACTCCTGCAGGGCTCAATTCACCAGCAGTGCCTGGCCTGCAGCATATGTCTAAGGCAGCCCGGAGGGCACGGCACATTCAAAACTGAGAGCCAACAACCAGTGGTGGAGCTGGACAGCAGGGTAGCAGGTTGAGGAGTCACATCCAGTGGCTTTGGCCCTTCGGCCAGTGCTAGCATCCCAACCGTGGCCTTGCCTGTCAGAGCCCTGGGGACAGTGTTCCCTTAAGCTTTGATTTTTTTAAATGTGTCCCCCTATGGGTGCACCACAATACTCCCTTTCCCCCTCTACTGTGGTGATCTCTCTATGGTTCTGTGGTAGAGAAGGAAGTAAGGTGGATTTGTTTCTGCAGTGCTAGATAGTCTCAAGTCACAGTGAGCACATGTGTGGGCTCAATAGACTCTATAAAAAATAGCTGATTAGAAGCACAGAGGTGCACGTATACTGGCAGTGGAGCACCATAGGAATATACATCTCAAAAAATCATTATTACTTCACAAGTTAAGTAACTTTCTCTTCTGACAAGGAGCTGAAGTGCCTAGACTCTCACAGTCACAAAAGCTTTTCTTCAGCTGCTCAACTTGGTGTTGCCGTGAATGGATCCCTCCACTCAAAGATTCCGGGGTGACACACCTGTGACAAGAATTAATACAGCAAGATGCAGCTAGCTCAGTAGTCTTACCACATTCTCTACAAGAATTCCATAAAACCAAACAAACCAACCTGAAAAAGACCCAGATTTCCAAAGAAAGGACCAACCTGTGTGGTAACATTGCACTTGGTAACTGCTTCTAAACTCAAGTATCAGAGGGGTAGCCGTGTTAGTCTGAATCTGCAGAAGCGATGAGGAGTCCTGTGGCACCTTATAGACTAACTGAAGTGTAGGAGCATAAGTTTTCGTGGGCAAAGACCCACTTGTCAGATGCATCTGACGAAGTGGGTCTTTGCCCACGAAAGCTTATGCTCCTACACTTCAGTTAGTCTATAAGGTGCCACAGGACTCCTCATCGCTTCTGCTTCTAAACTGTTTGTTTGCTGGTCAAGGGTGACAAATCTCCTTCCCAGATTATATTCTGCACCAACTCATCCTCTATTATCCCTAGGTTAGGGGTTCTTAAACTTCATTGCATCTTGACTTCCTTCTGGAACAAAAATTACTACATGACCCCAGGAAGGGAGACCAAAACCTAAGCTCACCCAAGCCCCGTTTTTCCATCTGGGGCAGAGGAGGCAAAGCCTGAGTTGCACCAGTCTAGGCAGGGACTGCAAGGAAGTGGATCAAAGTCCAAGGAGTTCAGCCCCAAGAATGGGGCTGTAATATGAGCTCCACTGCTCTGTGGCGAAGCCCTGCGGCTTCATTTTCTGAGCCCCACCATATGGAGTTGACTTCAGTCCTGGGCCCCAGCAAGTCTAAGTCATCCCTGATGACCTTATTAAAACTGGATCATGACCTACTTTGGGATCCTAATGTTCATAACAGTTGGCAGTTCTCTCTAGGCGCTGTGCACCTCTGGTAGGGCAGGGGTCAAAGGGTTTGCACATTCCCACACCCCCAAGCCAATCAGGGTCTGTGGGTGGAGGAGCACGCCAAGTCTCCTGGCCCTGCCCCTTACAGGGCAGCCTGCAACCATTTCCAAAATTTGTGAAGTAGCCACCCTTCAATAATTATTGCCCACCCCTGCCTTAGAACAAACTCATCAATGATCTGTAGTGAATTCACCTCCTCAGCATCCTCCTCCTCAGTTGGGAGACTGTTCTGGAATCTTCTGATATAGAGTACCTATAGGGACAATAATAGGAAGGAGATATTACTTACCTCATGCAGTAAGTGGAATGCTTTGAGATGTCTTATCCGAATGGGTGCTCCACTACCAGCACGCCTTCCCATTTGTTTTGAACTTTGAGGTTGAAAAGGAACTGGAGCGATGGTGGGTCCACCCCTTCTTGTACTCTTATACAGGAGCTTGAAAAAGTATATAAGGTAAGTGTGGTCCTATTGTTTGATAAAAAAATCTCTTGTCAAGAGTAAAGAAGCACATATAAATTCTCATTATTCTCAAATGGAGGACTCAAAGGGTGTGTCTAGAATACAGGGTTTTGTCAACAAAAGTGGACTTTTGTCGACAAAACTATACCTGCGTCTACACTACTACCGAGTTCTGTCAACATAATGTCGACAGAACTCAGCAGTTTTGTTGACGGCGGTAAACGTCATTCTACGAGGAATAACACCTTTTGTCGACAGAGTTCTGTCGACAGAAGGCATTATTGCATCTACTCTGTCCTTTGTGTCTACACTCTCATGTTGACAATGCTTCTGTTGACAAAAGCCTGTAGTCTAGATATACCCATAGGGACAAAACACCTTGAAGAATTCAAGTTACTGTACAAGGTAAGTAATTTTTCTGTCTCTTTTCTCTTTTCCTGACCTTCCTAACTGCTGTAAGAAGTGGGGAGGGTCTGTTACTCTCCCTCTCCCATAGCATCTTTACTATTCTTCCAGGTCTGTATTTTCATTCTTTGTGACTAGCTGAGTGTCTGCCCTTTTACCATACATTGCTTTTACAAAAAGCATGAAACTGATGTGATTTGAGTTTTACTACTGTCCAAAGGGTTCTGAATAGATGGTGAACTTGTCCATTTTCTTGTTAATGCCATTCTGCTGTTTCAGGATGTGTAAATATGCAGAAACAAAGCATTAAGCAATAGTGGCAGGAGACCCTCTGCCTGCCTAGGGAAAAAGGCATAATAGCTCCATGAATGCAGGAAGGAGTTTGTTCACTAGCAGCAATCATTATTCATTTTTCTTTAAAGGCTACAGCAGGCACCTCCCTCAGCATTTACCTCCAGGTAGGGATGCCAGGTGTCCGGTTCCTTGAAAAATGTCTGGCATTTTATGTTTTTCTCGGAAAGAAGACTGGCGGGGACATTTCCCCCCTGCCGCATCAGGCGGGGGAATTTAAAGGTGCAGCATTCTTTCTCCCCTCGCCACCCCAAATAAGTTCACCCCCCTCCCCAATCCCAAATTTGGTCTCTTTCCCCCCCCCCCCCCCCCCCGGCCATGTTCGGATTTTTTGTAAAGGCATTTTGCAACCCTACCTCCACGTCTAACAACACACCATGTGCATATGCTGTGGCGTAGTGGGGGTGCTGTCTACTCTGTGACCCGGGGTCCCCCTGCGCTGTGATGTGGGATTCTCACTGACTCTCCCAAATGTGTATTAACCCAGACACCCAGGCTCAGCCTCCCAGGGAGAGAGACAAAGGGAGGAGGGCAGAGACCAACACCTGGCTGGGGGGCAGGGCTGGAAGAAAGTTTTAGTTTCTGTCTGGTATCATGGAGGAAGCAGCCTAAGCAAGGGGCTGGGATTTAGGGGCCCAGTCTCCCCCATCTCAAGGGGGGCTAAGCCATCTTAGGCCTGCCCTGTAACCAGATTACATCTATGCTATGCAGTATCCTGGAGAAGCAATAAACTCCCTATATTCTACTGGCTGGTGGAGCTGGTTTGTGCCATTACGGGGGTGCAGGAATCGGGGGAACCCCAACGCGTCGTCACATATGCTGAGTTGTATAGAGCTGCTATCATTGCTAGTCAGCCCCTGTTCAGAAGGAAAGTTGGCTATAGCACTGTGGTTGCCTTTGGAAGTCTATGGGGGAGGGGGAAAGGGGCTCAGTTGTTTGTGGTATCTATTTCTCTCCCCCCTCCATACACATACCTCACCCTTAGTTCCTCACACATCCTAACTCATTGCCTGCCTTTGCATTTCTACAGAGGAACAGACACATTGAGTTAATGTCTTATCAGTTGTGTTTCAAGGACGTTCAAGTGTGGGATTGATTCTGTTGTATTGCATATCTACTCTAGGCTTTTTTGTCTGACTTTTCCTTCTCTGTAAAATGGAAGTGTTAGGAGATTTTGGCTAGGTCTACACTAGATCTAGCAGTCATCTTAAGGTATGGAACTCCAGCTGTTGTAGAATATGGAGCTGGAGGCGGCTTACCTTAAGCTGAGTTTGGTGGCATCTCCACAGTGGGAGGCTGATGGGAGCACCAGAGGCTGAAGCTTCCTTTATCTTCCCTTACTCCTCGCAAAAAGAGGAGTATCGGATGCTGGTGGAGCACTTTCTGAGTTCAATTTAGCGAGTCTTAACTAGACTCGCTAAATTGAACTTGAAAGAGTATTGCGAGTGACACAAGAAGTAATTATTCTGCTCTACTCTGTGCTGATTAGATCTTAATTGGAGTATTGTGTCTGGTTGTGGGCGCCACGTTTCAGGAAAGATGTGGAGAAATTGGTGTGGGTGGAGAGAAGAGCAACAGAACAATAAAAGGTCTAGAAAATATAATCTGAGGGAAAACTGAAAGAATTGGGTTTGTTTAGTTTGGAAAAAAGAATGACAGAGAGGGGACATGAATGATAGCACTTTTCAAGTACCTATAGAAGTGTTACAAGAAGGAAGGAGAAAAATTGTTCTTCTTGACATCTGCTGATAGGACAGGAAAGTTTAGGTTGGATATTAGGAAAATCTTCCTAACTGTCAGGGTGTTTAAACACTGAAATAAATTGCTTAAGGAAGTTGTAAAATCTCCAACACTGGAGATATTTAAGAGCAGGTTAGATAGACATCTGGCAGGGATGATCTAGATGGTCCTGCAGTGAGGGCAGGAGACTGGACGTGACCTCTCAAGGTCTCTTACAGTTCTAGAATTCTGATTCTTCTTTTGAAAATCTTGATTTAACTTAGATAAATTATAGACTTATTTAGTTGAAGTATACGTTTTGTTGAAGTATAAATTAACTATTTTATTCCTTTTTTTAGGTATTATTTGATGATCTTGGGCCATCTTTAATCAGACTTTCTAGTCCAGATCTTCAGTTTCAGCTGCTATATTCATTTCTACAATTTTTGGGAGTCCCATGTGAGCGTAATCTCTTTCCTTCAAATCTCTATATCGCTATGGATGAGAATAGCATCTTTGATGCTGGGCATTCTGAAGGGCCACTGACTTCTTTTGACTCACTGCTTTCTGGAGTCAATAGTATTGGCCATATGGATACAATGATCAGAGAGAGACAGCGCATAGGACACTGTAAGGAAGGAGAGGAGTTCCTACAGAATGTCTTTCATTTCATACTGCCAATGTTTTCAGGAAAGGAAAAGTCAAACCTGTCTGTCTGTTGGCTACAATATGAAATCTCAAAGGTAATTAAGTGTTTGTTCATTGTCTCTCAATGTGGCGCATAGTTATATTGTGTACATTTTTATGCCATTAAAATAAGCAACATTAAGATAAAATGATGGTTGAGGACTCAAATGTTGAGAAAAGCGAGAGTTAAGGTGGTGTACTCAGTTTTAACTTTGTTCACTTATGCATATGTATCAGAGTAGTTTCTAATTACACAAAGTTTTATTTTTTGAAAAATAGTATAATTTTTCTACAGTCTTAGATGCATGTTACATTGTGTGCTACTGTTAGGGAGGCAAGAGTTCCTATAAAATCTGATGTACCAAGGCAGTTTGTCTAATGCTTAGTTGTGTCCCTGAGTGATATGGTACTTGAGTACAGGCAGTCCCCGAGTTACGCAGATTCAACTTACGTCGGATCCGCACTTATGATCGGGGCTTTCTCGCCCCGGAGCTCGCAGGCAGCGGGACCGCCCAGAGTGCAGCGGTCCCGCCACCTCGACCTCCGGGGCGAGAAAAGCTGCTCCGGGTGTCCCTGGTCTGCTGGGGACCGTCTCCAGCAGACCAGGGACACCTGGAGCAAAGCCGCAGCGGCGGCGGGGTCCCGTGCCTCTGAAGCTTTGCCAGAGTAAAGCCTCAGAGGCGCGGCACGCTGCCGCTTTGCTCCCGGTGCCTCTGGTCTGCTGGGGACTGTCTCCAGCAGACCAGGGACACGGGGAGCAAACCCGCAGCGGCGGCGGAGTCCCGCGCCTCTGAGGCTTTGCCAGAGCAAAGCCTCAGAGGCGCGGCACCCCGCCGCCGCTGCGGCTTTGCTCCCCGTGTCCCTGGTCTGCTGGGGGGGGGGGGGGCGGCCGCAGCTAGTGCGCCCCCCCCTCCCCCAGCAGACCAGGCTTTTGTTGTGGACCCTGGGGTAGAGCAGTTGGGGTGCTGCCGGGTTGGTCCTGCAGGGACCTACCTGGCAGCCCAGCTGTTCTGTCCCAGGCTTGAGATTCAGCCGCTGTTGAAACTGATCAGTGGCTGATTCCAGGAAGCTGGGGGCAGAGCAATTCTGCCTCCAGCTTCCTGTAGTAAGCCCCTGGTCAGTTTCAGCAGCAGCGGCTGAATCTGGAGCCAGTTCCGACTTGCATACAAATTCAACTTAAGAACAAACGTGTAGTCCCTATCTTGTACGTAACCCGGGGACTGCCTGGACTTCACAAGGAACCTTGCTTTCACCTTACATTCTTGGAAAAAATGGTATAGATCATTTTTAAAAAATGTAATCACGTAATTCAGTTTTAATTAGACTAGCCATCTTTGTGTCTGACTGTATAGAGCAATTTTTCTCAATCATTTGGTGACCCCTTTATTCAAAGTAAAAAAAAATTTACAGCCTCCATTACATTATTGTCATAATAAAAAATGTCAGTAAGATGATGAACATATGTAAATTGAGTATAGTTTTGAGAGGTTGACAAAGAATACTAGGGCAGAGGAAAGTGAGTTTCTTTTCTTTAAATTGTAATACATTCTTAGAACGTTTGGAAAGTCTCCCCAAATTGCCTGTCATAAAACTCTAGCATGGATGGAATGCCCTTGAAGGCAGCTTGGTAGGGAGTGATAGTCACCTGCAGTAAACAGATTTGATGCTTGGCAAAAGATTGGGTCTTTTTAGGCCTATTCAGAGGTTTGTAGCCTTTGGTGTAGTTTCACCAGTGGAGGCACTAGTGCAGACTCCTAGTTGTAGGATAAGATGCTTTGGTGCATCTTATCCCAGTTTTAAACTATAATAAAGCATATTGGTAAGTCATGAGTTTATACTCATTCTCTAAGCCTACCACAGAGGCTTGCAACAGTGCAACTAAATCAGTGTAGTTACATTAGTGGCTAAAAATCCTAGTGTGGAGAAGGTCTCAGTTTTTCTTTATCTATTCCATACAACCATTCCCTCCAGTCAAAGTGACACACGATATGAGGTGGCAGGTAACCAAGGATGGGAAGGGAAGCATCTTTATTTCTTTGGGACAAGAGTGAAGTTAAGGTGGCTAAGGACATTTTTCACCCTGTCCTTCCACTGATTGGGAAATGCAATTGACTCAGTAATCTTTAATGGGCTATTAGTGTGAAGAATACAGAAATAGACAGAATAATGAACCCAAACACAACTGGATGATTTTGTGTGTTTATTCTGTCCAACATATGCAGGTTGTTCAGTGTCTCCAAGTGAAAAACAAGAAGAAACTGAAGTCACAGGGGAAGAAGAGCAAAAAACTAGCCAAGAATCTCCTTAAGGAATCTGAAAACCGAAACAGCCTTTCCCTCTGGAAACTGTATGCTTACTTGGAGTGGTTACTTGGCAACACAGAAGATTCTAGAAAAGTGTTTGATACAGCTCTTTGTTTGGCGGGAACTGACGGGATGAGAAGTACCCAACTCTGTAATCTGAGCTTGTTTTATGCTTCACTGGAAGTGGAGCTGTTAGAGAGTCTGGAGGAAACTGTTATGTCACGTGCTGTACATATATTGACCAAAGTGACTGAAAGTGGACCATATGTGCCTTATACTGGGCAGGTGTTATCTGTGAATATCTTGAAAGCTCGGAAAGCATATGAGCATGCATTGAAAGATTATTTAAATGAAAGCCCTGTCACTAACTGGGATCAGGCCAGTGGTTCTAGCCAAATGGTTAGTTTAGTTGGTTGTTATGCGCTTTTCCAGTATTTGACTGTTGGGATTGATGCTGCTGTATTCATATATAGAAATATTTCTGAAAAGCTTAAAGATTTTGCTTCACAGAAGTTTGAAAGTATTGGAGAAAATCTTGGCGTTCAGAATTTTCCCACTGCCCTTGAAGCTGTCACACTCATGCACACAAATTTACTCAGGTACCATATGAAAGTTAGCATTTATCCTTTAAATCCACTGCGAGAGGCACTAATGGAAGCTTTGAAGCTGTATCCTAGCAACCAGTCTCTTTGGAGATCATATATCCAGATCCAAAGCAAGTCTCACAACGCTAGCAAAGCACGAAGATTTTTTGATAGCGTCGCAAGGTCTACCAAGTTCCTAGAGCCATGGCTGTTTGCAATCCAAGCCGAGATGATGAGAAAGAAGCTTGTTGAGAGTGTCCAAAGGTAATAGAACTCCAGGCAATAAAAATATTGTCCACTTCACTCTTCATCTATAACTATTAAATCACTTTACCAAGAAGGATGTGTAGGATGTGAATGGTTAACCGGATAACCAGTATGAACTTAAGCAGTTCCCTGCCCACTGCAGGCAGGTGGCTGCTCCAGCCCCACAGGTCCCACCACATGCAGGGACTGCTCCCTGTCCATGGAAGGTCTGCCCCCACCTTAGGCAGGGGCTGTGCCTGTGGGCTGGAGTGCCCTCCACCCACCCATCTGGCTCCCCTTTTAATCAGTTAACCAGTTAAACATAATGTTTAACTGGTTAACCAATTAAACAGGTTACATCCCTACTTTACAAATGAGGAAACTGAAGTTTGGAGTGGGTATTTGTTCAAGATCTCAGTGAATCAGTGGCAGAATCATGAATGGAATGTAAATATCCTGAGATTTGTCCCATATTCTTTCTGCTAGATCACATTGCCTTCAAACGTTTCTCAAACCACACTAGTGACAATCTTGTTCTTGAGCTGTCAGTCTAATAGTCATAAATTGTAACATTTTATGATAAAATGTAAAGGCAGCATGTTGCTATTTAAAACTTGCTGTTTATGGTAGTCTGGACACTGTATTTTGACAGTCACTGGAAGTCTATTTACATTTTCAGATGACTAATTATCGTAAATACCAGATTCATCTTTGTTCAGTGGTGGACATTTGAGAATAGCCTATGCCTTTTTTTCCTTCAGATATTAAAAGATGGAAGCAAGTCTCAGGTCTTTGATAGTATGCGAAGAATTGCCTAGTAGACTAGATGAAATGGTTTAATTAACAAAAAGCTCACAATGCTCATTTTTCATCATCTACGTGATTAAGTGCATTAATCTCTATCACTGCCTCTTAGATGGAAATGAAGGAGACCTAATCCTGTAATGGAGAAGAAATCAAAATATTATGAGCTTTCAAAAATGTGCTATACATGTTTGCCTTTTGTGATGCTATTTTTCCCTGCAACATTTTATTCTTTCCTGGAAGAAGCCAAATGCCTTTTTGTAGATGGCATTATCCATTTCTATAAATTCCAATTGACTATAACAAGAGAAAGTGACAACTGGTGAATTAATTATGCACAAAATATGTTTAATGCCCCACTAATAAGGGATAAAGAGGTATTCAGTAAATTCAATTTCTGCTCTTTTTTTTTAGCCTCTACAAACTTTATTTTCTCTTTCAGGTGTATTTTAAATAAAGATGTATTTTGGGAAATTTCTAGAGAATAAAGAAGGAGCTTGCACAATCGAAGACAATTCACTTTTTAAAATAGGTTATAGTTTATGTGGTAATTGCACCACCCACCCCAGCCTTGTTGAATGCAAACCTATGCTTCATTTTTCAATTTGGCCTTTTAATTCACTCCCAGACTCCATTGTGGGAGCTTGACCCTACAGTCAGAGGTGAAATTAAGGCAGCACAACCTGGTATACTGCTCTGATAAGATCCAGCTAGGGCACTCCACTGCTGGAGCAGAGGCAGCTGCACTCCCAGCCAGTCTGCTGGGGCTCTCCTGTAGTCTGCCACACTAAGTAGCCAGGCAGGTACAAGGGGCTGGCTGAGGGTGTCTCCCCCAACCTTCTCTGGGACTGCCCCAGCCCTGATCACTATCAGTGTGCCTTTTAGGGAGGATGGGAAGGGGGGGGCTAAAGGCCTCCCATTCCTGCAGACGCTGCATGTTGCTTGCTGTTCCTCTTCCATCACTGTGAGCAAGCGATAGGAAAGTACACGGCATGGGAAGGATGCTGAGGAATGAGTGACCTACACTGTGTGCTTTCCTCTCCCTTCCTGAGAGAGACAGAAAGGAAAGAGCAAGCAACAAGCGGAGTCAGTAGAAATCAAGGGGAAAGGGGAATGAAGCCACTCCACCCTCCCTAAAGAGTGCCCTTGCTTCCCCTCATACTGCCTCCCACTTCCCTGATTCCTGAATTCCCCACACCAACCATTTGCCCGAAACCCCTCTTCACAAACCCCAGCCAGTTTCTTCACCGCCCTCAGTCTACTGCCCTAAGCTGCTCCTCACATCGCCAACTGGCTTCTGCAACCCCTACATTCCCACCCACCTGCTCTGAGCCCCCTGCACTCCATCCCACACTTAAATTTCTTATAGGTACTGTCATAATGCATCCCCCTTGCCCTGAGTCCCCCTGGGGGACAATACAACAGCATCTGTAAGAAATATGTTACTTTCACCCCTGCCTACAGATAATTGAGGCTAACTACAATGTTGCTTCTTAAATGATATTTGAAATAAATGATGTTTTTGTGCTGTTTTCAGCATTGTGTTAATTACAACTATTTTTCCCATGAATATTCATAACTATTGTTATTCATTCTTCAGTATGTTTCTCAGTGCAGAACAGAATGTGTAGAACATAGACAATTTAAACGTTGCATAATCTTCAGAGCATATGTTAATTTTTAAGTGTTACCATTTTTGTTGCTAAAAGACAGTCTGTATGCTAGAATAAAATAAAATGTCTGAAGTATAACAATAATATGTCATGCTGGGTGAAGACTAGAATTTATAGTTGCCCTTAAATTACATTGAATTAGGATATTATAACCTAGGGTATGTCTACACTACCACCCTAGTTCGAACTAGGGTGGTAATGTAGGCAACCGGAGTTGCAAATGAAGCCCGGGATTTGAATTTCCCGGGCTTCATTTGCATAAAGCCGGGCGCCGCCATTTTTAAATGTCCGCTAGTGCGGACTCTGTGCCGCGCGGCTACACGCGGCACGGACTAGGTAGTTTGGACTAGGTTTCCTAGTCCGAACTACCGTTACTCCACGAGGAAGCCTAGTCCGAACTACCTAGTCCGTGCAGCGTGTAGCTGCGTGGCACAGAGTCCGCACTAGCGCGGACATTTAAAAATGGCGGCGCCCGGCTTTATGCAAATGAAGCCCGGGAAATTCAAATCCCAGGCTTCATTTGCAACTCCGGTTGCCTACATTACCACCCTAGTTCGAACTAGGGTGGTAGTGCAGACATACCCCTAGATATTATGATTCTTCTGAACTTTGAGTTGAGAGATATTTACCATGCTATGCCAGACAATACCTGATTTTTAAAATGAATTTTATATATTAAAAACTATCAGCTGGACCAGCATATTTTCCAAATCAGTTTCATCTGATAGAAGTTAATGTTGACAGAGAAAGTAGAATGAAGTTCCTAATATATGTGTGCAATTTTCTGTGGAATGGAAAAAGTAAAATTTCTTTTGCCTTTTCTGTAAGGACATAATCGTTTACCTCATTTATATCTTGTTTGCTTTTCTGTTTCAGAGTAGATGTTGGAGAAATATATTCAACAATTCCTGAAACCGGATTAACGAATCGGATCAAAGCTTTATTTGAACATGCAATTCAGAGTGAAAATGGTGCCCATTGTCCGTTGCTGTGGAGAATGTATTTGAATTTTCTGGTGAGATTAGAACAATGATTGGGCTTAATTTTATTATATTTACCATGTTTGGAATTTTTGACTTAACACTGGGCACAGTATGGTAAGGCTAGGTTAAAAAATGCTTACATTTATCATCTTGAAGTTTGGTGCACATGTTGATCGTATCAGTTCCTACAGCAGGGACTATTTGAAGAAATGCAGTTCAGGTTCTCTTATCTTTTTTTTTTCTCTCTGAGGTCCCCCCAATATACTATTAAAAAAATCCCTGGCCCAACTGTGTCAAATCTGTTCCTCTGCATATATAAGATGGATCCTGTTGCACAGTGGTCACCAACCAATAGCTCAGGATCTACTGGTAGATCCTGGAGCCTCTGACAGGTGATCCTGACTGGTTTGGCTGGCAGGCTATCAAGTGCAGGCACTTCAGTTGTCCCTCCCACCACTTTCATTGCTTACCTGCCCTCTGCCTTGGAGCTGTCCCTCAGGAGCTTCTGCTTGCTCTGCCGGGGGGAGGGAGGGGGAAGGATGGCAAAGGATGGGGTACTGATGTTAGGGTGTCCCCTTCCCACCACCCTTTTATCCCATCTACACAGTGTGAACAGGGGCCAGACCTCAGAGAAGGTGCAGGGAAGGAGGTGGGGCAAGAGTATTTGGGTCTGAGGTAGATCCTGGATTGACTTAAATTCAGAAAGTGACCTTGTGCTTTAAAAGATTGGAAGACCACTGCTATAGCAAATGAGGCAGTTGCTCAGTTTTTATGTGCAGAAAAAACATTTTCTGCAACTTCAGTGTTCTTCAACGTCAGCCCCAGGCAGTGGAACTTTGGGCTTTAGCTCCAGGTGGCGGAGCTTGGGGCTCTGGCCCCAGTGTGGCCTTTGGTCTTGGTAGACCCCTGAAACCTGTTTGCTTTCACTGAGTTGAGAATCGCTGATATAAATTATGATGGGTTGGTGAAGAGTTGTGATATCTTTGTAGCAAATAAGAGCAACACAGTATTTTACCATTAGCTTATGGCATTGATCATAATGCGGTAGTAATTTTTCAGATGTTCAGGAATAGACTTTCCCTTTTATGAGGAGCTTGTAGTATAAAAATAGACAGGTAGACAGAAGTTAAGGAACAGGGAAGAACAAACAGGGAAATTATAGAAGTCAAGTCAATTTATTATAGATGGCTGAGCTGATAAGAATCTTTAATGTCTTAAAGATTAAGCTATAGGTGCTTTACTAACTATGCAATAATTATTGTTATGTCTCTAGGAGAGTTTACATTTTTATTGGTAAAGTCAAAATGGAAATGTCTGCTGAAGTGGCCATAGTGGGCCGGTCACTTCTTTAAAAAAGTTTCATCCTCTTTTTTATTTTGAAAGTGATCTGATTGTTGAGCCCTTCTCATATAATTTCTCTAAATGTTGCATTGCCTAACTTTTTGGATCAAGCTTTCCAGAAAAGGAAGATAAAAGGGGACTTCTTTATTTTATGCTTAACCCACAGTTTTCCACAGTATTCAGTGAGGCCTAAGCCTTAGTAAAAGCTGGCACCTTGTCACATCCCCAATGACTAAACAAGAGTTGGATCATGTATGTCTGAATAAGATGCTACCTATGATGAAATGTGATCCTTACATTTTCATGTGTGGAAGATTTATTGGTGTCAGATGAAAATAACACTCAATAATTCTTCCTATCATTGATGGCCACCAAAAGCTTCTTGAAGGGTAAAACCAATGATTTAGTAATGTTCAGCTCTGTGGACATTATCACTTAATACTAAATGTTATGTCTGTCCATTATCACCAGAAAGTTCTGTAGAGCTTGCCAGATCTTGTGATATGTTTAGGCAATCCCATTTATCCTTTAAGAAAGGATTAGAGGCAGAATGATCTTGAGTGGTTTGCAGAACAACACAAGTTGTAAATGTTAGTGTGTTGAGTTATGACAACTAAATTAAGTATCAGAGGGGTAACCATGTTAGTCTATATCTACGAAAACAATAAGGAGTCCTGTGGCACGTTAAAGCCTATCAGATTTATATGGGCATAATAAATTCTCATGAGTTAAAACCTCTTCATCAGCTTATGCCCAAATAAAGGCTAAGAGATTTAAGGTGCTATAGCAACACACTTATTTTAACAAAGAGTTGTATCTAGCATTTGTAAATCTCACCACATGGTATAACAGTTGAGTGACTCAAAAGAACCCAGTTGGTATCTACAAATAATATTTCGTCTATGTGAAGTAGAAATCCTACATTTCAGCATGAAACTTGTTGACCATAATAGCATAATTAATGTAGTGAGATCAAGTGAAAATGATAAATCATTTACAGTTGAAGAATCTGATGCTAGTTGAAGACCACAAGAAACGTTGTCATTTGTTGGTGTAGGAAGGCATTGTTTAGATCTAGGTTTGCCATCGCATTCCTTTTATTTTCAAACGTGGCCAATTCAAAAATTATTCCCTTCACAAGAAATTATTAAAATCTTTACATACACATGATTGAATGAGACTAGCCAACCAATGCATTCAGAATTGTAGCCATTTATTCTTTTGTTTTAAATCTCTGTGCTGATGATGTGTTCTGTACTTACCTCATCGCATATCCAAGCTGGCATTTCTAGGAGGAGGATTTAAATTTCTTTAGCTAGATGCCATCACAGATTCTGATGAGCATTCCCTTCTTGGCCATTCACCAGGTTGCAGTGAGGGAATTCAGCTGCTAGATCGTGTGTGTTTTAAGCCTTCATAGTTTGAACAGAACCCAGGCATAGTGAACCGGGGATAGTCTTACAGCCTCTCAGCATGCTCTCTGGGTATAGATCTTCTGTCATCCCCATTGAGATCACACAGCCCACTGTTGGAACCAGTGCTTAGCTCCTAATCATCCCTTGTAGTTTGAAAATACCCTCTCCCAGAATGTCACTCAAAAGTGTGAGCCTTCTAGTTTACCTCTTCGGGGGACCTTATGGTATGTGTAACAGTTAAATTTTCAGATGCTGCAGAGAATTCTAAAGTACTCTTTATTAAAGCACAAAAAATACAGAGTATTTGGGGGGAAAAAAAACCAGCCTGGGCACAATTCTTCTCACTTTAGTTCGCCTTTCCTTTGGGAGTTCTTGGGGATCATCTTTGTTTGGATAGGCAGGGCTTTCCCTAGCTCATGAGGTTCCTGTAGCAGCTTCTGATATCTTGTGTTGGGGGTGGTTGTTGTAATTGTATTTACATAGACATTCGAATGAAGCAAATTATTATAAGTGTTAACCATTTAATAACTGAGGGAAGGGCACTCTTCATGTCCAGGAGGAAACCAGGCAGGCTTTCCCAGTGGATACAACCTGCAAGTACATTGTACATCATCTTGGCTGCAGTGACAGTGGAAGAAGTCATGAAGGTTCCGCATATAATCACTAGCAGGGCATCTTATCATTATAACTGAAGCAATTGAGCTTTGCCCAAGATGACATGGAGAGTCAAAAATTTGGGGCTGGACTGTTGGGTTTGTTATGAGAGACGCACTGGCTGTGTTTCAAGCTTGTTTTTCCCACTTAGTATGCTGCCTGGAAATGATATTGAGGTTCCTTAAAGGAATTGTGCAAATTGGGTGTCTTGAACTAAGTGACCACTGTAAACAGGGATAAACCCAGATTCTGTAAGGTGACTTGTCAACTGATGTCAGAAGGAACACAATTTATTTGAAACATTGATTTTTTTTTCTTCTCATAGTTTTCTCTCGGAAATAAAGAAAGGAGCAAAGGACTATTTTACAAAGCTCTTCAGAACTGTCCCTGGGCAAAGGTAAATGTGTGTGTTGTGTTTTTATTTATTTATTTATTTATTTAACTTTGTCATCAAGAAATGAAGATTTTTGGAAAAGTTTAGCATGTCATAATACATATCTGGAAAAAGAATGAAAAGTGAGCGAACATTTATGTCAAAAGCTACCAAAGTTTGATTATAAGAGAGAGAGGAATTTGCAGGGAAAACAAATAACACATAAATATAGTGGCTGATTAACTTAACTTGTAAACAGTTTTGTTTATCCTGTAAGTCTAAGCAGTGGTTAGTTCTAGGAAATCATGTGACCATATCACCTGGTACTGAATTCCATTTTAACCTTCCTATTTTTCCATGGAACGGGGGAGGGGTGATGAAAAACAAACGGTTCCTGCCCTAGGGAAAGGTCTGTTTAAGCAGTGGAAGCTATCAGCTCTCTGGGTACGTCTAAACTACATCCTTCTTTCGAAAGAGGGATGTAAATTAGACATATCAAAATTGCAAATGAAGATGGGATTTGAATTTCCCACGCTTCATTTGCATAATTGCGTCACGGCGTTCTTTCGAAAAATGCTATTTTGAAAGTGAAACCCCGGTCTAGACGTGGTTCTTTTGAAAAGAAAAGCCTTTTTCGAAAGATCCTGTAAACCTCATTTTTGATGAGGACAGGAGCTTTCAAAAAAGGCTTTTCTTTTTGAAAGAACCGTGTCGAGACCACGGTTTCACTTTCGAAATAGTGTTTTTGAAAAAACACCGTGACATGATTAGGCAAATGAAGCATGGGAAATTCAAATCCCGGCTTCATTTGCAATTTTGATATGTCTAATTTACATCCATCCATCTTTCGAAAGAGGGATGTAGTCTAGACATAGCCTCTGTCTTTCGCTGACCTGGTCTACTCCAAAAAGCTTCAAAGGCCTGTAGACCGTTTATTTTCTATCAGGCCCAGTGTAAATAATTATCTGGGGTGGGAAGGGAACAACCAGTTTGCATATCTCTTTCATTGATAAAGAGGGTGAAAGTCCTCATGAGCTTTTCCTGTGTAAAACTTTTACTAGGGATGCTAAAAGTTGTTTAATAAGGTAATTGTGTAGCCACTATAATCTTAGTAGTTACTCGGTTACAAACACTGTGGGCTCTGCAGCATAACGCTTAAGTAATCTTCAGGCTGCAGAACCCGCAGCAAAGCCTCCCCAGGAGCAAGGCTGCTTCACTACTGCATCAAAGCTGCCTCCCCAGGATCGGGGCAGAGTTTAACCAATAACATTAACCAATAAACATTAGCTTATTGGTTAATTGGTTAAAATCAAACATCCCTAATTTTTAAAACAGAGAGGTTGTTTTATTTGAGGGGTTTTGGTCCATTTTGGGGGTTGGTTTCCTGAGTGTTGTGCTATAGAATTGCATCCTCCAGAGCTGAAGTGGTCATATCTGCATTGCTCTACAGGGAGGTGGTTACCCCAACTCTGTGCCTTGTCTGGCTAGATAACAGGATCTGGTCCAATAGGACAGGGTGCTTAGAAGCCCTAGAGAGCAAGAAGGCAGATGTGAGTAGCATGATCATATGAGGGAACAATCCCAATGGGATTTATGGGATTGTAACATTGATGAGTGATTTTTATTAGGTACAAAAAGTTGGATTTAAGTGAAAACAGTCCGATCAGAATAAGTTACTAAATGAAAATGAACAGAAAACACATAGCTAATTCTAAGCCACTAAGAAACTTGTTATATGCAAATTCTTACCCCAAACAGCTGTTCTTATTTCAGGTATATAAGCTTCAAATCAGAGTGGATCTTTTACTCTGACTTGGATCTACTACAGCCTTCTTCAAAGTTCTTTTGTATCATCTTAGGATGTGCCAGATAGTATTCAAGCCAGCTTAAGACAAAAGCTGATTGGTTCCCATTGTTTAAATAGACTTTCCTACAGGGCGGGAATCCTTTGTTTTGCATCTCCCATTCCCATTTATATTGCCGGGTCCAAGATGTGTTCTAGTACCAGGTGGCATGATCACATGTCTTTCTAGGACCAGCCACTGTCTGGGCTTACAGGACAAACAATCACAGGTTATTGAGTTGATCAGTGAGTCATTAAGCTTCTGGGGCACCAGTAATGGCCTTCTTTGGCACGTTTAGAACAATAAACAAATCCACACTTCATATTTCTAACTTCTCATACAAAAATGATACATGCATAAAAATAGGATATACAGATCCAGTAGATTGTAATTATAAAATTGGTATGTTATGTGACTTGTTTTGCATAAAGCATCTTTAAGTTGCATATTTATATTCATAAATCAATTTTCACACAACATGGAGAGGCCCATCGCAGTGGCCAGCGCAGTTTTCAGTTTTGTAAGTTGAGGAATTATATTGTATAAAGCATGGAAATGATAATACCCCTTCTTATGACCCAGGAGAAATGGTGTTTTGAGTACCGTGTTTGATTCTGAGCACTTCAGTAGCAGAGATATGTAGAAGACAAATTAGAAGGAATTCAGAGAATTTGCAGAAAATAAATTGGTAGCACTTAATGACTCCCATTGAAATTAAAAGGAGCTTCACATACTTGAGCACCTTTCAAGCCCTACATTTGGTTGCTGACTCAGAAAACTGTAGTTTGAGATAGAAGAGACTAAGTTATTTATAGTACAGGATTGCAACCCCCATCTTGATTCTTTCTTATGTGTATGCTGAAATGTCAGTTGCATTTGCTAGTTGTATATAATCTAGTCCCTCTTTCTTTAACAGAATGGTGGAATAGTAAACATTTGTTTGTTTTTTAAACTGTATTCATAGGTGCTGTATATGGATGCAATAGAATATTTTCCAGATCAGCTGCAAGAGATCCTAGATCTAATGACTGAAAAAGAATTGAGAATAAGAGTACCTATAGAAGAACTGGAACTGCTACTGGAAGATTAAAAGAAGATGGTGCAAGAACAAAAACCAAAACAATACACAAAGATAAGATAAGGGGGGAAGAAAGAAAGTTGATATTCAAAAGACCAACTATAATGGTCTGTCTTCAACAATTATCTTTTATTAGAACTTCAATGGACCATGCACGTATTTTTCTTACTAAGAATAATTTGTTAAAAACGTAGCTATTAATATTCCACACAGCTAGCTGTAAATGTGTAAATTTGTTCCACATCTTGTAGTGGGGTGCTTTTATACATGTAAATACATCTATTTTTCTGGAAAATACAGCAGAATCCACAAAATTATACCTACCAATAATTAATTTGCCATTGAGCCACACCTGCAACTCGTATGCTCCTATTTAATACAGCCATTCCCTTTAATTCAGTGGAATGTCAAGGAAGCACAGGAAGTACACCTCTGTCAAATGTATGCTTTACAATCTTCTGTTGTCAACAGGCTAAATATGTCCTGCTTGGTGTGGATGTGTATCTAAATATCCACATATTTCAGTTCTAGTGTCTTGCTGTCTATACAAAACAAGAAGATTAGTAAAACTCTTGAGGAAAATATCCAGTCAGACAATTAGCTCAATTGATAAACTATTGTTAAAAGTCAAAACCTTTTTTGGCAAGATATAGGGTTGACTTTGCATATGTATATGATGTGACAATTCTAATGTAAATATTTATAAAAATACTTATTTTAATTTAGTTGGTTCTTGAATTTTTTATTTTTTTTTAAATGTTAATTTTGGTGAGGAAAATGTTTACACCTTTATTCTAATATCTCTTTTCTAGCAGCAAATTTTTTTTGTTTTAAATATGCAAACTATTATAATTAACTTCCCTTTTCCTCAGCATACATTGGGGAATTGTCATGAGACAAATTCCTACCTACTATCTCTAGGTATCATGAGGTATTCTGAGATGCTCTTTCCTAATGTGGTTTCTCGGGTTATTAGCTTATTTATAGCAGTGTTTTACAGGCTACTCACTACTGCTATAAAATAGAATATGGCTCCTGTCCAGTCCAGTGCTCATCAGCTGATGAGATCTGTTAGAATTTCAACACAGGCTCTTAAGACCATTTTAGATTGCATTGTAACTCATTTATCCATCTTTGTGAACTTATTTTGAAAATAGAGGATGTGCTAATGTTTAACCATGTTCTTAAATTTTATAAAAATTCTGTGGCAGCTTTTACTGAAGATCCTACATTGCATTACTAAGTACATTTAGCCACATATTGTTGCTCTGGTTAACTGTAAGTCTGACCACATTTTGTTTCAAAAATAATGAATTCATTGATCTTTTTCTTTAAAAAAAAATCCATTACTTCTAAAACCCCAGTTTCATGTAAATATGAGAGATCTATTTATTAGTTCCCATAATAGAAGAACTAGAGGACACCAAATGAAATTAATGGGTAGCAGGTTTAAAACTAATAAAGAAAGCTCTTCTTCACACAGCGTGTAGTCAACCTGTGGAACTCCTTGCCAGAGGAGGCTGTGAAGGCTAGGACTATAACAGAGTTTAAAGAGAAGCTAGATAATTTCATGGAGGTTAGGTCCATAAAAGGCTATTAGTTGGGGATAGAATTGGTGTCCCATGCCTCTGTTTGTCAGAGGCTGGAGAGGGATTGCAGGAGACAAATCGCTTGATCGTTGTCTTCGGTCTACCCTCTCTGGGGCACCTGGTGCTGGCTACTGTCGGCAGACAGGATACTGGGCTAGATGGACATTTGATCTGACCGTATGGCTGTTCTTATGTTCTTATGGCGGGAATACTCAAATAGAGTTGATCACTTATTACTGGATGGTGGATGAAGAAAGAGAGGTCAGACTTTAATTTCTGTTTCTTTGGTTGTTTTCTGTTTAATTTTCTGTTTACTTTCTACATGCATCTGACGAAGTGGGTCTTAGCCCACGAAAGCTTATGCTCCAACACTTCGGTTAGTCTATAAGGTGCCACAGGACTCCTCGCCGCTTTTGCAGATTCAGACTAACACGGCTACCCCTCTGATACTTGTTTCTTTGGTGTGATATATCAGTGGTTCTCAAACTTTTTTTGTTCACGATTCAGTTGAAGAAATGGTATATGCCTGTGACTCACAGTAATGAACTTTTGACTAGAGTGCAGGCTCCAGGATGGGGCCGTGGAGGATGAAGACTTTGGGATGCAGGAGGGGATTCTAGGTTTGGCAGAGGAGTTCAGTATGTGGGAGGGGACTGGGCTGGTGCGTGGGGGTGGGGCTGAGGATGGGGTATTTTGGTTGCAGAAGGAATTTCTGGGCTTGGGCGGGTTGCTCAGGGCTGAGACAGGATTGTTGGGGCACAGGCTTACATCCAGCAGCTCCTGGTCAGTGATCAATGGGATGGTAAGGTAGGCTTCTTGCTGTTGTACCTTGGTATCATACTTCAGTACCGTTAGTGGTCTGAACTGTCAGTATCAGTGTCATCTGGTCAGTTTTGTCCTGGCGTGCTCCTGACAGGGCCTCTACTCTGGTGGTGGTGATAAACTTTTGGCTGTGTGCGTAACAATTGGTGCTCCCTTTATCTAAAGTGTTGGACCCCGTGCACTTGGGTCAACACAGAAGATCTCTGAGAGGCAAGATTTGAAATCAATCAAGCAGGTTTATTGTCAAATGCAAAGCTCTAACAGTTGGTAACAGAGATCCTACAGTGTTACTCCACTGTGCATTATGGCCCACGTTGACAAGGTTCCAACTCTAGGCAGGCCTATTGCCGTATAACAGATATTAACAGCGGTCAATCAGAGTACTCCTTTTTAAAGCCACTGTGTATTCTGTAAGTTTAGACGATGACACCTGCTGTTCAGGCGCCTAGTGCGGGACCCCCCCCCCCAGGTTAGCCGGAGAGCACCCTTTGCGGTGTCCTTTTATAGACGGGTACAAACAACTTACATCACTTCTTTACATACCAGGTTGCTACCCTCTGTTGCCTAGTTACCACCCCTCATCTTATGCAAGGGAGGCTTACCTTCTATTCGTCATCCTGTCAGTTCCGATCTGGTCCTGAACCTAGGTTGGTATGTGCACAACTCCTAGGGAGTCCTTGTACCAGGACATTCCTTAAGATGTTCTGTTACTCCCTTTTGGCTTACAGTCTCTACTTGGAGTATCCCTGTGCCTTCTCATGCCTGTGTTACTGAACCAAAGTCTTGCTCACTAGATTTCAGGCCTGTTGCTGTTTTCATGTTACAGGCCTCTATTCAGCCTGCTGACTCCCATGTTACTGACCCTAAACTTACTACACTTGCCTGTCCTGGTACAGTGGACCATCAGCAGACATGGAGCAGTGGTAAAAGTTGTCCTGACAGGAGAGGGACCCCAGCTGGGAAAAGCAGGAGCATGGTGAGGAAACTTTTGTCCCACGTCCATGGCTAAAGAATGAGAGCAGCAGTAATGGCAGCAGGCTGGACTCCCTCATGCAGGTACTGACCCCATCCCTGTAGGGAAGGAATTTGGCAGGGAGTGGGTGGCCTGGGCAGGCAGCCTTCTTTCTTTACAGCCTCACAGCTGTTGCACCTGGTTCCTCTTTGGTTTCTCTCTTTTCTGGAATAGAGGTGCCAGGTGCAGGCAGCAGGTTAGATTCTTGTGCATTCTTCTTTGAGTGCTTGCTCATTTCCATTCCAGTTAGGTGTGCATGCACTGTGTGCATTGATTCTGGAGCTTTTTGTCTTAGCGTATCCCTCAGGCCACCCAGGGAGCCACTTGGAATGGTGCCAGTATATCAGTGCATATATACCCCTACTGGCCCTTCCACTCCCTCAGTGCCTTCTTACCACCCCTAACAAGTAGCTGGAGTGCTTGACAACACAGTAAGTCTTTCCCTTAGCTTGTAAATACAGTTTGAGTCATTCTAGTTTAGTTAAGTAGTGGGAGTAGTTTGAAGTTGACTGTCATTAGGGGAGTTTCCCCTTTTTCTCTCTCCACTCCTGGGGAGGGGATGCCTGAACTGTGTGGTTTTATATTGTGTGTGAATTGCTGTAAGCCCATGCCCTGTGGGGATCTGCGTGACTCCTGTCCAAAGTGCTTAGGAGAGGGCCATCACTCCGTCAGCTGTCAGATCTGCAAGAGCTTCAAACTGAGAACAAAGCGGGAACATGATTCCCTCCTGAAGCTCATATTAATGGAATCTTCTCTTCAGCCAGTGGCACCAGAGGCAGCACCAGGCATGCACAGCACATGGGTCTCTGTGAGAGAGCCTTCCTTGGCACTGAGGCATATGGCACTGGCAAAGCCTTTCACATCAAGGCAAAGGTCGCAGTCTCCAGCACTGAGCGGAAAAAGACATAGGAGAAGGTCCCCTACGAAGCATGTCATAAAAGTGCACCATGGAGATGGGCATGCGACCACGACCACATGCCAAGAAGCTTCCGTGCCACACTAGCACTGGGTGAGCCTGACGCACAGAAAAAGTCCAGCACCGGATGGAGAGATCGAAGAGGACTGGCAGCCATTGACTCCAGAGACGTTTGATGTGGCCCACAAGCTCATAGAGCTCACATCCTCATCAGTTACTGTGACCAGTCCTTGTGATGAACACCTGGCACCTCCCTCAGCACCAGAACCAGCTCAAGCACCAGGCAGTGCACCAGTGGGTGGCGGCACCAACACAAGCACCGATCCCAGTGCCTATTCCGGCACTGATACCAGTGGTGACTCTGGCACAACAGCCTCCCGTACCGACGTTTGCACTGGTGCTGCAACCATGACTGGTACCAATCCAGGTGGGGATCCAGGCACTGACCCCTTCTTCGGCACCATCCCTTACGGTACCACGGGTCCTGGTGGTGTCGGTGGCACCGGTGTCAACCACCTCTATGGCACTGCCCTACTCCTCAGTGTCCCCCGTGCAGGCCCATACCAACAACTGATGGCACCACTGGCGCCCTGATAGCAACAACAGCACCAACCCATAGAGGGAAGCTGGCAGACATAGGTTGTCTCATCATTCTCCAGCACCATCATTGGCACCACCATGGTTGGCATTGGACTATTCATCGGAGTCAGTTGTAGACTCTGTTCGTTTCAGTGTCTCCTCTTACAGATCCAGGTTGCAGCACTTGTTCCTGATCCCAGCACTGATATTTTGGCTGCCTCAATGGCAAACGCAACTCTTTATTTTTGTAGTAGAAAGGATGGGGTCTCCCTGTGTCAGCCCTCATGAGTGCTTGCCCTCATGGATCACCACCTATGTCAGGGCTGTTAAGACTTTGCAGGACGAACAGCATCTCCGCTTACGGCCCACTCCATGATGGTGCAGGCCTCATCGACAGCAAGATGTGCAGGGTAGCTTTGTAGTCCTCCATTAATGCTTTTACAACCCATTAAGCCATTGCCCAGCAGGCCAGGAATGATGCAGCTGTTGGTAAGGCTTTGTTGCAATCCATTGCAGTTAGGTTCCAACTCCATCTCCTGTGGTAATTCTAGGGAGTCACCTAACTGGACATGAGCAAGCACTCGAAGTAGAAAAAACGGTTACTTATCTTGTAACTGTTGTTCTCCGAGATGTGTTGCTCATGTCCCACCTATCTCCCAAATCCCACCTGTTTCCCCTTTGTCAGAAGACTCCAGCAAGAATGAACTGAGAGGGTGGAGGGCCAGCCCAGGTATATATGCACTGAAAAAATGGTGCCACACCAGGCGGCTCCCTGGCTGGCCTGACGGATACTGCTAAGAGAAAAAGCTCTGGAATCTGTGAACGCAGCACGCACACACCTAACTGGAATGGACATGAGCAACACATTTCTAAGAACAAGTTATGAAGTAAGTAACCTTTCTTTGTTTTGGGGTTGTTTTTTGTTGTTGTTTGTTTTTCTTAACCAGGCTATGATACAGCTCTCTGATAGGGTTGCCAGATGGTTGAAACAAAAATACCGAATACCCGCCCCTCCCCCCCAAAAAAACAGGAAAAAAAATCTGTTGGGGGGGGGGAGTGAGTGGGGACAAAAGTTGTCGAGGAAAAATCTGAATTTCAAATGTGTTAAGCTCTAGTCAGTGCCCCATCCTGTCACCTGCCCATCATGTCTATGTACCTTCAACATTCCCCATTTCTATCTTCTGTCTTCCTGTACCTATGGTGACCCTTTGTATTGGTGTTCTGTGGCACCTGCCTATTCACCTAACAGGTACCACAAATGGAACTAATGGTAGAAAAAATAAGATCCTCTTGACAACTGCTTCTCTGTTCTGATTCTTTAATTGCTTAATGATGCAGTGGATACCTTTCTATATCTCAGCAGCCTTTGAACCAGTTGGTAACATTCTATGCAGAGGTTGCTAGTGTGTATGATCCATGACATGGCAGGGGCACCACCATCTTGGAATACTGTGGCACACAATGGGTTGGGTATAAGAGGTGGATTACTAGAGCTAGAAAGGTTTGCTATAGCAAAAGCACAGGGCCTTAAATGACTTCATAGATCTAATGCTGTGGTTCTCAACTGGTGATCCATGGTAATTTTTTTTCGGTGGTCCACAGTAACATTGTCCAAAGTCACACGGCGTGGGCAGGCACCAAAAATCTGTTAGTAAGAAATACATTTCAAACCAAAATGTTCGTTGTCTGCTCTTTTTTATCATGTCTCAAAAAGGAGGTGGTCCACGAAAATGTTTTGATTGGCCTGGTGGTCTGTGGACTGAAACGAGTTGAGAACCACTGGTCTAATGCAAATACTAAAGAGAAGTGTATTTGTGGGATTTTCCCCTCATCTTTCTCCTTTGTTTCTAAACTTGCCCAACTTCCCACCTTCCTATGCCAGGAGTTTCAGCTGTATTTTTTCTAGCCTTGCCCTATGTTGTTAGTAATCTGGGTGGCTTGTGGCCTGCAATGAGCATCAAGTGTAATTATTTGAGCTTTGAAGGAATGCATGGGGGCTGTGCAGAAATTTCAGTGGCACGTGTGCTAGTGATGCAGAAATAGAAAGGACAGCATGTTCTTAACATAGGTTTGTGGCAAAATAATGAAAATACTGTCCTCTCAATAGGAGCCTATATGAGCTGGTTTTCTGCTTCACAGTAAAGACCTCTCAGGTTTTGAACATAACTGTAAATGCCATACATTTCAGGCTTTCCTTCTCTCACACTGGTCTTTCTCCAGTTACATCTCGTTGCTCCCCTTGTCTCCTCCTTTTGGTCTTTGCACCTCTTTCAATGCCATCTCCTATTAGGTGTCCCTTGTTAGAGAAAAGAGATGGGACCTGATTATAATTAATGTAAATGGGATTTTTTTATTGGGGTGCAGAACACTGACCTCGTGATTCCTAGCTCCTGGACGAACTAAATACAACGCGAGCTGTGTAGCATGATGGGGTTTCCCTAAATCCTGATTAAGGATGTAAAAATGTATAAAAATAGTAACCGTGTAACTGATTCTATCGGTTATACATTTAAATGTATTATCTGGGCATGCAGGGGTAAGGAGGGAAGGGTGCTGGAGGCCTCCTGGCTGTCGGCCCCCAGGGTGCTCCCAGCTCCCACAGGGACTCCCTAGCAGAGTTTAACCCTTAACAGGAATCGATAAAGTATCAGTTTATTAACTACTTAACCGGTTAACCTGTTATATCCCTAATCCAGGTCTATACTAGACTGGAAGGTTGGTGTAAGGTACACAACTACATAAATAATGTAGCTGGAGTCGATGTATCTTAAGCCAAGCTTGGCGCTGTATTCACAGTGAGGGGTCGACAGCAGCTTTTGCTTTCCTTACTCTTTGCAAATGCGAGAAGTAGGGGCACACTGCCAGCATTCAGTTTAGTGTGTCTTTACTAGACCCACTAAAACAAATGCTAGAAGATTGATCTCCAGCACAGCAAGTGGAGACGTGGCCTAAATTTAATCCTCCGCGCCCCCTCCCCCCCCCCCCCCACCTCTGATGGATCATGTAAAACATGACTTGTAACTAAATGGTTCTGCTGAATGCAAGTACAAAATCTCTCTAAAAATCAGCAAAAATAGTACAAAGGAGCCTTGATATTGCTACCATGGCCTGTTATGTAGAATGGAATGTATGTGTTTATCTGTTACTTTGAAACACATTTCTGAGTTCACCTTTTGTTTGTGTTCACAGAACAGTTACATCTCCTCTGGGTACAATACGGGAATCCCAGTAAGCTTCTGTTGTTCCTTTTTATTCTCTCCAAATTCAGCCAACTAGCACTTTATTGCCTTACGTAAGTGTGCCCTTTGCTCAGACAATTGCACTATACCTTTTTAAACCCTTATTTATTTGTAACAAATGGTTACAATTGGGATTAATCTGACAGATGTATGTAGCAGAGCAAAAAAAATTTTAATAGGCTAGTATTTCAGCATTTTTAACCAGAGCTATGAGTGTCCTTGTTAGAGATGAATGAATGATTCACAATGAATAAATTAGCTAACAAATTTAGCTTCTTTTTCTGGTTGGAGAACATCTTCAGGAAGGAGCTGAGTATATACAGATAGATTACCTTTGAATATCAACTATATTTTATATATGTTTGGCAGATTTGCTGATGCAAGATTTTTACTTCTGTAGACTGAAACTGTTCTTTGTAAATATTCAGTGTTGATCTGTGGGGATTATGTTTGATAAGCCTTTTGGTAATTCTGTTCTCATTGGGTTACTGAACAAGCACTTCTGGCATGAATGTCTGGGTATGTGACTCCAAAGCTAAAAATGTAAGAACTGTCATATTGGGCCTGACCATGGCCAGTATACCATTTCTGACATTGGCCTGTAGCAGAGCGTCAGGGGGAGTGTATGAACAGGGCACTTATGGAATGAACCAACATTGTCCTCCACTCCCCAGCCCCTAGTAGTCAAAGGTTTAGGACTGTACTGAGCATGGGGTTGTGTCTCCCTGGCCATCTGTGCTAATAGCCATTGATATCTTCCATGGAGTTACCCTTTTATTTTTTTAACCCCCTTAAACACTTTTGGCTACCACCACAACCCATGCCAATGAGTTCCACATGTTGACTGTGTGTTGTGTGAAGTACTTCATCTTGTTTGTATTCCATCTGATACCTGTTAATTTAATAAGTATCTCCTGGTTTGTATATTGTGAAAAAAGGTAACTTCTCTGTTAGGGATGTTAAGGACTAGTCGACTATAGTCTGTCAATTAGTTGATATCATACAGGCAGCAAAGGGGAGGCATAGGGTACTTCAAAGCAGTGATGTTTCAAAGGGGCAGCCACTGCACAGCTGATCTACAGCTCAGCTATGCAACACTGCCCTTTTAAAATGCTGAACCCCAGCTGACCTTGGGTTCCAAGTGGCATTTCCCCAGAACCTGGGTCGGTTAGGGAGTCCCAGCTGATCCCAGGTTCTGTTGAAATGCTGCTTGGAACCCGAGGTCAGCTGGGAACTCCCCAGCTGTCCCTGGGCTCCGCAGGCATGCAGCATAGCGTGGATCTCCTGCTGGGAACTCTTGTACATTTCAAAGCAGGCACCTGCATGTAGGCTGGAATCAGCGGATTTCCCACTGGTCCTGGGCTGTATGCAGAGTTCCACATTCTTCCTTTGAAATGTACAAGAGCCCCAGTGGAGGAATGCAAAAGTGTCTATCGACTAGTCGAGTAGTCCATGGAAATTCCATTGACTACTCAACTAGTCAGTTAACCTCAATTTAACATACTTATCCTCCGTTTACTTTTTCCACACCATTCAGGATTTTTGTAGACTTTGATTATACTTTTCCATTGACAGCCCTAACCTTTTTAGTCCCTCCTATAGAAGCTGTTACCTACCCTTTATAACTGTTGTTGGCCTTCTCTGAATCTTTTCCAGGTACATTAGATCCTTTTTGAGATCGGGCAATCAAAGCTGCATGAAGTTTTCAAGATGAGTGTCCCATGGATTTATGTAGTGGTATTGTATCTTGTCTTATCCTTTTCCTAGTAGTTCCTAATGTACCCTTTTGTGGCTGCTGCTGTGCATTGCGTGGAAGTTTTCAGAGAATGATCTATATTTGGTAGCAGCTTATTTGGAACCCATTATTTTGTGTGTACAGTTGGGATTATTTTTTCCAATGTGCATTACTTTAGTACTTTGAATTTCATCTACCATTTTGTTGCCCACTTACCCCGTTTTGGTGAGATCCCTTTGCAGCTCCTTTCAGTCTGCTTTAGACTTAATTATGTGAAGTAATTCTGTGATTGTCTGCAAACTTTGCCTCTTTGTTAATTTTATTTCCATGTTATTGAGTATTTTGAACAGCACTAGTCCCTGTACAGATCCTTGGGAACAAATGGTCAGTTTTCACAATAGAGAGAGAACAGCAGTTTCTTATTTAATCAGTTACCAGTCCATGAGAGGACCTATGATTTTGTCATGAACAAGTCACAGGCAATAAGTAAAATTGACAAATTGGCATCTGGCCCTGATAAAATGGGGAGAAACAGGAAGATTCAGCATTCTGCCCCCACTGTGTACAGCAGCTGGGAACTACAGCCAGCATCCTGGGAGATGGGCTTAGATGTTCCCTGACCTCAGGTATTCTGGGCCAGATTGACTATGCTCTAGGACACAGGCAGTCTGTGGGCTGGGACTGTGAGACCCCTGATCTAGTCCAATTAGGATGATAAACTAGATTTAAGATTATTATACACAGTACAGGTGGTTTATTCAGGCTGTATATTGTCAGAGGTACTATATAACTGACTAGCTCCAATACTCTGAATTAGATTTGAGTCTTTATATTATGGTTGCTCATAGTAATTAGTGAGTTATATAATGACTGCATGGTAGCTCCTGAGTGACTGCACAAGCCCACAGCTTCCAGGGAACACTGCAAGCCACCAATCTGTAACAGAACAAGTTAAGACACTGAATTAAAAAAATCATTCTGAAACCCGTGTTTTATTTGGAAATAAGTATTTTAGACTTGTAACTAAATACACTCCATTCATCATGCTCGAAGGGAATAACACATTTATGCTGTACTGCTGAGGCCTGTGAAACTTCTGTTGCCATCTCTCATTTTGAAAGTGAGAAGTCCCCAATTTAAAGATAAAGCCCCTCTGGGGTGCCTTCTTGTTTTTTATAGAGAACATTCTCTTTTGATTTTTTGAAGTCTTCATTCGTTACTTTCATTCTGCGTTCCCGCAAAGCCATCAAACCAGCTTCTGTACAAATTGCCTGCCAAAGAGAAAAGTTGATATTGCTAATTCAAACCACATACATTACTAAAGCTTTCAAATATAATTTTCTAGGTGCCAGTGTAAACTGAACACTGGCAAAACCTGCTAATTACGTATATTATTAAGTTGTGAAACTAATAACTCTAGAAATCAATTTCTCTCTACAGCTGTACTGAGTAGTTTTTGTTTCTGATCCAAGCAGTACTTGCATGCTAATAGGAAATCAACTTTTACAATATAACACTAATAGGAAATCAACTTTTACAATATAACACTTTTCCAAAGAACTAGCTACATTTAGCACAATCCCTAACTCTGATCTACAACAAAACAGAAGGCTACATCTACACTGGCAGCTTCTTGCACAAGTAAATTTACAGTACAGTGTTGGAAAACAGGGCTTCTTCCAGAAGTTATTCATCGCCCCATGAGGAATAAGCCCTCTTGTGCAAGAGGGCAGTGTAGACAGGCAACATGAATTTCTTGTGCAAGAAACCCCTATGGCTAAAATGACCATCAGAGCTTTCTTGCACATCCATGCTGGAACAGTTTTAACAGGAAAAAAGACTGAGGACACCCCACATCAGAATATCCTTTGGGTTAAAAGTTATGAGTGACAATCCCCCAGCTAGCTGTTGTGGAGCTTGCTTAAGGCAACCCAATTGAGTAGGCTAGCTCTGAGCATGCCCAATGGTACTGTCCCACAGTAAAGTTTGGTGGAGAAATGCCTATTTTCCAATGACTACTGCATCATGCTGGGTTTGTGTCTGCAGCCTCATTCCCAAGTACATAGGGTGCAGCAGCAAAGAAGGGACTGATTCAGGCATTTAGAAGACGGTCATTTTTGTGAGTCTAGCCCAGACTTAATTTTTTTCAGACAGCAATACCGATGGTCTCTCTCATGCAGCAATACTCACTGAGGCCTGACAGCTGCATGTGGTTCTTTATTGTGTCTCCTGCAGCTCTTTGTAGTATATATTAAAACACTGGTTTTAATTAAGATGCTTTTATTATGTTAACCAATTATAGTTCTTAAAATCATACTGCATCAATCATTTGAGAGAGAATATACAAGTAAATGAAACAGTTCATAGTGCTGTGGCTCTTTTGGGTGATGTTGATTGTCTCCTGCAGCACTGAGGTCTGAGTATTGTTATTCTAATTAATGATAAAAGGAGATAAAACAGTAAAAGCTTTGAAAGACTGTCTCTTATAAAAACAAGAAATCTGAGGGCACCTTAAAGACTAAAACACATCAACGAGCTCATCTGAAGAAGTGGGTTTTTTCCCACAAACTCATGATACTAAGTATTTTTGTTAGTCTCTAAGGTGCCACAGGACTACTTATTTTTAAGGTTACAGACTAACAGCTATCCCTCTGAGAATGACTCTTATAGTCATAGAGAAGGGGCTGCTTATTTGGATCACAGTGTAATGTTAATTCACTCCAGATATTACACCTTTATCATAACTGATGTTTAAAAACTTAATCAGCACTGGTGCACCTTACCTTAATATCTGCACCAGACAGATCATCTTTAGCCATAATGAGCTCATCTAACGTTACGTCATCTGCCAAAGTCATCCTGCTTGTGTGGATCTGAAAGATACGCTTCTTGGTCTTTTCATCTGGTAGTGGGAACTCAATTTTCCTATCAATACGCCCTGTGGGAAGGAAAGGCAGTTAAGAGATTCTGGATTGAATCAGTGAAGTTTGAAGTGCTCTGTCTCCTGAACAAGTACAGAATAAGCTGTTGCTATTTCCCCTATACACTGCCATATTCTCAAAGAAACTGAGGTCAGAGGATAGGTGAGAATATGAACATGGTGTGACAGTTCAATGTTTATGCAGTGTTGCATGCAAGACAAAGTGGACAATTACTGCCCCAGAATGTTTAAATGAGAGAGAACTAGCACTGGCCTGATACGTTCCTATATTTAAGAATTGACAAACTAGTCCATTATCTTGTCTCAAGCCATCTTAAAAGGAAAAATGTAAGAAGCTCACAGTAGTCCTACGTGGGGTAGCTTCCTTAGAGCTTCAAGTATTTGGAAAGTAAGAAGTGGTAGTGGGTTTTTTACAATAGCAGATCTGTGCCCATCTCATCTTTTGTGGCCACTCAGTTTTACATCAGATTTTTTATAATATTTTTCAAGGAAAGAAATAAGAATTGTACCATATAGATCTTCAAAACAAACAAACCAAAACATAACCATCCAGCCCAAACTTCTCCATCTTCTATTATTAAATTCCAACCAAACAGGATAGTTCCTGCATCATATCCTGAGGGTTGCCACATTCAGGCTGACAAAAGGAAGGAAAGCAAGTTAATAAGTAAAAAACTTGCCAGAGAGAACATCCTAACACCCGCTCTTTTCCTGTCTATAACAGGCACCTGGTTAACATAAGTGAAGCTTAATACTTTGAAATGCTTAGACTTATTTTTCAAATTGCTGAATTCCTTTGTATATAAGTATTTTAGTAACCTTAAAATTTACTGGCTTTATCAAAAACAAGCACTTCATGTTGTATTTCCATTACATTAAATGCTTAGTTTTATATTTATTATAAAGCAGCATGCACCAAGGCAGACAGAATGGTAGGTGCCAGGATTTTTGTCTTTGAGCATATATCAGCCCAGAAATTGTGGAACTGGTATTCTATTTTTCAATAATTGTACCAAAAATATGCTTCTGAACTAAAAGGAAGGATAACGATTAGGAAAGACATTCATACCAAAGACATCCTACATGATGGTGGGCTAGATTTACAAAGGAATTTAGGTGTGGTGAGGTTAAGCATCATCACACCTACCTTTTCAGCACCTAGAAAATCACATGGATTCTCAAAGTCTGAGACAGGTGCCTTAGAATAGGATTCACAAAAGCCAGCATGCTAGGCTGCTCCTCTGCAATGGGTAATGCCAGGACAAGTGGTATATCCTCATCCTACCCCTCTCAGAGTTCAGCACCTAAGTCTGGAGCACAAATAGGCACCTCCCACTGCTTAAGATTCTCAGTGTAAATCTTCTCTTAGCAGCTGGGGCTTAAGCCATTTTGCAAGGAGCTGGGGATGCCAGGACCCCTGCTCATAACTTTTAGCCCAGTGGTCAGGGCACTCTGCTACATCTTAGGTGACTCCTTTGATTCCCCTCCCATTTTTGTCTAAGGGAAAGAAGGGATTCAAACAGGGATTTGCCACCTCTCAGGTGAGTCCCCAACCACTGGATCATGAGTTAATCTGATGTAGGGCTCCCTCATTTTCACCTACTGAAGCTGTTGCAATGTGGATTCTTGCTTTGTTGCAGCCTGCAAAGCTTGGGGCTTTCCCCCACACCCCACTTTAGTGCCCTCCCTATGTGGCTGGAGTGCTAGCACCAGCTCCCTGCTGCTAGGAGAAGGAGTCTTGAGCTTTGCTGCCTGTGTCAAGGCAAGCTGCTAGCTCCCGCTCTGCCTGGTGAGGGGAGGAAGTGACTCTGCACTAGGAAAAGCAATGCAGGGAAGCTCTGTCCCTGCACTGCCTTACTGGCTTCATTCCATTGGCTGGGAATCATGGCCAATGAGAGTGGTGATGGGGCAGTACATGCCAGCACAGAATGGCACAGAGCCAGCTGTGTAACTCCCTTAGAGCTGCCCAACGTAGGCGGCCCCAATCACTTGCCCTTTCCCACACACCCTTTTCCATCCAGATTCTACACCCCCAAAGCCCATTCCTGCACACATCCATCTGCCCAAATCCTGCAGCCCCACCTCGATCCCCAGCATCCCCCTCCCACACACTGAACTCCATCTTAGAGAGCCCGAGAAAATCTACTAGCCCCAGGGCCCCACAAGAGACAATCCAGCCCTGAGTGGAAGCTCTGAGACTTGGTGCCCTTCCTCCCCCAAAGGAATGGAGTGTAAAGGGAACCCTGGTGTCCGGAGTTGCATGAATGAGGCGTCGTCGGGGTTTGTTTGGTTTTTTTGCTGCTTATCAGTTGTGAGGTGGGTTTTTCTTCTCTTACTTGTGGTCTCCAACCCAGCAAAGGTTCCCCATCCTTGCTAAACAATCATTATGCTTGTTCTCGCCCTAGCCCAGTGACTCATCATTTATGCCTGGCTGAACAGCCTCAACAGGTGACAGATCCTTCTTTGACTTCCTACAATGATCTATCTAAACTGGACCAAATTGTGGAAAACCCTCCTCTTTTAGGAGAGTCCTTCTTCCTCATGGAAGAGCAGACGCATTCCCTAGACACAGTGGAGTTTTTCTGGGATACCTCCCATAGTCTAGACATAGCCACTTAAGAGGAGTGAACTGAACTAAGGGATATCCCATGAGTACCCTACCCCCTGAACTAAAAAGACAGAGGGAGGTGTCCTCCCCTCCAGCACTTCCAAGTATGAGAGGGGAGCTCACCTATAGGGGCCTGACCTCGAATGCAGGCTGAAAGCCACTCGCTACCTTGGGCCCCACAGGCAAGTTAGAAGAAGATAGGTGTTCCTCAGCCTGTTTCAAACATTGATCTGGGGTGTTTGCAACTGGATGTTTAGAGGAAGGCTGCTGCATTGCACATGAGTATAGGCAGAAATGCAGGGAACTTTTACTATGAAAAGTTAAGTGCTTATAGTGTTCTGGGGCAACTTAGCAGGGTTTCTGTTAATCCCAGTGGGATTTAATTTGGGGATTTAGGCCCCTGCAGGGGTGAATAGGCACCTAAGTTCTTTTGTGACTCTAGCCCTTATTCATTATGTCTCAGCTCCCCATCTGAAAAAAGGAATATCACTTCCCTACTACAGGTGGGTGTTTTCAAGAGGACTGTTTTCAGGAGAACTGGTGCTTTTGTACTGCTAAATCAAGATTCCTTCTAAGACATAAAATGATTATAAAGTGTATGAAAGCTTTCTATAAAAGGCAGAAATCAAATTCAGTACCTAGCACAAAGTTTTTTGGAGGAAATGCGACATCATAAAAAGTCTCTTACCTGGTCTGATTAAGGCTGGATCCAATGTTTCTATTCTGTTTGTGGCCATGATAACTTTCACATCCCCACGGGAGTCAAACCCATCCAATTGGTTCAGCAACTCCAGCATTGTACGCTGTATCTCTCTTTCACCGCCAGAATTTGAGTCATATCTTTGAGGAAGGCCAAGAGAAAGAAATGTAACCAAACCAATAAGTATGAAAGTGGAAATGCATACATCCCAAAATGTGTAAATATATTCTCCTATTTCTAACACTTGGATTTTTAGGGTGATAATGGGCTGCTTTAAGGACACCTTAAGCTGTGAAGTATGTCAGTCCCAATTAAACCTTGCTGCATCTTTAAAACAGTACATCCCAGATGCAAGTTGACATTAGTTCAGTGTGACATAACGGCTCACTCACGTGGATCAATTTTATTGATTTCTACAGTGAAGAGTATTACAATAAAAAATTATATAAAAGTTCTGGAAAGTTACTGTGCACTGATTTTTACCATAATGCTCCCACGCAGTTAGTTATTTTAAATTTATCAAAATTTAAAAAGCAGATTTATAGAGCCCAGTATGGATACAAAATTTATATCCGCATCCACAAAAATGAACAGTGGATATCTGCAGATGCGGATACCAGTGGATATAAAGGAAATATCTACAGATTTTCAGGGCTCTACAGATTTATATAAATAAAGACAACAGAAAAATACATTTAAGTAATAAAATGTAGTACTCCGCTAATGCTGGAGCCACAATGAACTTATTTGTTACTCAAGCCAGCTTTTCCTGGTTAAAAGTGATTCATCATTACTATAGTTGGCCTGTTAGGCGCTGCTCCAGCAACAGCTAATTTTTGGCATATTTTTTACATACACACACAAAAAAAATGTAGAGTTTTGTAGAAATTCAAATTTTACTGTCAAAAATGTAAATTTTATATTAAAAATAATGTAATATTAAAATGTCAGTGTTGAATTTGTCCTTTCATCACTAACTCACACAAAAAGAAATGTTTCAGATAACTTCTGTATTGTTCTTGGCAAAATTACTGTATTCAGCATTGGAAACTTGAATTCAATACACTACCTCTTTGTACCAATGGCGTCTATTTCATCAATAAAGACGATTGATGGAGCATGCTCCTCAGCTACACGGAACAATTCACGCACAAGCTTTGGTCCGTCACCTAGGTACTTCTGAATAAGCTCAGAGCCAACAACTCTCAGAAAGGTTGCTGAGGTCTGGTTTGCCACTGCTTTGGCTAGTAACGTTTTACCTATTATCAATTGTAAAGAAACACTGCAGTGAGTTTGCAGTAATAGTTATTAACATTAAGAAAAAATGCTCATGAAATACAGAACAGGGCTGAGGTACCAAGTATAATTACATTAAAATTATAACTCAACAACTAAGATTACAACGCTGAGTGCCACAGTGCTTAACTTTTAGGTGCCTAGAAAAATCACAGAAACAACACTGCGATCCACAATGACTGAGTTAGGCACACAGATTTCCTAAGCAATCAGTAAACAGGACTATGTAGTACTTTAAAGACTAACAAGATGGTTTATTAGGTGATGAGCTTTCGTGGGCCAGACCCACTTCCTCAGATCAAATAGTGGAAGAAAATTGTCACGACCATATATACCAAAGGATACAATCAAAAAAATGAACACATATGAAAAGGACAAATCGAATTTCAGAACAGAGGCAGGATTGGGGGGGGGGTGTAAATGTCTGTGAGCTAATGATATTAGAGGTGATAATTGGGGAAACTATCTTTGTAATGGGTAAGATAATTAGCATCTTTGTTGAGACCTAGGTGTAAAGTGCCAAATTTAAGCATGAATGACAGTTCAGAGGATTCTCTTTCAAGTCTGGTGTTAAAATGTCTTTGAAGCAGGATGCAGGTAGTTAAGTCCTCGAGACAATGCTCTTTCTGGTTGAAATGGCAAGAAACTTTTTTCTTTGTGATCCTGTCTAATATCTGTTTTATGTGCATCGATTCTTTGATTTGTTTTTTTCATATGTGTTCATTTTTTTAATTGTATCCTTTGGTGTATATATGGTCATGCCAATTTTCTTCCACTATTTGATCCGAGGAAGTGGGTCTGGCCCACGAAAGCTCATCACCTAATAAACCATCTTGTTAGTCTTTAAAGTGCTACGTAGTCCTGTTTTTTGTTTTAGCTAGACCAGACTAACAAGGCTACATTTCTATTACTATTCTAAGCAATCAATGTGAGGGTTAGGTGCCTTAAAACATTATCTAAAGAAGCCAACATGCTAGGCAGCTCCATGCTAGGGGAGGATCCTGAAGGCAGGCATCTACCTCTGTTTAGTGAGCCATGAAAGATGACCTGCCATGTTGAGTCAAACAGCTAAAACATTTCTTGCGGGACATGACTGGTGCAGGGCTACCATACCCTCAGCCTCACACATCCCAAGTGAGTGTCTTAACTACTGCACTGCATAGTCAGTTTCTCTCTCTTTCTGGCCCAATGCCTATTTATTTATCCACAGAGGAACAGTCACTGGGCCAGGGACAGAGTGAGAATTACTTTAAGTCCAGTAGTCTAGGGATCCACATGGGAGATGTGAGATGTAGGGCTAGTCATTTATCCACAACAGTATAGCTTCAACTACAGAAACCCCACATCAGAATATCCCATAGCTCAGAAAACAGAGCATTTTTCTGTGAGATGGGAGACCCTGTTCAAATCCTCTCTCCAGCAGATGGGGGAATTAAACCTATCTTTGACACCCCCCAGTGAGGGCTCTAACCATTGGACTAATGTTTAAGGCAGGCACCTCCTCCTTCTCTAGGAAGGCTCTGAACAGGGCCCAACTGAGGTGGTGGCCTCTGAAAAATGCCTACTAAAATGGGCTGGCTACACATGGGACTTAGGTGGATGAACACCAATCACTCTAGAGCTAATGCGGGAGATTACTGTTATGTAGGATACCTGTCCCAGGTGGGCCATACAGAATTACTCCTTTGGGTGGCTTTATACCCATCTCTTCGTAATATTCAGGATGGGTGAGAGGAAGTTCCACAGATTCCTATATCGTAAAAACAAGTATTAAAGCATTTTACAAATACTAATTAATCCACACAACAGTCACTTGAAGTAATTGATTATTACTGCCCCCATTTTAGAAATGAAAACACTTAAGGCTGAAAGAGTGCCCAACCACATGCCAGATGACAAGTCAACATCAGAGCTTAATTCAGGAATTCTTGATTCTTAACCCAGTGTGCAGAGCGCTAGAGGATTACTGAACAAGAGAAATCTGGTTTCCTCAATGTTTAATTACCAAATATTAAGATCAACATTTTCAAAAGTCACTAGTACAAGTGACTCAAGTTGGGCACCCAAAATACAAGTGCCTATTGCAGAGGGCACAGATTCAGCACTTTCTAAAAATCAGGTCTCTTTAAAGCAAGGTAAAATAGAGGATACCCAAAATCATTATCACTTTTGAAAATCTTGATAATTGTAAAAAATTGCTAAAGCTAAGAATTTTAAATGTACAAAATCCCAGCACTCTCAATGCTATCTTGGGTTTCACAGCAACTGTGGCAGTTAAGGCACAAGTTTTTGACTATCATATAATATATCTTCCTGATAATAGGTGCCGAAAGAGCTCTGCTTTTTAGTTAGACTTGTGAATACCTTAATTTCTTGAATCTGGTTGTCAAGGCCACCAATGTCAGCATAAGTCTCCTGAGGGGCTTTCTCCACTTTCATTACGGTAACTAAAGGATCTGTGTCATCCATCAGGACTCCTATAACAGCATGAACCTAGTGCAAATAGTATTCCAATATCAAATATTAGTAAAATATAATTGATTAAAATGATTTCAGTAAATTTCATGCTATTTTACTAAAGATAAAACAAAAAGCTACACATGAATCCACAAATAAGTGCGCTATATGTTCACACAATGACATGGAACACAAAATACCTATCCTCAGACCTCACATTATTATACTTGTGTAACAGATACCAAAAACAATGGGGTACTGGAACATGCGCAACACTCCAACTTCATATGATGAGACCACTTACCTTATGATTAAGCAAAACAGAGCAACCTGGTTCTAGGAGATCTTTGTCCACAAAAGACAGAATACTGACATAGTGCTCAGATCCCACTGATGTAGACACTATAGCGTGATTGTCATCAATGATCTCCTCCAGGGTACCTACAGACATTGGGGTTCCTCTCAGATCGTCCACCTTTGATCTCTCTTCCTGCAAGAAACAAGCAATAATAAAGTACTAAACCCAGAAACAAAAAATTAGCTTCTGCAAAACACGTATTATACTGCTTTAAACATATACACTAAAGCAAGAACAACTACCTGTGAGTGAAAAACATGATTTTTTTTTTTACAACTATTTGAAGAAAAAAGTTTTTTCTGCCCTATGTGATGTGGTATGAATCCCATGGTCCTTTCCCAAAGCAAAGAAGGATAGGAGCTCTCTTTTTGGGGGGCAGCCAAGAAGCTAAATCACTTGTTTAATCTCATTTTACTTTATGCTTCTGTCACTTACCCTATAAGAATGTATATGTATTTAGCGCATTCCTTCCCTCCTTTGCTGGCTGACCACCTTAGGAGTTCTACCTTCAGAGACTCACTAAGCAAAACCATATGCCTCACCTGTAATAAACTGTACCCATATTCAACTCACTAGCCCAATCCCTAATACTCCCAAAAGTAAAGTCCTCTATCCTCTGTTCTTCAACTAGGAGGAGCTCAGTAAGGAGACTACACATTCTATGCTTTATTAAATGTAAATTAAATAAATATTAAATATTTAGCCTGTCTAAAGTTCAGTGTCTATTTCCAAGTCTTGTGCATCTACTAATTTATATTGCTTACTATTTTACTTGTGAAGATCTAGGTTAGTAATATCTCAGCTTTAATAACAGTGTAATAATTGCCTCTAGACTTACCTCTTGCTTTTCTTCCAAAGGTTTCATCTGTTCCTGATTTCTGATAAATTCTTCCTCCATAAGGAGGTAGTCTTTTATTCGCTCTAATTTCAACAATTTGAGTCTGCACTGTGTGTGAGGTGTCACTGTAATGAAGAAAGTAGAATCACTGTATATATGACTTTCATTTAAATATGGTTTACATTATTCAATAGTTGGCTGCTAGTAATTGTTGGCCAAATTGCTATCAACAGGCCAGTCTGAATCATTACCCCTGGGCCTGTAAACTAAGAAATCCACCAATAAAATTTTTCAAATTACTAGTTATTTAAGTGAAAGTTTCTAACCAGATTTTCTTTCAAATGTCATAATTACCTTCCACCACAACAGTCTCTGCAGCTTGGCATGTGTTTGAAGTACTTTTTAGGGAATGCTATAGACCACAAGCATCTCTCACACACACTCACACTCACACACCAAATTGTTTTAGCAGGCTATCCAGAAGCCAGGCTCATGCTGGGTTCAGGACCTCCCCCCACTGTGGCTCTGCATTTAAAGCGTATTAGGAGCCAGGTAGCCAGGCTCAGTTCCAGCTCCAGGACTGGGAGCTCAGACCCACCCTAGACGGGGCAGTTGCCACCCCGCACTGCTGCCTCTTTATCAGAGGCAGCAGCACTGGATGACAGGCACCCGGTCCGCAAGGGGAGCTGGTTTTTAAACCGGCTCCCCTCACAGACCAGCTCCCTCCTGGCAGTCCATGTTACTACCTCTGATACAGTGGCTTCTGGCCCCACCTGTGGGGGACTATAGAATAGTCGACTAACCGATAAGAATTCATGAGGTTACTCAACTATTCAATTAACCGATATTTAACTTCCCTACTACTTTTCTATAAATCTACCTAACCACTATACAGGGTCTTCAATGGCACATCAACAGATGAGTCAATACTCCCAGAATCTAACAGGCTAGGCAAGGGGCTGTATGTATAGTTGGGTTATTTTCTCCAAAGTGCATTACTTTACACTTATCCACATTAAATTTCATTTGCCATTTTGTTGCCCAGTCACTCAGTTTGGTGAGATCTTTTTGAAGTTCTTCACAGTCTGCTTCTGTCTTGACTATCCTAAACAGTTTGGTATCATCCACAAACTTTACCACCTCACTGCTTACCCCTTTCTCCAGATCATTTATGAATAAGTTGAACAGGATTGGTCCCAGGACTGACCCTTGGGGGACATCACTAGTTACCCCTCTCCATTCTGAAAATTTACCATTTATTCCTACCCTTTGTTTCCTGTCTTTTAACCAGTTCTCAATTCACAAAAGGACCTTCCCTCTTATCCCATGGCAATGTAATTTACACAGGAGCCTTTGGGACCGTGTCAAAGGCTTTCTGAAAATCTAAGCATACTGTATCTACTGGATCCCCCTTGTCTGCATGTTTGTTAACCCCTTCAACGAATTCTAATAGATTAGTAAGACAGGATTTCCCTTTACAGGAACCATGTTGACTTTTGTCCAACAAATTATGTTCTTCTACGCTCACATAAAACAAAGCAAATCTAAATGCAAAAAAATAGATGTTAAGGACTATGAGTAAGCACCTTCCCCACAACGCTGCAAAATTTAATACTGTATCTCTTATGAGTTCATCTGTTCAGATCCTCTGTAAGGGTATGTCTACACTACAAAGTTAATTCGAAACAGCAGCAGTTATTTTGAATTAACTTTAATAGTGTCTACACAGCCAAACCACTATTTCAAAATAAATTGGAAATAGTGGAGCCCTTATTTCGAATTTGGTAAACCTCATTCTACGAGGAGTAACACCAAATTCAAAATAGCTATTTCGAATTAAGTGCTGTGTAGACACTTAATTTGAAATAGGGGGCCTCCAGCCCTTCCCAGAGAGCCCTGGTGGCCACTCTGGACACAACCAGGAAAACTTACTCTCCTCCCCCCAGCCCCGGAGCCATTAAAGGGGTGGACCCTGGCCACAATTCCTGTGCCAGCTTCAAGCCTGCCAGCCCAGAGTCAGCAGTGGCCACCAGGGCCCCTGACCCAGTGACCCCAAAACATGAGCCAGCAAGCCACTGGCAGCCAGCCCTCCATCACTCCCCAGGAGCAGTCTGCCAGCTCCCAGGAGCCTGACAGGGGCTGGAGAAGGCAGGCATCTTCCTGGTCCACGGTGGAGACCATGGACTTTAATCAGCTTTGGGGCGGGGGGGGGGGGGATACTCCCAACATCCATGATCTCTGCACTAGATGGAGGAATGCAGCCGTCTATGGCAGGATAGCTGCCAGGCTGGCCACCAAAGGCCACATGCGAACCCAGGAGCGGGTTAGCATGTAAGCCAAATTGGTCCAGTGAGACCCCAACCCTGAGCTTCCCCTCCCCCTTCTTCCCCTTGCTTCCCCCTTCCAGCTCCCTCCTCCCATGTTTCCCCCTCTCCTTTTCCCCTCTCCCACCTCCTTTTCCCAGTCTCTCAAGAGGTTCATCCCACCTCCCGTTTTGTTCAATAAACCCAGTTTCTGTTTTTGAATAGACGTGTCTTTTATTTGACATCAGGAAGGGGGGCTAGGGAGGGCTTAGTAGAAGGACGTGAGGGAGGAATGGGGCACGAGCCCCTGGTGGGGAGGACTGGGGAGGCTCCGAGGGCTCCTTGGGGTGGACACTCTCCCTCAAGGCCACCTGGATCCTGACAGACCCCTGATGGACCCCCCCCAGATGGCAGCCTGCAGCAAGCGCAGCTGGGCTGATGGCAACGACCCCACGAGATGCACCGGCGTGCCCAGGGGCAGCTCTAGCTCCATGTGGCCAAGTGCTGTGATGTCCTAAGTTTGGGCACTCAGGGTACTGCAAGATAGGGATGCTTTGCTGTCACTCATCAAGGTAGACAAGCAAGCGGGGAACCCTGAGAACTGTCTGTCCGGGGTGGGGGTAGGGTCCCTTTAAGCACGGAGCTCAGTTAGCCTCAGGCAGCAGCCCCACACACTAAGTCCTAACCTGATGCCCTGTCGGCACTGGTTCCGGCCAGCCTTAACTTTGGTTCAGGGTCCACTCAGTGTGGATGTGCTATTTCGAAATAGTTTTTGTGTATAGATGTGTTATTTCCAATTAGCTTAATTCAAATTAAAAAAAAAATTCAAATTAAGTTAATTCAAATTAGTGTAGGGCTACGTCTACACTGGCCCCTTTTCCGGAAGGGGCATGTTAATTTCAGCTATCGTAATAGGGAAATCCGCGGGGGATTTAAATATCCCCCGCGGCATTTAAATAAAAATGTCCGCCGCTTTTTTCCGGCTTTTCTAAAAGCCGGAAAAAAGCGGCGGACATTTTTATTTAAATGCCGCGGGGGATATTTAAATCCCCCGCGGATTTCCCTATTACGATAGCTGAAATTAACATGCCCCTTCCGGAAAAGGGGCCAGTGTAGACGTAGCCTAGTAGTGTAGACATACCCTAACAGTTAAATACCAGCTATACAACAGTCCATTTGTCTGCTATGTATGTGTGTCACTGTCCTACTACTAGACAGAATCTGAAATCCAAACATATGTGCACATTTTACAGAGTAAATCCTTCTGGTCTTATACAAGACCAGATTGCCGCTAATTCAGATGAATACAAGACTTATTTTTGTTGCCAAAGTCTTTTCTGTCTGGTAAACCACTTCCCAGCTCCTAAGTGCATGAGATTGCCAGTCACTGACTGCAGCGTTAGGTAAAAAGTATTTCATATTATTCACAGGGTCTTCCCCACTTCTCATTTTAGACATTTTGTTTTGAGTGCAAACCCCTTCCAGGGTATGCCTCTAATAGGGGCCCACCCCAGATTGACAGAGTTGCAGGAACCTGCACTTGACCAAACCAGGGAACCTGTGGGAGGTGAGTGCTGACCCTGTTATAGCCCTAATCAGCAGCCCTCAGAAAAAATATTAAGAATTAACGGAGATAATTTTTAATAACCTTAACCAAACAACAGTCAAACTGTTTCTAATAAAATCTTTACAGTGTTACCTTTGGTTTACAATTTAGTCATTTGAGTTTTAGGCCTAATCCTGCAGTAAATTATGCACTATGCACTCTACACCCTGATGGAGCTTGTGGCAGGATCGGAACCCTAGATTAGAAATGTAAAAGCTCCACAGGCCCCAATAAAGCAGCCCCTGTTTGTGGTGGGCCCGCTGGCTGTCCCTTCTTTCCTTGCAGGTTACATGCTGGCTCACCTGGTGCAAGCCTGGTGGGGGCTGCCAAACCTACTTTCAGGGAGCCTTTGCTGTGGGCTCTGCAGTATAAAGCTTTTTTAAGCATTATACTGCAGAGTCCACAGCACATGTAGTCATGATTTTTAGTCTCTACACAGTTACACTTTTTAATACATTTTTACATCTCTACCCTACATCCCACAATATTATAAGAGCCTTGTGAGATTGTGTTTATTTCTCCTACACTTACCCAGTGGGAGTTTGCTGGCTGCATCTGGTCCCTTTGTTTTCTTCTTCTTTTTCCCCACTCTAGTTGGAACTGGGGGTTCATATTTCTTCTTCTTATCCTTTTAAGCAAAAAAAGACAAGCACCCTCCCAAATCAGAGCTGCTATTACAAGAACAAGCCACAGAAATCCACCACAGTGCCAAACTTAAAAAGAACTAAATCTGACAGTTGAATGACAATGCAAAAAAGGAGAAGGGGGGGGGGGTGGGAGGGAAGGGAAGAGGCATGCCCTTTCACCTTCCCTTATGATGTATAACATAGAGGGAGGCTTTAAATAGCATTTTTCCTGCTTACTTCTGATGAAGGACTTTGCTAATTTTTTGGAGAACTAGAAATCTGATGTCATGGGAGGTTAAACTGTAAATCTTCTAGGTCCCTACAAGTGAGGCTTAAGAGAGAGAGAGAGGAGGTGAACTCTCAAGCCTCATCTACATTAGAGACTCCACCACTGCTCTCCATACTGGTATGATAGTGTAAATTGTAGCCTGGGAAAGCATTCACACTAGCCATCCAATTTCATATAGCGCACTGCTCCTACAGTCAGAATAGATCACTCTGCTTTGTTGCATCAGCACAGCACTGCAGAGACTTATCTCAGTGTTATTTTATGTCATAAAGGAGCAGTCAGTCTTATACTTTGTTTACAGTTTAATCTACATCCAAATTTATTAAACTCAGCTGTCAATTTGTATGCTTATACATTTGCCTGCATAAACAGAATTCTAGCTCACAGGAACTATTTTCTCTTCCTAAGACACAAGAAAAAGAGCAACATTAGCTGGATTTTTAAAAATGAATATGCACCCATGAGCCCCAACATATGCACATAATTGCTGATTCCAAAATCTGCAGGCAGATACCTGATTTGCAAAGTCAATTTCTTTTTGATCTAAGGATGTTAAGGACTAGTCGACTATCCGATAAGCAAATGCTTACTGGACAGTCCAGTCGACTAGTCGATCCCCCGCCCCTTGCTGCTTCTATCAGACAGAGGCAGAAAAAAGGGTGGCATTTCTAAGGCATGTTCAAGGCATTTCTAAGTGGCAGTGCCGCACGGAGTCCCAAGCTGACACTGGCTCCGCGGGGCACTGGGCTCCATGTGTCGCTGCCGGTTTGAAATGCCCAAGCTGCTGAATGGGGGCCTAGGAGATTTAAGCAAAGGACAAATGTTAGGGGTTTTTTGTACAAGGAACAAAACATTAGTTTTAAAACCCACTAATGAACACATTGGAAGTAATCATGCAGTTCACCCTATGAAAAGAGGACAATTACATTTTTTATTAACATAAGAACAGCCGTACTGGGTCAGACCAAAGGTCCATCTAGCCCAGTATCCTGTCTGCCAACAATGGCAAGCACCAGGTGCCCCAGAGAGGGTGGACCGAAGACAATGATCAAGCGATTTGTCTCCTGCCATCCCTCTCCAGCCTCTGACAGACAGAGGCCAAGGACACCATTTTATCCCCTGGCTAATAGCCTTTTATGGGCCTAACCTCCATGAAATTATCTAGCTTCTCTTTAAACTCAATTATAGTTCTAGCCTTCACAGCCTCCTCTGGCAAGGAGTTCCACAGGTTGACTACACGCTATGTGAAGAAGAACTTTCTTTTATTAGTTTTAAACCTAGTATTACTTACCTTGTCATCCTTCTTGCCACCCCCAGGACCATGTCCACCACTCTGACTTTGACCCTAAAGGAATACAAAGATAACACCCAAATGAATGCAAGCACACTATTTGTAACAAGAACTCTACAAATCTTGAAAGATTTAGACTCTTGCCAAAAGAATATGTATTAGATACCTCTAAACAAACTGCTGGTAAATCCTAGAATAAATCAATCTTCTCAAGCAGGAGAGTTAATGAAGTAAATTGAAGATTGGACTGACCAAAGGGTAACGAAGATTACTTCAACAGCTATGTTTGGAACTCATACAGCATTCTGCTATCTTTGTGCATAGTGAACTAAGTATGCCAGGAATATGACAGTCCCCTATTTCTAAGGCCTGTAAACCACTGACTTGTCAATAATACAACTAATCACATAAAACTAGTGTACTAAAGATGTGTACTTTTGTAAAACTCAGCATAAATCACCAGTTTCCACAAAAGCACAAGGAGGGGGTGAGGGGGGGGATTACTCAAGCCTCAATGCTGAAGTGGGGAATCCAGCACCCATTGCTCATAGTGACTGGAAGCTTCCTGGGTCTGGTGCTGTCCACAGCATCAGGGAGCTGCCAGGGTTGCCCCCTGACAGCTCCAAATCACCATCCCATGACTGGAAAACATCACAGAGATCTCTGAAAGTCACAGAATTTATGACATTATCTTACCCTTCACAGACACAAAATATTTATTAAACAAACTATGTTAAGTCCACAGGTTTTTACAGGACACTTCATGTTTTTAGTGAGTCAGACTATAAAATGGGTTAGCTTTTGCTTATAATTTAAGGCAACAAAACTATAAAGCTATGTATTTTTAATTGTACATTGTATGCTTAATACACTGTTGTCAGCTCTTGGGGTTTTAGGTGATTTTCTTAAAGCACCAGCTACTAGAGTCATATGACTCAACTAGAGTCATCTCAGCTGCCATTTACAAAAAAATAGGTTTCAAGACCTCACGATCGTGAACAAAAATCTGAAAATGTGACTCAAGTGTTGACTTTAGGCTCCAACACTATGAAGCATATACAAAACTGCAATAAATTTAATTTAAAATTCTTGAGCTTTTTAAAGCACTTGTGATTTTTGAACACTTTGCCTTGGCAATACCCTCCACACCAGTGGTCCCCAACATGGTGTCTGTGAGCACCATGGCTCCTACTGGGGCATTTATGTGCGCCTTCCTAGTGACCAGGGCCGACCTGAGCCATTCTTGCGCCCCGGGCACCCAGCGCATGTGTGGCGCCCACCCCGGGTGCGTGGCACATGTGCGGCGCCACCCCCAAGCGCCTGGCAGCCCCAAAAGGTTGGAGAACACTGCTCCACAGCGTCATTCAATATGTCATAAGCAGATCTCAAAGTGCCGTGTCAGAATTAGCTATTTTTAGTATTTAAACAGATTAATAAACGAACTGGGGGGTGTGCAAAAGGTGACATGACCTAGCACCAGCTGAGTTTGTTTTTTTCTCCATTTTGCTAAATGCCAGGCCGGCAGACAGGCGAATAAGAAGGGGAATCTTTTCCGTCTCCTTATGGGGTCGCGGATACCTTAGGCAGGCAGCTTGTGGCCTTGCGATGGCAGGTTTGCCATTCCCACCCGCTCGGATTTCTCCCGCGCCTTCTAGCCGCGCAGGTCCGGCTGGTCTGCGGGCAGGTCGGGGGTCTGCCCCCGGCCCCTTGGGAAGGCCCTTGCCGGGACAGCACTGTACAGGGGAGAAGTGAGTCTGCCCCCGAGATGGGTAAAGAGCCCCCCTGCGCCCTCCTCGCTCCCCCCTCCCGGCCAGGCCCCGCCCCGCTCCAGCCCCTCGCTCCTGGCCAGGAGGGACGAAGCGGCCCTAGCGGGGGATGGGCGATGACTCCGCATAATCCGGGCCGGCAGGGAGGGGAGCCAGGCCCCGCAGGCAGCGCCGCTCTCCAGACTCCCCCGCGTCCCTCGGTCTCCTGTCGGCAGCCCCGGGTTAGGGCTGGCGGAGAAACAGGGCGCAGCGCTCACTCACCATCCTGCGCCCACCAACCGAAGCGTCGCGGTGTACGGGAGCCGAGAGGGGACAGACAAGCCACCGGAGGCGGGGCCGCTACGGAGCCATGGAAGGGCCAAACGCGACAGCGGACAGAGCGAGAGGGCGGGGCCTGAGCGTGAGGAGGAAGGCAGGGGATGGGAACAGGAAGCCTGCGCCCAAAGCTGCGGACGAAGGGCGAGTTGGAGCGGTGCGAGCGGCCGGCCACGTGACGCGAGGCACGCTCTTAATGACGCGAGGCGGTGGCGGCCGTAGCAGAGCAGCTCGTGCTGCGCGTCGCCTGGGTGTTTCCTGAAGGGCCGCTCCTGGCCGCGCGCGGTCCCTTGGCCGCATTCGCCACTGCCCGGCAGCCGGCCAGCGCTCGGGATTGCGTCCGCGGGGTTAAATCCCTGGCCGTGCTCCCTGCTCCTGGATCGTTCTTGCCACAGCAGTGCACAGGTGAAGCTGTAGAGGGCTCTGTGTAACTAAAGTTCGCTATGATGCCAAAGAGCAGGAACCAAGTTCAGGCTTGGTGCAAGCAGGCACCAGAACTCTAGACCCCGGTGGAGCTGTGCTTGCTTACACCAGGGGGCTGTGTCTACACTGGGCCACTTATTCCGGAAAATCAGCCGCTTTTCTGGAATAAGCTGCGAACTGTCTACACTGGCCCTTGAATTTCCGGAAAAGCAACAATGCTCTACTGTACAAAATCAGCCGCTATTCCGGAAAAACTATTCTGCTCCCGCTCGGGCATAAGTCCTTATTCCGGAATACTGTTCCGGAAAAGGGCCAGTGTAGACAGCCCAGTAGTCTTTTCCGGAAAAAAGCCCCAATCGCGAAAATGACGATCGGAGCTCTTTTCCGGAAAAGCGCGTCTACATTGGCCACAGACGCTTTTCCGGAAAAAGGGCTTTTCCGGAAAAGCAGCCTGCCAATGTAGACGCTCCTTTTCCGGAAAAACTGAAAACGGAATAGTATTCCGTTTTAAGCAGTTCCGGAAATTCATGCCAATGTAGACACAGCCAAACAGAAGCTTATGTTAGGATCCTTGATGATATTGCAAAGTCATCTAACTTTAATGTGGAGACTGCAATTGTGAAAGTAGTCCAAAACCCCTCTGAAAGAAATGTGAGCCGTGAACAATCATGTGAGCAGCGTACAATCAGTCCACAGTGGAAAAAGTGAATAAGGAAAAGCTGTTCCCATAATATAAGAACTACGGGTCACCAAATAAAATTAATAGGTAGCAGATTTAAAACAAACAAAAGGAAGTTTTTCTTCGCAGCATACAGTCATCTTGTGGAACGCCTTGCCAGAGGATGCTGTGAAGACTAGGACTATAACAGGGTTCAAAAAGAGCTAGATAAGTTCATGGAGGTTAGGTCCATCAATGGCTATTAGCAAGGATATGTAGGAATAGTGTCCTTAGCCTGTTTGTCTGGGAATGGATGACAGGAGAGGGATCATGTAATGATTACCTGTTGAGTTCACTTCTTCTGCGGCATCTGGCATTAGGGTTGCCAGATGGTCTCCCAAAAAATACTGGTCACCCGGTATTTTTTTGGTCGAGCAAAAATAAAAAAAAAAGGAACGCGGGATAAGCGGAAATCACAACCCCGCCTCCCAGCTGGGATGGGGCCGTGAACACCGCTGGGAGCTTGTGATTGCACTGAAGCCTGGCAGGGGCGGGGCTGCCCATGTCAGGCTTCCCTCCAGTGTTCATCCGGAAAAATCAGAGAATACTGGACAATGCACGTGTCCGGTATTGTTTTTTTTACCGGGCTGAGGGCTCAAATACCAGACTGTCTGGTAGGATACCGGACACCTGGCAACCCTATCCGTCATTGGCTGCTGTCGGTAGAGAGGATACTGGACTAGATGGACCTTTGGTCTGATCCTGTATGGCCGTTCTTATGTTCTTATGTACAAGGAGGCAGCCTTGAATTGGAAGAAGCTAGTCAGCTGATTGGAGGAAGATGATAAAAACATTTTTAACCCTTATCATGCAGAGCAAGCGAAATGCAGGACAATGTAGCACTTTAAAGACTAACAAGATGGTTTATTAGATGATGAGCTTTCGTGGGCCAGACCCACTTCCTCAGATCAAATAGTGGAAGAAAGTAGTCACAACCATATATACCAAAGGATACAATTTAAAAAAATGAACAAATATGAAAAGGACAAATCACATTGCAGAACAGGAGGGGGATGCAGGGGGGGGGGGGGGAGGAAGGAAGGTAAGTGTCTGTGAATTGATGATATTAGAGGTAGGGAGAGTGGGATGTTTGTGAGTTAATGGTATTAGAGGTGATAATTGGGGAAACTATCTTGGTAATGGGTGAGATAGTTCAAATGTTTGTTAAGTCCTTGTTGGAAAGTGTCGAATTTTAACATGAATGACAGTTCAGAGGATTCCCTTTCAAGTGCAGATGTAAAAGGTCTTTGTAGCAGAATGCAGGTGGTTAAGTCATTGAGAGAGTGTCCTTTCTGGTTAAAATGGCAAGAAACTGTTTTCTCTTTGTGATCTTGTCTGATATCTGTTTTGTGGGCAGTAATCCTTTGGCGAAGTGTCTGAGATGTTCTGCACTTGAAAGGGAATCCTCTGAACTGTCATTCATGTTAAAATTCGACACTTTCCAACAAGGACTTAACAAACATTTGAACTATCTCACCCATTACCAAGATAGTTTCCCCAATTATCACCTCTAATACCATTAACTCACAAACATCCCACTCTCCCTACCTCTAATATCATCAATTCACAGACACTTACCTTCCTTCCTTCCCCCCCTCCCCCCGCATCCCCTTCCTGTTCTGCAATGTGATTTGTCCTTTTCATATTTGTTCATTTTTTTAAATTGTATCCTTTGGTATATATGGTTGTGACTACTTTCTTCCACTATTTGATCTGAGGAAGTGGGTCTGGCCCACGAAAGCTCATCATCTAATAAACCATCTTGTTAGTCTTTAAAGTGCTACATTGTCCTGCATTTTGCTTCAACTACCCCAGACTAACACGGCTACATTTCTATCACTATTCTACATGCAGAGCAAGTGTTTTGAAGAATCATCTACTGAGGGACCATGATTGGGCTTTTTCACTGAGCACTATCTGTACCAATAAAATGTACTAGAGCACTGTTATTGCTGGTTGTTTTCCACCTGTGTCTTGAGATGGAGACCTATCCATTTTTATCATTACCAACAATACAACTAGTAGCACCTCAGGAGTAAAACAGTTTCCCCCCCAATGACTAATTAAGATATTCATGCTGTAACATTCTTTTCATTTGTGTTTCCAAAATAAATGATGGCGTCAGACCTTTGTTTTTAATTTGTTTGCACAGAGGGTAACCAGAAAAGCTTCTAAACAAGGGAAGAGCAAACACATGAATCAAAGAAACTTGGGCACTTGATTTCAGCTCTCTCTAATCTATTTCCAATAAAGAAATATAACCTTTAAAAGTTTAACATTTTATGGGAGCTATAAATGGAATGTATTTAAGCTGCCAGGTAAAAAGAGACACTCCGGTGACCTTTCAGTTGCAGCCTCTTACTGTGAGCTGAGCTGTGAGGACTTGTACATGCAGGAGGAGGAAGTCTGGAAATTATCCTTGTAACTGCAATTAGAAAATTAAGATGACTCATAAATGCTGGTATTCAGGGTGCTGCTGCATCCCCTGTCTTGAAGTGGTTTTAATTATGTAAAAGTTTACAGTTTGATTCAATGGTTCTCAGTGCCCCCACTATACAAATTGTTTCAACATTCCTTTAAGGCAGTGGTTCTCAAACTTTTTGGCCCAAGGACCACCTGCCTCTATGCAAACCTTTCTGTGGACCACCAGTTGCTAATGGAAACTCACTGTTAATTATATAATTATGCCTGAGCCATTTTGCTAGTGCTGCTGCTGGGGAGAACAGTTTAATTTAAATTATTTAACAGATTAAGCATTTTAACTTTCTCATGTTAGTTTATCAAACTTCATTGTAAATACAATAAAATATTAATTTATGTCCAACACAAAAGGTTTCAACATTTTCTTTATTTCTGGCTGGGGGGGGGGGGGGAGGAGGGAACCTATTTTGTGTCGGGGGCTACTGACCCACAGAAAAATCATTTGGGGACCACATAAGTGAGATGCAAAAAAACTCCTCCAAAACCTCCCAACCCTCACTGATGTGGCCCCCATCTGAGACACCTCACGCCTCTGGGGCAAAGGGTAGGGGTAGGGAGGACTGAAGTTTATGGCCCCTCTTAGGCTTTGGGGTGGGGACAAAAATGAGGGGTTCTGTGTGTGGGAGAGGGCTGCCAGTGAGTGCAGGATAGGATGCAGGATCTGGGAGGGAGCTGGGGTACAGAACAGGGAGAGGTTGTGAGGTCTGGGTGGGAGGTAGGGTGCAAAAGCAGGCTGGAAATAGGGTGTCTGGCAGGGGGAGGAGCAGGAGCAAGGGAGGGTACAGTGTGTGGCCAGGAGGGATGGTGGGAAATAGCAACAGTGGATGCAGGAGCAGGCGGGGGGTAGGGTATCAGGCCAGAAGGGAGGGTGCAGGAATGGACTGGGGATAGATGGCTGGCTAGGGGGGAGGGTACAGGAGCAAGGGAGGGTGCAGGAGCAGGCTGGGGATAGGGTGTCTGGCCAGGAAGTGTATGGCCAGAGGCAGGGAATGCCTGGGGATAAAACTGGGGTCAGAGTGGCTGAGGGGGTTCAGGGAGATGGGGGGGCAGCATGCCCCTGGGAGTAGGGCTGGGGCTCAGGGGCTCGGAGGGGTTCAAGAAATGGGGGGATCAAGAAGGCTGGGCACAGGTGAATGGGTTACCCAGGGGTGTCCAACCCTGCTGGGGACAGGGTCCCATTGGAGTCTGGTCTATGGTGCCGTGAAGGGGCGGGCACTGAGGTAGCTCAGCCGCTCCCCCCCCCCCACACACAGATTGAATCTCTGTGGGTGCAAAGCCCTGAAGGGCCCTGAGCCCCCACCTATGTCCTGCAGGCTCTTCAGCCCCAGTGCCACCTCCTCCCACTGCTGCCAAATGCGGTACAGCCTAATCTGCTGCCAGGGAAGGGGGAGAGCACCTGCCACTAGTGCATCACGAGCACTCGCCCTGCCCGACCAGGCCCCGTGCAGCCCAACCTGCAGCCTGCTCTGTGGGTGCAACTGAGGGACGCACCACTCTTACCATGGTGGCCGTGAGCTCGGCAGCACCTATGTGAGGTGGACCCCCAGCAGCGAGCAGGACTTTCCCAGGGAAGGGGGCAGGGCAGTGCTCCTCCACATGTAGCTCCATGGCCTGCACGGGGGGCGGGGAGGGAAAGAGGGTGAGTTTGCTTACTCACTAGTGATCTGCAGACTGCTGTAAGGTCTAGGTCTTTTTGGTAGTGTTGGTATTTGTTAATCCCCTTTTTTATCAGCTACTTAATTTAAAATACATGCTTTCAATTGGCGCATGAGGTTCTGTACTTCTGATTTGAGAACTATTTAACAAATACAATCAGTTTAGTTACCTTTCTAAGACGCCAAATATTTGTTTTTAGCACATATACAGAGCTCTCCATTTTCAAAACACCGCTGTGAAGCAGGGTATGGAATGATATGTATTTCTGCAAAAGCAGAAAATAACGTATAAAGAAATGAAAAGCAAGGTTGTGTCAATTCTTGCACTGATACAGAAAGAGAAGGAAAATGGAAACTTAATCAGACATAATCCTAGTGTCTGGGAGTGCAAATATTACTTACGTCCAGCCCTCCTCCTGGTATTACATTCCCATAGATAAAGTGACAAAATTGTTCAGAGCAGGGACTTACTTTTACTTTTGCTCCCGGGAAAGTTCTGGGCTAAATAATTAAAAATTCTGTGTACAATACTTCATTTTTCTGCAAAAGTCTGCATATTTTATTTGTCATAATAACACAATACAATCATGCTAATTTCAATTATTTTGCTAATTTGTTTCAAATAACATATCGAGTGTGTCTGTAACAATACAAACAACAAAGATTCAGAGATTTTTTTTTTTTTTTACAAATAGATGCCTTACTGGGCATATTCTTATAGAACTTTAAGTAACAATTTATTTAAATGACTGTACAGAAATGTATTCCTCTAGGAACATACTACATGGTTGTATGGGATCTAAAACAAAGGAACAGCAACAAAAATGAATAAAGGTCTAGAAAACATGACCTCTGAGGCAAGACTGAAAGAATTAGGTTTGTTTAGTCTGAAAAAGAGAAGACTTGGGCCACATCTATACATACCAGTGGATCAGCATTCTAGATTGAGGTCAGTCTTCTGGCGTTTGATTTAGCACATTTAGTATAGACCCGTAAATTGAATGCTGAGGGCAGCTCCGGCCAGTGCCTGTACTCCTTGCAGTCATTAGGAGTAAGGGATTTGCATTTGCTCCTGTTGGCCTTCCGTTGTGTGGACACCACCAACCTCAGCTTAAGGTAAGTCAACTCCAGCTACATAGTCTAGATAGCGGGAGTTGCGTACTTTAAGCCAACCTTCCTGGTAGACCTGGCCTGAGAGGGGGCATAATAACAACTTTCAAGTACCTAAAAAGTTGTTACAAGGAGGAGGGAGAAAAATTATTCTTCTTAACTTCTGAAGATAGACAAGAAACAATGGACTTAAATTGCAGTAAGGAAGGTTTAGGCTGGACATCAGGAAAAACTTCCTTATTGTCAGGGTGGTTAAGCACAGGAGTAAATTGCCTAGGGAGTTGATTGGAGATTTTTAAGAGGAGGTTAGACAAACATCTGTCAGGGATGGTCTAGGTGGGGCATGGTCCTGCCATGAGTCTAGTGTTTGGATTGGTGACATCTCAAGGTTCCTTCCAGTTCTATGATTCTATGAGTCCCAATCTTAGCTGGAACCCATACATGCTAATGTAATATACCTATTACATATTTGAGAGAGTTTGTGCGTCTGTCTGTTTGTGTGTCTGTCTCTCTGTGAGTGTTTGTTCAAGAACTCCTCCTAAATGGTAAGCATTCAGACCACCAAATTTGCTGTGAAGCTTCCCCGTGTCATAAATGAAGGTAAGGATTTGGTTATGCCAGGAAAATATGATGGGCCTGGAATGTGATTGTTTCTTATAAAACACTAAGCAAAGGGTCTGCTAGCAAGCACAGTTATACTGCAGAATGACCACAAGGGGGGAGAGTGCACTGGTAAGACAGTGGCCAGACGAGGGAGGGGCTCTGAATGTTGCCTGTTACCGCTCACAAGTAAGGTTCCCATTAAGGATGTGAAATCCCAGGCTGCTCTGGCCAGGCTGGGTAGAACTCACTGTGGGTAGGGGCTGCTCCAGTTGGGCCCACCATGACATACTATGGGTGGGAGGTCACTCCGGCTGGGCTGGGCCTGCTGCAATGTGGGCAGAGTATTGTGGTGGTGTCGGGCAGGGAGCTGCTGCAGCCCAGCCAGGCCACAGGTTAACCAGTAAGCATCACTAGGTGCTGGACTGGGTATGGTTGATTTCCCCCCTCTCATTCTGGCACCTATGCTCCACAGCTGCAGACCAATCCACTCCCTCCCCACCAGTCCCTCGGCTCCAGTGCCAGACAGCAGGGGGGATCCTGGATGTGCAGTGTAGCCCCTGCTGGCCCTGGGGAACTGCTGGAAACCAAGCAGCACTACCCCACACTACCCCAGGAGGCCCTGGGGAGCTGCCGTTGGATGGGCAGTGCTGTCCCTGCAGTCCTGGGTGGCCCCAGGGAAGCAGCCCAGGACCACTGGACAGTCCCACCCCTCACAGTCCCCTGCCCTGAACCCTCACTCCTTGCCCTGAATTCTGTACCCCTCACTTCTGGCCCTGAGCCTCTGAACACCTTCACTCCCTCCCTGACTCCTGTACCCTCACCCCCTGCCCTGAGCACCCATATCTCCAAGCCCCTTTCCTGATTGCTAAACCCTGCCCCAGCTCCTTGCCCTAAAGGCCCCAAGCAATGCTGGGTACATCTTCTAGTAATAATATGTAATTATTACACCATTACCCTACACATCACCCAGCAAACCTTTCCAGGGTGGAACAGCAGCCATGGTCCCTGGAAGAAGCAAGCTTGATCCTGCTCTCTCTGTGGGTGCAGAGCAAGAGTGAAATCAAATTGAGGGCCAGTATGTCTTCCTGAGAGATAGTGTCTCCAGGAGCCCAGGACAGTGCACTTCTGAAGCACCCTAGCTATGCGTTTTGTGATACTACCAACAATACAGGAAAAAGGACAAGGAGGATGATTTGGGTATCTCTCGGCTAATTAACTTGACTTCAGTCCCAGGCAAAATCATGGGAAGGCCGATAAGAGCTTCAACTGCTAAATAATTAAAGCAAAAGAATATAATTCATGCCAGTCAACATGGTTTTATAGAAAATAGATCTTGTCAAACAAATCTGATTTTGTTCTTTGATGAGATTACAAAATCGGTTGATGAAGGTAACTATCTAGATGGAATAACATACTTAGACTTTTATAAAGGATTTGTCTTACTACTGCACAACATTCTGATTAAAAATAACATTATACAATACCAATAAAGAACATGTTAAATAGATTAAGAACTGGCTATCATATCTCAAAAAGTAGTTTATTAGATATTATCATTACGTGTTTCTAATGCGTTTCTGCAGCAACTGGTATTAGTCTTGACTCTATTCAACATTTTCATCAAAGTTCTGGAAGTTAATATAAAATCAATGCTCTAAAACTTGCTGATGACACAAAGACTGGTGGAGTACTGGGTAATGACAGTGATCTGGATTGCTTAGTAAGATGAGCCTACAGTGTAGTACAGCCAAATTTAAGTTAACGTCTAAGAATAAGGGATGCAGGTCATAGTTATAAAATATGGAACAATGCTCAAAAGCAGGGACTATGAAAATGATTAAGCAATCAAGCTGGATGAGCAACTGAACATAAACACCCAGGGTATGTCTACACTACCCCACCAGTTCGAACTAGCGGGGTAATGTAGGCATACCGCACTTGCAAATGAAGCCAGGGATTTGAATTTCCCGGGCTTCATTTGCATAAACTGGGCACCGCCATTTTTAAATCCCAGCTCGTTCGAACCCCGTGCCGCGCGGCTACACGCGGCATGAACTAGGTAGTTAGGACTAGGCTTCCTAGTCTGAACTACCGTTACTCCTCATTCCACGAGGAGTAACGGTAGTTCGGACTAGGAAGCCTAGTCCGAACTACCTAGTTCGTGCCGCATGTAGCCATGCGGCACGGGGTTCGAACGAGCAGGGATTTAAAAATGGCGGCACCCAGTTTATGCAAATGAAGCCCGGGAAATTCAAATCCCGGGCTTCATTTGCAAGTGCGGTATGCCTACATTACCCTCCTAGTTGGAACTAGGAGGGTAGTATAGACATACCCCCAGAGAGTTAAGGGCTTATGCAATCCCTGGAAGTATAAACAGGGGAGTAGTGAATAGGAGTAAAGGAGGTGGTTTTACCTCTATATACTGAATTGGTGAGGCCAATACTGGAATCCTGTGTACAGTTCTGATGTCAACATATTTAAAAGGATGTTGAAAAACTGAAGAAGGTGCGGAAAAGAGTGATACAATGAGTCAAAGGCTGGAAAAAATACCCTGTAGTGAGGAATTGAGAGACCTTAATCTATTTACTTTATCAAAAATAATATTTGAGGGGAATTCAGTATGTAAATACCTTCATGGGAAGAAAATACCAAGTACTTAAGGGCTATTTAATCCTGCAAAGTATAACAAGAAAAGTATAACAAGAAACACTGTATGGAAGCTGAAATCAGACAAATTAAAATTAGAAAACCAGGCACACATTTTAAACAATGAGAGTGATTACCCATTGGAACAAACTACCAAGGTAAGTGTTGGATTCTTCATCTCTCAGTGTCTTCCAGTGAAGACTGGGATACCTTTCTGGTATTAGCCAAACACAAGTTACTGGGTTCAATACAGGGATAAGTGGGTGCAATGCAATGGCCTGTGATATACACAAGGTCTGACTAGATGATTCAGTGGTCCCTTCTGACCTTACACTCTATCTATAGAGCCCTGCAAATCCACAGACATCTGCTTTATATCCGCAGGTATCCACTTCTGTGGATGCGGGTGTGGATATATGTGGCTCAGTTTTGCAGATTCGTAGGGCTCTGTCTGTCTGTCTAATCTATCTTTCTAGTTTATCTTATACAGCTGTCCATCACCATAGTAACCGAGCACTGTTTACATAATAGCAAAGTCCTTAGTGTACTTCATGGAGTTTCTGGCACTTCTCTCTTTCTAGGAGGTGGAGGGAGGGTTAAAACACCACATGGAGTAGGGATTTTTTTTTTGCTTTTATTTTTTAGTAGGTAGATTAGTATTGGTTTTGAAACAGAAGAGTATATTCATATTGTAAGGATCACTTTTGGTGGAAAGGCTCTCTCAAAGATGGGTTTGCAACTCTTCCTAAAAGATGGCAGATTGTGTATGTTCTTTAGCACACTGATTCTAAATTCCTTGAGTGTGTTGCTATGTTCCCAATGCAAAAATCACAGCGTTTATAATATTTTCCCTCATTTCAGAGAAGCCAACAGAATGTGGAATATATGTTACTATTTGATTTCATGTTGCCTTGTCTGTTATTTCAGATTTTCTTTTGAATTGACATTTTTGTGTGCGTAAGAAGTTATGTTTATGAAATATTAATATGCCTCTGGCTCAGCTGTGCAGAGGAGCATTGGGTTTTTATCATTTACTTTACTTGGTTCTATTAGTTTTCCTGGGTTTCTTTTTTTGTATCCTGGATTCCATCTTGCTTTTCTTTGCTCTTCTGTTATTTTTACTGTAAAGTTCAGAAGCATCCTTCCTCCCTTTTCTTTTTTATTTTCTTCTAATCCTTGCATTAGTTTCATTTTCTCTTAGGCCATGTCTACACTAGGAAATTATTTTGAAATAATTAAATTTGAAATAATAACTCTAAAAATAACTATTTAAAAATAAGCTTATTCCCCAAGGATAGCAGAAGTACGGATTTTGAAATAACCAGTCTGTGTGGAGGCTCTACTTATTATTTCAAAATAAAGGGAGTTATTTCAAAATAACTCCCTAGTGTAGACCTAGGCTTAGAGTGTCCACTATTGTTCATTCTGAGATTCCCTAAAAGCCTTCTTTCCACTCAGGGCAAGCCAGACCTACATTTAGGGCTCTTGGAATAAAATAAGGCAAAACCTTCATGATATTAATGAGATTCAACATGTAGCATTTAATCTTCCATGGTAAAGTTATTATTTGTTTTAACTTGATAGCATGCACCTTATATTACACGCTCCCACCCAAACACACACAATTCTCACCTAATTTCATCCTTGCCAGAGCTGATGTGGATCCAAATATGTTTACAATTATAACTGGGGCTGATTGCAATGTTTATTGTTAAAGTGCCTGTCATTCCCCATTATAAGGCTCTTTTTTCAGTTGCTTATAACTTTGTCAAAGTTTAGCTGAGAAAACTGCAATCAAAACAGTTTAGCCATTTTTGAGAACATTACATAGGGAAAATATATTGTTTTTCCCATTTAAAAAAACTCTTAGTAGACCTTTCTTTGAAATGGGCTACCACCCTTGTGCTTTGGAACACACACTCAAATTTGGCAGGGATCTGGCTTTTGCTGTCCCTGTAAAATCTGTCCAAATTGGCCAAATGATAAACGTTTGGAGAGGAAAAAAAATCACAGTTTGCACATGCTCAGTAGAAACTTGCTGGTGCTTCACTACTAAGAATTCCAAAGATTCTGTCCATGCTGGGCATGTTCCAGCTCATGGCTGTAGAGGTTAAACAGGACTTTGCCTCTGAATGAAGCTGTGGGCAGCTTTGGGCGAGGCTGAGCACTACAACTGAAAGCAAAGAGACTGGCATTCCCACTTGCAGTGTCCCCACCACTCTCACCTGACCCAGATAATCAGAAGGAAGAAACTGCCTGACTCAGAGTGAAGAAAAGAGCATGACTGGGAGTGTATGTATATGTGTGTGTTGGTGGGTGAGCTGAGAGAGGTATCACCCTACAAAACTGACAGGTTATTTCCATAAAGAAGGTGGGAACCAGAACATGGCAAATGAAAAACTAGGAAGGAAGCGTGGGTGAAGGTTTTAAATCAGGGTTCCAGAAGGTGCCCACTGCTCTGTAAAGGTTCCAGGAGCCAGTGGACCCTATACAAAGGAATTCTACCCAGACTTGTGAAGTGACAAGAGAATGGAAATTCAGCACACAAAATGGACAAATTTTAAGGATGAACGAGGGCTGTGAAGTGAATGAGACTCTTGTCTATTCGCTCCCTGTCTCATTTGATGCAAAAACTTCAGAGGGGAAGCTGAGTTAGTCTGTAATGGGAAAAACTTAAACAACAACAAATAGTCTAGCAGCGTCTTAAAGACTAACAAAACATGTAGATGGTATCATGAGCTTTCGTGGTACAACCCACTTCTTAGGATAAATAGAGCATTAAAAGTCCAGATCCAAGAATAAATAAGGGAAGGGGGGAAGGAAGGGAGAGAAAAAAGTGAATTTGAGTGTTCAAGTTACAAGAAGCTGATAAGAAAAATTTGCACCTTGTCTAAGTGCCCTCTGTTTAGTTGGTTAAGTCATTAGGATACGGAAGGTAGTGTGCTAGCCAGCCAATGTCTTATTCATACCTCTATGATAGGAATCAAACTTGTAAATGAAGTTAAGTTCCAATGCTTCCCTGTGTATTTGGCTTGTGGAATTGGCCTGAAACAACATGATGGCTTTGAGATTCATTAATGAGTGCCCATACAGGTTAAAGTGTTCTCCAACAGGTTTTTGTGTGTTGCATTTTCAGATATCTGCTTTGTGTCCATTAATTCTTTCCCGCAGAGACTGTCCAGTTTGGCCAATATACATGGCAGAGGCGCATTGCTGGCATTTGATGACATAGATCACATTAGTGGATGTGCAGTTAAATGAGCCCCTGATGTAGTAGCTTATATGATTGGGTCCAGTGATGGAATTGCTTGTGTAGATGTGTGGGCAGAGTTGGCATTGGGGTTGATTGCAGAAGTGGGTTCCTGGGTGCTTATAATGGAGGTGTGCTGCATGGTTACTGGAAAGAATTTGTTTGAGGTTAGGGTGTTGTCTGTAGGTGAGGATTGGCCTTTCCCCCAAGGCCTGTGAGAGTGAGGGGTCATTTTCCAGGATAAGTAATTTGATGCAGTAGTTGGAAAGTATGTAGTTTATGAGGTGGAGAATTGTTGTTCCCGAGACACACAGGCTGGCCCCCCAACAGCAGGAAACAAAAAGGGTAATTGCCCTGGGGCCCAGTGATTCAAAAGGGCCCAGGGCTCCAGGCCCTTTAAATTGCCACTGGAGCTCCACATGGCACGGTTTGGGCAACACTGAGGGTTGGCTGGCGGAAGCACGGCATGGTCTAGGTGGCACTGAGGAGGGCTGGCTGCCCCATGTCCTACCTTTTCCAGGTGGCCCAGAGTCAAGCCTCCCTATCCTCACATTGCCCAGGGCCCAGCAAAGTCTGTCCCCATCCCTGCACATAGGTGGGGTTTGGCTGTGTAGACACTAGTAAAGTTATTTCGAAATAACAGCCATTATTGCTGTGTAGACATACCCTAAGGGAACATAAGTCATGCCTTTCCGTCCACTAGACATGCTTCCTATACCATCTGCCAGGAATAAGGTAGCATAAAATGAGGTAGTATATGCCTCTACTCAGAGGAGATCCTTTAGGAAATAGATTCACCAAGTTGAATACGGTGGCTTTGTGCCAGTAGGTTGGTGAGTAGTAGCCAGGTCACAATGCAGGACTAGGGCTACTAAACTGCAGCTTTAATTTCATACATATTTATTTATGTATTTAATGTTACTCTCACCTGTAATCCCCATTTCTGCACTAGAACCATTTACCTGCTGAAAGTCAAGCATATACGTAAGTGGACATAAATGGACTTAAATTGCAGCAACGGAGGTTTGGGTTGGACCGTAGGAAAAACTTTCTGACTATCAGGGTGGTTGAGCACTACAGTGGATTGCCTGGGGAGGTTGTGGAGTTTCCATCACTGGAGATGTCCGGGAGCAGGTTGGATAGACATCTATCAGGGATGATCTAGATGGTGCTTGGTCCTGCTGTGCGGGCAGAGGACTGGACATGATAACCTCTCAAGGTCCCTTCCAGTTCTTATATTCTATGATTCTATAACTTTTAATCCACACCCATTGCCTAGCACATGCTAAAATAGATTAGAAATTCTTGAGAGTCGGATTCCTTCAAGAATGTGTTCTATGTGTGGTTGGGAAGAAAGGGAGTGAGGTTCATTCATTTCATAGTCTTACATTTGAAGTCCTCCATTCATACAAGTTGTGGAGGCATTAAATATACTCTCACACATCCCTGTGATAGGCTTTCCATTCTGTAATTATATGTCTTGATTCCCAACCACCTAAAGACAATATGCACATTATGGGATACTAAAACACACTTGACTAACACTCCAGTCCTATTTTATTACTGCAGTTGCTACCCCTTTAGACCCAAACAGCTAGCTAAAATTGTGCAATCTTGCAAGTTGTTCCATTGGGGAGGTGAAATTGATGCAGGAGTCCTCTGATGCTATTCTGTTTATTTATGAGAATGTACAAAGTTCTGCTTTCCTAAACACAGGATGAGTCAAACAAGCCAGAGACAGTTTTCCTGCTCACAGCACCACATCTCTTTCAGCCAGCATGCCCCCAAAGCTCTCTCCCTAGGCTCCTCTCCAGGGTCATTGTACAATGCTTGTCCTCAGAGTAAGCTGGAGCTTCCTACTCCTTCTGCTTCTGTGAAGGGTGGTTCTCCTGTTTTCTCTTTTTTTCTGCTTCTCTCCCCCATTCTCCTCTACCCAAAACAGTACTCAGCAAAGCCCTCCACCAACATTGTTCTACCTCTTTGGTGGACTTGCATTTTAAATACTGTAGGCTAGAGCTAAAAAAGGATTTAGGTGCCTCACTGTCACTTTAGGTGCCTAAGTAAAAAATTTAGATATTCAGAACCCCTGCTTAGTTGCCCCGTAATCTTAGAATCATAGAGCTGGAAGAGAACTCAGGAGTTCATAAAGTCCAGCCCCCTGCCCAAAGCAGGTCCAATCTCAACTAAATCAACCCAGCCAGGGCTTTGTCAAGTTGAGACTTAAAATCCTCTAAGGATGGAGATTCTACCACTTCCCTAGGTAATCCATTCCAGTGTTTCACCACACTCCTCGTGAAATAGGTTTTCCTAATATCGAACTTAGACCTCTCCCACTGTAACTTGAGACCATTGCTCCTTGTTCTGCCATCTGTCACTACTGTGAACAGCGTTTCTCCAGTGTCTTTGGAACCTCCCTTCAGGAAGTTGAAGGCTGCTATCAAATACCCACTCACTCTTCTCTTCTGCAGACTAAAACCCAAATCCTTCAGTCTCTCCTCATAGGTCATGCGCTCCAACCCCCTAATCATTTTGGTCACCCTCTACTGAACCCTCTCCAATGCATCCACATCCTTTCTATAGTGCGGGGCCCAGAACTGGACACAATACTCCAGATGTGGCCTCACCATAGCCGAATAAAGGGGAATAATCACTTGTCTGGATTTGCTGGCAATGCTCCTCTTAATGCACCCTAATATGCCATTAGCCCTCTTGGCTACAAGGGCACACTACTGACTCATATCCAGCTTCTCATCCAATGTAATCCCCAGGTCCTTTTCTGAAGAACTGCTACTTAGCTAGTCAGTCCCCAGCCTGTAGCAATGTTTGGGATTCTTCCATCCCAAGTGCAGGACTCTACACTTGTCCTTGTTGAACCTCATCAGATTTCTTGTGGCCCAATTCTCTAATCTGGTCATTCTGGACCCTATCCCTGCTCTCCAGCATATCTACCTCTCCCCCTAGCTTAGTGTCATCTGCGCACTTGCTGAGGGTGCAATTCATCCCCTCATCCAGGTCATTAATAAAGATGTTGAACAAAACCAGTCCTAGAACAGATAATTGGGGCACTCCACTAGAAACCGACTGCCAACCTGACATTGAGCCATTGATCACTACCTGTCCCTATCGAACCTAGTTTAAAGCCCTCCTCACTAGGTTAGCCAGTCTGTGTCTAAATACGGTCTTCCCCCTCCTCGAAAGGTGAACGCCATTTCTGCCTAGAAGTCCTTCCTGGAATAGCATCCTGTGGTCGAGGAAGCCAAAGCCATCCTGGTGACACCATCCTCGCAGCCAGGCATTCACCTCCAGGATGCACCCGTCTCTGCCTGGGCCCCTACCTTCGACAGGAAGGATCAAAGAGAATACCACCTGTGCTCCAAACTCCTTCACCCGTACTCCCAGAGCCCTGTAGTCACTCTTGATCTGCTCAGTGTCAAACCTCGCAGTATCATTTGTGCCCACATGCATGAGTAGCAGGGGGTAGTAGTCAGAGGGCCGGATAATCCTTGACAATGCCTCCGTAATATCTTGGATACGGGCACCCGGCAGACAGCATACCTCCCGAGATGAAATGCCAGGGCAACAGATGGGCGTCTCTGGGCCCCTCAGAAGAGAGTCTCTGACCACCACTACCCTACGTTTACTATTTGTAGTGGTGGCAGCAGACCTCTCAGCCTTGTGGGTACGAGGCTTCTCCTCCTCTGGTGATTCCTTATCTCCTGTATAAAGAAGAGCATAAAGGTTTCCTAGTACCATGGCAGGAGGGTTCGGAGTAGGGGTGGAGCAGTACCTGCTGCCAGAAGTAACCAGCTGCCAATGTCCACCCTGAGCTGTCTCCTCCACCACCAGTGGTGTGTCCACAGTCCTGTGTACTGGGACAGCTACCTCAGCTGTCGCCTCATGAACACGGTACAGGAATTGCTCGTGGATGTGGGTACTCCTCAACCTAGCCACCTTCTCCTGTAGCTCTGCCACCTGCTGCCTGAGAGATTCTACCAGCAGGCACCTTTTGCATTGGATAATCTCCCCATCCTGGATATCAGTAAGTGGGAATTGCAAGCCACAGTCCCTGCAAAACCACACCAGGACCTGGGTAGAGGCATCCATGCTCAGGTGCTCTGTCTGGCTACAGGCACAGGTGGAGGAGACAGAAGCAGTGCTGGCACAGGTGTGGCAGATCTTCCTGACCATAGTAGGCCTCCCTCTTGTCAATTCCCTCTTAAAGTACCCTGTCTTCCGCCCCCTGTCTGCTGTCGCTCTGCCTCTGGCTTTTAAAGTTTGCTTGCCTAGGCCAGGCCTGCCCCCTCGTGAGTCACACAGGGAAGGCTGACCAGATGCAATCAAGAGAGCAATTAAGGCAGTGGTCCCCAACGCGGAGCCTGCCATGGCGCCCGCCGAGGCATGTATGTGCGCCCGCCGAAATATCTGGGCTGGCCCTGCCCCCAGCACGTGGCACATGTGTTGTGCTGGCCCCGGGCGTGTGGCGCATGGGCGGCCCCGCCCCCCGGGTGCGCAGCGCATATGTTGCCCCACCCCCGGAAGCGCAGCGTGTGAGCTGCCCCGCCCCCGGATGCCCGGCGCGTAAGCAGCCCCGCCCCCAGGCACCCGGCAGCCATGAAAGGTTGGGGACCACTGAATTAAGGGAACAAAAGGTCAGGCATTCAGTCCCAACTGCTACAGCAGCTGAAACTGAAGCTGCAGTCACCTGAAATCAGAATCGGAATTCAACAAACAAAATTCAAACAGTCGAGCAAACTCACTCACACCAAAAGTGAGTACTCTCACTCGGTAGCCTGTTCAGTAGCAGGATCTCTTGCGGTCCCTCTTAAACTCTCCTGTCTGCAGCCCCCTGTCTGCTTTCGCAGTCACTGGAGCAGGGATTTTAACTTGAACCTCCCAACTTCTAGATGAGTGCTTTAACCACTGAGCTGGAGTCATTTGCACACTTCTTTTACCCAGCGACCTACTTATACAGAGTGGAACAGCATCAACAGGAAAGAGAAAGAGAAAATCCCACCCCCTAATTAAAAGGCTGGAGACATGAGTCCAAATCTAGCAGTAGGGGATTAGAACCTGGGTCTTTTAGAGAGCAGAATAGTGTGCAAACCTCTGGGCTGAAGGAGAGGAAAGCTATTATCTCCTCCTATGCCTTGCTTCAGGAAAGCGTTCCTCTGTGACTTGTGAGCCAACACAGGCTTTTCCTGCCAATCTGGACATAGATGCCTAACTCCATTTGAAGGTCTGAGCTTAGGCCCCACTCCTCTTCTTGACATTTCCCATTGGCTAGCTAAGGTGGCTGCCTGCTCAGTATGCTGGCTTTTGGGGATTGCGTTTTTAGGCACCTAACTCTCGGCATGAATCATAAAAAGGGTCTGGGTGCCTAACTTGGAGCTATGGATTCCATTAGGTGACTGGGTGTCTAAAGTGAGGTGTTACAGCACTAAGCCTCATTCCTTATGGTGGCCCAGGCTCTAGGAGTTTTATATACTCAAATACAGCAATGTGCAGAGTAGATTTTTATTTACATAGGTACTTAGAAAAGTGACAGACTTCTTAACTGTGCAAATTTTATTAATATTCATTGCTATGCATGGTTAGCTACATCAAACCCAGTCTGGGGAGCCGAAGTATTTACTGTAAAAATCTCTGTGAAGATAGGGTTACATTTTTTGAATCCTCACAGGGAAGAGATACTTTATTATGCAAATAAATACTTAAACTTGGTGCATTGTGAATACTCAGAGGACAACTAAGCTGGCAATGAAAAACCATTAATCAGGCTGTCTTCATTAAACCTAGGGCATCTCCATAACCTGTCAGACACAGTAACAAATAGTACTAATGCTGCACACATTTCTTTGATGGTATTGCCTATACATTGTGGGCTAAACTCTGCCCTCCAATCCATTTGTGTGATGCCACAGTAGTCAATCAAGTCACATAAGTGCGAGTGAAGATAGAATATGGCTCACTACTTTTTAATTGTGTGAGTGCACTTTTATGGAGTGGTCTAAAAGAGCTGTCATTTAGTTATTTTTCTTCTTGATAACTTGTTGCGTCATGTCTACACTTGTTATGTAGATGTACTCGGTTCTGAAGTACAGTCAAACTTTTTTTAAGTTTGCCAAGATTTTATTTTAAATAATTTCCACATTCAAACTTCTGCCATATTATCTTTGGCTGCAGATACTAGACTAATTTCATCTTGGTGTAGACAAGTACAACAACTGATTTTAATGTCATAGTACTTGCTTACACTTGGGACAAATTAATCTAAGTGTTTTTTCCTTTCCTTAGCAACATACAAAATCTGGAGATACATCAAGAAAGGTGAATAATAGTTTGAAACAGACTTCCCCAAGCAAAAATAACTTGCTTTCAATTAAACACACTTGAGGTTAGCTGGTAAAATCCTTACAAAATATAAAAACAATGAGAAGTTTAGTGGCACCGTAGAAACTATCTACACAGCAGCGTTATTTCAGAATAACTGACAGTATTCCGTAATAACAAAGTCCGCATCTACACTACAAACATTTATTTCGACATAATGGTGAAATAATGTCGAGCTGGAGGACTTCTTACTCTGACTCCTGCAGCCCTCATTGTACAAAGATGAAGGGAAGTCAGAGGAAGAGTGCTCTTTCTTGGGTTTCCTGCTGTGTAGAAAGCACCAAAAGCTGAAATAAGCTATATCGACTTAAGTTATGCAATTGACGTACGCAGCTCAAGTTGTATAGCTTATCTCAGCTTTAGCCCTGATGTGTACATGTGCCCTAACAGATTTATTAGGGTATAAACTTTCGCGAGCAAACCCCACTTCATGAGATGAATTGGAGTGGAAGTAACAAATGAAGGGGTATTTATAAGAAAGAAGTTACTTATGTTAATGAGACTAATCAAGTCAGGGTGGATGTGGCCCATTCACAGCAATTGATGTGGGGATGTGAATATTAAGAGAAGGGAAATTGCTTTTGTAGTGTGTTAGCCAGGTAAGATCCTTATTCAATCCTATATTGATAATATTGAATTTACCAATAAACTCCAGTTCAGCTGCCTCCCTTTGTAATTGGGTTTTGAAAAGCTTTTGTAGAAGGATGGCTACATTCAAATCCATTACTGAATGTTCAGGGAGGTTAAAATGTTCCCTTACAGGTTTATGTGTGTTTCCATTCCTGAGGTCTGAATTGTGTCCATTTTCCTTTGGCGTAGACAGTCTTGTATGGCCAAAATACATGGCAGACGGAATTACTGTCACTTTATGGCCTATACCACGTTAGTAAATGTGCAGGTGGATGTGCCCCTGATTGTGTGGCTTATGTGGTTAGGTCCTGTGATGATGTCCATTGTAAATATATGTGGACAAAGTTGGCAACAAGGTTTGTTGCAGGGATAAGTTCCTGGGTGTTTCTGTGGCATGTTGTGTGGCTGCAGGTGAGTATTTGCTTCAGGTGGAATAATATAGCCACTGAAAAAAAAGGTATTTTGTATTTCCCTCTCTTTGGGAGTTTAGCCCAAAGCACAATTAAATATATTATTGGAAACATAGCTAAAGACAGCATCTACTGGATACTAGGCAGATTCATTTGAAAAATAAAACACTATGTAAATGGCAGAGGTCACAGTTTATCTTAAATGTATCATTTCGAGAAAAAAGAATGTGTGTTATTTGTGTGTTCTTGTAGATACACGTTCCGACTATGTCTAGACTATAGGCTTCTTTCGGAAGAAGCTTTTCTGGAAGAGATCTTCGGAAAAAACTTCTTCTGAAAGAGAGTGTCCACACTGCCAAAGCGCATAGAAAAAGTGATCTGCTTTTCAAAAGACAGCGTCCACACTGAATGGACACTATCTTGCATTTAAGCTGTGATTACTATGGCCAGAGTGGCCACTGGGCACCTGTGCTTTTTCGTCTCTCCTCTTCTTTTGAAAGAACTCCCTCTTCCCCGTCCATACATGCCTTTTAGAGCTCTTTCAGAAAAAGGCTTCTTCCTCATAGAAAGAGGTTTAGCACTGTCAGAAAAATCCCTCTGTTCTTTTGATTTGTTTTCAAAAGAATGCAATTGCAGTGTGGACGTAAGTGAAGTTTTTTTCGGAAAAACAACTGTTTTTCTGAAAAAACTCTGTAGTGTAGACATAGCCTCAGAGATATAGGTCAATGAATAAAATGAAATCAACATATCAGTAGGAGGAAGATTCAGATTATTCATAAGGAAATGGAAACAGAGTATTTCTTGGGCGGAAATAGGTATCTTTTACAGTGTTCAAAGTTGGAGTGATGAAATGCAGGAGCAGGTTCATTCTCATGTGCATGCCAGATTGGGTAAATACTTTCTGTCCACCTAAAGATTCAACTAGATCAAAGTGATCTTTATTTTCACTTCTTATTATAGGCACAGAACTGTTATTATATGCTCTTCTACCTCTCTGGTAGCTGCATTTCAGTGGTGGGGCCTTGTAATAAATTCTTATAGGCTTCAAATTGTCAGAAGAAATCACTATTTTGATTGGCTACATTTTTGGATTCCTGACTTTTGATACTTTCTGCATCATACTTTCTGTATGTGCTTATTCTTCTGACCAACAACTGACCACCAGTATTGTTGTGTGTGCTCAACATCACTGAAATCAGAACGCAGGGGGTATCTACAGTTGGACACCTAGAAACTAAAGCACTCAAAACAAGTGTAAGGTTTTTTTTTAAAATTTTGGCCATTAGTTTACAAAAGTATTTATAATCCTTCAGTATGAAAAATGGAATAGGAAAGTAAGATATAGTTCATAATTATATGCTTCATGTCCCAAATATGTGATCATATGGGGCCTTCTTAGAATATTGTGGAACAAATTATTATATTAAACAGAATAATTATAATACTATTTTGCATCTCTTAGGGGCTTTTATCTGAAGTTTTCAAAGCACCATACACTGACTAAATAAATCTTATAGTACTCCCATTGTATAGGTAAAGAAGTTTATGTAGGTCAGAATATTCAACCACTGAAGTGGTAATTTCAAGGAAGAGTAATTCTCATTTATACTACTGAAAGAGATCAGAATCAACCCCAGTGGTTTCAGTAGGAATTGAACCCATGTACGTAAGGGCAAAATTAAGTTCTAAGTGGTCCAGTGGAGTCAAACCATAGTACAATAAAATTCCAATAGTTTGGCATCCAGTTGTCCAGCACTCCTGATAGTCCGGCATCAACTGGAACCCGGAACTGCTCAGGTCAGCCACTCTCACGGCCGGGCCGCTGTGAGCTGCATGCACGCTCACGGCCCATGCTGTTCCACTCACGGTCCCCAATGCACACAGCGTCCAGCCTGCACGTGCTAGCAGCTGGCTGCTGAGCACAGGCAGCTTCTTCAGGACCCGGACATAAGGTTGGGGGAGAAAGGGAATTGGGTGACAGCAGGGAGGGGAGGTGTTTGGTTCTGGAGAAGGGAACGAAGGGGAGGGGAATTGGGTTGCGCACGGCATCCCGGCCAGCTCATTGAAAAGCTGGCCACTCAGCGTATGTGCCCCAGCGCCTGGAGGGAGATGCGCAGCTGTACCGGCAGCTCCGGGACCCAAGTATAAGATGGGAAGGGGGATTGGGTTGGGAGTATGCCCCCTTAGTACCTCCTGGTACTCAAGCATATCCGATAATCCGGCACCACCTAGGACCCAAAGGTGCCAGCTTATCGGAAGTGTACTGTAAAACCAGTCTGAGATCATAGTCAAATCCACACTCCATCTAAGGGGGAACTAACCACACCCCATCTAAGGGGGAACTTACCACAGAACTCTCCTTTTTTTAAACTCTGCATGATATATTGGGTTATGTGTTTCTTTAAGAGGATGCTCTGTAGATCCTCAGCCGTGGGCAAAGAACTATGTTGCTATGGAAACAAGCAAGTCGATCTTTTCATAAGTTGCTTTAGAGCTATAGTAACTGCTAGATCCCTATTATGTAGGGGGTTTGAGGCTGCATTATATCTAATACATACACCACCTTCAGGTGACTGACTGACCCTCAGGAAGTTTTATGCTCCTGACCTGTGGCATCTCATTAAATCTAGGTGGTGAGGCGGAACAGGATTAATGAATTGACAAGACTAAGTGGGAATGCCAGGTTCCTCACTTTTTCCCTTAACAGTTACTAATGGCAGGCAGCTAAATCCAGAGATGTTGAAGCACCTGAATCTTCCCTGATATCAGTGAGAAAGTTGCCAATGCTCAGCAGTCCTCAGAGCTTGGCACACAGTGCTTCATTTGGAAGAGGGTCCCTGGTTTTGGCTTTAACAAACCGAACAGCTTCATTTTCTAAAGAAACGTGCCAATAAATTTAAGTTAGCTCCTGAGATCTGAATCAAGCTGACAAAAAAGACTCAAAAATAACTCAAGAGAAGAGAGAGAGACTGAATGTATCTTCTTCCTTCCCCTCTAGAGAGCAGCAATTCTAAAGACTCATAGAGATGCACTGGAAAAATGTTATTGATTATTGTTCCTCCCAGGTCAGGAGTATGCAATTTTTACAGAAACCACAGTTTTCCAAGAGTGTGTGCTCTATCCTCCATTTAATTATAAGCTGCTACTGGTTTCTATGTTTTCCCCCATGAGAAGCCAGAGTTGTTATCATTAATTATTTATCAAGTGCTGTGAGCGTACATGCTTTACAAAACTCCAAAATGAGATTTGCCCTGCTGAAGAGAACTTACATATTAATAAACAGACAGAACACATACACACACACACACACACACACACACACACTTTAAATTATGGGATGATGCACAAAGGACATTGGGCAAGGAAAAATATCTTGGAGCAGTGCCGAATTAAAGCATAAACTAACTAGCTACCATTTAGGGCTTCACAATGAGGGCACATCTACACTGCAGGTCAAAAGTCAAATTAAAAGACACAATTTCAGCTATGTCAATTGCATAGCTGAAGTCGAAATAGTTTAATTCTGTTTTGGCGCGGTCTACACAACAGGAAGTCGAAGGAAGAACACTCTTCCTTCGACTTTTCTTACTCCTCCTGAAATGAAGGTTACAGGGGTCAGAGTAAGAATTCTCCAGCTTAACATTATTTTGAAATGGTTTGCTCTGTAGATGCGCAGTTAAATAATGTTAGTTATCCCAAAATAATGCTGCTGTGTACACATACCCTAAAACCGAAAAACTGACTTCATTTCAAATTTTATCAAAATAGGTCGATTCTCTCTAAATATAGATATTTTCATTCAAATATGACAAAAATATACACATCTGGCTACACAAATATTCTTATCCTATCTTTACCTTTCTCTAATTTTCATTATTGATAGGAAGGAGGCCTGGGCTGAGAAAAAGATAATAATTGCACTGATAAAATTAGTGTTTATTATCAGTCTCCCAAGACAGTGTTTTGTTCGCCAGCTGCTACTGGTAACATTCTGACTGTGCCTTTATAACTTATTTAAATCAATAATTAATCTCACTGCCAATAAAATCAGGAAAAAGTCAGAGATGGCAGCCAAATAAAGCAATCCTGCCATGTTCATACAGGTTGTACCTCCCTGACTGATCCCAAACAAGGGGACTCGCTGAACAAGGGGAAGTCCCTCCCAACGTGGCCTGTGCTGCCCCTGGCTAGGACTCCAGCCAAGCCCCACTGCTACCTGCCTGGCCCTGGCTCCCCAGGCTGGAGCTCCAGGGCTGCTAGGACTCTGTGGCTGCTGGGACTGAGGCTCCACAGTTGCTAGGACTCTGCAGCCACTGCTGTCCCCCCTCTACCGCCTGGCAGCAGGGGCCAGAACTCCCTGCTGCACCCCCCTCCCTCAACATGGGGCTCCTGGCTAAGTCACACCCCTCCTCCCCCGCTCCTGCCCTGTGGCCTGACCTTATATCTGGACTCTGTGGTGCAGAAACATCCCTGATCCTGTTGGACAATGGATGTTACCATATTACATAGTCCTGGTTAAGGGAGGTACAACCTGCACTCATATGGGACTTGAGCTAGGAGTGACACTATGTATGGCACACACACACACACCCTTAGCTGGTAACAGCTGGAAGGCCACCATCTTTTGTTTACAGTCCAGTGCACTCAGTCATATAGTGCCTTCACTCCTGTTTTCCTTCTTTATCCGAGGTGTTAGTGTGTTTCTGCTTCATGTGCTATCCATGCTTCACATGATTGAGTTTGCAAGTCTTATGGCCTTAGGTCAAGTGGAGTATATATCCTCTCTTGTTTTCTTGTAAGAACATACTGTTTTCATGTTTATATATTCAATGTCCATTCTCTGAAAATACACTCATTTTGTTATAGCATGAGGCTACTAATATTTTACATACTTTAGGGCCTCAGAATGTCAAAACTTGGCCCTGCCTGGGAAGGATTCACTAGAAGAAAGTGACTTTAAGGAGGAGATTTAAGAAGAAGGAGTGCATGGGTCTATTCCTGCCTAATCAGATGGGTCTGTAGAAGGCCTGGAACGCAGTGGAACCAATGAAGTCAGTGGAATGAGAGGCTGACCCTACCATACTGAACAAAATGACTTAAGTGCAAACACATGGGGAGGCTGATAAGTCAACCAGGGGAGGGTAAATAAGGAGCATAGTAAAAATAGAGCAGCATGGGAGTCTCTGAAGCAGACTCAATCAGCAAATAGAAAAATCTCATCTTCTCTAATATGCCTTGACTTGCTGGCTTGACAATCTTTCCTGTGTAATTAGGCTGAAGATGTGTTGCTTTTAATTCCTCCTTGCTGAAGTACTAGGGTTTTGCGTTAAACTGTTGGCTGTAATATAATTACTCCTGTGTGACATTATAATCTAATTCTGCATAAGCATATTGCCATGTTCACATCTGCTACTGAATAAACGTGGCTTCAGTTTCATAGTGCATGGCCTGTTTAATCAGCCTCTAATTGCAGTGCTATCTGACAGTATAGTTGACATACCTGTATAATTATGTTTACTGTTAATAATGCAAATTGAATCTGTTAAATTAGTCAAATCAGTCATCATCTAGTCACTCATAATAATTTGTATGGCAGTTTTTTCAGCTATTTAGAGAGTGCTGTGCTTTGTGTCTCCCATATGTATACCGTTCGCTTTCACTAAGTTAAAAATGAAGGATACAAGTCCTATTGTAAATATCTCCAGTGTAGGAAGTTGTGGAATCTCCAAAACTGGAGATAGTTAAGAGATGTCTATCCAGCCTGATATGAGGGATGATCTAGATTGTACTAGGTCCTGCCATGAGGGCAGGATACTGGACTTGATAACCTCTTGAGGTCCCTTCCAATTATGGTATTCTGTGATTCTGAGATTCTTAGATTCTATGAAAGTGGCAGCACTTAGTGTTACGTTCTCAATATCCACAGAGAGAAGTTTGGGGGGAATGTAACACTACTTTATTTCTTAGAATTCAGAACACTAACACATGATGACCAACAACAGAGAGATGAAAATAAGAGGCTATTTGTGGCAAAGAGGCTGGCTCAGTGCACACAGCCCAATGAGGATACTGATCACACAGCTTTCCTCTGAACCCACTTTCCTACAAACAGGACGAGGAAACCCATACAATTTAAAGCATGATCTTGTCATTTTAACAGTTTTCAATGCACCACATAAACTAAGGATACAGCTTGTGGCAGATGTAAAATCTTCCAATCCAAATATGGGTTCAGAAGACCCTGAATGCAGTGGAACGAATTTGGGGATGGGGAGGGTATGTAGAGAGTACCCCTGTATGCCCATGGAGATTGCTTCTTAGGCTGTGTCTAGACTACATGCCTCTGTCGGCAGAGGCATGTAGATTAGACACATAGGCAAAGGCAAATGAAGCAGCGATTTAAATGATCGCGGCTTCATTTACATTTACATGGCTGCCGCGCTGAGCCGACAAACAGCTGATCAGCTGTTTGTCGGCTCGCGCGCTAGTCTGGACGCTCCCCTGCCGACATCAAAGCCCTTTGTCGGCAGCCCCGTTATTCCTCGATCCCTTTCCGCCATGCTCCTTCCTAGACAGTCGCTTCCCATCTTGTATGTATGGAACTGATTGTTCCTTCCTAAGTGGAGCACTTTGCATTTCTCTTTATTAAACCTCATCCTGTTTACCTCTGACCATTTCTCTAACTTGCTAAGGTCATTTTGAATTATGTCCCTATCCTCCAAAGAAGTTGCAACCCCACCCAGTTTGGAATCATCTGCAAACTTAATGCAAACTAGAAAACTTTCAGCTGAAATGGGATGTTAAACACAATCTGTTGGTCTGGTTGTGAATGCCAGACTTAATTAAGTTGCCTTTGATAAATCTTTAACTTCTGGAGGGTTGGCTCCAAATTAGCGTTGGAGCCAAAACAAAAAAGTAAAATTAATTTGATGACTCAGCCTAACAATCCTCTCCCATCAAGGATCCTGCGGCACAACATCAGGCAGTCAGACACCACCACAGTCTGGAGTTAGGTAGTTGGACCAGGATCCTGCAGTGTAATGTGGGACTGAGCAGGACCTCGCTGTGTGGGGGTGGACAACCAACTGGCAAACTCTGCTGTGGAGAGACAGGCAGCCAGACTGGGACCCTGTGATGCACAGCCAAGCAGTCAGGACCCCTGCATCAGGCCAGAAGTTGAGCACTGGGTGCCGGCCAGGAGCCCAGACCTTAGATGTAGAGCCCCACCAAAAACCTGGCACCCCAAAGCCCCCTGGTTTTCAGTGCCCCCTCCCCCTCCCTACACAAACTGACCCAGAGACTCACCCTCCAACCACCTGCCTCCATGTAGCACTCCTGCAGACTACCAGATGAGGCCGCCCCTTCCGCCATCTTCCCTCCTTGTCAGAACAAAGTGGCAAATTTTGAAATTTTTTAGCACACAGCTGAGCCACAGCTATGTGCTAATTGGGCTGCATGTGGCCTGCAGGCCATAGGTTGAGAACCACTCTCCTAGAAGAAATGATATAGGAGGAAAGATTAACAGAGTTCAACATATATAGGGTGTGTGTGTATTTGTGTGGTAAATATTTGAAGGCATTGTATTACAATGAGTAGAATTTGGGGTTAAAACTATAAATTCTGGGATGACGTTTAAGAAGAAAAATATAAGCAAGATATTAGAAAACATATCCTGACAGTGAGAATTATCAGGCCGAGGAACAGTCTTCTAAAGCAACAGGTTGAAATCCCTTACTTAGTATTCTTTAAAGTACACTGTATAAAACATATTACAAGGAAAAATCTTGCATTGGCAGAGAGATGGATTTAATAACATCTGACATGTTTATAGGTGGAGTGGGGGCACTTTTCTGATTTTATGGTTACCACTAAAAATTCACCAAATGGTTGGAAGAGAAATGCACTACTATTATCGTTTTAAAAGAATTCCAGGGCTGAGCTTGCCAGCAGATATATTTGTATGTGTCTAGTCCTTCCCTCCTTGAACAGATATGTCTTTGCATTCCATGGTGTCTCTCACTTAGCCATATATCTAGTATAGCCTTAGATTGGCCTGTATTTTGTAATTATTGCTTGCTTATTATTCTGTTGTGCTTTTACTGGTTAAAAACATTAGGTTTGGATGTTACACATCAATATAGCAAGCAATAAAACCTGAGCCAAAAAGGACGCAGCTGCACAGAGAAATAAGTGAGAGACAATTAGAAAATGTAGGACATTCTAGTGCTGTCCTAGATACATGGCAGAGTAGGACTAAACAATGACTAAGGAGATTTGATGAAGTGCAAACACCAATGAGGAAGGGAAGCATTTTGCTTGGAAGAACAAACAATAATGGGATGGAATCAAGAGAAGGAGCTTAGCTAAGTGGTGTGTCTAATTGAGTATATATGTGGTATTGAGGGGAGGAACAGGATAACAGTTCACAAATATTCAAAAGGGATAAACACTAAGGTGGGAGAAAGATTATTTTGACTGATACAAGGAAGTATAATTATGAATAATCTGTTGAAGGCAAGGAAAGGAACACAGTTTTAATGTTCAGGAAAAAAATCTAGAATGTGTGAAATATAAGAATGTGAGGTTTTCCCACAACTCTGGAAATATTTAAAATTACAATGAGCAAAGTAATAAAACATAAACTGTAAAGTACAGTCCTACATTGGCAGTGGGGTAGGATAGATTATCCAATAGGTATTTTCCATCTCTGTCTTTCAGGGGAGTGTGTGATGTTTACACAATAGTACGTATAGATTGCTTTCAGCTCCAATACTTGCTTCTGCAAAATACCTACTTTGCTGGCATTTCTTTATTCTGAAGAATTCTTGAGATTGTGAATTTAGTAGGGCCCTATCTACTATATATTTTAGAGTGTCTGTCAGTCTGTTCAAGAACTCTTAAGTGGAAAGAGCTAGGACCACCAACATTGATATGCAGCCTCCTCTTCTCAAAACTGAAAGCAAGGTCAGGGTTTGGTTGTGCCAGGATAATGGAATGTGTGTGGAGTCCAATTGTTTCTCATCAAATGGAAAGGGAAAGGTCTGATAGCAGTGTCAGTTATATTCCAAAATGACTGTGGGGTGGGGGGGAAGCAGCAAGCATGCCAGCTCTGGGGAGCAGCCACCAGCTGAGCAGCATGGCCTCCTTCTGTCCTAGTCTGCCCTGGGGAGCAGCTGCTGGCCACGCAGCACAGCACCAACCACTCCTGGGTACCCCCCCACCCAACCCCAGACCCCAACTCCTGCACTCTCCACACCCCCATTCCCCTGCCCTCAGTCACTCTTCAAGGACCCAAGCAATGTCGGGTCAATGTGCTAGTCTACTGTACGTTTGAGAGAGTTGGTCTGTCTCTCTCTCCATCTGTCTGTCTATTCAAGAACTTCTCCTAAATGGTAAGAGCTAGGTCTACAGTTTCTTCTTATTGTAACTTAAAGCAAAGTAAGGGTTTGATTGTGCCAGGAAAATGGGATGTGCCTGGAATGGGATTGTTTCTCAAACCCATACGAAAGGAGACAGAATCACCAAGCAGGTGAAAGGGCTACCCCACTTTCATCTAGAACTGTCCTAGCCCCAAACCAAGCCTCCCACCCCCCAGGCACTTTTTATGGAGGGGGACTGAACCCACCTCCCCCCCGCTCCTGATGCATACAGAGACATTGCTGGCTGTTTCCCTTTATCAGGGGGTGAGGGGAAAGTGAACATTTTCCTGTATTCCTCACTCTGGCTAGGAGGCAGAGGCAGAAGATGAACCTGGACCTCCTCCAGCTGGGGGACATGCACCTCTCTCCTGGCTGTGCCCACTGGAGCTACAGCGGCACTAGAGAGGCGTTTCTGACCTAGTCCCAAGCTGCTGCCATAAGAGAGGGCTGGGGTAGTCCTCTCTCCTCAGCTGAACCCCTCATTCCCAGCCCCACCACAAAGCAATGATGTAAATGAAGGAAAACAAAAATTAATTGAGTTAAGGACCCAAGCAATGGCTGGTAAATCTTCTAGTATGTAATATTTGAAAGTAGAATTACCAACAATGTATTTTATAGAGATGAAAGAGAACATTGTTGTTATACAGAAATGGGAGTTCTCTTAGCTCAAGAGAATGCAGGGATGCTGCACAGTTCATGATGCATAACGGCAGAGTTTTCCCACCTTGATGCATTTTATGGCATTCTGATATCTGCGGGTGTCTGATCTGCAACATCAGAACACAGCTATTTCTGGATAACTGTAAATCACATGAATCTCTGTATAGTGACTGAAAGTGCTAATTATCCAGTTTTGCCCAGACATTTTATAACCACTGTACAGTTATTTCTTAAGAAATGTCCTGTGAATACATAAATCTCTCTACTTTGGTTGTCTTTTATGATCTCTCTACTCTGAATACAAATGTTGCCTTGGATTCTTACCTGAAGCAGAAATACTTTAAGAAGAAATAATAAAAAGCAAAGAACACAGGGGTATCAGACCAATAACATGGAAATTATTTAATAAAAAGAAATCTAACTCTTTTCTCTTCTCCCGCCATCTCCACACAAGCCAGAAAGGTCTCATTCCCAGTATCATTGTGATACAGGCAGTTATGCTTAGACTGGGCAGAATTTGATTCTTATTATAATTTTGAAAATATGTGTGTTTATTTTTAAGCATTTTTTATTTCGATCAATTTAAATTTTCATATTTGTGGGAAAATATGGGAGTATCAGGCTATGATCATTTAATAACGGAAAACATTGAAAGTCAAAGTTAAACTTGTGTTGTCATGTTTATTAATTTTTATCAGCATCACACATCCAAATATACATTGTAAATATCCTTAAATGAAACTCTAAGCTCTCAAGCAGCATTTTGTTTTGTCTATCTATAAATTTAGATTAGCACGGTTTTTTTTTTTTGGTTTGGTTTATGAGTGTATGTTGAAATCAACAATTTCTGACACTTGCCATAAAAATTGACTATTTCAGGGCCTAGTTACATGATCTGTACACTTTAAAAGATACACATCCTGATCCCAATCAAAAAAATTCTGCTGACATTCCAGGAAGAAGAGCTTTGCTGACTTGCACAGTAAATGGGAGGATGGGATGGAGGATTGGGTCAAGAGGGACCTAGCGAGTTTCAGCAACATGCCAGCTTACTTTGTGTGTTCTAGCTCATTCTTCTCTTTTGTGTAAATTGTGAAGTTAATTAACAGTGTCAGTGTACTAATAATGACTAGAGGGTTTGTCCCATTGCCTGGATAACAGCCACACTATTGGCTCAATAAAGTTCAAGGCCTTTGGCCTCTCAGCCCAGATTATAGTAATTACTTTAAAATTGGAAACATCTTCAGGTTAACATTGTGATACTTAAAGGACACTATCATCATCCTATTGCCAAGCAAGGCTATTTGGAATATAGCAACGAGCCATCTCCAATTGTTCCTGACTTCCACCAACATTTTACCATTTCCACTCTGTGTTCAGAGTGGGATATGGTATAGAAGTGACCCCGGGGAACATTCTCCTCTGCTAGGGTTATGAATGAGAGGTAGCATCCATATGCATTATTCTGGTTCTCTCTGCAAGTGTTGACCGTATGATATCACTATTTCCCTTTATATCTACACCAGTACTCTGTTCTGACATCATCCCTTTGCTGAGCAGTAGCTGATGAACAAAGCCTGGCCAATCAGCTTCCCAGCAGAGGAGAACTGTGTGTAGTATAAATATAAATTGTTCTCTTTATACACATACACTGGCTTTAAAACAAAGGGGATCCAACAGAATGCGGGGCAGTCTCTTTTTTTAAGAATTTCAGTTAAATACCAGTGTCCAAATCCCATAGAGTAACTCTGCTTCAAGAATAGTGATAGAAATGTAGCCGTGTTAGTCTGGGGTAGCTGAAGCAAAATGCAGGACAATGTAGCACTTTAAAGACTAACAAGATGGTTTATTAGATGATGAGCTTTCATGGGCCAGACCCACTTCCTCAGATCAAATAGTGGAAGAAAATAGTCACAACCATATATACCAAAGAATAAAATTAAAAAAAATGAACACATATGAAAAGGACAAATCACATTTCAGAACAGGAGGGGGATGCGGGGGAGGGGGGGGAAGGAAGGAAGGTAAGTGTCTGTGAATTGATGATATTAGAGGTGGGGAGAGTGGGATGTCTGTGAGTTAATGGTATTAGAGATGATAATTGGGGAAGCTATCTTGGTAATGGGTATGATAGTTTGAGCATTTGTTCATTCCTTCCCGGAGAGTGTCGAATTTTAACATGAATGACAGTTCAGAGGATTCCCTTTCAAGTGCAGATGTAAAAGGTCTTTGTAGCAGAATGCAGGTGGTTAAGTCATTGAGAGAGTGTCCTTTCTGGTTAAAATGGCAAGAAACTGTTTTTTCTTTGTGATCTTGTCTGATAACTGTTTTGTGGACATTAATCCTTTGGCGAAGTGTCTGAGATGTTTGTCCAATGTACATAGCAGACGGACACTTTCGGCACATGATAGCATAAATTATATTTCTGGATGCGCAGGAATATGTGTTCTTGATCTTATAACTCACTTGGTTAGGTCCAATAATACTTCAAGAATTACTCTAATCGGAGACTAAAGACAGAGAGCAAACTCTTCTACTGCTCAATCAACTCCCTCTTTATGAACAGAACAATATAACAAAAATAGAGCAGAACAACTTGCCTACCCAGGACTGAACATTTTGCATACATGATGAAAATGACCTGTGAAAACTATGCAGAAGTGCTCCCTGGTGATACCATCATAGCACTACTTGATCATCCCAGAGACCCAGGAACTTTGAGCAATGGAGCTCAAAGATGGTTCAGCTCTTTCCTCTCTGATTCAAAGGGTCACTGTCAACAGAGTCTTCAACTGTGGAGTTCACAAGCCTACATTCACTCCCACATATGACTCAACATTTACATCAATCTACTGATGGAAACAGTAAGACATTCTGCTCTTAAATACCATTGCTATGTATATAACAAGCATTTCACAGCAGCCATCATATCTAAATTATACCCAGTGAGACAAGTACTTGGACAAAGAACAGCTAAGAAATCAAATTTGGACAACAAGGAAGAAATGCTGATGGGAAAAGGTAAACATGGTGAAGGACAAACCAAAACTCTGAAAAGAAAAGATCTGTTTGCCCCATTAGGCCTGGTCTAGTGTAGGCCTGGTCTACAATAGACCAGGCAGGTCAGTTAAAGATAAGCAACTCCAGCTGGAGTTGGCTTACATTAAGCTGAACCGTGCTTGCATCCACACAGTGGGAGGTTACAAGGCGCACACGCTCCCATTGGCTTTCCATGCTCCTCACAGAACGAGGAGTACCAGATGCCACCAGGAGCTGCCCGAAGCGTTCAATTTATTGGTCTACATTAAACATGCTAAATCAAATGCTAGAAGATCAGCCCCCAGAGGATCTATCACCTCGCTAGTATAGCCATGCTCCTACAGAGACAAGGTGGGTAAGGTAATATCTCTTACTGGACTAACTTCTGTTGGTAAGAGAGACAAGCTTTCAACCTATACAGAGCTGTTCTTCAGGTCTGAGAAAGTTATTCAGAGTGTCACAGCTAAATACAAGATCAAACAAAACAGCTAGTTTAGCATAAGCAGTTACCACATGTTCTAAGGGACCATTCTCAAAGAGGAAGGGGTTATTAGGTTACGGACTGCTGTACTAAGCCACGAATCCTATGACTGTATTAATAACCTTATTTTTTGTGTCTAGCAAAGTTATGAATTCAAGCTCCCAGGGTCATCGTTTGAAAGTGTTGTGCAAGTTTCCTTTGAGGATGAGAATGGCTAAGTTGTATATAGAGTGATCACTTTGTGAAAAGTGTTCACTCCAGATGTCTTTGTATTTTATGATCTTACTGTGGGAGTTCATTTGAAAGGGTAGTGATTGTCTGGTTTCATTCACATAGTTTTTATTGGGGCATTTTGTGCATTGAATGAGGTACACCACACATTGCGATAGGCATGTGTAGGATCTTGAAAGGTGTGTTGTGGGGGTGTTGATCATAGTAGCAGTGGGGATATTTCTGCAGGTTTTGTATCTACTTTTCTGGTCTGGTGCCTCTTTGAGTTGGTAGATCCAGGTCTGTGGGCACTTGCTTCTGATTATGAGTGTAGAGAGGTTGGGTTTTATTTAAAGGCCAGAAGAGGGAGGTCAGGAAAGATTTATTTGATGATGTGGTCTCCATTGAGTATGGGATGTAGTTGTTTGATAATACCCCATATGGGTTCCAGTGTGAGGTGGTGGGTAAAAACTAGCAGTTTGCAGTTGGTGGGGGGTTTATTTCTGTGTTTTAGTGGGTTTTCTCAGGATATTTGGATGGTCCATTTCATGATGTGATCTACTTCTCTGATGGAGTGTCCTCATTTGGAGAAGGTGATTTTGAGTGTGTTAAAGTGTGTTCCAGGGCATTCTCCTCAGGAGCATATTTTGTGGTAGCTAAGTGACCGGCTGTAGATAATGTAGTGTGGTTCAGGTGTATGTTCATTATCAGAATATTTCAGAGCGTAGAGATCCTCTAGGACTCCTCTCTAGAGCTGGAGACCCAAATAACAACTGCTAAAAATGCCTTTTTAAAAATATATGGAAGTTAAAGAGGCTAATGTCAAACATGGCCTTGTAAGGCACTGAATCAACCTCACTAACAAAACATAATGATTACCCCATGGTAACTGGAAGTGTCTGATTTGTTTTTGCCATCGGGATTCGTATACGTACCACCATTAGCTGAATGAGTTTGTACAGTGAATGACAGTATTGGCAAATTACATTTTTTGCCATTTTCTCCCCAATTCTTGATTGAACAATCTGCTAGAGTTGTTTTACATCATTGAAGTCAAATAAGAAGTAGGTGTCTCTAAAGCAGTCTAGTCTAGTCTAACACAAGCAAATGCATATTTCATAGATCCCTCTGCCAGTTAAGAACTGTTTGGACATGTAATTACAGATATGACTAAGAATATTAGATCAAAGGCCCACAAATAATCAGGATACCCATATTTCAATCTCCAATACAAATGAGATTAACAATTGCGTAGTCTGCTCGTGGAAACTTAGAAGATTTCATATTCAACATTAGCATTATTACACTTGTCAGATAAAAGCGCTATACAGATTTGCAGAATTGCCTCTCTGATGAAGCTGCAATTTCATTGGTTTTCTGCCGCTGTGTAGGCCACTCTTTGATGCATTCCCATTGATTTATTCTCAGATGTGTGTGGTGTGGGTTGATAGGAACATTTATCAAGGAAATAATCTAGCCATGATGGATGAAACAATGACAGAGCAGAATTATTGCTGAGTATTTAGGTAGGTAACTGTGTGCCCCATTTTGGCAGAACAGTCCCTTTTCTAAACATTGTCCCAGATGTTTTGGCAAACCCAGACATTTTCCCCATTTGCTCTTGCTTTAGGTGAGCATAGAGCAATGTTTGGGCTGTGAACCCAGCTCCATATGATGAGGCTCGAGCTGTCAGTCCCACACAAGTGGGGTTCAGGTGAGCAACAATGCCAGGAGGCTCAGGCCAGTTGCCTGGTGTTGTTTTCAGTTTAGAGAAAAATATGGTCAGTACTTTGCCTTGAAGTGTCTCAGAGAGTCAGACAATTCATTCTGTTCATGTATTGAGAAGGCGTTGTTCTGAGGTGTAGCTGCTCCAACGTCATCATCTGGATCCCATGGATACCCTGTCATTATGGCTCTGTAAATACAGCTGGAATGTGAGGTTAAGCACTGTGCAAGCACAGGGACTTAGCCCATGCAAGTATAGCATCTGAACCGTGCAAAGGAACCATTTTCATTGCAGAACAATTCTAGTATTTGTAGGTACTGTGAAACCACACAACTAGGAGGCCTAAATGCCTGCAGCTTTGCAGAGCCACAAACCCCTCCCTATTCCGCAGATGACTGGTTCATAATTTGCAAGAGTAGCCTCCCTGATTTTTCATCCACCTCCTCTGAATTTTTCTAAGAGCAAGGATATCATATTAGCCCTCTATCAATAACTGTCTCCCCAGCCAGTTGTGCATATATGTGTAAGCAGGGTTCGAACGAGCTCTTCCCTGGCATCTAAGGGAAGATGAGCAAGGGAAAAGATTTCAGGAGCAGACCGTGTTTGCAGACACACCTACTCCGCCTAACTGTGTAACAGATGGAGCTGCTTTGCCAAAATGATCGACTTTGGCTGATGTTGGGTTACAAATCACTAGTAATTGGAAGGGGGGGTAATTAAATGTTATCCTTAATTGTATGAGTAAGGGGCAGCAGAACTGTGCTTAGCATGCCCTGATTGAGGAGGTTCAACCTAACCCGAACCTCATTTGCTAAGCAGAGGCAGGATACTAAATCCCAGGGAGGGAGGGAAGGAAGGAAGGAAGGAAGGAAGAAAGAAAGAGTAGAAGGGAGAGTATTCTTGTTATGGCTGCTGCCTAAAGCATCGTAACCACAATTTGACCTGTTCTCCCATGAGCTAAATAGATTCAATTGATTGATCTCATTTTCCAGGTGGTGATTCCTAGAACTGATATCACAGCCGAGCAGGTCTAGGGGCTAAATCTTAGACCTTGTGTGGGGACAGTGAAAGAAAAGAGATTGCACTGGCTGTGATGTTCTCTGCTATCTATTGAAACTGCTGAGACCTGAAATCACTGAGTGGCAGAACCACAAAACGTGGTGTCATGGGAGCAGCAAACAGCATGGGCAGAGAAGTAGCAACTAGTGGTGTCTAAGACAGTGGCCAGAAAAGGTAGAGAGGCAGTAGCTGCCGAGAGCGATGGTGGCTATGGGCCAGTTGCTGATTTGGCCACCGCCCCCGGTGAAAGATGACCCCCTTGAATTCACCCTGACCTCTGCATCTTTGCTGACCAAGGACTGCCAACTGTGAGATAGGTGCAGCAAAGGGAGAGGGAGTGATGTGTTACAGGGGCATTTATTCACTGCACTTTCCTGCTGAAAGGCTGGAAATTGAGGCAAAGGACACTGCCCATGTCATTAATGGGCTCAAGTTAGCTTGTGTTCACATGCTTTTGAAGCTGGTTATGGACTTTTCCCAAACTAATGTTTTGTTCCTTTTCCCTTTTAATAAAAATTCTCTTTTGTTATCATAAACTATAAAGGCGATAGTTGCACTGCTGTAGCACTTGTACTGGAGACGCTTTAAGCTGTTGGGAGATGCAGTAGCAGTGTCAGTAGGAGAAGCTCTCCTGCTGACTTAACACTGTCTACCCTGGCACTTAGGTCAATATAACTTACATAGATAAGAGGGGTGGCTTATTCACACCCCTGAGTGTTGCAAGTTATACTGAAGTAATCTGTAGTGTAGACAAGGTCTCCGTGCTGGCGACTGGGAAAATATTGCCTCTTGGATGAGCCCAGGGGAGGTTTTACGTTTTTGCAGATTACTGAGTAGAGGTTCAAGCTGGTTTTGTTTTATATTTAAAAACAACAAATAGTCTAGTAGCACCGTAAAGACTAACAAAACATGTAGATGGTATACTGAGCTTTTGTGGACACAGACCACTTCTTCAGATGATAGGAGTGTTGGATCTGGACTTCCAACACTCCTGTAATCTGAAGAAGTGGGTGTGTCTAGACCCCGTCGACGGAGGCATGTAGATTAGCCAGATCGGCAGAGGGAAATGAAGCCGCGATTAAAATAATCGCGGCTGCATTTAAATTTAAATGGCTGCCCCGCTCTGCCGATCAGCTGTTTGTCGGCAGATCGGGGCAGTCTGGACGCGCCGTGCCGACAAAGAAGCCTTTCTTGATCGGCACAGGTATGCCTCGTGAAACCAGGTTTACCTGTGTCGATCAAGAAAGGCTTCTTTGTCGGCGCGTCGCGTCCAGACTGCCCCGATCTGCCGACAAACAGCTGATCGGCAGAGCGGGGCAGCCATTTAAATTTAAATGAAGCCGCGATTATTTTAATCGCGGCTTCATTTCCCTCTGCCGATCTGGCTAATCTACATGCCTCCGTCGACGGAGGCATGTAGTTTAGACGTACCCTTAAATATTGAACCTGGCTCTTGTGGCTGCAGACACCACCTGGAAGAAGGGTTCCATGTTCAATATTGCTACTGTCGAGCACTCAGAAGTCATGAATCACACCTCAAAAATCATGAGATAGGCTTAAAAATAATTTCATCTGGTTCTTATGCCTTCACAGGGTATCTGGGTTATGTTTTCAAGCTTTTAGCTGAACCCATGAAGGCTAGAGATGTACTTTTAAAAATAAACGATTATGAAAGCTAAGAGTCTCATCTAATCACCATAGCTGGGCTTTAAGAAAAATATCAAATATTGCAAGACTCATAATACAATCATCAGAACTGGGTGACACCATTTAAGTAGAATATTTACTGATCACAAGCCACTTCAGGTGAGGAGCAGAGACCTTGAAAGGAAGGCTAGAGTATCAAGAAGTGGCATTAGTGTGCAGGAAGCAACAATAGCTGCAATAAAGAAGTTGGGAAGTGAGGATTTAGAACAGCATTCTGCTTCACTGCTGGCTGATTTCAGCAGGGAATTTCAGCTGGTTGATCAAAACTGAGCCTGAGAAGGAGATTTTTCCACTGCAGCCAAAATCAAAGAAGAACCTGCCACTTTGGAGGGGTTGCTTAGTGGTAACCTGCAAAGAGAACAAAGATGGGACCATGCACATTTCTGTATCTTTCACTTCTATAAAGGAGGATTGAAAGGGGATGTGCACCCCTTCCCCATCCCTCTAATGAAAAGGAATTCTGTGCGGGGAGGGCCAGACTCTTAAAAAAATAGCCCTTAGAAAAATCAAGAATGTTAGTGAATTATTATTGCTACCACTGATCTTTATAGAAAAATGTTCTTTAAAGCACATACTAGCTTATTTCCTGAACCCCTCTTCACCTGGGTTTCTAATTTCTCAGCTCATTACCAGTTTTTGCTGCAAGTCAGCAACTCTTTTTTTTTATCTGATGAGGAGGCAGCCTTTGGGCTAACACCTCCTTAGTGCCAGACACTTGGTGTAAATTGCTTTAGGGATTCATCTGGTACTTTTTGTTAAAAAATGTTAAAATGTGCTGGGACTGTGTTTCTATCCTGAGGACACTACAGCTGGGATGGCAGAGGAGATGCCTCCCAGGAACCGACACCCAGACTGTTGGATGTTTGCTAGCAAGGGTACCAGATACAGTACAAGTGATTTGCTTCTTGCCTCACACCACAGCGTCACCCTTTCAGCACACCTGTCTTGATGAGGTTTAGCAAGTATTAGCACCACTGAGAGCTCTGCTGGAAGACTCAATAGATGGGCCAAAGGCTGACTGGGCTGGGAGACACTGAGTTCATTTAACACCAAAAGCAGTGGACCCACCTGGTTAGCAAGTGATACGCTGCTGGGACCTATTCTGGGAGAACTTGCACAGTGACTGTGTCTGTTCTGGAAATGAATGGAGAATTTCCCAACTCTACAGCAGCTTTCATTTAATCTCACCCTCCACCTCCACACCCTGTTTTTTGTTTTACTGATGCACTGGCCTCCATTCCATTGCAGTCCCTCTTCTCACTGCCTGAGAGGGAGGCCAATATTGCATTTTTAAAGAGGTCCTTTTAGGTGCTTTGCCTCCTTCCACAGGTCAAATAAGATAGTATCTTTCATGAGCAAGGTTACATCAATTATTTTTATGCACTACATTGCAGACGCTATTTTTTATAAAGGAAATCCTTGTAATTAACTGGGGTTTCATACTAGAAAACTCTTGGTCATGTTATTGTGTGCTCACTACAGTTTTAACTTATTTCTGGACCCGACCACACATGACATGACACAATGAGGCCCTTTTATGCCAACAAGCAACTTTACTCTAATTTCTGGACAACTCATCTTTATTGTGGAGAAAAAACAATGTTGTGAAAAGAAACAGCTTAATCCAATCAACCTCTGCATACAGGTATTGCACTTGAGTTTTTGGTTCACTGCACATCTTCCAAACTCTTGAAGAGAACTTCCAAGGGAGAAGCATAAGAGAACAAGCAGCACCTGGAGCATATTCAATGGCTTAGTTCTGTGCAAAAAGTAATAGAAATAGAGAGGAGCCAAGGTTTGCCAATGGTCATCTTCCACTTGCCATTACAGGAAGTGGATTGTTCACCAGCAAATTGCTTAAAACTGGGTTAGGTGCAGCTGCACCTTAGTTTCCTTTGCTCCCTGAAGAGACTGACCTCTGACCAAACCAAGCTTCATGTCTCCTATGGTAACAAAGCCTAAAACCAACCACATGAACAACTGCTCCAACAAGTTCAAAACCATTAACCTCATTGTATATAGTTCCCCAATCTTCCTCCACCCAACTAGCGACTTAGCCAGCCCCCTGATTCCTGACTCTCCTTTCTACCTGTCTTTTGGGTTCTTCCCTAGCCTTTTCACAGGTTTGTCCAGCCACACTTACAATGAGGAAAGGAAGGTTACTTAAAGGCTGGCCTTTTTTCAGCATGTCTCACCATCAGGCCTAGAGTCCCCTCACTCCCAACAGACCAGCAACATCATCCTGCAAGCTGTCTCATCTTAATGAATTAACTCAGTTTTGAGTTCTGGATGATCTCCACTCCTGCAATCTTGTAGTGACATTTCTTACCAACCCTAAATCTGGCCGTAGGTTCAAATCTGGGCACGTCAGCAAGAATTGGCATAATTAATTAGAGAATGAACCCCTTTGTCCTAGCTGAGGATCTGGTCCAGTATCTGAGCCCGGTTTCACCCTACACTACCACTGGGATCCACTGTCCTTTGTTTTTTCTCACATTAAGAAAGGTGGATTTTTCTATTATCTCTAGGGGGCAACAAATTCTAAAGGTGTTTTCTGTGTGGTTCCTTGTTGCTTTTTGGTTCAAATACAACCAGCTTTATTTTGGTGTGTATCTTCCTGAATTAAGTGTAAGTAAATGTTACATGTGACCATATGGAACTACAGAGATATGTCCAGAAACTCCCTCCCATTAAATGGGTGAATAGTGTTCTTCGTGTCCCAAGAGTCACTGTCTCTGGAATTCAGGATCCTCTTTGAGACTCTTAATGTGAAGAAGAAATGAGAGTCAGAATCTGCCCAAGACATTGAATGGAACCTGTGTTGGTTCTTTAAAAATGAAAAGTTAAAATAAATTTAAATGTCAGAGACAGACAGAGGCCCAATATTATGCTTAGCACTGCATTATTGCTATTGATTTATCTAATACATTTGAAATATATATAATGGTCTTCAGGAAGAAACCACGGAACCAAATACATGTGAGAGTTTCTCATGTTTGTTATTTGTTACAAAGGACAATCCACCCAAAAACTAATCCTCCCCTCCCAAAAATCCCCACCACCGTGCTCCTCTGAGTCAGATGAGTGGGCTCAGAATGTTGCTTTTTAAATGTACAACCTGTCTATATGGAATTGATTTCTGGAAGGACAAAAATGATAAATGGATAAGCACCGAATCCCAGAGCCTCCCACACTGCCAGCAAACCACAAAGGAAGACGCTGCATAGGCAGCTTAAGTTGTGATTAACTGAGCGAGAGCTGTGCTGAAAGGCATGTGCGACAGCGGGAGATGCATTTACCACAAGGTGCACCATTAGTGTATATGTATATATATATATATATATATAGAGAGAGAGAGAGAGAGAGACCATATGATGGAGAATTCAATAAGTTTTGCAGCACAATAAAGGTGATGTTCATGTTCCCATTCTCTCAGTTATCCTTCACACTTAAGACTGGAAATGATCTAGAACAGGGATGGGCAACCACAAATAGGCTACGTCTACACTGGCCCCTAATTCCGGAGAAGTCATGCAAAGCAGGTAAGTCAGAATAGGGAAATCCGCGGGGGATTTAAATATCCCTCGCGGATTTAAATAAACATGTCCGCCACTTTTTTTCCGGCTTGGGGAAAAGCCAGAAAAAAGCATCTAGACTGGCGCGATCCTCTGGAATAAAGCCCTTTTTCAGAGGATCTCTTATAAGACATCCTCCGGAAAAGGGCTTTATTCCGGAGGATCGCGCCAGTCTAGACGCTTTTTTCCGGCTTTTCCCCAAACCAGAAAAAAAGCGGCGGACATATTTATTTAAATCCGCGGGGGATATTTAAATCCCCTGCGGATTTCCCTATTCTGACTTACCTGCTTTGCATGACTTTTCCGGAATTAGGGGCCAGTGTAGACATAGCCATAGTGTGTGGGCCACAAGAGTGGCCTTCCTTCACCTCAGTGGACCACAGCAGGCCAAAACCCACTGGGATTACACCCGAAGCCCTGTGTCCCTCCTGTCTACCCTGTTCCCCCACACACCTCTCATGCACTGAGGCACCTGAGTCCTACCCTTACCTGCTTCTCCTCTTCCCTCCTAGCACTTTCAGAGCACATGAATTGCCTTATTCGGGCTCTGTCCCTGTTCCTCCCCCTTTTTCCCAGAGATGAAACACTGCAAACAGCTGATTCGCGACATTCCAGTTCTGAGAGGTAGGGCGAAGAGCAGTGATGGGGTGCAATTCAGGTGATTTTCATGTTCTGAATGTGCTGGGAGGGAGACATAGGAAGTGTGGGGTTCTGGTGCCCCAGTGCATGAGGCATGTGGGGAGGGGGGCATCCAGGGAGCTCATGTGGCCCACAAGCTGCAGGTTGCCCAACACTGGTTTAGAGCACAAAGATAATGACCTAATGTCTATAACTGGAGAGTGATTTGCTATCAACAAGCAAGAATGGGCTGTTTTCTTCTCACTAAGATGACTGATGCAACCATTATAATACAATGATCTATATTTTTGTTTGTGACTCTAACTACATGCACTGACGGTGAGATGTGAACCCAAAATCTGCAATGCTAGAAGCATGAGCCTCTGATGCCTGAGATAAAGGACTGGGGCCAGATACCCAAAAGCACTGAACTCAATGGGGTTTAGGTGCCTAAACCCACATCAGTAAAGGTGTTTAAGTTCTCTCTGTGAAGCAGTAGCAGCCTCATACGCCTTTTGTGTGGACCAGCCACTACAAGGATATATAGACTCACATTTTCCTAGCATGAATTATGAGCTCATGCTTCTATTTCATGTCAGCATGGCTTTGTGCCTTTGCAAGTTTCCCTAAATGCTAGCTTTTACACACAGGAGACAATGACTATATCACAGAGAGGCATATGTTCAGCACTGGACAATCATGTGTTGCTTACTGCTCATTATACCAGCTGGAGTGTCTATACTGATTTTAATGGGAATACAATCAAACCTTTAATTAGTTTTGTGTAGTATTAGACCATTTCTGCAACAAGATGGTCTTTTACATTCACAAATCAAGAGGCAGGATTTGCCCTTAAATATAAGTCTTACAATGGTGCACCAGACTTTCTTTCTCCACCTCTATTTCACCTACCATCTCCAAGCACCAGCTCTCCAGCACATACAGAATTCTGCTGCTTGCTTTCACCATAAGGAGTGCTTGGGATTAATATGGGGTTTAGAGTTCAGGGGTTATTGTTTTACTAACCCTAGACTGTGCTATTACCTTGCACTGCTAAAACACCTTTCACTTAGGATCCTAAAGCATTTTACAAACCTTTAATTATTTATCACAATGTGCTTGTGAGGTATGTGAGTATTTTAGAGATAGGGGCCACAGAAAGAATGGGACATCTGTCCAGTGACCAATAACCCATAGAATCATAGACTCACAGAACACTAGAACTGGAAGGGACCTCAAGAAGTCATCAAGTCCAGTCCCTTGCCCTCGCAACAGGACCAAACACTGTCTAGGTCATCCCTGACAGATATCTGCCTAATCTGCCTTTAAATATCTCCACAACCTCACTAGGACAATTTATTCCAGTGTTTAAGCACCCTGACAGTAAAGAAGTTTTTCCCAATGTCCAACCTCAACCTCCCTTGCTGTAGTTTAAGCCCGTTGTTCCTTGTCCTTTCATCAGAGGCCAAGGAGAACAATTTTTCTCCTTCCTCCTTGTGACACCCTTTTAGATACCTGAAAACTGCTATCATGTCCCTTCACAGTCTTCTCCTTTCCAAACGAAACAAGCCCAATTCTTTCAGTCTTCCCTCATAGCTCATGTTCTCTAGACCTTTAATCATTCTTGTTGCTCTTCTCTGGACTTTCTCCAATTGCTCCCCATCTTTCTTGAAATGTGGTGCCCAGAACTGGACACAATACTCTAAGGCTACGTCTACACTATGGCTTTTTCCAGAAAAGGCAATGCAAATGAAGCACAGATTAGCATTTTCTTGTGCTTCATTTGAATAATATCTTCTGATCCCTTTTTGCGCAAGAGATTTTTGTGCAAAAGCAAGCAGTGTGGATGCTTCCTTTTTGCGCAAAAACCCCCTTTTTGTGCAAGATCCTTATTCCTCTTGGGGAAGGCATAAGGATCTTGTGCAAAAAGGGGGTTTTGCACAAAAAGGAAACGTACACACTGCTTGTTTTTGCGCAAAAGCCTCTTGCTCAAAAACGGATCAGAAGAGATTATGCAAATGAAGCGTGAAAAAATGCTAATCCGTGCTTCATTTGCATTGCCTTTTCCGGAAAAAGCCATAGTGTAGACATAGCCTAATTGAGGCCTAATCAGCAGAGAGTAGAGTGGAAGAATGACTTCTTGTGACTTGCTTGTTAACGCATCCCAGAATCATGTTTGCTTTTTTTGCAACAGCGTCACACTGTTGACTCCTATTCAGCTTGTGGTCCACTATGACCCCTAGATCCCTTTCTGCAGTTCTCCTTCCTAGACAATCACTTCCCATTCTGTATGTGTGAAATGGATCGTTCCTTCCTAAGTGGAATACTTTGCATTTTTTCTTATTAAACTAAGTAACCTTTCCCAATACCTGGAACTCCTTTTTGTGTTCTCTGCAGTAACTGCCCCTATTTATCAAGGTGTTATGGTAATTGTTTGAAATTTACATGAAAAAATGAGCGATGGCTGAGTGCAAATAGAACTGTGCTATTCTCTGTGATTGGTCCTACTTATAATCGGGTTATTTAGAAACAATTGCCTACGCTCTATTTATTATGTCAGAGCACTAAGTGCTTCCTTCTGTGCAGTGCTTGAAAGCCAGTTATGTTTTGTCAAGTTTTCCAGAGTTTGTGTGTCTCTTTTTTTAAGTGTCAGGGGAAATTTTATGTATTGCTGAATAACTTCAGTGAGGGGGATGAAAACTGTGGCTGTAATATAATCATCAACTAATGGGTCTCTCCATGAGCATGGTACAGACAATGGAGGCTTTTAGAGGGAGGACTTACCTGAACAGAGGCAATAGCACATTCTAAGATAACTGAAAAGAACCTTCATGGCAATCTGATGCCATTAGATTTAATGGAGCTGAATCTGTGGCTTATGCGGAACCCAAATTGTGTTACAGGGGCGGGAAGCAAGGTGAGAGGCATATATTTTATACTGCGGCAGCCTCACGGGAAGAACAAGGCTATCGCTGAGAGGCTAATCAAAGCACCGTTGGTTATTCTGTGTATTGTGAAACTGAACAGGGAATTGTTATTCACATAAAATCACTAAGGGGAAGCTTAAACAAAGGAACAATAACTGGCTGTCCCATTAGCACAGCTCTGTGCAGTAACAGACAGGTGCTGCCCTTATCTGCTTTAATGATTCTTTCTCCTTTATCAGTTTTCTTGCTTCCGGACACATGCTGCTGTTGCATAAAATATCAAAGCACATCAAGTCTGGAGTTGATGGTAAATTAACCCTCCCAGTAAGATAGCTTCTTAGATGAGGATTTAAAAACAAAGCCAGCTAATCAATTGTCATTTGAACTTCCAGCTCAGAAAGGTGAATTTGATTCTTACACACACACACACACACACACACACACACACACACACACACACACACACACACACACACACACAATTTTTGAGCCATAATTTTGAATTTTGCTTGCCTGGCACACACACATACATGGAGGGGACAGGAAGGACCAATGGTCCAGTAGTATCTAGTCACTCTGCAACAGCAGGAGATTTATGATGTGGGTCACCACATACGTGGCTCTAACAGACCATCTTGCTCAATACTAAAAGATGAAACTCCACCAAGGTCACAGCCACTATGGACCAGGAGGGAATTCTTTCCTGGATTCACATTTGGCAATGAGATTTAACAATCATTAAGTCACTAATAATTTGTGTGTCTTGAGATAATGGTGCTGCACTATAAAGACTCATTTTCTCATAGATTTTGGTATAATGGATCCTGGTGTAGCTCTGGGGGAAAATAATTTCTATTGTTTACCTCTTGAGGAGAAATGAAACCATTCTGTTGTTAAACATGCTGCAACTCAGGTTTGCCTTCTGTGTCCCAAGGGCAATGTACTAGCCTGGAGACAGACACCCTCTCTCCTCTGATCCTCCTCCCACCTTGATTTGGTTGCATAAATGCAGGCACAGTGTTGCTAGAGAGAGTGGAACTCATCCCTATACTTATGAAAACTACCTCAGGTGCTTTAATGTTTAAGCAGAGCTGTCAGATACTTGGCATGTAAGGTCTCATCAAAATTACGGACATGATACATCTCCCAGGATTAGTCCAATTAGCAATTATTTCTTCTTTTACTGTTATCTGCCAGTGGTTGTGACAATACAGGAAAGGAACTATCCCATGCTTAATGTATCTTTCCAGCTCAAGTGGCCATGGATCAGATTTCCTGAAAGGGAACTGCTGCCACATTTTATATATTAGGGCCCTACTGAATTCATGGGCATGATATTTTGTGTGCTTTTATCCTGTTCTACACAGATTTCACAAAGGGAGACCGTATTTTCTCAGATTGGAGGTCATGCCCAAAAGGCAATTGCAGGGGGTTGTCACAAGTTTATTTTAGGTAGAGCATGGTATTGCTTTACTTTTGTGTTGCCTTTAGAGCTCACTGGCCAGAAAGCAGCAACTGCTGACTGAGTGCCCAGCTCTGAAGCAGCATCCCACCAGCAGCAGTGCAGATCATGCCACCTTTACTTCTGCGCTACTGCCCTCAAAGCTAGGTAACTGGAGTGCGGTGACAGAAAGCTGCTGACAGAGAGCCCAGCTCTGCAAGCAGCTATACCATGCCATCCTTAGTTCTTTGCTGCTGCTGGCAGCAGCTCTGACTTCTGAGCAGGGTTCCCCGCCAGCAATTGCTACTATTCAGTGGTCCTGCTCTGCCAGCAGCAGCACAGATTTAAGGCTAGTATAATCATAACCTTTACAATGCATCCCCCCTACAATAACCTTGTGACACTTCCTTACAACCTTCTTTTGGGTCAGGATCCCCACAATTAAAAGACCATGAAATTTCAGATTTCAATAGCTAAAGTAATGAAATTTACTATTTTTAAAATCCCACAACTGTGAAATTGACCAAAATGAACCATGAATTTGGAAGGAGATTATGCATTATGGATTTTCTCTGCCATATAGACTGAATTAATCAATGCTGGAGTAATAATAGACAGTGATGCAATTGCCAGTCAGATTTTTTTCTCTCACTCAATTATAGTTACGGATTTCATTTTAGTTTCTCACAATTCATCTTTATTCCTCATGGACTGTTTTATATTAATTAATTTGCTCCACAATTTGAAATTAATTGGATGAATCATTCTATTCCTCAGTTTATTAATGCACAACCTATTAAAAATTTATGCCTATTTCTAGTCAAATTACACACTGAGGATAGTACCAAAACAATTTAATAAGAGTAGATTTAATAAGGATAGATTCTCCCTCACTGGCAATTTTAAAATCACGATTAGATGTTTTTCTAAGAGATGTGTTCAGGGAAACTTTTTGAGGATATTTCTCTGGCCTGTGTTATGCAGGAGGTCAGATTAGATAATTGCAATGGCTTCTTCTGGGCTTGGAATCTATGAACCTATTTTTTGTATAATTAATTCTTATGATATCAGATTAATGTGGATTGGCTCTGGGTCATATGATTTGTACACCTACCTTTTCAGACTCATGCATTTCAATAATGCGCAGGACATTATGCCGGTGCTCCAACAACTGCACTGGCTTCCAGTATGTTTCTGGACACAATTCAAGGTACTGGTTATGACCTATAAAGCTCTAAACAGGTTGCGACTGGGGTATCTGAAGGACCATCTTCTCCCATATGAACCTGCTTGGGGACTGAGGTCAGCCGTGGAGGCTCTGCTCTGTGTTCCATCACTTATGGGATAAGGTTGACATCTACGCAGAGCAGGGCCTTCTCAGCCTTTACCCCTCGGCTATGGAATTCTCTCCTCCAGAACATTTGCCTGGCACCTTTGCTGGCATTGCTTTGGCACCAGGATACAGCCACCCTTTTTACCGTGTTTTTATTAGATGCTTGAGTGTATCCCTCCTCTCAAGGTGTCTTAGCAGGTTTTATGCCCCGCTGGGGTCTTGTATTTTACTTTATGTGTGTGTGTGTGTGTGTGTGTGTGTGTATATACACACACACACACACACAAAGTATATATATATACACACATACACACACACATACATACACACACACATATTCTGTTTTAAAAATGTTGTAAGACACTTCGAATTTTTTAAATAGGCGTGATAAACATATTTTAAAATAAATAAGTAAATATACCATGTTATAAATATACTATGTTGTGCTTCAGTGTACAGTATGTGCAATACGGATGAGATACTGGACCTGGACCTGCTCACTAAAATTTCAAAATGTATGTGCCAGGTGGGTGATTATGGTGACATTATAACCAACTTTTTTCACTGCTAGTTTTTAAGGGTCTTGACCCTGATTCACGATAGCACTGAAGTACATGCTTAACCTTCCTTGGAGTCAATAGGACCCAAACACATCCTTGTTTGCTATGCTGAACTGAGGTCAAAATCCTGAGAAGCACCGAGCACCTAAATCTCCCTTTGATATCAGTCAAGTCACAGAGGCATCAACAAATAAATGCTCATTGCTTCCCAAGATTTGACCCCTACTCAATAATTCCAATATTGCACGAATATAGGGCTGGGGTTTTTGGGGGTTTTTTGCATTTAATCTTTCTGGGTGTCTTTCTGTACAGAAAAATGTTGATTTCCTTTCTGCTTTTTGTTTTGAGAAAGATGGGAGCCCACAAATAATTGCTCTCTGGGCACTTTTAAATTGCACCTGTTCATTTGAATAAGAAGTAGCAAGGCAATGCAACAGATGACAATCTTAGTGCAAGCAATCTCAGCTGGGGACAGGCAAAATAATGCTGCTCCAAATCTATGGCACTAAGTGAGGTTATTCATGCAGGCAGTATACTGTAGTGTCTTTCTTCTTGGATGTGGAACTTGCCAAGCCAATTTGTAGCAGCCCCATTGGCAAAAGGCAAAGCACTCAGACCACTGTCAAATCTGGCCAGAAGGCAGTCAGTGGCAATGAAAATAATATAGCTAATTAATATAGCTAATTCCATAACATATTACCTGGCTGGCACATGAGGCTCTTACTACATCTTTCAGAAAGATACAAATAAAGAATAATAATTTGCATCTATATTAAGAACTTTTCATCTGTGAATCACAGAATGCTAAGAAACAAAAATAGCTCTTAAATAGGGAAGCATCATTAGTCTCATCTTACAGATAGGGAAACTTAGGGCCAGAGAAGTGAGTACACCAAGATCACATAGAGAATTAATGGTAAACAAGTCCCAACTCCCATCATCCAGATTTGACAAACTCATTAACTTGTCCTTCTACCTAAAGAGAACGTAGGTAAAAGTATTATGGTTTCTTCCTAGTGAACAGTTTAGTTTTGACTTTTTCTTTGCTGGGGACCTATATTAGGGTTCAGTTCTAAAGCACTGTCAGTTGGTGCATTGTTACTAGATCTTTGGCAGAGGAACAATGGCTTCATGAAGTTCTCTGAATCTGAGCTAAGTGTAAGACAAAATCTGGAACCCAGGTAACTGTCCTGTTAAGAAAAAGTTACCTGCCCTTTCCTCTTTCACATAAGAGCGATATGACTAATTTTGATTTCAAAGCCAGACAGCCTGCTGCTATACCTATTTAAAGATTGAATCTTTTACATAGAAGACATGTTCCAATCACTTTAAAAGTAACTAGAAAGTAAATGGCCAAACCTTACGGTTCTTGGTTTGACCCTTCCTCTTTACTTATTTGAGTTCCAAGACATAAATCCCAGGTCCCATGACTCCCTTCTGGCTGGACCACACGAGAATCCCTCTGGACACTAGATTTCTATAGACAAGCACTAGAGATGGGTCCCAAGATACAAAGTTCAGATCTAGCTTTGGATCCAAATCTTCTGAATGTAAGGGAATGGGAGGTACATGGGGGTATTATTTGCCATTCCAACTCAGTGCCATTATGTAAATTGGAACTGAGTTTCCAAGCTCAGGTCCAGATATTCCAAACTTGGAAGGGATGAGGGAAGACGTGACTCTCAGGTTCTGGTTAAAGCCCATCTCTAAATAGGACAGTCATCTAAAATAGGTCAACAGGACCCAAGGCTATTTATGCTGAATTAACTAAAACTGAAGTAACTGTGATCATAATCTAAGACTGATACATCTATGTCAGGGGTGGGGAACCTCAGGCCCAGGGGCAAGATACGGCCCCCAGCTTGCCTGGATCCAGCTCCAGAGGTTCATGGCTCCCCTGCTTTGGGGAGCCTGTGTTGGTGCTCCAGCCCCCTCCTGCTCTACTATGGGGCTGGAGCACACAAAATCTAGTAGGCTGGGTCCCCTTAAGCTCTGGTGAGCAGGAAGAATGTGAGGAGTGTCTTTCTGCTTCTCAGTCGGGCGCCACATCAGAGAAGGTTTTTTGTTTGTGGCCTCCGACTGATTTTTCTGTGCATCAGTGGCCCCTGACGCAAAACAGGTTCACCATCCCTGATCTATGTAATAGGGATGTAAGCAAGCAGTCAACTACTCTCATTCCCCCTCCCTGCTACCTCTGTAAAAGACTCGCCGCAGGCAGAGGCTGCTCCAGTAGCAGCCCCTGACCGCAGTGGTATGGGCTGGCTGCAGGCAGAGGTTGCTCCAGCCGGGCAGGTAGCCCGGCTCAGTCCCAGCTCGCACTGGGTTTGGGATCTATCCCTGCAGCAGCTCTACAGTTTAAATGTAGTAAGAGTCGGGTAAGCAGGCAGCCCGGCTCTTAGTATATTTAAAATGCAGAGTCACAGCAGGGGTAGGTTGTGGACCCAGAGTGAGCTAGGACTAAGCCAGGCTGCCTTCCCTTATTGACTAATTGATTAGTCAATTAAAATTCTATCATCTACTCCATTAATCAATTAACCACATCTTAACATCCCTTAACACAGGGGTAGGCAATAATTTTTGACAGGGGGCCACTCCAAGAATTTGAAAATGGGTCAAGGGCTGCACTCCTCCATGATATTAATGGAGGTGGGCAGGGTCTGGGATGGAGGTTAGGTGCAGAAGGGAGCTTGGGGTAAGGGAGGGAATTTGGGTGAAGGAGGCCGTTGTGACCTGGGGCAATGAACTGGGGTTCCGGGGGTTGGACTGAGACCTAGAGCAGGGAATTGGGGTACAGGAGGAGGTGCAGGGGTTTGAGTTGTGAGCTAGTGCAGGAGGGGACTGTGATCTGGGGCAGGTGATTTGGATGCCATATCTGGGGGGGGATATGGGTATGTGGAGTAGGGGGCAGGCGTTTGGAGTAGAGGGTTGGAGAAGGGAGGGGCTGGGGTGCCAGAGGTAGGGTCTGCCCAGGAGATTTACCAGCCAGCAGCTGGTTCCTGGATCAGCCTCCCTCCCTGCCTGCCTCACCCCTGCACAGGCTGCAGCCATGTGCTCTGTGAATGTCTACGAGCCCCTTGTTCTTCATGGCTGCCTGTTACTGAAACAGGTAACTCCTATTGGCCACTTTCTGGCCAGAAGCTGGCCAATGGGATTGTGCTGGGGGCAGGAACAGCTCCTAAAGCTTCCTTCTACCCTCTGGTCTCAGTTTTGAAAGTGAAACTGCCCCCCAGCTGCATTTCTGAGCAGTGTGTGGGTGGGGTGAGGCAAGCGGGGAGCCTGTCTGGAGCATCTACGGGCCGGATCTGGTGGCTTGGTGGGCCAGATGCGACCACAGGCCATATTTTGCCCAGGGCTGATGTAATGGGTCTAATCACAATTAAACTCCATGTGGCCTTCTTCCAATTGTTCAACAAGGGAAGCTACTGACCAGCTTTCACTAATAGGTACTAGAAACTATGAAACATAATCAAACTCAAAGAGTAATATACAGCAGCATTCTCATTTAGTTCAGAATACAACTAGTAGATGAAGAGAAATGTGAGAAATCTAAACAGCCAAAATAGGCAACAGGTTGACTCTGTTACTGATTTATTCATTGCCTAGAAGATAGATGAAAACTCAGTGGGTATGTCTACACTACCACCCTAGTTCGAACTAGGGTGGTTAATGCAGGCAACCGGAGTTGCAAATGAAGCCTGGGATTTGATTTTTCTGGGCTTCATTTGCATCTTGCCGGGCACCGCCATTTTTAAATGTCCGCTAGTTTGGACTCCGTGCCCGCGGCTACACACGGCACGAACTAGGTAGTTCGGATTAGGCTTCCTATTCCGAACTACCGGGACACCTCGTTCCACAAGGAGTAACGGTAGTTCGGAATAGGAAGCCTAATCCGAACTACCTAGTTCGTGCCGTGTGTAGCCGCGGGCACGGAGTCCAAACTAGCGGACATTTAAAAATGACGGCGCCCGGCAAGATGCAAATGAAGCCCGGGAAATTCAAATCCCGGGCTTTATTTGCAACTCCGGTTGCCTACATTAACCACCCTAGTTCGAACTAGGATGGTAGTATAGACATACCCAGTTGCTTTTGTATCTCAAGCATAAGCTACTTTGTTGTTCACAGCTCTTCTGCAAGCTGTAGGCTCACAAGGTGTCAGCATAGTTCAAGGGAGTTGTAAAAGCCACTGTCAATCAGAAGAGCTATAATTATCATGATCATATTCTGTGGTGACTAATTAGGAATCAAATGATGATGTTACTCTTTTTTGTCATACCATACCCTGTAGTTTCTGAAACTCTGATATTTGGTAGATTAAAATATTATAATTTCTGTACTTATTTGACATAATTATTTACTGTACTCATCCTGAGAACAGATGGCAGGAATGTTCACAACTGAATAATGTTCTGATAATGGAAAACATCAACAATTCATCAGTTAATCAGAGAAAAACACTACAAAGTTTAACCAATGAAAAGCCTAGATTTTTCAAGGCATTTAGATGTTACTCCATTGAGCAGAGCAAGACCTGAATAGGAAGGTATTATAATGCTAAGTGGAGCAAAGCCTAAACATGTTTAAGATTCTGGACCCAAATGCTTTTCTTTAAGGTTATATTCCGCGACTGCTAATATGTGTATGATGGAAACCTAACATGGAAAACTACAATGAGCTGGCTAGTGTATTTTTACCTCTGACCTCTACTGGAGTGAATCAGAACTTCTCATCTGTGTTTCATAGGCCCTATACTACTAACAACTAAAGTAATGTTAACATTGGCTCAAAGAAAAATTCTCTTGGTCCCCACCTCATTTGAACCAGTGCAAAGTACAGTTCTGCTGGACCAAAGAATTGGACCCTGTATGTTACAGTTCATGTGACCATTGAACTTTTCCCTCCATCTGCAAGGGAGTGGCCCTTCTGCATCTTCTTACATTAAAATATTGGTATTTAGAAGCTCTTTTCCTTTTTCAAACTTACCAGCAATTTAGCAACTATATCCCACCCCTCAGATGCTAGTACTGAGGTGTAAATACCCAGCAGCATGCTCTACAACTGGCATCCAGCTACAACAATCAAAAATGAACTTAGCAACACTTTATCTGTTCTAACCAACAGACGGTTCTCATGTTAGGTGTCCTGTCGATCTCCACTTGAAGTATGGACTTTTTGCCTTTATTTATGAGAAATCCTGTTATACATTAACTTTTATATTTTCACTCCACAGAAGCAAACTCACAAGGGGAGACAACAAGATCACATTAAACATATTTTGACACAGGGAAGAGATTGTCAATTCAGAAGGCTACTGGCATTATTAGAGATATTTTGTTAGCTGACATGTTTTCACAGTTAAGTTTAATTTAGGCAGTCATGCTGAGATATTGAATCAGTTTCCAAATATGCCTTAATACTGATCTGTAAAACTGGATTCTTCAAAAGCTTATCACAGAGGCATCCAACCACCATGTAGGCTGAGCATTCATTAGAAAAAATTGAACTTTTCTGATGAAAAGATATTCAGTTTTATTGGGATTGTACACCTCACAAAAGATTGTTGCCTAGGCAGGCCCAGTACTCTGGATCAGTGCTACAGCTGTTATACTGCAGTGTTACACTGAAATGGAAATGTTTGTAATTATTCTATATTTAAACACAAGTCCAACCACATTTTAGCCATTTTTCATACTGATTAAAGCTAACTGCATTTAAAAAAGGGGTTTTCCTCCTCAAAGTCTGGCATCACCATTTGAATTCCCAGAGTTAACTCAGCATTAAATTCTGGTACTTCTTGCAAGCCCAACTACAGATGCTTTTTTTTTCTGGGTGACAAAATCCTCCTCTCAGACCAGAAGCAAGACTTGGGTATCCGTGCACTGGACCGCAGACACACCCAAAGGCCATATTAGTACAGCAGCTCACTATACTCTTTCACCATCACCTCCTGTGTTTGGCTTACTGATATATATAATCTGCAGTGCAGACTTCCTCTTGGCTAAATCTCTGCAGACCCCTCCATACTCCAGGCCTCCTCACTTCCCACCACTTCCGCACAGCAGAACTACAGCAGTTCCATTGGTTTTGTGGCCTGTGGGCACACCTCTGTTCTTATTCAGCAGAATTCCCAAGAACTTTAATTGGGGTTTCACTTAAGTAAAAGAGCCAGCTAAAAACTGCAGAGTTTTGCCCATGGTACTAAATGCAGAACATTGCCATTTTCTGCACAGACTGTAGCGGATACGGCTTGAAACTGTGATAGGGTTGCCAGGTGTCTGGTATTGACCCAGACAGTCCGGTATTTTTGCCTCCTGTCCAGTAAAAATATTCAGAAAATACCAGACACCTAAAATGTCCAGTATTTTCTGATTTTTTTCCCCTACCAGGAGGTGAAAATACCAGACACCTGGTAACCCTACGACACACTCAGCAACTGGTCCCAGCCCATGGCTCGCCCTCCCTTCCCCAGACTTCCTGCTTACCTGGGTCTGCAGGGAAGCTCCCTTCTGGCTCAACAACAAAAATAAGATGGCTGCTGGCAAAAAGCCTGAAGACCTGAGCACGGGGAAGCAATGCCTTCCCTGAGTCTTAGTGCTCAACCTCTCCTCTTCCTATTTGTATTCTGACTGCACGCACTTAAAGGGGACATGCTGTTTTAATGCTGTTTTATTTATGTATTTATTTATTTATTTTTGCTTAATAACTCTTGGGGTCTTTTTTTTGCTCAACAACTTTGGTCTCCCCCCTTTTTTTCCTCTCAACAGAATTTTTTCCCCAGTGGTTTTTTTTGGGGTGGGGGGAGAGGGAGAGTGGTGTTCGGTATTTTTGATTAAACCATCTGGCAACCCTAAGTTGTGATAACATTTGCTTTCTTTGCACTGGACCATTTATATACATTTATATAGCAGGAGGAGGAGGGGGAGGAGTCCCACAGCACCTAAGCTGTGTTTGGGTTCTACTCATGGACTGACACCCTGTTGAGCTAGGAGCTCTGCAGCACAAAGACAGTCCCTGCTTCAAGGAGCTTCTTATCACTCTGCCATGTAACTAGTCACTTGACCTTTAGCCTCATGTGCCTTAGAATAACACCCCTAGATACAGATGCAGTATGGAAGGCCCAGCATGCAGTGGAACTGGTGCCCTTCCATTTTATCGGAAGCAGGCAGGATGACAAGAGTGCAAATGAGAGGTCCACGTCCCTGCCTGCAAGGAAGCTTTGCTCTAGCTGATGTCCAACAACTTCTGTATAAACCTAATTTCTTTTCTTATTTTCTGGTGCTCTGGGAAGACGCTTAGGGCTATAATTCCAGCTGCTGTTTCTACTTGCTCTGAGTTGACATGGAAACATTCCCAGACAAAGTGGCTGCATAGAGGCTCCTGTGACTACAAACAAGTGGCTGATATTTCTCTGCAGCTGGAGAGAAAGTATAGGAAGTTGCTGCTGTTTTAAAGCAGATGTGGAAGGCATCATTAAGGTCAGGCATTGCTGCTTGCACATATATATACTTTTCATTAGAAACTGCTAACCCATCAGTACTGTAGTGCTTTCCATAAGGGTACACAACTGGCAGCCATTTTGAACACCAGCTAGAATCAGCCCAGTTTTGTAGTCTAGAGAAGACTGACCTGACTGAGGCAGCCTCCACTGAATCAGTGCATCAGGTTCCAGTACAGTTTCCTATAATTTTGCAGGTTAGTTGGGCCTCATTGCTTTGCAGCACTTACATGTTAAGATAAATTTAAAGTTCTTAGTTCTAAGAAGGAAAATAAGTATTTTTAATATTTATTTATTTATAAATAATATAGACTGTTGCTTTACTCTTGTTATTCTAAGAAGCAAGCTTAGAGCTAAGTAAATGAGGCAGCTGAATTTATGTGAATTTATTATCTCTTGTTGAGATACAAGGCATGGCTTGGCTCTGTGATAAGTTGATGAGCACCAGTCAGATCAGGGGTGGACAATGATTTTTGATTGGGGGGGCACCTCAAGAATTTAGTAAGTGGTCAAGTGCTACATTCTTCCATTATATTAATGAAGGAGGTATGGGGAATCTGGGATGGAGGTTGGGTTAAAAAAGAAGCTTGGGGTAAGGTATTGGGGTATGGGAGGGAGTTTGGGTGAAGGTGGGGATTGTGACCTGGGGCCATGAACTGCGGTATGGGGGGGTTAGGCTCTGGGAGGGGAGTGTGACTTGGGGCAGGATTGCAGGAAGGGGTGCAGGAATTTGGGGTAGGGATACAGAAGGGGGCAGAGGGTTGGGAGAGGGAGAAGCTGTGGTGCCAGAGGCAGGCTCTAACTGGGAGACTTTACCTGGGTGGCTCCCAGCCAGCAGCCCAGCAAGTTCCTTAACCAGGGTCCCTGCCTTCCACACCCCTGTACTGCTCACAGCAGCTACAGGGGCCATGCTGCCTGTCCTGTTTTCTTTTGGCTGGAAACTGGCCAATGAGAGCTACTGGGGGTGGGAGCAGTGTGAGAAGACTCTGTCCGGTCCCCCGGGCTCTCAGCATTCAGAAATCCACATGGCCCTGCAGCAGCCAGCTTCACTGAATACCTGGGGGGAGGGGGGGGGAGACAGGCAGAGTGCTGGCTGAGGCTCTTGTGGGCCAGGTCCAGTGGCTTGGCAGGCCAAATTCAGCCCACAGATCATATTTTGCCCAGCCCTGAGTTAGATCCAGACCAGCCCTGCAGGGGGAACACAGAGCTGTTAATAGTGACTCAGACTGAATCTGTGAGTTGGGTTGCAATACAGTTTCTGGTAATTTTACAGAAGGCAGTGGGACTGATATTGAGAAAACACCATAAAAGAGAAATTGTAGACTGGAGGGCAAATGTCTTCATGCGTTGTACAGTGTAACTGTACAAAAACACAATGTGAGCAGAACAGCTACAGTAATTGTTAGTTTTTCTTTATCTGAAATTGTGTACATGCTGAAACAGTTGGTTTTATCTCATTGGCTCTATAATACCCAGGATGAGGCTATGTGAAAGCAAATCTCAACTTGTCAGAAGTCCCAAAAACTACATTTGTAAAATATAAATACATACACTTCAGAATGTAGGCCCTGTATTATAGTCTTAATTGTAAAGGAAATTAATAAATCTGTAGCTGTTCAGAGGAGGGGTTGTGTGGTTAGGGTGCTATATGTTTGTCGAACGATGACTGGGCTGTAACAGTTTTATCTTTGGAGTGTTGCTCAGTAAAAAGAAACTGAAAACTGCTGTGTATTTGTGTGTGTGTGTGCATGCAACTGTCTTATGATAAAAACTGGTACTGGATTCTTAAGAAGAGAAAGTGAACCCTAGTATAGTTTCCACTTTTATTAAAGCTGTGTCTACACTATACACCTTAGATTGGCACAGCTGTACTTAGGGTTGCCAGATGGTTTCAACAAAAATACCGTACACACTTGACATTACATCACAATCTACATTACATCTTATTTAGAAAATACCGGACATTTATATTTTCTCATTTATATTTACGGAAAGCTCAAATACTGGACAGTCCAGTTCAGAATCAGACACCTGGCAACCCTATCTACATTATACACCTTAGAATGGCACAGCTGTACTGCTGCCAACTGCAATGCTGTATGGTCTCCCGTGTAGACATTTCTTTGGGCATAATTATACCACCCCCAATAAGCAGCAGCATCAGCCCAATGAGAGTGTCTCCTGTTGGCACAGCATTGTCCACACTGAGGGTATATCTAGACTACAAGCCTCTTTCGAAAGAGCCTTTTTCGAAAGAGAGCACCCAGGCAGTCTGCATGATCTCTTTCGAAAAAGCAGTTTGCATTACATAGCACCTTTTTTCAAAAGAGCACTTTTGAAAAAAGGCATTTTTCCTCATAAAATGAGGTTTTCCACGGTCGAAAAAGCTGCTGTGTTCTTTCGATTTACTTTCGAAAGAACGCGGCAGCAGTCTAGAGGCAGGGGAAGTTTTTTCAAAAACAGTCCACTTTTTTCAAAAAACCCCTGTAGTCTAGACACACCCTGACACTTTAGTTGGTGAAACTAATGTTGGTCAGACATGTTTTTTCACACCCCTGACTGACAAAAGTTTTACTGACAAAAGTGCTAGTGTTCACAGAATCTTAGAGGGTTCCTATAGAAAATGCATTAGAAGTCTCTGAAAAAGGATAAGCATTCACCATCTCTGCAAACCTCCCCTCTATATGGGTTATATCATCATAGGTGATGTTCACAGAGCATGGCCAGCAGAGGCAAGGGGATGTGTTGGGGTATGGCTGGTAGATCTATGACTACGTCAGTTCAGTGATCAAAACCGTCTATTGGGAAAGAGGATGAATCTGCCACAGAGACCACCAGGGCCACTAGGAGTCAATTTGGATGCATACGTTAGGGGTGGAGGAATGGGATTCCTCAAATTACCATGGAATCCCATGCAGAAAGCATGAGCTTTTGGGTGGAAGCTTCGCTCAAATGAGAAGGCTTGGCACTAATTCCCAGGCAGAAATAGGCTGTAATGCCTTATTGCTTCAACACCTTTTACCTTTCTTATGAATCCAGCCTCTGTTATTTCAGAAAGTTGATATAGATGACACTGGACAAAGTAGTTCCTATTTCTGTGGAGCATGTGTCACACTTCAAATGACCCATTTTGCAGGAAGTGTGTTGATGTTAAATTTAATTTAAAACATTCTAATTCAAGACTGTCTGACGCACTTTATTTTGTTTCTTCAGTTGCTTGTATGGCATGGTATCCAGGGCTGGGCACCTGAGCACCTCATTCATTGCCAGTTAAGACAGACTTTGACAGTCCAGAAAAGAGGGATTGGTTCACTATGCTGACTGCTGTGGTCCTTTGAAGCTCTGCTCCTTGTACTGGCAGCCAAAGCACCCCCTACAACTTAACTGTGAGAACTACCTGGGCCCTTAATGCTGTAGGACTTTTTTGTACTGATTAATATTTGTAAAATTAATAGTAATATAACAAGCAAAATAATTAATAAATAATAACACCTTTCATATTAAAGATCCAGTGCAAAGAAAACATTATACAGCTAACAGTGATAGCCTTTGACTTCAGAGAGAATCAGATCAAGGCCCAAGTGAGAGCTGTCAATACAGGCAGTCCCCGGGTTACGTACAAGATAGGGACTGTAGGTTTGTTCTTAAGTTGAATCTGTATGTAAGTCGGAACTGGCATCCAGATTCAGCCGCTGCTGAAACTGATCAGTTTCAACAGCGGCTGAATCTGGACACCAGTTCTGACTTCCATACAGATTCAACTTAAGAACCCCAGGCGTCCCCAAGTCAGCTGCTGCTGAAACTGATCAGCAGCTGATTCCAGGAAGCCCAGGGCAGAGCAACTCTGCCTCGGGCTTCCTGTAGTCAGCCGCTGGTCAGTTTCAGCAGCGGCTGACTTGGGGATGCCTGGGGCAGAGCATCTCGGGTGCTGCTGGGTTGGTCCAGTAGCGCAGCCGCTCCTCGGTGCTACTGGACCAACACAGCAGCACCCCAGCTGCTCTGCCCCAGGTGTTCTGATTCAGCCACTGCTGAAACTGATCAGCAGCGGCTGAATCAGGACTCCTGGGGCAGAGCAGCTGGGGTGCTGCCGGGTTGGTCCAGTAGCGCCAAGGAGCGGTGCTGTGGGACCAACCAGCAGCGCCCCACCTGCTCTACCACAGGCCCCGGGCTTTGCTCCACGTCTCCCTGGTCTGCTGGGTGGGGCACTAGCTGCGTCCCCCCCAGCAGACCAGGGAGACGCTGAGCAAAGCCATGGAGGACCCGGGCCGGACCCGCGGCGCTTCCAGATCATCCAGAAATGAATACATTTCTTCTTATGCCTTTCTGCAGCTTGCGGCACATCCCTTTATTTCAAGATACAGCATACAACATTTTTACTCTTAAACTCTTGGTTCTGTGAATATTGAAAATGAAATATACAGGCAGTCCCCGAGTTACGCGGATCCGACTTATGTCGGATCTGCAGTTACGAACGGGGATTTCCTTGCCCCGGAGGACTGGAGCGGTGGGACACCTGGTCCCGCCGCCCGCCTCCTCCGGGGCGAGAAAAGCTGCTCCCCATCTCCCTGGTCTGCTGGGGGAGCCAGCAGACCAGGGAGACGGGGAGCAAAGCAGCGGAGGACCCGGGGCCGGACCCGCGGCCGCTTCCAGATCAGCTGGAAGCGCCGCGGGTCCGGCCGGGTCCTCTGCGGCTTTGCTCAGCATCTCCCTGGTCTGCAGACCAGGGAGACGCTGGAGGAGCAAAGCCGCGGAGGACCCGGGGCGCTTCCAGATCAGCTGACCAGGGAGACGCTGGAGGAGCAAAGCTGCGGAGGACCCGGACGGACCCTCGGCGCTTCCAGCTGATCTGGAAACGGCTGCGGGTCCGGCCCCAGGTCCTCCGCCGCTTTGCTCCCCGTCTCCCTGGTCTGCTGGCTCCCCCAGCAGACCAGGGAGACGGGGAGCAGCTTTTCTCGCCCCGGAGGAGGCGGGCGGCGGGACCAGGCGTCCCGCCGCTCCAGTCCTCCGGGGCGAGAATATCCCCGTTCGTAACTGCAGATCCGACATAAGTCAGATCCACGTAACTCGGGGACTGCCTGTATATTTCATTTGCAATATTCACAGAACCAAGAGTTTAAGAGTAAAAATGTTGTATGCTGTATCTTGAAATAAAGGGATGTGCCGCAAGCTGCAGAAAGGCGTAAGAAGAAATGTATTCAGTACTATAGCTGTTTCACAGAAGTGCCTATTTTAACAATTATATCAGTAACTACAGTAAAACTCCAATAGTCCGGCATCCAATAGTCCGGCACTCCTGATAGTCCAGCATCAAAATGGCAAGAGCCTAGTGAGTGAGCTTCGGCAAAAAATGAGTCACAAGGTAACAGCGGCAGCAGCTGAACTGAGCGAAAAGGGTAAAAAAGGCTTAAAAAAACTAAAACGTTACAGTATACAGTATGTACAATAAAAAGGGTTAAGAACATTTTATATACAGTATATAATGTATACAGTATATATATAACCAGTTTATAGTACCTCCTGATAGTCCGGCATATCTGATAATCCGGCACCACCTAGGTCCCATAGGTTCCGGATTATCGGAATTCTACTGTACTTAGGTTCTTAGAATTGTTGGGCCCTTCGTCAAAGCAGGAGTGGTGGTGGCTCTGTACCTGAAGAAAAGGGTGGGGCCTCAGGCACAAGGGTCGGGTCTGGGGTCTAGCCTCCCCCTGCCAATCCTTCAGTGCTGTCTGGAGTTGGCCAACTGGGTCTTCAGCAGCAATTTAAAGGGGAAGCTGTGGCTCGAGTCTTGGTTCATTGAATCACCAGGCCCTGGGGCAGTTGTGCTCTTCTCCCCTCCATCCCCATTGGCAGGTCTGGGTTGATTCATTATTATATTTGCTACAGCAAAGGATAATCATTTCCCTGATCATGCAATATTAGAACAAAATGATTTGGGACTTTCATAAACCTTACTTTGGACATTTTGAAGAGGTTTTACAGGTCACTGAAATTGTCATATAATGTCAGTCACCAAGATTTATCCATAACTAGTACAATTGAAAATTTTACCCAAGTGACTTAGAAGCTTAAATCCCATAATCAAAAGTGACATTATCAAAATTATCAGACGCCTTACAAACAAACAAAAACTATTAGGAATTTAGGGCCAGATTTTAAAAATGTGTTATCTAGTGGAATTTTCAAAAGCAAGCAAGTAAGTATCATTAATTTCCATTGGCGATGGGTACCAGGTGATTTTGCAAACCCCACTGTGCTCCCATTTGCATCTGTAGGCTCCAATACAGTAGGTATTAATGTCTCACTGAAAGCCCATTGGACTTAGGCATTTTTGAAAATTTACTCTTAGGACCCAAATCTGGCAATCAGTTATAGACATGCATGACTACTGAGGTCAGCATAACTTCTTGCATGCTTGAAAGTAAGCAGCTACATAAATATTTGCAAAGTTGGTACCTTAAAGCATAAGTAGGTATTAAAATAGGTGGCTTAATTTTCAACCATGACAGCTATTCCCATTGGTCGTATCTATTCACTTAAAAAAAATCCAAAATCTTGACATTTATATTTGCCTAGTTTAAAGTCAGGTTGTTGGGTTTTTTAATATTTATCCTGCCATCTGGAACTTCGTTAATATTAAATCTGGGCAGGCTGGTGAAATACAGCAGAATCATTTTGACCTTTTAGATACTGGTAATTGGTTTCCTACTATCCTGCCGAAGTTTGGAGGAGAAAAATTGAAGTTTTTTCAAAGCATTCCTGTTTCATGTGAGGGCCCAATTCAATCACTATATTCAGGTGTTTGCATCACAGAAGCATGCACATGGCAGCAGAACTGTGAAAATCCATTTTCTGTAGCCTTACAGCAGGGCTGTGCTTTATTAAAACTTTATTTATATCACACAGCTGCTGGACATCCAGTTCCACAAGCTGAAAACATTCTATTGGATAACTGACAATTAAAGACAAAAAGCCAGGAGAGACTCTGCCTCAAATATTAGCCCCTTTGTCATTCTTAAATAAAGAACCTCTCATCTCTCAAATCAAAATGTTCCCCAGTATAAAAACACTTCCTGTTTATTCACACTTAGGAAGGTGATAATATTCACAAAAGAATCATTCAAACCATATGATGCAGCCCATAAACTTTGGGACAATGGTCAAATGTCATCCCAGTGCTCCCTGAAAAATCTTCCAATTTAGATCTTTCTGGTCTCTCAGCATTGTGCTGTCTCGACACAAAGTTTTTAGGAAAGGTTTGAGGTAGATAGAGCATTGGGGTTGTGAGTCAGGAGATCGAAGCACTATTCCTCTGTTACTGTTGCATGACCTCTTCTGTTTTCCCTCCTACCTTTTATCTTGTCTATTGAATTTGAAAGCTCTTTGAGGCAGGAACTCTCTCTTTCTACATGTTTGTAGTATTCCTAGTACAATGGGGCTCTGATCTCTGTTGGTGTCTTTGGGCACTAGCATAATAGATAAGCATGTGGGGAAGACATCAAATGGGCACAAATGCAAGGAAAGGTCTGTCTGCCAAATCTGTAGGTGAATTTTCAAAAGTATTGACTCAGCTCATAGGTACTGGCTCAGCCCATAAGCTTCCAGCAAAAGGTGCTGGCTTTGATTGGGGGTTCATGTCCCATTTCTGTCTCAAAGGCTGAGAAGTTTGATTGATTATTCTCAGTGTTAAATTTGGCCTGCACCCACTTTTTGAATGGGATATGAAAAGCACTTCACAAGCAATATAAATATAAAGCATTCCTGAAATGTACAGTAGAATCTTGATTATCCAACCTCCTTTATTCGACATTCTGTGTTACCCGACATGCCTGTAACTGCCTAAGGCAATTGAGCGGGCAGTGGAGCCGGCAGAGAGTAGCGCGGAAGGGAAGGCGTCAGGTGGTGTGGAGACAAAGGTGGTGAGAGAAGAGGGAGGAGGGAGCAGGGCCATGCAGCAGGATGCAGAGCCCAGCCGTCCCCACCCCCTGAAGGTCGCGGGGTGCCCTGATTTCCCCCATCCTCTCCAGCCAGCTGTGCTGCCCCCAACCTCCCCTATCTCTCCAGGTCAGTCGCGCTGCCCCCGACCTTCCCTATCTCTCTGTCAGCTGGTGGTCAGGGCAGTGAGTGGTGTGTGTGTGTTATACACCCAAGACAACTGCTAACACTGGGGTCCCTTTGCAGCGGGCAACCTGGAGAAGGTTGACGGGCGCCCCAAGAAGTTTTATGTCTGTGTCTTTGACCGCTAGGACCGGGGTCCCTTTGTGGCGGGCAGCCAACAGGCTGACAGACACCCCAAAGTTTACAGGGAGAGCTTATTACACCTTAGACTTTAACTGCTAGGACATAAGGTCCCCTCTCAGCGGGCAGCCTAGGGAAGGCTGAAAGATGCCCCACGGATCTGTCCCCTGGAGGCAACATGATCCAAATGCCCAGCTCTCCCTATATCTGTCCCTTATGACCGGCTGGAGTTCTTTTTGTTTGTGTTCGGTTCGGGTACAGCAGCACGGGTTCAAGTCAGAAACCTGACAGCACTTGCTTATTTGTAGGAGAAAGAAAGAGAAAGAAAAGGAAAGAAAACTTGGTTCAATATATAAAGTGAATGAGGGCACCAACTAATTTTTACTATAATTTAGGCAGAGGTCCGAAAGCAAACCACGACGATTTGATTGACAGGAAAATGATTTCTCGGGGCTTTAAAAATGGCCATCCAATTTATGAATGAAGCAAAATGGCTGCTGCACCTTTGATTGACAAGCTAATGATTTTTCTGCAGTCTGATTGGATAATTGCTGACCGCAGGTTTCCAATGAAACAAAATGGCCACTCGGAGTGCTTCAATTAAGGAGAAAGTTTTCTTAAGTATGACTGACAGCCTAACAAGATACCGGAGTTTACATAGAAGGGAACGGACGTTCTAATAGAAGTTAAGTGTTTATTGCAGTTTACAGGTAGATACAAAGACTCCCTGCGGTTTGATTGACAAATTAATTGGGTTCCGCAGTTTAGAGCTAAATCACATTATCAAAGGCAGTTTTACAATAGAAATGAAACAGTTTGACTTAAGAAACTATAATAAAGTAATTGTGATAGAAATGTAGCCATGTTAGTCTGGTGTAGCTGAAACAAAAAACAGGACTATGTATCACTTTAAAGACTAACAAGATGGTTTATTAGCTGATGAGCTTTCCTGGCCAGACCCACTTCCTCAGATCAAATAGTGGAAGAAAATTGTCACAACCATATATACCAAAGGATACAATTAAAAAAAGAACACATATGAAAAGGACAAATCAAATTTCAGAACAGAAGGGGTATGGGAGGGGAGGTAAATGTCTGTGAGCTAATGATATTAGAGGTGATAATTGGGGAAGCTATCTTTGTAATGGGTAAGATAATTAGAGTCTTTATTCAAACTTAGGCATAAAGTGTCAAATTTAAGCATGAATGACAGTTCAGAGGATTCTCTTTCAAGTATAGTCTTAAAAGGCCTTTGAAGCAGGATGCAGGTAATCAAGTCGTTGAGACAATGTCCTTTCTGGTTGAAATGGCAAGAAACTGTTTTTTTCTTTGTGATCCTGTCTAATATCTGTTTTGTGTGCATTGATCCTTTGGCAAAGTGTCTGAGACGTTTGTCCAATGTACATATCAGGTGGACAATTTCGGCACATGATAGCATATATTATATTTCTGGATGAGCAGGAATATGTGTTCTTGATCTTAAAACTCACTTGGTTAGGTCCAATAATGGTATCAGCAGAGTGAATATGTGGACAAAGCTGGCAACAGAGTTTTTTGCAAGGGAAGGTACCAGGGTTGGTATTAGTGTGGTATGTCCTGTGGTTGTTGGTAAGAATCATCTTGAGATTAGGTGGTGGTCTATAGGAGACTATGGGTCTGTCTCCCAGAGTCTCTTGGAGTTTATTATCCTGTTCCAGTATAGGCTGTAGTTTATTGATAATGTGTTGGACAGGTTTAAATTGGGGGCTGTAGGTGATGACAAGTGGTGTTCTGTTGTTGGTTTTCTTGGGTCTGTCTTGAAGTCGACACTTTACGCCTAGGTTTGAATAAAGACTCTAATTATCTTACCCATTACAAAGATAGCTTCCCCAATTATCACCTCTAATATCATTAGCTCACAGACATTCCCCCCTCCCCCCCCATTCCCCTTCTGTTCTGAAATTTGATTTGTTCTTTTCATATGTGTTCATTTTTTTAATTGTATCCTTTGGTATATATGGTTGTGACAATTTTCTTCCACTATTTGATTTGAGGAAGTGGGTCTGGCCCACGAAAGCTCATCATCTAATAAACCATCTTGTTAGTCTTTAAAGTGCTACATAGTCCTGTTTTTTGTTTCATAAGAAAGTAACTAAGTTATAACAGAGTGACAATTAAAGTGTACACATAAAGAAACACATTGCAGGTATAATTCTCACCCCTGCGTTCCAGACTTGGCGTGGCCAGCGTCTTTCTCTCAATCCCTCGGGAAGAAGTAGGGCGAGGTTGGGCGTCCCACAGACCTCAGGAGACAATCAATACCTGCCAGCAGGTATAGGTGATTGGAGCTCAAATGGGGTGGGCTACTAAACCCCTCTTTATACCCCTTGGGTCACGTAGGCTTCTTCCTGGTCTCAAGTGGCCAGTTAGGAAAAATGGCTTTGAACGCCAAGTTTCCCACGAAGGGTGCAAAGCATAATTTACACCTGGGAAAATGCAGACAATGGGCACCTCTGGTATGTGATGGGTGAAGATTTCTCTCCTGGGACAGCGCGGGCGTGTCAATTACTGGTACTAGCCATCAGGGCGACGGGGGGCCCCCAGTCGTCAGCTAGCCCATTTACTGTCTAGTTTCTGTTTGTGGTAGAGTCAGGGACAGGCAGCACACCTGCGTTCCCAGGGTATCAAAGGCTGACTGCCTTTCTCTTCCTCTCTGGGGGTGGGGTGGGGAAGCAAGATGGGGTTCATGTCTGGCTACACTCTCCCAGCCAGTCTCCCAGCCAGGCAGTGCGACTGGCTGGGAGAGATGGGGAGGTTGGGGGCAGCGTGGCTGGCTGGGGGAGATCAAGGAGGTCAGGGGCAGCACGGCTCCCCATGAAGCAGCCGAGTATCTGCAGAGTGGCAGCTGATGGGGAAAATACCTTGGACCCCACAAGGTATTTTCTGTATTATCTGACATTTCCATTATCCGACCATCCTTCGGTCCCCTTTAGGTCGGATAATCGAGACTCTACTGTAGTTACCATCTGGCCATGAAGCACACTACATGAATCAGCAGAACAGAGATTGTCCAAGAGTATAGGTCAACCTCTTACCCTAACAGTAAAAGCCAAGGAATTTTTAACAATAGATGCAAATAGATGTGTTTAATTAACTTTTCAGTTGATCTAACAGCAGCCAGTTTGAGACAGGTCTCCTGCAGAGCTTCCCATCTAAAAAATGCTGACTTTGTCAAGGTCTGAATCCAAAGTTTCGAGAACGATGTTTGCTACGAGTGAAAGATGCTGTTTATTCTTTAGCATTAACCCATTTTACAAGATGTATCTGTCCATGCAGACCTGGTTTGGATAGTCCCATTTATTTTTAAATTTTCTTTCATGCTTTTTCTAATTTAGCCCTGAGCTCACCTATCTAGTGTAGATTGCCCAGAAATAAGAAAATATTCTATTTAACTGAGGTTTCTGCTGCTCTCCCTAGAAAGTAAATCCTTTGCTGTTGCTGGTGGATCTGTTCTCTCTCATCATCTCTTTCAGGATAAAATCCTGTTTTCCCTTTATATAATCATTCATACAGCATTGTATAATCAAATGCTTTGTTCAGTAAATGGTCCTGAGAGAACAGATACATGAAAAGTGACACAAAGGTGCTGTCTAATTCTTTTTTTATCAGTCACGTAAATGTCTGATAATATCACATTATTCTCTTTTCTTTAAGAAACTCTTTTTTCTTTCTTTCCACTACTTCTGTATCACAAAATACTTTTGAACTCTGGCTTTAGAATTTTGGCTTTAAAATGTTCCCAAAAACTTGGATCTGATCTTTTAAACCCCACAAAGTTCAAAGGTGCTCAGATCCTTAGTGGCTGAGCCTATTAGAGACAGGGTCCTCTCTCGATTTAACTTAGGCATTTCTTCAAGGGTTGGGTAAGTTCATGCCTGGATTTTTGGTTCAGACTCTTCACTAAGATTTATTCATGATTTATTTGTATTGCTCCGTATCTTGACACTGAAAAATACAAGAGTTTCATAAATCCAATATTGGACCTAGTGCATATCTGAAACCAAATTTGACTCAGAATATTGTAAAAATATTGTAAGAGCAGGATGGATAGATGGATGGAGTTTATCCAAGTCCAGGGCTTAGTTGGTTTTGCCAGTTAAAAAGGTTGTTTTGTTTTGTTTTTTAATAAAAGAAAACTTCTAGGATTGGTCTTATATTTCCAGATTCTATGGGAAGAACATTATTTAGTAAGAATATTTCCTGATAGTCACAGCCTCACTCATTTCATGAGAGTGTTCTCAAGAAACAGCAATCGGAGTCTTATTGACACATATTTCACTTCAGCACAAACACTACAATGCATTGTATTTAGTCGAAAATAGTACATGCTACTATGTGTTAGAGAAATGGGAGCCAGGAGAGATCAGGTAAAACTTCCCAGTCATCCCCTGCCCAAGTAGACTCTATCTTGTTTGTTTCAACAAGGTTTACGTTTTAAGTATTAAGCTTACAGTTTGTTTTCCACTTATTATTTATTTCTATTGTGACAGAACCTAGCAGCTGATGCCAGGACGTTATTGTTCAAACAGAGAAACAATGCCTGCCAGAAGAGCTTACAAGAGAACAGATTAAAAGTTTCAAAAAATCAGAAAGTGGTTCCTGTCATAATACATCTCTTGTTACGTCTGGGACAAAGAGCTTCAGAGGACATCAATCATAATCAGTGCTGGTTTCGCTCTTCCAGATAAATTAAAATCTGAAACAGGTAATAAGTCTGCAGGACTCACAATGAAGCATAAATGGCAGCTCTTCTGAACAGCTACCACTTTGGGTGAGGATGCAGGAAGTTTGAGGGGGAAAGATGGGAAGTAGGTCAGAATGATGAAAAGCCAATACGATGAACAATTTTTCAGAAGATGAAGCATGATGAGCTATGCTTGCAGGGAATGGGAATCAAGTTCCTTAATTATTTCCTTGGATGTGCTGACAAGCCCCTAACACTTTTCTGGATCCTCCTGTTGCCTCATTGTAAAAAAAAAAATAGTAATTGAGGGATAATTCTATAACTAAACTGGATTATATTGCTTTTCTGATAAACAGAAAACTACATTGTTTTTGTCAAAACAAATGCTTGTGAAAAGTGCTGCCTTTCCATGGAAAGTTTTGATATTGCACCAAAATCCAAAAACAAACAACTCTGTGAAATATTTCAGCTGAAAATTGGAGCATTTGCCTCATTAGAGTTGTTGTTCGAGAGCCTTATACTCCTATTCTCCTCATGGGTTGGACTCTCTGGCTGGGCTCTCCCTTATGTAGTTCACTGAGGGCACAGGAAAATGTCTACAATAAAGTCTTTAATAAAAAAAATACATTTGCTTGTCTTCAAGTATGGAATGAATTTTACAGGTAAATGTATTTAATGTCATGCAAGGTTGCAATGCCAATAAGAGTTAAACCTGAATGGCAAGGTGTTCCATTTTAGCCACTTGAAGTATTGGGAGGTCTGATTATCCCATTTTACATGTAGGGAATGGAGGAAGAGAGAAACTAAGGGTGCGCCTACGCTGCACCTGTAGCTTGAAATAAGCTACACAATTTGAACTACGCAAATTGTGTAGCTTATTTCAAGTCAATTTTGAAATAGCTTATTTCAAAATTTGGCACTGTCTACACAGCACTTATTTTGAAATAAATCACTATTCTGAAACGTCCCTTATTCCTTGTGGAATGAAGTTTACAGGGACGTTGGACTAGCAAGCCGATTATATTTTGAAATAATGGGAGCGCTCAAATGATGCGGAATAGCTATTTTGGGATACCTTTGGTATCCTGAAATAGTGCTGCAGTATAGATGTAGCCTAAGTGATTTGCTCAGGAACACACAGGAAGTTCCTAACAGAGGACAGAATATAACCCAGGTCCTCAGCTAGCACCCTAACCACTGGCACAAACTTCCTCTTATCCGCTCACCTTTCTTCTACAAGGAGGGATGTTGTAAACCTTTCAGTAGGAAAACTTAAAATCATAGGGAAAGGAATGTGGTACACAGATGTTCACTACCCCCTGCCATATAGGAGACTATGTTGCTGTGTGAGGTATGTTTGCTTGCATTTGATGGTTTATTCCCATTTTGTGCTTCAGATTAAAGCAAAAATACTCCAAAGTCTTGTCCAATGTCTTCAAAGGGGGAATTTCTATCTGACCCCAATTTTAGTGACCTGTTTAATGCTGTGCTTTAAGCAAGAATCATATTCTTTTAGTATCCAATCCTGTTTATATTGCTAATGTGATCTGAAGCCCAGTAAAGTGGATCTTCCCAGAATCTCCAGTGATAGAGATATTCTGACACTGATTAGACATTTGGGGGAGGGGGGGGAGGGTTTCTGTGTATTTAATTCAAATGTTTAAACTTTTTAATTTCTACCATGTTCCTGCTTGTCAAAATACATTAACAAGTAAAATAAATATGAAAATTATGAACTAGAAAGTATGGTGGAAGAGGTAGGTCAGATTATTTAATGGAAAGATTGTATTTAAACCAAGTGTCTAATCCTTAGTTTGTTTGCTTTTAGGATCAGTCCTAATCTTTATAACAGATATTCCTCAGAGCAGTAGTAAACTCCATGGCCACTGCTTCTTCTCTCCATAGGAGCATTTGGTTTGTGGATCAATAAGTTTTGTAAGGACAAATTTTTAAAGGTATTTAGATGCTGAAAGATGCAGATAGATGCTTTTGAAAATCCCATTGGACATCTAGGTGCCTGAATACCTTTAGAAACCTGGTCCTTATAAGGTTCTGCTTCCACTACAGTGAGTAGCCCCTTTTCCACAGACCACTTCCTGAAATAAACGGAGCTATAGGGGAATAAGGGACAAACTACAATATTCTTCCTCAGTAAAAAGGGACTGTACTCATTTAAAAACACCACACATTGTGACATGAACAGTTGCCAATATTGCCAAGCCCAAGCGTTAAAAGAGCAGGAGTCAGCTCCTCCCCTGTCATGAGATTTAATAAATGATACATTTTAGGGTTCTTATAATAATATATTCTGATATCCAAACTTTTGGGTTGCACTTAGGTCACATTTTCTCCTACATTTTCTTCACATTTCTGTTTTTTTTTAAAAAATAAAAGCTCAGCGCCTCATATAATCATTTGTCCCTGCCCAAAGGAAAAATAAGACAATGCACAATTTCACAAGAGTCAGGAAGAAACAAAGTTGGCAATGAATTAATATTTTTTAAATGTTTTCATTTTTTCCATTCATCATCATCATCATCATCATGTTTTGTTATTGTCCACTTTACCTCTTTTGTTGTTTTTATTCTCAATTGACTGATCCACTGCCTAGTGTTGTTAGGCAGTTATTACAATAAATGTCTTCCTTCTTCAAATGAGTTCTGCAGTTTTTGCAAGTTGCATAAGCAGAATGAAAGATACTTGGTGCTATTGCCTCTTATTCACAAACTATGTTACTGTATTTACCAAGATCCAGGGAACAATGGTGCCAGTATAAAGGGAAGGCTCATGTTAAGCTCTTAAAATAGCTGTTAACACCTGTGGCCCTAATTTGCACAGTCTCCTTATTAAGAATCACAAATATCATATTTGTGAAATCAATGGGAACCACCCACACATGAGCGTAGGCAGAATTTGGCCTATTGTTTGTAACCAGTGAATGACTGACTATATGTACAGAGCCAAGTTTCAGAGCACAGCATAGCTACTGTGTTCCACTAGCTATTTCAAAAGGCAGGTGACCAGTTTGTACATTTGCAGAATGAGTGAGTAGTGTGGATTTTCATGAATAGAGTGCAGAAGTATGGATTAACACCCTTCAGACAATAACAGTGCTCACTAACAAAACTCCCTACACCATTGTTTCTCAACCTTTTTTTATAAAGTACCCCTTTAAAAATATATATTTATGCACCTCCTTTAAAAAAAAATATAAGTACCCCCAGTACCTACAGTTTTCAGACACACAATTTTTTTCTACCATTGCAACACTTTTGTTTAAACAACTTAATCATAGCCAGGTGGACTATGAAATTTTTGGGTGTAAAAAGTACAAAAATAATAAAGCGCTGTAAAATTTAAAACAAAAATTCAGTTTTCTCCAAATTTCAGTTGTGGTGACGTACCCCCCAGATTTCTCTCGAGTACCCCTGAGGGTACTCGTACCATTGGTTGAGAAACACTTCCCTACACCATTATGTCCACAGTAGATTACACAGTGTTGTCACCATGTCGGTCCCAGGATGTTAGAGAGAAAAGGTAAGCGAGGCAATAGCTTTTATTGGACCAACTTCTGCTGGTAGAAAGACAAGCTTTTGAACTTACACCAAGATGAAAAAGAGCTCCGTGTAAGCTTCAAGCTTGCCTCTCTCAAGAAGAGAGATATTACTTTATCCACTATGTCAGCAGTAGATTCTGAAATACTGAAAACATAGGATTAATTCATTGAATAAATGCCAAAACTTCCCTCTTCCCACATGTTACCCTGAACTAGTCATAGAGTGGTAAACACCACGCATATAGCTCATGGGGCTTACAGGAAAACACAGATGATGTTACCAAAAATCTGTTCCAAGGGAATACCACACAGGGTCAATCTTACTCACTCCACTGAGTTCATCATGTGCGAGTAGGACTTTGTCCTGGGCATATTAAACCTTTATTATAGGGACTGTGGTACTCACTCACAGCATGGAATGGATACACATTGATCTGAAGATATTGTTGCCGGGATCTTTTCAGAACAAAAGCTAAAGGCAGTATAGCTCATCTAAGTCGAGGGATTGTTATAAACCTGAGACGAATGCTCAGGTTTTTGAGGTTACCAAACATATAGCACAAACCTGTATAGTGATTGCATGTGTTGCAGACAACAACTTTGATTGATAGAGGTTACCTGGGCAGCTCAGACTAGAACCTTGGTTCTTCATTTTGAAAACAAATCCTCTGTTACTTGGTGTGATGTGATGTAAAAGGTCTTTCAACATCTCTGTGGGCCAGCCACTAGAAGCCCATACCCTGGTCCCTTGCCCCTACAATGAGTTTTCAGAGCTACCTGATTGGGGTACAACTGATGCTGTTATGCTGGGAGGTATTACAGGCAACTCTATGAATCAGAAACCTCTTTGAGACTGAGGATGAATGCACCCTTCACTAAACATGACTGTCAGACTAGTTAACTAGAAGCCTCCGCCTAAGACAAAAGAGGGTTGTGAATCCCACCAGGATTCTGGACTGAGCAAGCTGAGGGATTCTGCTGAGGATTGTTTGTGTGTGTGCAGGAAGGTAGAACACACAGAAACTGAGATCAGACACAGAGGCTGTGTCTACACTGGGCCACTTATTCCGGAAAAGCAGCCGCTCTTCCAGAATAACTTGCCAGCTGTCTACACTGGCCGCTTGCTTTTCCGGAAAAGCAATGACGATCTACTGTAAAATTGTCAGTGTTTTTCCGGAAAAACTATGCTGCTCCCGTTTGGGCAAAAGTCCTTTTCCGGAAAAACTGTTCCGGAAAAGGGCCAGTGTAGACAGCACAGTAGTCTTTTCCACAAAAAAACCCCGATCACGAAAATGACGATCGGGGTTTTTTTCCAGAAAAGCGTGTCTACATTGGCCACGGATGCTTTTCCGGAAAAAGTGCTTTTCCGGAAAAGCATCCTGCCAATGTAGACGCGCTTTTTCCGGAAATACTTATAACGGAAAACTGTTCCATTTTAAGCATTTCCGGAAAAGGGTGCCAGTGTAGACGTAGCCAGAGAGAGGCAGAGGCAAAGAGTAAGAAAACCAAGCAGTAGCTAGTGAGCACAGTATAACCAGAAAAAAGCTAGAGTTCATGGATCTGCTGGCTAAAGCGTCTTGGGGCTGTAAAGTAAGAAACTGCTCCTTTTTTACTTCATTCCTCCTGTGTTCAGAGCAGAACTTTGAATGTTCTTTGTAAATAAACAAGATTGCATCAAAGAAGATAACAGACTCTATTAATTTCTATATCCAGCTGGAACATCCTGGGGCTGATCTCTGCTTATCTGTTCAGGTCAGAAAGGGGTAATAGTGCATCAGGAGTGCATCAAGGCCCTGGATCTGGATTCACAGTGCTTTCTGTTCCTGACTGCCACAGTCATTCTATGTAATTTTGAGCAACTCATTCATTGCTTGCTGAACTTCAACTGTCCACTTTTAAAAGGGGAAGATAATACTTCTCTACCTCTCAGATATTATGTTCATGGTTGCTATAGAAAGGACAAACTATGGCAAAGCAAATGTGAAAATCTACACAGTGTTTCTCACACAGCTGATTGCTGAAGATAGATTCCCCAGTTTCATATAACCTCAAACAAAGGTAGCTTTCACACTCATCACATTATTCATTTAAAATCCATTGGCTCTTTTCAGTGAGTTGAGGTGTAAATGTGAGGGGACAATCTTTGAAGGACTGAAATAAAATCATCCCTCAAAGGAAGGATTTAGCTTATTAGAAGATGAAATGACTGAGTGCCAATGTACAGAGAAGCAGATAATGATAGAATGATTAATAAACTAATCACAGTTCATAAAAGTTATTTGCAGTGTTGCTCTGGCCATGTTCATCCCCGGATATGAGACAGACATGGTAGATGATGTAATATCTTTTACTGGACCAATTTTCTATAAAAGTTAGTCAGGTACTGTTTGTTAAAGAGACTGCAATGACAAGATAAAACGTGTTCCTGTTTTTTCTGTTAGCTTTTTGGAAGATTTGCCTTATTTCATCAGTGGAATTGTCTTTAAAATAGCCCTGTGGAGTGAGAATTTTGCAAAGTCTCAGCATGACAGATGCAGACTTCTGCTTAATAATATTTGCAGTTTGCTTATCAGATGTGAAAGTGGCTCTCCTGCTCTACCTTTGGAAAGTAGAGATAGGCAAACTACAGCTCCTTATTCTGAACCAACTTGAATATCGTATGTTGGATAGAGGCTAGAATTTGGGAGACCTCATTCAAGTCCCTTCTGCACCAGAACTTTAGAATCATAGAATCATAGCATTAGAAGAGACCTCATTGAGTCCAGCCACCTGCCCAAAGCAGGACAAACCCTAACTAAATCATCTCAGCCAGGTCTTTGTCAAGCTGGGATTTAAAAACATCTATGGATAGAGATTCCACCACCTCCTTAGGTAACCCATTCCAGTGCTTCACCACCCTCATAGTAAAATAGTTTTTCCTAATATCCAACCTAGTCCTCTCCCACTGTAACTTGAGAACATTGCTCCTCATTCTGACATGTGTCACCACTGAGAACAGCCTCTCTCCATCCTCTTTGGTAGTTAAAGGCTGCTATCAAATCTCCCCTCAATCTTCTCTTCTGTAGAATAAATAAGTCCGAATCCCTCAGCCTCTCCTCGTAAATCATGTGCACCAGCCCCCTAATTATTTTTGTTTCCTTCTGTTGGACTTTCTCCACATCTTTTCTGTAATGAGGGGTCCAGAATTGCACACAGTACTCCAGATGTGGTCTCACCAGTGCCAAATAAAGGGGAATAATCACTTCTCTAGATCTGCTGGCAGTGCTCCTCCTGATGCACCCTAATATGCCATTCTCCTTCTTGGCTACAAGGGCACACTGCTGACTCATATCAAGCTTCTCATCCACTGTAATCCCAAGGTCCTTTCCTGCCAGGCTACTACTTAGCCAGTCAGTCGCCAATCTGTAACAGTGCTTGGGACTCTTCCGTCCTAAGTGTAGGACTCTGCACTTGTCCTTGTTGAACCTCATCAGATTTCTTTTGCCCCAATCCTCCAATTAGTCTAGGTCACTCTGGACCCTATCCCTGAACTCCAGCATATCTACTCTCCCCCTAACTTTCCTGTGTGATAATGGAGAAGTCTTAGTTTCTGTGCCTTAGCTTTTTAATCGATAAAATGGGGATTATAGCATTTCCCTACCTCAGAGGGGTGTTGTGAGGATAGCTACATTAAAGATTATGCAGTGCTCAGGTCTTACATGTACCATAGGCAGCCTTGAATTATAATGAGTTTGTGTCCCACATAAGAGGTCTATGAAAATTATTCAATAGAAGTATTGAACATGACCCATGAAGGAAGATGGAAAGAACTGGGCTTGTTTAGTTTGGAAAAGAGAAGATTGAGAGGGGACATGATAGTGGTTTTCAGGTATCTAAAAGGGTGTCCCAAGGAGGAGAGAGAAAAATTGTTCTCCTTGGCCTCTGAGGATAGAACAAGAAGCATTGGACTCAAACTGCAGCAAGGGAGGTTCAGGTTGGACATTAGGAAAAACTTCCTAACTGCCAGGGTGGTTAAACACTGGAATAAGTTGCCTAGGATGGTTGTGGAATCTCCATCTCTGGAGATATTTAAGAGCAGATTAGATAAATGTCTATCAGGGATAGTCTAGACAGTACTGGGTCCTGCCATGAGGGCAGGGGACTGGACTCGATGACATCTCAAGGTTCTTTCTACTCCTAGTATTCTATAATTCTAAGTATAGATGAAAAATGGAATAGAATGGAGAGAAAGTGAAAAATACTGTAACTGTGAAAGAAGAGAACAGAGGGTAGAAAGGAAGGAAAAGTAAAGGCAAGTAATATATATCATTCCCACTAATGAGGGGAGGAGACCAAACCCGATGGATCCCGAGGGAGGCAACATGAAAGGGGACTATGCTTTTTATTATCCTCCTTTGGCTACTGACTGGGGGTACGTCTAGACTACATGCCTCTGTCGCCAGAGGCATGTAGATTAGGCTACCAGACATAGGAAAATGAAGCGGCGATTTAAATAATCGCCACTTCATTTAAATTTACCCTCCTGGGATGAGGTTTACCTGAGTGGTCGACAAATACCTTTGATGTCGACACCCGCGCGTCCAGACTATCGCGCTGAGCCGACAAACAGCTGATCAGCTGTTTGTTGGCTCAGCACGGCAGCCATGTAAATTTAAATGAAGCGGCGAATATTTAAATTGCCGCTTCATTTTCCTATGTCTGGTAGCCTAATCTACATGCCTCTGGCGACAGAGGCATGTAGTCTAGACGTACCCTTAGTGGAAGCCTCTCTGTGGGTGCATCTACACTGCACCCGTAGGTCAAAATAAGATACATATGCTATGCAAATTGCATATCTTACTTTGATCTAAGTTCAAAACAGCTTATTTTGAAACGTCCCTTAACCCTCATGGAACAAGGGTTACAGGGATGCCAAAATAGTGAGCCCATTATTTCGAAATCTATTTTAAAATAACAGGCACACTTAAATACGTGGAATAGCAGATGTAGCCTGTGTGTTCTGAAAATTAAGAGGTTGTGGGGCTCTCTCCCTATCACTGAGTCTGTCCCACGTCTATAGGGAAATCACCCAGTATGTTGGTATTGACCCCGCCCCTCCATAAAAAAGGAGTCAGAGATATCTGCAACTGAGAGCTTGTGTGAAAGCTCCTATTGGATTCATATGAATCATCTGATACTGGCTACTTTAAGGCATGGGACTAGATGGGAATTGCAATATTGGCTCAAATGAATGGTCCATGTTCCTAAGGCATTTTAATTAAAGTCCCAGACACATTTTGAGGAAAAGCTAAATTGCATTTCTAAAGTGTCTCCTATAACTTTGATGTTTCTAATGTCAGTTCAGAGGAATTCACTCCTCTTTGAACAAGTATTGTAAATGTTACTTTAAAATGCTGCTGAGAAGCACAGGAGAGACTTGAAGCCTTGGGAAATTTGTTAGAATTGAATAATATGGAATTTGGGGCAAAAGTTACCAGTGGTCAGGGAAGGTAGCTATGAAACTTTTGCATTTGTATAACACTCTTCATATTCATGAGTATCTCAAAGGCACTTTACAGATATTACTTAAAGAAAGCTGAGAGGTATTAGCCCCAACAGGAGACTGAAATGCCAATAGGTTTAACAGCCAACTGGGTATGTCTGCACAGCATTTTGGAGTGAGCCTCCCAGCCGAGGGATGATAGATTCAGACCAGTGGGCCTTGTGCTAGTGCTGAAAAAACACTGCCTAGACAGCACTTTGAAATTGTGGGTCAGGCTCTCAAGACTAAGGAAGGGGATGGGCTTCAGAGCCCAAGTCACAACTTCAAAGTACTGTCTAGCAAGAGAGAGCTAGCAGGAGTTATGTCAATCCAGGCTGCGAGGCTGACACCAAAAGACTGTGTACACACACCCACCATGGCAAAACTGGGAACAGAACCCAGAACTGGATTGCAGACCCTATGCATTAATTCACTAGTATCTCACATAGAGAAACAGTTCAACAATGTGCTTTAGCCCATCTTTCAATGACTGGGCAAAGAACAATTTAGAGATTATAAAGTAGATTTAAGAACAAACTCTTATTAAGTATGAAGTTCATTCCTCTGTAGTGTGTCAGAGCACCCACAGAACTTTCAGGATGGCATGGACAACCAGCTGGGACCACAGTATTTATGCTGTTGCTTGAACTGGATCTGTCACATGTTGACTTTCTAATTTCAGAATATTAATGACTACTCAACAGTGAAAAGAAAACAGAAAAAAATAACAGGCCCAAAGGTTGATTGCATTGATTTTTTGGGTTGGTATGGAATGAAGAATGGTGTCTTGCCTGTGGTAATGTGCAAAGTTAGCCCATGTCTAAACATTGTCTCACACTGGCTATGTCTACACTGGCCCCATAAAACGGAATAGTCATGCAAAGCAGGTAAGTCAGAATAGGGAAATCCGCGGGGGATTTAAATATCCCCCGTGGATTTAAATAAACATGTCCGCCGCTTTTTTTCCGGCTTGGGGAAAAGCCGGAAAAAAGCGTCTAGACTTTCAAGTAGGAATAAGAGATCCTCCGGAAAAGGGCTTTATTCCGGAGGATCGCGCCAGTCTAGACGCTTTTTTCCAGCTTTTCCCCAAGACAGAAAAAAAGTGGCGGACATGTTTATTTAAATCCGCGGGGGATAATTAAATCCCCTGCGGATTTCCCTATTCTGACTTACCTGCTTTGCATGACTATTCCGTTTTATGGGGCCAGTGTAGATGTAGCCACAATGTCCCTGTTTTGAATTCAGTGGCAGAAAAGACCTAGTAGGTCACTCAGTTCATGATTATTCTCTTTAATACATTCTAGTGTTTTTCCAGACCAGGTTTAAATGCCCAAAAAATGGAACTTCAACCCTCTCTTTTGGAGAGAAGACAGGCTGAATGAGGCCTGGGCGGTGTATTCATGGACAACATTGGGAAAGTAAGGGTGCATCTACACTGCATCGTAGGTCAAAATATCTTGCATATCTTATTTCAATGTTATTTAGAAATAGCTTATTTTGAAATTTGGTGTTGTCTACACAGCACTTATTTTGAAATAAATCACTATTCCAGAACATCCCTTACTCCCTGTGGAATGAGGTTTACAGGGATGTTGGAATAGCGAGCCCATTATATTGCCAAAGAGGTCCGGGGCTCCTGGCCACCACATGGCAGCAGCTGGAGCCCTGTGTACTTTAAATTACCACTGGAGTACCACGCGGCGTGTTCCATGTGGCTCTGAGGGCTAGAAGGTCATGCCACATTCTGGGCAGTGTGGAGGCTGGCTGCTCTCAACCCCTCCCCTTCTACCTGAGGCCCTGCCCCTTCTGGAAATGCAGAGCTGCTCCATTGCCTTGCCCAGAGGCTGTTGGCACCCCTGGGACAGATTTGCACAGAGAAAGCATTTCATCCATCATGCTGGACATGGACAAATGGACAAGTGAGATTGGCCTCTTTGGCAGAGATTGCTAAGATAAGATACAAGAGCAGACGGATGGAGGCAGCCAGGGGTGCAGGAATTATTTGTATACTAGAAGTGCTGACAGCTATTGAACCAAACTGTAAACCCTCTATTGTGATGGAAACCGCTTCAAGCCAAGGGCTGCAGCAGCATCCCAGTACACCTAGTTTCAGCACCTATAGGGGACAGCACTCTGATGAGCCTTAAAGATGACTACAAGTATCTTAAATTTGCTATGGTGGGAAAGGGAGAGCCAGTGGAGAGACTCAAAGAAGGAGTAACATGGACAGAAATACTAGCACATGTAGGCTCACTAATATAGATGTATATAGATGCACCTGTCTGAGACTGGGAAAGATGTAGCCCATTTATAATAATCAGTCCAGATGGCCTTTATTAAGTCCAAGTACTGGATAATCTCCTCTTCCCCATCCATTATGAAATTTTGCCACACCTGGTGGAAGAGCCAGACAATTGAAAGAGAAAGGAGGGTGGTGTCGTATCTATTAACTGGAGCAAAGCCTAATAAAGTCTAACAGGATTGCAGCTAATTTTGCCACAGTTCGTAAGAGAGATTGCTGCCCAGTGACACCAGTTAGAGAGGCCATTATTTGATAAAATGTCAGCTGATACCCTCAGGTATGGTGTGTTGAACTCCAGCTTTGCCTAGATAGTGAGTCATACAAAATTTCAGCTAATAGGGCTCTTCAAGTATACGGGGATACTATATAGACAGTTTGCTCAGTACCATGACAATAGGAAGAGGGAAGCAGTACAACTTATGATCTATCTTTAAACTAACAGTTTCCTTCTGAAGTGTTTGTCTGAGTTACCAGGAATACAAATCAGTTGTTTAATGAGAGGTGGAATTAGCCTCTCTCTTTTTTTAAGAAGGCTCTGATTTTGTAATTGCCAGGACCAGGCTGATCTGCAAAATCTCAAAGCACCATTGTCATTTTCCCTTTCCTTGGACTCTAGTTCTTTTTTGATGAGGAAATACTCAGAATAGCCACTTAAAACTGATGAGGTTTCAGAAGCTTATCATGGAGAGGTGCAGCGGTTATACATGGAGAACTTTAAATGGCAAGTTATCTTGATAGTCTTGTGATAAGCACACAGTGAGCCACTGTCTTGGAAGCTCTACAACAAGTCTGCAAGATCCATTTCATTAAGAATTTAGCAGCAAATTGGATATTATTTTATGTTCAGCACAGATATGGAATGGCAAAGCTGCCACATTATATGGCACTATGTAACACTGCCTCCCTGAGTTCATTAAAGAAATGTATAATAGTGTAAGTGCAAGCCAGAAATGTAGACCCGGAGCAAGCTGCACTACTGGTGTAAATCCTGCTGTATATTGGTGGAGCACAAATGCATAATGTATGTGGAGCGATACAACCAGACTGATGTTATTATTCCACTATACATTTTGCTACTGTAGACATGAGCTTTATTTCTCCAGATCTAAAAAGTAATGTCTGACCATTACCTAGGATATGTGAAATGTAACAAAGGGCCAAATGCAGAGTTACACATGCTTATGGCAGAACTGAATTTGCTCCCATTTTTGGCGACAACATGATATGTGCCAAATCTGAGACCAAGACACTCCAGAATGAAAAGAACATGGCTGTGTCTAGACTGGCAAGTTTTTCTGCAAAAGTAGCTGCTTTTGTGGAAAAACTTGCCAGCTGTCTACACTGGCCGCTTGAATTTCCGCAAGAACACTGACGATCTCATGTAAGAAATCAGTGCTTCTTGTGGAAATACTATGCTTCTCCTGTTGGGGCAAAAGTCCTTTTGCACAAAAGGGCCAGTGTAGACAGCTGAGATTTGTTTTGCGCAAAAAAGCCCCGATCACGAAAATGGCGATCGGGGCTTTTTTGCGCAAAAGCGCGTCTAGATTGGCATGGACGCTTTTCCGCAAAAAGTGCTTTTGCGGAAAAGCATCCGTGCCAATCTAGACGCTCTTTTCTGCAAATGCTTTTAACGGAAAACTTTTCCGTTAAAAGCATTTGCGGAAAATCATGCCAGTCTAGACGTAGCCCATATGTTTGGAATTCGAGATTTTAAAATGTTCAGTAAAGGCTTCTGCGGAAAATGACATTTTATGTGAACGGGTAAAAAGAGGATTTTCATTAAGATCTCAAAGAGATCTTAATGAAGGCAGAATAACAATTGAAGATAGAAAATTAACATGGCTATTTCAGACATTTTGGTATAAAGTCCATAAATGGCTAACAAGCGGAAGTATGAGTAACAGATTATATTGTTGGCCCTGTTTGCTTCTTGCAACTAAAAAACCCTGTGGCTAATGAAGATTACTGTGACTAGAAAAATCTGCCAGGAAGCACGTCTATATACACCTTATCACAAGAGCACAAAAAAATGAAGTTTCCTTGAAATTCTTAGAGCGGGCAAAAACTCCTATGGATGTGTTGCTATTTTAGAGCACAAAAAGAAAGTCAGAAAGAACAGAGAGAATTTGAAGTGACTGATATTTCAGTTTTATCATGGCAAGAACTTTCATACCATTGCTATTTTGAGACAGAGCAATCATTTAGTCACTGTAATCTCAGGGAACTTGTTGATTATTTTTTCATCACAGAACTGGAAGGGACCTGAGGAAGTTATCAAGTCTAATCCCCTGAACTCATGATAGGACCAAGCACCATCTGGACCATCCTTGACAGATATTTGACTAACCTGCTTTTAAAAATCTCCAACAATAGAGATTCTGCAATCTTAGGCAATTTATTCCAGTGCTTAACTGCCCTGACAGAAAGTTTTTCCTAATGTCCAACCTAAACCTTCCTTGGTGCAGTTTAAATCCATTATTTCTTATCTTGTCCTCGGAAGTTAAAGAGAATAATTTTTCACCCTCCTCCTTGTAACAACCTTTTATATGCTTGAAAACTGTTATGTACCCTCTCAGTCTTCTCTTTTGCAGAATAAACAAACCCAATTATTTCATGTCATGTTTTCGAGACCTTTAATAGTATTTGTTGCTCTTCTCTGGACTCTTGCCAATTTCTCCACATTTTTCCTGAAGTGTGGTGCACAGAACTGGACACAATACTCCAGTTGAGGCCTAATCAGTGTGAATTACTTCTCATGTATTGCATACAACATTCCTACTAACGCATCCCAGAATTAAGTGGCGTTTTTTGGTTTTTTTTTTTTGTTTTGCAACTGTATCACACTGTTGACTCACATTTAGCTTGTGGTCCACTGTAACCCCTAGATCACTTTCTGCAGTACTCCTTCCTAGACAGTCATTCCTGATTTGTATGTGTATAATTAATTGATTCTTTTTAAGTGGAGTACCTTTAATTTGTCCTTATTGAACTTCATCCTATTTACCTGATATGTCTACTCTATGCCTTCATCTGTAGCAGATGACACAGTGGAAGTAATTTAAAATGTTTTTACTGTAAAACTGGTCCAAAGCCAAATCCTTAAGAGGAAAATGAATCTGAAGGAGGAGAACTACATAGCAGTGAAGACTGGAGACATATTTGGAAGCAGGTAGGCAAAACTGACAAGTTAAGATTTGCTCTGAGCTAATATGCAGCAGTGGATAAAGATCATACTGTACCAGTGTCAAAACAGGTAGGCAAAGTCTTCCTGTGCCTGCCCTGAGGAGTCTCCACTGCTAGCCTTGCAAACAATGTAGGCTGTCAGCATTTAATAAGGACCTTCATGTAAGTTTATTTCTTAGCTTTTCACATAAACAGCAGCAGTTGGCATTTTCACGTAAGCTATGAAGTGTTTCAGTTCTCATCCACCTCAGGAAATCTACAGGGTTGTATTTTGTTCAGTGGAACTGGAGGCAGGGGGCCACAAGTTCCCTAGAAAGACTGTCACTGAGGCTACATCTACACAGCAGAGATATTTCAGGATACTGAGGTATCCCGAAATAGCTACCCCATGTCTTAGAAACGAGCCTGTTATTTCAAAATGTTATTTCAAACATTTTTTGAAATAATGAGGGTAAAGGGATGGCTCGAAATAGCGTGTTACTTTGAAATTGACTTGAAATAAGATATGCAATTTTCATAGTGCGTAGTGAAAATTGCGAATCTTATTTTGAATTTAGGGTGCTGTGTAGACACGAAGGAAACAACAGGTCATTTAGGCTGAAGGCAACTCAGCTGAATGTACAGGGTTTGAGAAAGTTCCACTTGTTCAACTTAACTGGTCTTCAGTTTCATTTTTTGCAAATGAAACATGGCGGAAGCATGTGAGCTCTGAGCGTCATCCATGGAACTCAGTCTGAAGCCCTTCAGAGTCCAGGATTTTGCAGACACAAACCTAATCCAGCAATGGACCTCAGGTCATGCACACCATTACAAGGAGATGGCCAACAATCCAGTGGAAGCAGGCAGTAGAGTATGACAGATAAGCCAAGGCTCAACCAGCCCTGCAAAAATCCAGTCCTGGGAGGATCCAGCCATTAACATGTCACCAGAGGGAGTGGGCTAATGGAGTCTGAGGGATGCAGAGGCACCCAGATCATACAGGGTGACTTCAAAAGAGAAGCAAGTGATCTGAAGGAAAAGGAAGGAGACAAGCCAGCAAATACAACACTCAAATACAGCCTACAGGGATCACTACAGAATGAAGAGACAGACAACCATCCAAAGGTCGGCTCCACAGAAAGCTTGTTTGCTAGATTTAAAAAGGGTGATAGGGAGATGTTGTGGGGTGGTCCTCTCTTCTTTCTCCCAGTGTAGGATCTCAGGTCCCCTGGGCTGTCTGAATCCAAAATTCACCCTGCACGATAGGTCAAACACCAGTAATTAGACCCTTCCCCTGGGGCTGGATAGCCTGGGGCCAGAGTCAGTAAACTAAAATCAAAGGTTGGCCCTTTAATGCAGGGCTGGATGGCCCAATGGCCAGAGTCAGTAAGTTAGAGTCAAAGCTGGCCCTTTAATGCAGGGCTGGACGGCCCCCTGGCCAGAGTCACGGGGTGGGGGCTGTGCCCTGGTACGGGGACCCAGCCCCACCCTACTTCACCGGGTCCTGACCCAGGGCCCTGTGAGTGGCAGAATGGTTCACCACTCCCTCGGCAGAGAATCTGACCAAAACACACCGAGGATCTCGGGGTGGGAGAGGCCGCTTCTGCACCCTCCCAGGGCTGCTTCCTACCAGATCTGTCGAGTTGATGTCCCACGTGGCAGCCGGATCCTCTGGCTCTTCAGGGGCCACTTATCCCTGGTAATCTGCCGGGGTTGCGTTCCTGCTGTCGCCGGGGCCTCCACCACGCTTGGCTTGGACAGCTGACTGCTGCTGCTCAGCAGCTCCAAACAGAGCTCCTTCTCCTTCGACCACCAGCCCAGACTGAGCCTCTCCCAGGCTTTTATACCACGGCTACAGCATGAGCATGTCTGGCAGGGTTGTGGGGGAGAGGGCTCCTCCACCCAGGGCAGCCTGGCTATACCCTGCTTGTTCACTGCGGGGCTGGTACACCCTGCCACAGGAGACAAGACAAATCACTCCTGGTGTGGCTGACTGATGAAGAGACCAACTTACCTCAAAGACTGTTTATGTGGTAAAAATGAGATTCCAAATCAGCCATCTGCTAGCAACCTCTCACCGAGGGGAAACAGGGTCCGGGTCTGAGCACTTATTATTTATTTATAATGTTTATATTAGAATGGTTGTAAAACAGGCAAGATGTACCATGATCATTGGAACTGAACTTACAGGCAACACATTCCCTGGAGGAATGGCACTGTGAAGGGACACCAGAGAAAAAGATAACTGGTGAAGTTAGGCTAGAAGCATCTCAGCCACATAGCTAGAGTAGTCCACAAGGCTTACTCAAGTTCCACTTGTTCAACTTAGTATGCATTCAGCTTCACTCTTTGAAGCTAAAATGGTGGTGGGAAAGTGCAACATAAAGATGGAGAAGAATAGAAGCATTGGAAGGTTTGACTCAAATAAGCAGGTTAAACCTATGCCCTACAAAGTTGGCAGAATTCTAGGAAAATTGGTTTGAATGAGTTCAAGCAGCTGTTAGGCAGCTATAATGAATATGGCTAGGAGTTACAGAGACAATACTCTAAGTCTCATTAGTTGGAAAAAACAGGCAAATAAACTGGCAGCATTAGCTAATACAGTTCAACAGCCAAAGCTTTTTGGAGAGAAAGCACTTTGGGGTGAAAGGTTGTAAAGCCCGACAGATAATTATGTTATTGTTGTCATATAGCTGTACTTCTTTTCAGTGGAGTTTCCCCAGGGTGTATCTGGACAAATCTTCTTCCCCGAGGGTTTTGATCTAGCAGGCTACTTTAGATTTTACTCTCAACATTGGTGATTACATATCCGTTTCTTCCTAGTCACCAGGGGGAATAGTTTGCCTTCGTATTATTTGAAAACTCATGCCTAGAATTTTGAAGCTTAAACTGCAGCCCCAAGTGGCTGTGGTGATGCAGATATCACTTAGAATGTTCATTACTTTCGCCCAATGCTCCTGCAGTGCACACCTATCATCTGCTGGTCCCATGCCAAGGAGTCAAATCAGAGGTAATATACAGGAGTATCTTTTGAATGTTCTTGGAACAAAGTATAGGGCACCATATTTTGCTGAGCACCTCTCCCTCAATAAAAAAGAATGGGAGTGAAGGTTCTCAGCCCTTTGCAGGAGGCAGACAGAACCCTGGGGGACTGGATTCTGTCATGCAGGCAACAAACACAAAACTTCATCTGACAAATCTTACAACTCGGAAGATAGATAGGTCTTCTAGCTAAAAACAAGGCAAAGATGAAGATTCAATATCACCTGGCATTAGGTATCGGCTCTACTCTGTGATACTTTCTCTAGTAACAAAATATATTCAAGTTAATTTCAAGTGAAAAAGAGAGACGAGGTAATTTTTCCACAAGTACCATTTCTGTGCCACATTTCAAATTCCATTTAAAATTCTCCGAGAACCCTTGTGTACCACAATCAGGAAGAAACAGAACCTATAATCATCTCAATTTCAATCAGACATTTTATCTTGAAGAAGTATACTATGGTACGGGAAGGTATGAAAACTCATTTTTCTGCTGCATATCAGATAATTAACTTGTAAGGGTTACATCAGCTGCATATGGGGGAGAAAAGTAGAATTGACTTAGAAGTCAGAGAATGCCTTCAGCATGCTAAATGGCAAATTTCCACAAGCGTCTATCATTCTACATACCGAGGGTCTCCAGTCTAAATGGAGTGTCTGACATGCTGAACCAAAATGATGGCCATGAGAAACAAATGAAGCCTCTTGCATTTATTTTAATCAGCAATAAGTAGGTTTGAATTGTCACACTGGCATTAGCATATGACAAAAGCCTACGTCAGTCTGGAAAGAAGTATTCCAAGAAAAGTAAAAAGGCTTAGTAGAAGAGATAAACAATGTGCAGAGATGGGGGAAGGGAGGAGAGGCCTAGAAGGGGAAATGGTGACAGGCTATCGTTCTTGAAAATTCATTCATCTCACTGGCTGAGAGTTAATGCCCTAGCAAGCCTCAAAAAAAAAAATTATTATATTACTAAGAACAATTTTTTTAACTGTCAAAATGGCAAAGCGTTTGGCCCATCATATTTCAGGATCCAGTTCATCAGTCCACTGAAGTAAGTGGATTTACAGCAGGGATGAAATTGGCCCATTGTTCACTAGCACAAAAGAATCCCACTCTCCTGCTACTGCCTATTAAATATGTTTAATTCCTTATGCTAGTTAATGTTTCAGAACAAACATTCTTTTGGACACAGACTCTTCTGAAGTGACAGGAGTTAAATGAGGCTTGGGGCCACACATTGAATATGGAGGATAAACAAGAAACACTGAATAATTGAATGAGATAAGTGTCCCGTGGGAAAAATAGCATGTGATTCTGTAATTAAAGACTAACATATATGCAACTAAAAGAGCTGAATTAACCTATACCTAGGCTGCCACAAATTTTGCATTTTGTAATTTTTGAGTGCTGGATTTTGCAAACTTCACTTTAATTTTAGAAATATAATTCCATACGCATACTATGGGGAAATACACTGATGTCTCTATTAATCAGGCCATTAGGGGTAAGAAGTGCTCTCTTGAGAGAGGTTGTTGTTTACTAATGGTGCATTTAACATCTTTGGCTGTGTGGGTAGGTGTGATGGAGAATGGACCGTGTGTTGAAGGATGCTGAGAATGTAGCAGCTCCTCTGCCCTGACCAGTGTTTCCTGAAGAAGCAGCAATGTTTGTGGAAATCAAGGAAGCATTTTTATCCCTAAAAATGTCCTGGACCAAGTTGTTTGGAATTTGTAGCTTCACACCACCCCAATGCAGTCTAACAGACTTGACTGAGCCATTGTTTAGATGAGACATGTGTGGGAATGGAATCCTGCTTGTTCTCCCATAGCTGCGCTGGTGCTAACGGAGTAAAAGTCATCTAAAGTCATCAGCTACGACCCTGAATACACTCAGTAGGCAGGCCTGATGAGTAAGAAGGAGGCCTTTTTTATAGAGCTGAATTGCACTTGAAAAAACAAAACAGGTCTGCTGGCTTGATTTACGATTATAGATACCAATTAGAACATAAAAACATAAGAACGGCCATACTGGTAAGACCAAAGGTCCATCTTGCCCAGTATCCTGTCTTCTGACAGAAGCCAATGCCAGGTGCCCCAAAGAGAATGAACAGAACAGGTAATCATTAAGTAATCTCTCACCTGTCACCCATTAAATTAGAATACTCATTCCACATGTAACCCTTCTGCCAGGCCGAGTAAATAGCAGCAAGGGCCGGGTTCTGTATCTAGGGGTCTCCTCCCAACAAGGTAATACAACACCGGCTCGAGCCCCCACCCAGTGACCTGGGAAATCTTACATACACCTCTGGGTGCCTCAAAAGAGGCAATTCTTCCCCTCTCGCAAGCACAGAGCCTCAGTATAGTAGCAAACCTTTAATAACATGAGGTAACCACCATCAGCATTAAATTGGGGAAACAGCAGAACTCGGATTTACAGACCAAACATGAGCGAAGGCCCGCCGCTCCGTGGGGTTCTGGGGTTGTTCTGCCGCTGCCGTCGACGCAAGTCACTCCACCTGTCGTCCAGTGAGCCCCTGTCGTCCAGTGAGCCGCCTCCACTGTCCGGCTGGTTGCCAGCTGGTTGCTCCTGCCGCTGGTCCACGCCCTGGCTGCCAGCTGGTTGCTCCTGCCGCTGCTCCGCTAGCTGTCTGCTGCCGCTCCTACCAGCCACAGGCTGTCCCGTTCGCCCCCACCAGCTGCATCTGCAGTTCACCTGCAACCACCGGTCGTCCGTCCGCCTGCGCTTGCTGGTTGTCCCTTGCAAGCTGCTCTGCTAGTAGCCCAGCAGCTTAGCACCAGGCTCCCCTCAGCAACAGTGATTTCAGCTCTTGTTCCACAGCACAGCACCAGGTTCCCCTCAGCAACAGTGATTTCAGCTCATAACAGAGGAGCCTTAGCACTAGTGCTCCACTGGCTCACAGTGAAGTTAACTCCACAGCTCACAACTAGACTCCTAACAGAATCCAAATTAACTCTGATAGTCCACAGTGGAGAGGAGAGGAGAGGAGGGTACAATCAGTGTTATATAGGCCCTCAGACAGGGCCCCACCACCAGGTGGGTGTGTCTATGCAAATTGGGCTCAGCCCCTGAAGTCTCTTTGTACCACTTGCCACAGTTCACCACCAGATGTCAGGATAGAGTTTACCCTGACCCCGCTTACACACACAAACAAATGCGAGTGCAGGGGATAAACTTTACTTTGCTATTACTTGCATATGCCAACAATATGAGCTTGCAAAAAAACCCAACAAAAACAAAAATAAACAAACACCACAGCCATACCTCCCCCAGAAGATCAAACCCCAGAAACCTCTGCTTATTCTTTGCAAACAGCTAATTTATTTCAAATAAAGGGAAAATAAAAAAGTCTGTGTGTCACATTGGTGGCACATTAGTCAGGAATGGAAAAGCAGCCACAAAAATAACGTCCTAAGAATAAGACAGAAATGAAGATGTCAGAACAATCTTAAGTTAAATTCACCCTCCATAACTGCACTAATGGAACTATCTGTCTTTCCATGATAGGTGTGCATGAGAGCCACGTGTGTAGATTAGCAGGAACAAATATGTGATTTAGCCATTTACTGTCATTTCCTTAACATCTTGTTTAACTCATGAGAGCATTTTGATGAATGGTGTTTAATAGGCTCTGTTAGACACATCATCTAGCAATAATCAAAGGCTAATTTCTTGGCCTAAAGAGGAACTGAGGCACTAACAAGCAAATTAAATTAGACCATATTTAATTGATATACTCTCCTTTCAAAAATGAACCTTGATGGTCTCTTCTCACTGAGAGTGCTTAGCAATGGCTGATGTTAGGCCTGCAAAGTGGCTTGAGCATCAAACTATTATAAGGATACAATATGAAGTGAACCATAGATATTGAGGTCAGATAAAGTCAGGCACCTTCTGTCATGCACCCCGGCCATCCATTTTGAAGAGTGAATCATTGCTGCACTGGAGCAGATCAACAGGCTTGTAACCTGGCATTACTTATATGTATGAGGAGGCTCTGCCACCTGTCTAGGGTTATAATGGGGTCAATGTCTAGTGCTACAAAACAGGGCCAGGTTAACCATTTGTGGACTCTGTGTAACACTGATAGGTAGAACTGAACCTGGGACCTCTGGAGCTTAGTGCATGAGCTCTACAGCTTAAGCTAAAAGCCAGCCAGCTCTCAGCTAAGGTGGTAGAGCAGACTCATTCTCTCACTCTCTCTGTAAGTGGCCTAAGTGCCAGTAGGTAGAACTGTGCACAACACACAAAAGGGTGTAGGTTACACCAACACCAAACATATTTGGGCCCCCATACAACAATGAATCAGGAGTGTCAGACTCTTCCTGTGCCGTGCATCTTCTGCCCAAGGCCCCACCATTCACTGCTCATTACTCTCCCTCTTCCTCCTTACTCATTGCTTGATCCTCTCCATTTCCCTGACTCCCAGGCTACGTCTAGATTGGCATGAAAAGTTTTCCGTTAAAAGCATTTGTGGAAAAGAGCTTCTAGATTGGCACGGATGCTTTTCCGCAAAAGCTCTTTTTGCGGAAAAGTGTCCGTGCCAATCTAGACGCGCTTTTGCACAAGAAAGCCCCGATCACCATTTTCGTGATCGGGGCTTTTTTGCACAAAACAATACTGCGTTGTCTACGCTGGCTTTTGCCCAAACGGGAGCAGCATAGCATTTCCGCAAGAACACTGACAATCTTACATGAGATCATCAGTGTTCTTGCGGAAATTCAAGCAACCAGTGTAGACAGCTGGCAAGTTTTTCCGCAAAAGCCAGTCTAGATGCAGCCCCAGGGTTTAAGCAAGGTGAATGAAGTCATCGTGTGCTTTGCCTTTACATATCTATATACTTCCTTTCAGACATGCAAGAAAACTTAATCACATGGACCGTATATTCTATTTACGAGAAATGTAAGTATAAACATGGATGAAGCATAATTTCTTAATCTGATAAAGAAGTACAGTGTTGAATTTCTTTGGCATCCAAAAATCAAAGGCGTCTAGACATGATAACAAATTCTACATAATAATAAAATAATAAAACAAAGCTATATATCTGTGTGTGTGATATATATCATATAATATATTAAGAATGTTAAATTTAGATTAATCAGCTAATCAGATAGTCGATGCAATTTGCATTGATTATTCAATTAGTTGATAAGAGTACTTCCGCCTTTGTAGCAAGGGGTGAGAGGTGCAAGCTGTGCGAGGGAATCTGGGTGTAGGATAAGGTGGACAAGAGGATGCTGGCTCAGGGAGGGGACTCAGGGCTGGAGAGTGTTGGGGTCAGGTGGAGGGTTGGAGTGCTGAGCAAGCCATAGGCTTGTGGAGGTGGGGGTGCAGGAGTTTGGGTTGGGATGTATCAGGGGCTCAGGGCATGGGGATTGGGTGTATGATGGGCTCAATGCACAGGTTTGTGGTGTGTGAGTTGTGCAGGAGTGTTGTGGAACAAGACTGGGAATGTGGGAGTGCAGGAGTTTGAGGATGTGGGGGGCTCAGGGCAGGGGGCTCAGGTGTATGATGGACTCAGGGTTGGGGTGTGTAGGAGATGCAGGGATGTTATAATGCTGTGGCCAGATGGGGGCTTGGTCCCATTTAGGGACTTGTTCACTTTTTGGCCAGGCTTCATTTTTAAATAAAATATTAAGTCCAACACAAAACGTTTCAGCATTGTCTTTATTTATGAGAGGGGCGGGGAACCAGTTTTGGGTTAGGAGCCACTGACCCATAGAAAAATCAGTCTTGGACCACACAAGTGAGATGCAAAAATACAACTCCAACCTCTCCCCGTACCCCAAGCCTAACTGATGTGGCCCCCGACTGAGAAATCTCACTCCCCCTGGCACTCCAGCCCCATGTGGGGGGAGGGTAGGTAAGACTGAGGTTCAAGGCCTCAGGCCAGATTAACTCTTCTGGGGTTCCAAGGGTAATGGATTTTGTAGCCCCCTCTAGGCTCTGGGGTGGGGCCAAAAATTAGGGAACCAGTGTGTAGGACAGAACTGCCAGTGAGTGGGATAGGGATGGGGGGTGAAGAATCTGGGTGGAAGGTAGGGTACAGAAGAAAGCTAGGGGTAGGAGCAGGGGAGGATGTAGGGCAGGGCGAGTGGGGCGGCTGCCCTGGGCCCCGTGCTTCAAGAAGCCCCGCGCATGCCCCGTGTCAAAGGGGGGCCCTGCGAAATTGTGCTGCCCTGGGCCCCACAAAATCATCATCTGCCCCTGGGTAGGAGTCTAGCCAGGAGGGAGGGGGGAGGAGCATGGTGCTGGTAGGTGTCTGGCTGGGGACAGGAGCAGGGTGCTAGTGGATGTCTGGCCAGGAGGCAGGGGCAGGGTGCCAGATGGTGTCTGGCCAGGGGATAGAGTGCCAGATTGTGTCTGTCCAGGGTGCAGGATGGTGTCTGGGCCAGAGTGTTGGTGGTTGTCTGGCCAGGGGGCAGGAGGCTGGTGGGAGTCTGGCCAGGAATACTGGTGGAGGTCTGACTAGAGGGCAGGAGCAAGGTGCTGGTGAGTGTCTGGCGAGGGGAGGGGCCAGGGTGCTAGTGGGAATCTGGCCAGGAGAGAGGGGGCTGGTTAACAAGTAAGTACCTAGGGGTCTCCAGGGATGAGGATCTCTGGGGCAGGATCTGCAGATAGTGCTCAAATAAGCACACGTGTAGCTCCTTTAAGAAATCCAGCTGCTCCAGATCCTGCGCCACCATCTTAACCCTCCCCACCCTCCCACCTTCCCAGAGCACGGAAGGAAGACAAGAAAGAGCACGCTGTCGTGGGGAGGGGAGGAGCAGCATGTGCTTCCTGAGAAATCATATCTTGCATGGAGGTGCAGGATTTACCCCTCAAGCCGCAGGAAACCAGAGCTAGCTCCATTTTTGTGGGAAGCTATAGCGCCATTTCAGGCTCTGGTTAGGGATGGGGGGGACTAAAAGGGGGCTGGGAAAACTGCCTTGTGATCGACTGGTCAGTGACTTACAGCTTATCTGACTTACAGTGAGAGATAAGTACAAGGGAGCTCTACAGCCTAAGCTGAGAGCCTGCTGACTTTACAGCTCAAGCTGTAGACGCTCCTACATGTTGTGTAGCAGGTCCTTTTGACCACAGCCTTGCGCATATTGCCCATACTGCCACACAAAAGCCCCTCACAAGAAAAACACAGGCTGCTGAGGCGGATCCAGAGACAGAGCTTGAAGTCCCTTGAGTGCTCAGCATAGTTCTCAGTAAATGGAACTTAACTTGGCAAGCACACGGACCAGGGGCCTTCAAGCCTCAGTAAATGGAACTTAACTTGGCAAGCACCTGGGCCAAAAAGATAAGAGCAGGGACACAAGCTGTCCCATACACTAATTAACGAGCACTAAAAAAAACAGGACAAGATAGGAATAAGAGAAATGAGCTGTCATATACATCTGTTAACAAGCACCTGGAGCAGGGAAGCAAAAACAGCTAGCTTTCACATGTGCCAGTCATGTCTGCATCAGGCACTGACCACAATGCCCTGAGGCAGACATCATGTCACAAGGAAGGAACCCTAATATGGTACCGGATATCAAATAACCCTAATATGGTACCGGATGTCAAAATTATAGTATAAAGCACCCTGAGCCCTAAGCTTCGGGAGGTTCCGTATCAAGATAGAAGGCACGTATCGTCCAGCCTGGCTAAGGGGTTGATCACCCAAGGCCACCTCCCACCCACTGAATCATGAAAGGGTGTACGAATCCAGAGCATGCTATGTGTTGTTTTGTGTCTGTGTATCGTAATTGTTACTCGTCTTGTGAGTATTGCTTACTATATTGTATTAACCATTTCCTATTTAGAGGTTAAGTATATGTAGATTAATGACTAACTCCACCAGCTGTTCAAAGATAATCATAGAAGGATTGGCTATGGGAGGAGTTTTTATTATTGCTGTATTGGTTGTATTTGTTATACAGGCAGTCCCCGGGTTACGTACAAGATAGGGACTGTAGGTTTGTTCTTAAGTTGAATTTGTATGTAAGTCGGAACTGGTACATATTGTAGGAGAAACTCTAGCCAAACATTTCTCCAGAGCTCAGTTTTATTCTCCCACACCTCACTTCCCTCAGTCCTTTATGCTCAAGCTGAGGTGTCTGCTGAGAAAAGCCGCTCCGCGTCTCCCTGGTCTGCTGGGGCGGGCGCTAGCTTCGCGTCTCCCTGGTCTGCTGGGGGGAAGCAGGTAGTGCGGGGTTGCCTCACCCCGTTTGTAAGTAGGGATCCGATGTAAGTCGGATCCATGTAACCCGGGGACTGCCTGTATTCTTTTTTTGCATGCTGTGCTGTCTAAGATGAATTAGAGACAGCGATTTAATATAATCAAATTAAGTTTGTAATTGGTTAAGTGCATTTAAGTCTCAGGCTTTCCTCCTTCGCAGCCCCAGTCCCTCACCACAAATGCCACCCCCCTACATAATCTTCAAACCTCTAGTTCATCACTACACTAAGCTCCAGAGGTCCTTTGTTCAAAACTGCCTTATGGTGGTTACAATGAGTCAATATAGTCTATCTTTCACCTATTTTCCTGTCCTGTAAGCTTGCAGGTACCTCTATCATCCATTCTCCTTCATAGTCAGAAAGACCTTGCTTGTGCACAGCAATCCCAGTATTTCCAGCACTGAAAAACTTTGGGTTAGACTTCAAAAAAATGTTTTTAAGGTTATGTTGTGGGTTTTGGTCTGTCTTTTGATTTTTAAACCTACTACACTGTTGCCAGCTTTATGGAGTAGGGTGACTTTGGCTCCTGCTGTAGGGGCTCTCATTGGCTGCCATGGGGCTTGCAACTTCTTACCAAACCCAAATATTATAAGTAATTAATTAGGTGCCCCTTTTAGCCTCACTTCTGCACATCCCAGTCATAAATTAGCAAAATCCAGATTATAGTGACTTCAGAAGCAAAATTTCCATTGATTTGAATTGGACAAAAATTTGGTCCATTACAGGTGTAATTTGAGGGTGAAATCAATATTTCCAAGGCAGAAGCCTGGGTCACTCGGTAACTCAATAAAAACTCTTTAGTGGCAGTCTTTCAGTCCCTTTCCTTCAGAGTGGGTGCCACACATAAACCAGGTCCTTTCCTCTGACTGGCAGGACTGGAAAATGGGCAGTGCAGGGGAAACCTTCAGGAGCTTATCTACTCCCTTTAGTAATCAGTGATCTGTAGACCAACCATCACACCTACTCTACCATATCATGAGGAAGCAGCAACAGAACACAATCATAACCACCATTTCCACTTCTCCACTGACTGAGCAAGGAAATGCCTATATACTCCCCAGCAGGCAGTCTTGTGACTCAGTCAGCTGGGCCCTTTCCTAGCTAAATGTGGTGACCCTAACAGTCTGAAACACATGTTCTTAAAAAGGCCCGCCCTTTGGAACAGAGCAATCTGTCCCAAGCTCTGGGCTACTTTGAGTTTAGAGGCCTCAGCCCAGCCCCAGTTCCAACCCCAGGTCGTATCTAACTTCTCATCCATAGGGTCATACTAAAACGAAAAGAATATATCAACAGGAACACTTGAGACATTTATTTATTAACAAGTCATTATACCAATTATTGAAGAAAAATCTAATTTACATGCAGCATCACTATTAATGTTAAGCATCACGAGCCCATTCAAATGCTCTTGTACCATTGTAGAACGATGATAGTTCTTTACTTGTTTTAACACAATGAATGTGCATTCACCCAAAGCCACTGATGCAGGCAGAATGACAAAAATACATAATGCAGTTGTGACAGTAGGAAATGCAGTCAACAGGGCAAGATTGAATATTTCTGGAAGCAGTTCTTTTGGCTTGCAGTCTGATTTAAAATTGGTGGAATGTATGTGTTGCAGGAATACGATCTCATCACAGAGATCTCTTGAAATTTTACTGTTGTACCTTTGTTGAAACTGTTCAGGTGCTAAATACAGATCTTTATCACTTAGTTCTATGAAATCCTAAAGGAATCGAAAAAGGGCACAAATTTGTTGCAGTGATACAAAGCAATGTGTAATACCAGATTTGATGGAGTCAAAAATAAAAAAAAATTGACTCGATAGTTCCTTTCTGCATCAGACTGAGATGTTAGGTTGCAACTCGTGGAAAACTCAGGATACGTCTACACTGCAACACTGTTTTGAAATAACTAGCTCTATTCTGAAATAACATAGGGTATGTCTACACTACAGCGATATTTCGAAATATCTTATTTTGAAATACTTAATTTGAAATAAGTTATTTCAAAATAATATGTCTACACACAAAATGCATTTCGAAATAGCGTTTTGCTACTTCAAAATAGCATGTCCACACTGAGTGGACGCTGAATCGCATTTAAGGCTAGCTGGAACCAGGTCCGGCAGGACATCAGGTCAGGAGTTACTTTGTGTGGCTGCTGCCTGAGGCTATCTGAGGCCTGTGATTAAAGGGACCCCACTCCCACTCTCCCCCCCCCCAAACAGCCAGTTCTCAGGTTTCCCTGCTTGCTTACCTACCTCGATGAGGGACAGCAAAGCATTTTGTCTCTGCATGCTCTGGTTGCCCTTACTCGGGATGCCACAGCACTCTGCAACATGGAGCCAGAGCTGCCCCTGAGCACTCTGGTGCTTCTCATGGACGCGTTGCTGTGAGCATGGCTGCACTTTCTACAGGCTGCCATCTGGGAGGTCCTTCGGGGAGCTGTCAGATTCCAGGATACCCTGCGGGAGAGCTTCCACCCTGAGGAGCCTCCCTGGTCTGCCCTATGGGGGCTTGTGCCTCATTCCTCCCTCACGTCCTTCCACTTACCCCTCCCTATCCCCCCTTCCTAATGTCAAATAAAATACATGTATTTTCATTAACAAAAACTCTATTTAACAAAACAGGGGGAGGGGGATGAAACTCGGGTGAGACTGGGGAAAGGAGGCAGGAGAGGGAAGAAGAGAGGGTGTGGGAGGGGGAAACCTGGGAGGAGGGAGCTGGAAGGGGGAAGCAAGGGGAAGAAGGGGGAGGGAAAGCTCAGGGCTCAGGGTTGGGGGTCTCGCCGGACCAACTTGATTTTCATGTGAACCTGCTCCTGGGTTCACATGTGGCCGTTAGTGGCCAGGCTGGCAGCTATCCTGCCATAGATGGCCGCATTCCTCCATCTAGTGTGGAGATCATGGATGTTGGGGGCATCCCCCCCGAACCTGAATAAGGTCCATGATCTCCACCCTTGACCAAGAAGGTGCCCGCCTTCTCTGTGCCCTGGTAGGCTCCTGGGAGCTGGCAGATTGCTCCTGGGGAGCAGTGGAGGGCTGGCTGCCAGTGGCTTGCTGGCTCATGTTTTGGGCCCACTGGGTCAGGGGCAGTGACTGCTGGTTCAAGGCTGGCAGGCTTGGAGCTGGCACAGGCACTGTGGCCAGAGTCTACACTTTAAGGGCTCTGGAGAGGGGGGGAGGGAGAGGAGTGTACTTGGTTGAGGCTGGCGTGGCCACCAGGGCACTCTGGGGCGGGCTGGAGGCCCCCTATTTCGAAATAAGTATCTACACAGCACTTAGTTCGAAATAGCTATTTTGAATTTGGTGTTATTCCTTGTGGAATGAGGTTTACCAAATTCAAAATAAGCTCTCCGCTATTTTGAATTAATTTCGAAATAGCGGTTTGACTGTGTAGACGCTGGTAAAGTTATTTTGAAATAACGGCTGTTATTTCAAAATAACTTTGCTGTGTAGACATACCCTAACTCTGCATCTACACAGCAGGCAGTTATTTCGGAATAGTGTCAAAATACTGTCAAACTGGAATCTTTCCAACTCCTGTAACCCTCATTTACAAAGAGTAAGGGAAGTTGGTGGAAGAGTGCTATATTTTGAAATAAGTGCTGTGTAGATGTTCCCTATTTCAAAATAAGCTATTTCGAAATGAGATACACAATTGGTGGAGCTCAATTTGTGTAGTTTATTTCGAGTTAAGCCCTGCAGTATAGACATACCCTCAGATGAAATATCAATACCCTGTACTACAGATTTAGACTCAGAAAGGATTGTGTCTCATTGATCACGAATCTTTTGAATATCTTTAAAAAGTCATTCAATGTTATACCTCTCAACATTTAAGGTAACATTGTGTGCTTCAATTATAAAATTAGTTTTGTGGATCATTTTTAGCAGCTTCATCCACATGGACAACATTAAAATGCGTTCAAATTTGGATGTATAATTCTGAATGGACTTATGCTCAGTGTGAGTCTGTGCTGTGAGAGTAAGAGATTCAAACTCACTTAAAGCTAATCATCTTGTTGTTGACATACCGTGAAGGAAAACAGATACTGCTTCAGAATTTTCCACTGTCGAGGACTGCTACTGAATGAGTTGTACAATTGCTGGATTGTTCCAAAGTATGTGATTGCTTCCTTTCATGATTCAGCACAATCAATGCTGACAAGATTTAGTGTGTCGTTGCCATAACTAGAAAAAATACAGTTTGGATTTTACTCAAGAAGGACTGCTTGTAATCCTTTGCAATTCAAAGTCATATAGGATCCATTGTCATAGGCTTGGCTAATGAAGATTTGAAAATTTAATTTGAAGCCTTCCAGAATTTCTACTACACGAGCAAGTGATTTCTTTTCCAGGTTTTTTTTTGTGAAATTATCTAACAAAATGAATCATTCTTCAATTGAAACCTCTGAACTTCCTACATTTTTAAAATATCGAACAAACAAGGTAGTCTGTTCTTTATGAGAACAGTCTGGAGTTGCAACAATAATAATCAAAAAGTACTTTGCATGTCCAATAAGAAGTCCTGTGGCACCTTCTAGACTAACAGATTTATTGGAGCATAAGCTTTTGCGGGCATGTTGTATCTTTTCAAGAACTGTTGTTTGCACAAATGTCCTACATAGCTCAATAAATTCGTTTTGCATTCTGGTAGATAATGGACTTGCATTTGTTTTCCACTCTCTTGTGATTCACAAACATGATTAACATGGCCTGATAAAAGTGGGTCATACTTGCTAAGAAGCTCAAGTATACCAAGAAAGTTTCTGTTCGTAGGATCACCGATATGTTGACTGTAACCAAATAAAGCCAATCCTCATCCAAAAAAACAAAGAATGACATTCATAATGCACTCAAGACTTTTTTCCAGTTATCAGTTTCTGTGTTTATTTCACTGAGGAGTAAGTTTTCAATTGAACTGTCAGCTAGTGCTGCTCCAGTAGCTGATTTCCATCTAACATAGTTATCCTTATGTGATATTGAAGTCTCATGTGCAGATATTCAGTCTTTCAACTTCTTCCAACCTCTACTGATGCTCCAACCAGATGGATCAGACAGTACTGATGCATTTGAAGTATTGCTGTTAAAAATGACACAGGGCACAGTACAGAGCCTGCTTTTCCATGCTACAGCAGAAGCCATCTCTTGTGTAGATCTTTCCATTTGGAAGAGTTTTTGTCAGCATACGAATAGGAAAAGCATTTTCAGCAGCTTTTGGTATATTATATGATATATTATATGGAATCTGAAAAAACTGCATTTGAGCAATATAGTTCTTATCAAGAAGTCTAATATCAGGTTCTGATGCCACTGTTGTTATACAGTGTCCTGTGTTAGTCATAAGTTCTTGCTTTTGCTGCGTAGCACCTGCAAGGTCCTCATTTTCTGCCTGCACAGTCTCTAAATCAAGCCTAGATTCTGCATGTATCAGTACTGTAGGCATATCTGTGTCTTGATTAATGACCTCCTCACTTTGAGGCTGTGGCACTGAAATGTCATTTGTGGGTACAAAGTTTGCATCATCAGAACTGGAAGTGTCACTGTCAGTATGGTCAGTGTCTAATGGCTGAGGAGTCTTTTTCTATAAGAAATGATGTTATTGGCTTTAAACTCCTAACTGCTGCCTCACTCAGTTTCTTTCACGGTCTCTTACTTGCACCACTTTCAAATCTGCTTCATTTTTATAAAGGGATTCTTTTAAAACAGTAACACACAATAAATTAATTCACTAAAGGCTATTGGTTATACAAAATTGTAATTGTATATACTAAGCAATTAATATTATATAATAATGGTTTGAGGGTGTTATTTCCTATGGCCAGTATAGCCTTATTTCGAAGTCTTCAAATTTCATCTGCTAACATGTTCCTGTTATTAAATTCCTCTAATAACTGGTGCATTATTATGAATATGAATATGCAGTGATTGCCAGATTAAAGTTTATTAAACAACTAGAATTAAAAGTTTATTATCACAAAAAAGCCTTTAAAAGTGAATCTAAAACTGAATGAAGAGGTAGCTTACAGCTGAGCCTCAGATGGTTATTGTATACGAAGACACACAAGAAAAAACAGGAATACAAAAATCTCCTATGCAGAGATAAACATCTTATTTAAAGGTTAAACTTACTCTAAGACCAAGCAAAATAACTTAACAGTAACAGAATTAATTATGATTTTCAAAACCCCTAAATTATGCAAAGACTATAAACAGAATTTAATAATGTAGAATCACTAATCACAGAAGCTACTCCAGTCTCCAGTCACACAAATGAAAACTTGGATATGACTGAAAAATTGGTGAAGGCCCGAGGTCCAACAATGATTTAAATCAATTTTTTGCAGGTATATATATATATATATAGCTTCTTTCGTTGTCTCTGTTATAACTGCAATGTGTATAATAAATGGAAGTGACTTGGTAGAAAAATGTCAAAAATTGAGGCCCTTTTGTCTCCTGAAGCCTGGGCCAAATGCCCCCCCCCCCGATAGAACCTGATCTGGCCCCAAACTCTACTGTCCGGAAAGGTGAAGCCTGCCTTGTTATACACGTCAAACTGCTATTTGTTAAGGAATGTGTTCTGTGCTGTGTACTCATTAACAGGACAAAGCAAATAACTTGGTCTGGATTATGTGATAAAAGAAAAAAGTCATCATATATATGATATCATCACTGTCTTTTATTAAATAGAAAAATAGCATCAGTATATTAACTTTTAAAATAACTTACAAACCATGTTTAGCCAAGAAAATAAATGGATTGCATGCTATCAAATACTTTCAACGGCTTCTAACATTCAGAAAACAGACTCTGAAGCTTTATGATCAAGAATATTTCAGAGAAACAGCTGTTACATTATTTTATTGCTTACCAATAAACTACACAAATCTTTCTCATATCTGGTCAATAAGTCAACCTCATTAGGACACCTTCCTGAGAAAATGTCATTAAAATGGTACAAAATGATTCCAAATGATTTTAATTTGATAACATTTTAGTCTTAGTTTGTCTATTTTTATAAACCTCACTCACCTGTCTTTATAATTAGCTTAATGTTCGATCTAGATTAAGTTTTTGTTCCTGTTCTCAAACACTGCAAGTAAATAGCTACTAAAAATTGAATTTGACAGATGCACATAATTTCTAATAAACCAGACAAAACAATTCATGCTGGAACACGTATTAATTAGTACGCACATATTTACTTCCATACAGGGCCCTTAAGTTAAATGAAGTCTCAGTACTGTTCCTGTAGTCTTGTTATTCTAATATTTTATTGCTGGTAACATGAAAAATATGGAAACCCCAGAAAATTAATATAATAATTTCATATGAAAGAGATGGCCTAATGTTTTAGTTGTTGGTGGCTAATGCTTCAAAGGCCAGATTTTCATCTGGTGTTGTGTATATGGAGTTATGCCTGTTTACACTGGCTGAAGATCTAGTCTCAAAAGCCACATAAATTTTAAACATTTATAAAATTCACCCCAGATAAGAGGACACTTCAAATGTTTTGTATAGAATTAGAACAAACTTGCATTTGTACTAAGTAACCCTGAGCCTAGCAGAAACACTTTTGATAAATGTGCACACAATTATACTGTTTTGTTATTTTCATAAAGATTTTACTCTGACATTGAATATATTTTGCTTTTGCCAGAAATATATTTAAGTGTTTTTTTTCTTTAAAAGGTCATTTTTTTATAACTGTGCAGCCTAGGAAAACAGGAATTACCTTACAGGCTATCAATAGAGATCTATTTAGCCTGGTATCTAGTCTCCCGTGCCAGATGTTTCAGAGGAAATTGCATTTAATTGCACAATAATATAGCCATAATCAGAGGTGATCATCACCTAGCTGACCCTAGCTGGTTAACACTTTATGTCCCGAAGCATGGAAATTTAAAGCCCTTATAATTTTATCCCATTTAGTGCAACTATTATTTATGTAAAAGTCTAATAATTTTTCTTCTTACTAAACTATTTGCCTGGCTAATATGTGGGAGAAAGTTCTCTGGGTTAACTACACATTGCGTAAGAAGCATGCTATTTCCTTCTATTTGCTTTCAATTTTTGCCTTTTAATTTCAATTAGTGCTCCTTTGTTCTTCTATGGGAATTTCCATGACTGGGTCTTCTACAATATTTTCTTAATTAATTTACAGACCTCTCTGATACCTCTTTTCACTATTCTCCAGTCTAAACTGTGGTCCTAAGGCACTGCATTTTTATATAAACAAAATTCATACTGATTCAGTAAGTGGGATCTGTAATTACACATTTTAAGCTCTCATTGACTCTCTTTGTACTGAAGTCATTTTCATTGTCCTTCTTTGGTATCTGGACAATTTGATTTCTGCCTCTAATGTTCTTTTTGACATGCCGTGAGAAAAATATAACTGAATAATCACCATAAAGTTATATCACTGATCTATAAAATGCAATAACAATAATGTCTGTATTAACATGTATAGTCTTTTTTCATATAGTTCAGCATCTTAAACATTCTTTTGACCTATGTAGCACACTGCAGATTTCTTCATTTAACTGCACACAATCACATAGAGCTTGACTGTTCACATACAATTAAGAACTTATTGTGGATAATATAATATTTTCTCTTTAATGTACAGTACATTGCACTTGATTGTAGTGAATTTTATCTGCTACCATGTTTCCTACTAGCCCAGTGCTTCTGGAGTTACTTAAAATACTCCAACAGCCAGACTGTCGCAGGTGGCACAGATGTGCAAGGGGAATGGCAAGGGCAAAACAAACCTCTCTATTCTTTCAAGGACTCTCATGAGGTGAGCCAAACTTGCTCTGTTGGCTACTTCTAGACTGCAGGAATTTGTCAGCAGAGGCAATGCAAACGAAGTGTTCATTAGCAGGGCTCGACAATTAGGGCAATTACTCCCTTATGCCTCCTGCAAGGAGGTTACAGGATCTGTCGAAAAAGCCTTTCTTTCTCAACAGATCCCCCTCTAGACTGCCACTTTTTGCCGACAAAGTGCTGAGTTGGCAAAACGCGGCAGCCATTTTTATGCAAATAAGCATGGGATATTTAAATCCCTGACTCATTTGCAATGTCGACCTACCTAATCTGCATCCCTCTGCCGACAAAGGGATGCAGTCTAGAGGGATGCAGTCTAGACATACCCTCACAGAGAAGATTTCATGGAAGAGATCCTATCCTGCTTGGGCAGCACATGCACTCTTTCACATTATCTCACCAATGTGTCCCAGCTCTCTTTTGCAGGAAATAATCATCTCTATTGTAGAGAGAAGAATTTTAACCTCACCAAAGTCAGGCCAAAGTCAGATCTGATGTAAACAGAGTGAATTCATCTGCTATGAATTTGGTGCCATGCCTATTTAATATATGACTTCTCTGTTGAGACTGGGGCACAGTTACATTAAAGGTGATGGCTGTATAATAGGAGGTGATTGCCCAAACCTCCCACAGCATTCAGTGTGAATTTAGTATGCTCCACTCCACACAGAAGGGGCACTGAAGAAAATGCAGAAATGTGCCCTTCTTCCGTAACCAGCATTACTGGTGTAATTTTACATTAGGTGGTTTGGCACAAAGAATGCTTACCCCTTAAAGGAAAACTGCAAAGTAATTTAATGAATTACAGTGACATCTAAACTCTACAGGCTTTTTTGTGCACCTACTGAAGTCAATGGTAAAACTTTCATTGATTTTCAATGAAAGTTATAGTGAGTCCTGAGGCCCTAATTCAGCAAAGAAGTGAAGCACACGCTTAAAAAGTTCAACATGCGCCTGAGTACTTTGCTGAACTGGGACCTCAGTTATTAATTATAATTAGAAGTTCAGAATAATTAACAATCCAGAAGAGTCTGCCATCTTAACCGTATTCATTGCAACCCCTTCAGAATGGATGGGAAAGTACGATCCTCAAGGGTCACTATCAGCTACATTTAATTATTTTATGGTCGTTTTAGGGCTACTTTATTGGCAGAAAAGGATAATGGATTTTACTTCTCCACAGCTGTGGGGGCAAGATTCTCAAACTGCCTCCCCTAAACATACCCACAAAACTGTCTGAGAGTTGCTATTTGCTAGTGACCTAGTATGTGTACATACCTGAATGATGATCTCCCTCCTCAAGCTTAACGGGGGAGGGGGCGAAACATAATAGGAGTTGACAATACTCACTGGCTAGGAGGGAATAGCTGCCTACAGCTACCCGGTACAAAATGGCAGCTTTTGGTGTAGAGCTGCTAGTCATTCCCTACTAACTAACAAGAGCATGACTTACACAACATCGATGTCAGCAATGACTAGATTAGTACAGAGGAAGGCGTATTTGGGCAAGTGCCTGCATTCCCATCTTTCTGTGAGGAAGGGAGATGTCATTTTCAAAATTACCTAGGCAATTCAGGAGGCAAAGTCATTTTCAAAAGTGACTGGGGCACTTCAGACCCTGAGTGCCATTAGCTTTCAATGACACTTAGGCTACTGAGCCACTTTGGTGCTTTGGAAATTTTACTCTGAAGCTGGTGCCTGGTTTGTTTGAGAAAGTTACATCCTTTGCTTTGATGTTAGGCTTCCACAATAAAAATTAAAATGCTTTTCAGACACCAACTGCTCAAAGTATTTAATGTTCACCTGCCTTGCAGGATTACTAGATCTATGTCTACAAGGGGGACTTTTGCTTGCACATTTCAGGAAGGCACTTCTGAGCTAAATTTTACTCTAATTCACACCCTGTTCTACCTCATCGACTGTAAGGGGATAACAGGAATTTTCATTAGGATGTCATAAATGTAACTAAGAGTGAGCTGTGGGCTCTGCTGATGGCCCTGTGCACCAGTTTCTGCTGCCACTGCCAGCACCACACACCAAGTTCCAGCCCCCACATCTGGGTTCCCATCCGCCACTCCCTATGTCAAGATCCCAGCTGCCGACCTGGTATGCTGCTGGGGCTTTGTTCCTGGCTTCAGATGGAGCAGGTGTTGGACACAGGTAAGGAGGCTGGCATTCAGCACCCCCGCTCTTTAAAATGTCCTCCCTCCATAGCTCCATTTAGGACTAAGGACTCCTTAAGCTAAGTGTTGTTTACATACTGCTGCCATGTATCAGAACAAATGTATTCACATTCATGAAGCCTAAGGGACAAACACGTACAGTATATTGAAATACTATCAAGACAATGCATTTTATACATTTAATAAATATTGAACTCTCCCAGGTACTGTGACTAATCAAAGCAGTTTACCGTTAACAGGTGTTCGTTGAACTTTCCTTGTGATGTGTATTTAGCAATGAATCAAAGGACATTTGTATCCTCGTTTCTTTTCCTTGTGAGTGATCTGACACATATAACACACACCATTAAACTTCCCCAAAATAATCCTTAGAATGTTGCTTTTAAAAAAATCTGAACTTAATTTAAAAATTGTCAGTGATGGAGAATCCTCTACAACACTTAGTAAGTTGTTCCAATGATTAATTACTCTATTAAAATGTACTCCTTCTGTTCAGTCTGAATTTGTTGAGCTTCAACTTCTAGCTGATCACCTTATACCTTTCTCATCCCCTCACAGATCCATAGTTCAAAAAGACAATCAACAGTGTGAAGCCTCAAGGCCACTTACAGGCAAACAGTGTATTGAAAAAGCTTTTAGACACAAAAGGACATGGCTGTTCTCTCCTGCAATGCCCTTTCCAATCAGGTTAAAGAGTAGGGAGAGATAATTACACTTAAAACAACACTCAACAGGCAAAGTTAAATTAAACATTGATTATAAACATATTGTTGATGGAGAGCATTATTCTGTTCTGCTCTCGCATGACTTGTTTTAGGGATTTATCTTTAGACCGGAAATTGCTGATGGGTAGAATCATCCATGTATCCTCCAAAATACTTTCATAAAAACAGAAATCTCCTATTTGACATTTCCACTAAGTTTGTCATTCTTGCCAGCATTTAATGTGCAGTTATTTACCAAAAGAAGTGACACTGCAAAATGGCACTGTGGAGTTCCAAGTTTGGGTCTTAGTCAATGTTCCCTCTAATATTTTCCATCCATGTGTGGAATAATATTTTTATGTGCACTATGGCATGCGTGAATGTGCAACACCAGTAGAAACAAAAAACCTAGCTGTGGACACTCTGCTAATCAGCTGGGGAACATCTGAATCTCTCCTGACTGGCTGCACAAAATGCACATCTTACAGGGAATGATGGTCTCAGTGACTGTAGCTGACATGTGCAGGGTTTACAAGTAAAAATATTTTTTCCAAACAATCAGCTCGGGCAGCTCGCCCCAGCTGTCTGTGTGGGCCTTTCTGGCACATGCAACAGTCACAATGAGCTATGAGAAATTTTTCCAACACATCATTATTTAAATGAAAAATACATTTTCAGAACATTATATGCAAAATAAGTTGGAAAAAATGCATTAATAGTTTTGACTGAATTTTTGTAAGCATCTAGGCCCTGGACTACACTAAGAAATTATTTCAATATAACAAGCGGAGAGTCCATACTATTTTGAAATAAGGGGCTGGTTATTTCGAAACAGTGGTAGTATGGCTGCTTCACTGCTGCTGTTTTGAAATAACTACTCCCCAGAGTCATTCAAAGTAATTGCTCCCCAGTGCTTCCTGGGGCTCTAAGTTGAGGTAGCACATCCACACTAAGGGCATTAAGGACATTAAAGCCTGCAGCTTTCAAAATTGGGTGTATATCTTCTTTCAAAAGCTGCGGGCAGTCTAGACATGCCCTAAGAGAGCCTGCCTCCGACTAATTTTAAGGCTTCCCTGTAGTGTGAACACGCTATTTCAAAATAGTTATTTTGGGAGTTATTTTGAAATTTCCTACTGTAGACATGGCCTAAATATTTAATTTTGACCATTTCAAAACATTTTGTTTCAATATTTTGATTTGAAACAGGATTTCAATATCAAATTTGGACAATTTTTTTTAAACCCCTCAAAAATGAATGGGTAAAAAAAAAAACCACCTGAAACAGCTGAATTGGGAAGAAAAAAAACCATTTTGAGTCAATCAGAACATTTCAGCTTACTGGAACAAAACAAAATTTTTGCAGTTGACAGAAAAATAAAATTGGTTTGGTTAAAATCAAACCAGATACTTTGCTCAATTATTTGGATTGGCCCTCAAACTAAAAATTCCATTATTTGCTCAGCTCTAATCACTAGCAATAAAGATTTTTCAGTTGTAACTTATTGTCATTAACAATTCTGTTGATGGACCAGATAGAACAGAATCTACCCCACTCTGGTAGCAGCAGACATCAGTCAACGGACACGGACATCTGCCAAGTCACAGCATTATTTACATGGTGTAAACACTAAACTTTGCAAATAGGGTGATTTATTTCAGCTGTACTCTTAAATAGGTAAGTTTAAGTACCCCCAACTCAAGCCTAGGATATCCAAACAAGGGAATAGAGATGCTAGTGCAAATAGCAAAAAAGTTGATTGGAATAATAATAAAACCCTGACAAGATTAAAGGGATCCTAATTTAACAATGTTAGAACACTGCAACAGGCCTCACCCTGCCTTGCAAGTATTACCAGTTCTATGACATATGGGAGGGAGAAAAATCTTAGTGTCAACATGGAACAAGTTCTTGAGCCAAAGACAATTAATTACAAAATCACTACAAACTAAGGGTAAGTCTACACTTGCTCCCTATCTCGAGATAGGGATGCAAATGTAGCCGACCGAAATTGCTAATGAAGCAGGGATTTAAATATCCCGCGCTTTATTAGCATAATCTCGCCCACGCGCTATTCCAATCGCCAGTTGATTCGAACCAGGAAGTGTGCTCTCGGTTCGAACTAACATTACGCCTCATTTTTTGAGGAGTAACATTAGTTCGAACCAAGGGGTTTGATTCGAACTAATGCAGCCCAGAGCGTGCTTCCTGGTACGAATCAGCTGGCGATCGGAATAACGCGCCGGTGAGATTATGCTAATGAAGCGTGGGATATTTAAATCCCTGCTTCATTAGCAATTTCGATCGGCTATATTTGCATCCCTATCTCGAGATAGGGACAAGTGTAGACGTAACCCAAGAGATTAACACACAAAGGAAAAATACAGTAAGAATGCCATAGTGTTGCTCCTATTACAAGTGTGAAAGCATATTCAATTTCAAACAGACAATGGCTAAAAAACTGCTGTGGAAACAGCTACACAACCTATGCCAGAGATGCCACTTTCATATCATCATTTTTTTGACCACAACTATCCTGATAGAAGTAGACCACTCTTAGGCTATGTCTAGACTGCAGGCTTCTTTTGGAAGAAGTTTTCCAAAGAAATCTTCCGAAAAAACTTCTTCCGAAACAGTGTATCCACACCGCCAAAATGCATCGAAAAAGTGATCTGCTTTTTCAAAAGAGTGTCCACACCGAATGGACTCTATCTCACATTTCAGCTGTGTTTACTATGGGCGGAATGGTGACCAGGGCACCTGTGTTTTTTCCTCTTTCCTCTTCTATTGAAAGAACTCCCTCTTCCCCGTCCATACATGCCTTTTTCCGAAAAAGCTCTTTTGAAAAAGGCATTCTCCCTCGTAGAAAGAGGTTTACCAATGTCAGAAAAACCCCTCTGTTCTTTTGATCTTTTTTCAAAAGAACGTGATTGCAGTGTGGACATAAGTGAGGGTTTAAAAAAAAAAAAACTGCCGTTGAAAAAAACTCTGTAGTGTAGGCATACCCTTAAAATCAGCCAGACCTATGCTTTTATCTCACGATAGTAGTTTAGAAGACCTAAGTGATATGAAAAGACTGCTTTGATTTAAAAGACAGGTTTATCCCAGAACTAAACCCTATTGTTTTGTAGCCCAGACTTAGATCTCAAGATGTTTATGCTCCAGCGACGCTCATCAATAGGGAGTGAGCAGAGTCTATTTAGCATTTGAACAGCTACAAGTGAAGGCAAACCACAATGGCCAATACAGTTCTTTGCTTCTGCAAATGATTTTAAAGTAAATGTAGTTCTTTTGAAAGGTGCTGAAGGAAGAGCCCAACAGGAAAGCTCCCCTTGATTTCAGTGGGAGCAAAATTAGTTCCAGTCTAGTCAGAACCCAAAACTTCACTACACATGTGCAGACCCAGTGCAGGGTTCTACAGCTTTCCTACTGAAGGGCATAAAGCCCATTCTGGAGGAACTACATATAGGGGAATTTAGGCTGACTGACGCTTTCAATCCTTGCCTTCTGGAATAAAACTGCCAACAAGGATGCTAAGTAGGGAAAAGGACAGGGGCAGAGGCAGGTACACCTGTCTGCTATTAGACTGAGAACAAGCCTTCCCATTTACCACAGTGTCCAAATGTAAAGGACAGAGTAAAAATTCTGGTGTGGTAGCAAGGCCAGGATTGCAGTGTGGGGAGACAATGCACAGATACCATGCCCTCCTTAGCACAGCACTGGATTTCCAGCTCTAAAGGAGTTTCCTTCACAGCTGTAGACCAAGCTGGTTAGGGGTGGGGTAGGCAAAGACTGGTGATCTGCTGGATGTGCTGGTTCTCAGATCGACTTCTGCCCCAGTGCAGGTAATCTAGGGATTATGGCAGCTACTGGGTTCCTATAATGGCTAGAATGGTTCCATGTTCACTACATACACCGGTAGGGGATGAACCCTACTCTTTTAATCCCCCTTCCCGCACCTCCCTCCAGAGTTCAGTAGCTCACTACTCAGGGAGCAAACTGATTCCTGTGATTTGGGTTTAAATGTGAAACTTAAATATTCTGGTTCTTTATTTTTAACTGGAATTGACCATTCAGAAAACCGTTCCCTATCAGAAAGCAGGAGAACTCTGTTGTTAAATTCTTCATGTTAAAGTGATTTAGCAGCACAAAATAGAAACATGTCATTTTTGTTTTATTTTCTCCGCTGGCATAGTTTTCATTTCAGCTTAACAGAGAAATGTTAAGTATCTCTGGTGCAGACCACAAACATAACCTCTCTGTGTTGGATGCTTGCTTAAAGGACTGTGAAAGAGATACCTACTTATCAAGGCATTTCAATGATAAAAGTTTGAAAACTGGGCCACCTTGAATATGTCTCTCTTACAGCCTCTGCTCAGACATAAAAGCTGACTTAATAAAAAAGCCATAGAGAATCCTAAATAAGGAAACATATGAGACATAGAAAGTGAGGTTCTTTATTCTTCTCTTATGAAACTTTCTCTTTATAAAAAGACCATGGAGCAAACAAAAAGTTTTTATTTTAAATAAGTCCCATTGATATCTCACTCAAATCCTTGTAAACACATTTATCCTGCTAAGTTGCAAATAATTCCAGCTGAACAGAATTTGGTTAAAATATTTATAATAGAATGATAGAAAGCCAAAATAAAAAAAAATGGCTCATCTGTTCCATTTCCTATATTTACTTATGCTTTGTGTTGATTAGTTTAAATGTCTGACGTGGCAGGACTTCTCTCTGGTTTATGCGGTACAGTGGGCCTGTTGATATTACTCTCTGCTTTGCTGCAGCACACAAACTTCTGAGTACCTGGATCTACAACACCTCAGGGCTTCATTCTGCAAATTCAAATTATTTTTTCTCCATGCCTGGCCCTCCTTCCACTGAATAGCGATTTTTCCATCAGCTTTGATAGGAACAGGATCAGGCCCTTAACACCAATGGGTCTAACCATGTGAGTAATGGCTTTACAGGAATGGGACCTTTGCTCTTACAATTAAATGTAAACTTTCAGCTGGCAAGCATGAAGCAAGTGAGGGAAAAGAATGCAATTGAATATAAAGGCAATGCTACCAAAAGCAGATGGAAAAGGGGGAGCACATTCTTACTGTGCACTAAAGGAGTAGAATATAGTGATTTCTTTCAGACAGACCCTAAACACAGATATATTTAACAGTTTTTGCTGCCCAAATGAAAAGCAGCAGGTTAGTGATTCTCCACAACTTTAAATGTAACTTCCCAAATGAATTTTCACTCCTTGGAGAAGCCTGGTAATCTGTGCGGACTACTGGACTATAATTACGCTGACAAGAAATGGGAACTAAGGTCACTTTAACCGCTATGTTGCTATCTCAACAAAGACAGTGATATTTACAGACTGCATGTTCCCTCTGTACAGGCACAGAAGGTGAGGGAATCCAAAAATGAAGTTTCTTCCACCTTGAAATGAGCTTTCAAAAGGAATGTAATCAGCCTGCCTGAAAGCTCTCATCCCTCCTCTATTAGGGTACGTCTACACTACAGCACTAATTCGAACTAACTTAGTTTGAATTAGTTAATTCGAACTAAGCTAATTCGAATTAGCGCATCTAGACTTAAAAACTAGTTCGAATTAGCGTTTTGCTAATTCGAACTAGCATGTCCACACTGAGTGGACCCTGAACTGAGGTTAAGGATGGCCAGAAGCAGTGCCGGCAGGGCATCAGGTTAGGACTTAGAGCGTGGAGCTGCTGTCTCAGGCTGTGCTTAAAGGGATCCGACCCCCACCCCGGACAGACAGTTCTCAGGGGTTCCCCGCTTGCAAAGCAGTCCTGCCTTGGAGTGCCCTGAGTGCCCACACTCGGCACATCACAGCACTCGGCCATCAGCCCGGCTGCACTTGCCGCAGGCTGCCATCCGGAGGGGGGGGGTCAATCAAGGGGTTTCAGGAGAGTTTCCACCCCAAGGAGCCCGCAGAGCCAGCCCAGTACTCCCCATCGGGGGCTCGTACCCCATTTCTCCCTCACTTCCTTCCACTTACCCCTCCCTAGCCCCCCTTCCTGATGTACAAAAGAAAGGACATGTGTGTTCAAAAATAGAAACTCTCTTTATTGAACAAAACTCGGGGAGACTGGAAAAAGGAGGTGGGAGAGGGGAAGAGAGAGAGTGGGAGAGGGGAGGGCAACTAAAATGATCAGAGGTTTGGAACAGGTCCCATATGAAGAGAGGCTAAAGAGACTGGGACTTTTCAGCTTAGAAAAGAGGAGACTGAGGGGGGATATGATAGAGGTCTATAAAAGCATGAGTGGTGTGGAGAGGGTGCATAAAGAAAAGTTCTTCATTAGTTCCCATAATAGAAGGACTAAAGGATACCAAATGAAATGAATGGGTAGCAGGCTTCAAACTAACAACAGAAAGTTCTTCTTCACAAAGCAAATAGTCAACCTGTGGAACTCCTTGCCACAGGAGGCTGAGAAGGCTAGAACTATAACAGAGTTTAAAGAGAACTGAGATCAAGTCATGGAGGTTGGGTCCATGGAGTGCTATTAGCCAAGGGTTAGAAATGGTGTCCCTGGCCTCTGTTTGTGGAAGGCTAGAGATGGATGGCACGAGTCAAATGGCTTGGTCATTGTCTTCGGTCTATCCCCTCCAGGGTTCCTAGTGTTGGCCGCTGTCGGCAGACAGGCTACTGGGCTAGATCGACCTTTGGTCTGACCCAGTACGGCCATTCTAAGCTCAGGGCTCAGGGTCGGGGGTCTCACTGGACCACCTTGATTTTCATGCCATCCTGCTCCTGGGTGGCCAGGCTGGCAGCTATCTTGCCCTAGACGGCCACTTTCCTGTGCCTAGTGCGGAGGTCGTGGATGAGGTCCACAATGTCTGCACTAGACCAGGCGGACCCCCGCCTCTTGCGGACCTGGGCAGGCTCCCGGGAGCCGCCAGCCTGGTCCCAGGAAGAGGCGGAGGGCTGGGTGGCAGTGGGTGGCCGGCTCGAGCCGTCTCAGGTGCAGGGTCTGCTGGCTGGGTTCTGGCAGGCTTGCACCTGGCACAGGCACTGTAGCCAGCCCATGCCCCTTTAAGGGCTCCGGGACTGGGAGGGGGGCAGAAGAGTTTCCCTGGTAGTGTCCAGAGTGGCCACCAGGGCAAGCTGGGGAGGGCTAGCCTCCCACTAGTTCGAATTAAGTGGCTACACAGCCCTTAATTCGAACTAGTTAATTCGAACTAGGCGTTAGTCCTCGTAGAATGAGGTTTACCTAGTTCGAATTAAGTGCACTGCTAGTTCGAATTAAGTTCGAACTAGCGGTTTGCATGTGTAGCGTCTATCAAAGTTAATTCGAACTAACATCTGTTAGTTCGAATTAACTTTGTAGTGTAGACATACCCTAATGTGTTTCTCCCAGTGAATTAAATGTGAGAAATAAAATCATCCTGCACCTGATGGGTGGCTCCACCTTCTCCTTGCTATTAAATTTCTAGATAGTTCTAATGCAATTAAAATTGGAGGAGGGCAAGGTTAAGTGAATGAAACAGTAACCCATTGCTGCAGATGTTTTGGTCTACATGAAAGCTTCACTACAAAAGGCTTTTAAATAAATTGCTCCAGCACAGCAACACTTGAAAGTGCTGGCCCCACAATGTAGTCACATTTCTTAGGGACATGGCCAGGTCAATTTAGACTTAAAATATAAATTTTGCTGCAATTTTTCAATGTGCCTAGGACAATTAGTGATCCAACTCCCACTGAAAGTCAAGGAGACTTGGGCAACTAATTGACTTAAGTAGGAGTTAGATGCCTTTGAAAATTCAAATCCCCACCCTTTGTAAAAATAGAGTGAAATCCTCAAATGGTGTAAACCAGCTGAACTTCACTGCTACCTACTGATGCCAGAAGATCCAGGCCACAAAGTTTTATAAAACCTATGATCAATTGAAAAATGTCAAAGAACTATTATTTGGTTAATTCCAGTGTAATTTTTGTTGTTGTTGTTTGTTTTTGGTGTTCAGTGTGTCTAACCTTTACATCCCAGCACTATGCTAGAGTTCAAGAGCCAAAGTATGAAAAACCAGACATTAGCTAGTATTATTTTCACTCCCCAACCTGAGTGAACTGCAAAAACTAAACTACCAGAATAACAATTAAATGTAAATAAGAGTTAAATCTCTTTTGGCACGTCTATACAGTAGGACCAAGGCCAAAATAAGCTACACAACTTAAGCTACATCAATTGCATAGCTTAAGTCGAAATAGCTTATTTCAGCTTTTGGAGCTATCTACACAGCAGGTAGTCTGAAAAAGAGCACTCTTCCTCCAACTTCCCTTACTCCTCGTACATTGAGGGTTTTAGAAGTCAAAGTAAGAAGTCCTTCAGCTCAACATTATGTTGACATTATGTTGAAATAACTGCTTGTTGTGTGGATGCAGACTATGTTATTTTGGAATAATGTCAGTTCACTGTGTAATTCATTGCCTTCAGTCATGCTACATATGGTCTCAAGACCTGACAACTGCAGGACCAACACCTCATTTTTCCAAGGTTCTCTTAAATAGCACATCTATTACAAAATATATATACATGATCCAAATCCTGTTCTTCTCAGTGCAAATCCACTGCAGCAATGGAGAAGCACAAATGTAAATGAGAGCTGAATTTTGACCTATGGGCTGAGACATCCAAAGCTAAGTAAGGTCTACACAGTAGCGTTATTTTGAAATAACAGGCTTCTTAGTCTGACTTAGTCAGTAACCATCATTTAATGAGGAGTAAGGGAAGTTGAAAGGAGAGTGTTCTTCCTTCAACTCCTGAAATGTAGACAACGCCAAAAGCCAAATTAAGGTACTTCGATTTCAGCAACGCAATTAAGGTAGCTGAAGTTGCATATCTTAACTTGACTTTAGCCCACAGTGTAGACATACCCTCAACTGTTTACGTGCCCAATTCCCATTAAAATTAAAAGGAATAAGGTATCTAAATCTGCTATGTAGCTTTGAAAATCACAGCCATGGTTATTAACCTGAGTGTGTCCATTTATCTTCCCATTGCTATTTTAAAATGGCATTTACCTCAAAATACTCTCTAGTAGCCTAGAAACTATTTGGCTCGAAAGAGAGGCATTTGGCACCTCTATGCTAAGATACAGGCTTTGGCACATTGATGCTAATGTTTGCAAGCAATTCTAAGCCCTCACTATTACCATGGTGAAATGTGAATATGCCTTGTTTGAGCTGAGGATGTCTCAGTCCCAGGGTATTGTGTAACAATTATTCCAGTATCACTGAAATGGGGCCTGAGCTTTTTTCAATTCCCAGAATTTCATCTGTTCATAGATGTTTTCTCTAACAATCCTTCTCTTCTTAGAATCAGACATTCCAACAACCATTGTTCAGCAAGTCTCCTAAAGGTTAGGAAACAGCATGCTACACCAGCATGAAGTGGAACACATAGTAAAGGCCCTAGTCCTTCATCTCTGAGATCTGGATTCTAATCTGGACTGGGGTTACTAGATAAAAATGGCTGTGATAGTCTTATCTAAATACACAGGGGACATGTGATCAGATCATAACCACTATAAAATTAATTGCAACTGCTCATAAGAAGCCCCTGCCTGAGATAGCACAGGAAAGTGAAATTCAGGATTGGTATATAATGGCAGAGCTACAGTGTATGGAAAAGTTTATGCAGAACTGTTCTACTCTATTTCTAACTCTAGACTGAATCATAGAATATTGAAACGGGACAGTACCTTGAGAGTCTAGTCCCCTCACTCAAGGCAGGACCAAATACCAAATAGATCATTCAGGAATAACCTACTCTTAAAAATCTCCAATGATGGAGATTCCACAACCCCTATAGGCAATTTATTCCAATATTTAACCACCACCCTGACAGTTAGGAAGTTTTTCCTACTGTCCAACCTAAACCTCCCTTGCCGAGACTTATGCCCGTTGTTTGTTGTCCTATTCTCAGAGGCTAAGGAGAATAATTTATCTCCCTCCTCCTTTGAACAACCTTTTAGGTACTTGAAATTTGTTCTCGTGTTCCCATTCCAATGACTGGTTGGGGGAACAGTCAGCATAGTTTTTATAAAGGGAAACCATGATTCATCAATGTATTACAATTCCATGCTAGGGCAGCAAATATGTGGACAAAGATATTTCAAGGATATAATACAGTATTCTTCTATTTTCAGAAAGCCTTTGACAAGGCCTCTCTCCAAAAGCCCTTAAGCAAAGTAAGCAGCAGTCATAGGATATGAGGGAAGGCCCTTTCATGGATCAGAAACTGTTTAAAAGACAGGAAACAAACAGTAGGAAAAAATGGCAAAAATGGAGCAAGGTAAATAGAGAACTGTACTGGGACCAGAGTTGTTCAACATATTCATTAATGATCTGGGAAAAGGTTAAACGGTGTGGTTGCAAATTTGCAGATGATACAAAACTGCTCAAGATAGCAGACTGCAAACAGTTACAAAAGGATCTTGAAAGAGTGGGTCATTAGGCAACACAATTGCACATGAAATTCAGTGTCGATAAATGAAAACTGATGAGCATTGGGAAACATAATCCTAGTTATACCTACAAAATGACAGGATCTAAATTAGCTGTTACTACTCAAGAAAGAGATCTTGTAAATAGTTCTCTGAAAACATCCACTCAATGTGCAGTAGCAGTCTAATAAGCTAACAAATTGTTAGGAACCATTAGGAAAAGGTCAGATAATGAGACAGAAAATGTAATAATGCCACTGCATAAACTCGATATGCCCACATCTTGAATACTGCATGCAGTTCTGTTTGCCCCGTCTCAAAAAAAGGTTAGAACTGGAAAAAGTACAGAGCAAGGCAAGAAAAATAATTAAGGATATGAAATAGCTTCCATACGAGGAAAGATTTAAAAGACTGAGGTTTTCCACCTTGGCAAAAAGATGACTAAGAACAGATATGATAGCAATCTATAAAATCATGAATGGTGTGGAGAAAAAGTATTATTTGCCCCTCCACATAACACAAGAACCAGGGCTCACCCAATGAAATTATTAGGCAGAAGTGTTAAAAGAAACAATAGAAGTTCTTCACACAATATGGTCAACCTGTGGAATTTATTGTCAGTGGATGATGTGAAGGCCCAAACTATTGCAGGGTTCAAAAAATAATTAGGTAACTTCATGGAGAACAGGTCCATCAATAGCTATTGGCCAAGATGGTCAGGGATGCTAAACTATGCTCTGTGTATCCTTAGCCAGAAACTGGGAGTTGTCAACCAGGGATAAATCACTCGATGACTGCCTGTTCTGTTTTTCCCCTCAGAGCACCTGGCACTGGCCACTGTTAGAAAACAGGATACTGGGCTAGATCAGTGTTTCTCAACTTTTTTTTTATAAAGTACCCCTTTTAAAAAATAAATAAATAAATGAATAAATAAATACAATGGAATCATAGAACACTAGGACTGGAAGGACCAAATACTGTCTAGACCATCCCTGATAGACATTTATCTAACTTACTCTTAAATATCTCCAGAGATGGAGATTCCACAACCTCCCTGGGCAATTTAGTCCAGTGTTTGACTACCATGACAGTTAGGACCTTTTTCCTAATGTCCAACCTAAACGTCCCTTGCTGCAGTTTAAGCCCATTGCTTCTTGTTCTATCCTCAGAGGCCAAGATGAACAAGTGTTCTCTCTCCTCATGACACCCTTTTAGATACCTGAAAACTGCTATCATGTCCCCCCTCAGTCTTCTCTTTTCTAAACTAAACAAACCCAGTTCGTTAAGTCTTCCTTTATAGGTCATGTTCTCTAGACCTTTAATCATTCTTGTTGCTCTTCTCTGGGTACTGGGGGTACTTACATATATAGGTACCCCCAGTACCTACAGTTTTCAGATACACACATTTTTTTTCTACCATTGCAACTCATTTGTTTAAACAACTTTATCGTAGCTGGGCAGGCGATGAAATGTTTGTGTGTAAAAGTACAAAAAGAATAAAGTGCTGTAAAACTTAAAACAAAAATTCAGTTTTCTCCAAATTTCAGTTGTGTTGACGTACCCCCCCAGACTTCTCTTGAGTACCCCTAAGGGTACTTGTACCACTGGTTGAGAAACACTGGGTTTGATGGACCATTGATCGGACCAGTATAGACCTTCTTCTGTGTTGTTAGTGCCTTGCTTTAATGACCATTATATTTTCTCATTATTTTTTAATGATGGTAAATGTTCTTTTTTGACAGTGAATAACAGGAGCTTAGCATCAAGAATAAGATTCCTTAGCTAAAGAAAAACACAATAATTGTCACACACTTGAGGAACACTGGAAACAATCCATTGCCCAGGTTAGTGGTCTGCTACTGGGATGCACCATTATTCTATGAGCTAAATAACCATTGCCATACTGTTAGCCAACTCCACAGATTATAATACTTTACCAGTCTCCTCTACTATGCAACTCCCATGTTCTTTTTCTGTTTCCTTTCCCACTGCTGTCTAAGACATGTATGTCTATAAACAGAAGCTATTTCTTTTCTAATTTAAAATACCTCATTCTATCTAAATTATCTTGTTTGTGTTGCAGTTAGAATGTTTGCTTCATGAGGCAGAGACCTTGCCTTCCTCTATGTTTATATAACACTGACCATCAGATAGAATAATGGCATTCAAAAAATAATAAACTGTTTGCCTATATATTCTGGCCTGATTCTGATCTCATGTTTGCACAAATAAAGAGTGATCCCATTGAAGTCAATGGAAATGCCAGCTGTAAAAAAACTCAGTGAGATCAGAAGGCTTACTGTCTTCAAACAGAGCTACTAAATGTGTAAGCAAGATGAGCAGGATTTGGCTTTGGATCAGGACTTTAGCTGTCGAATCCTATGAACAGCTTACTATTCTTTGCAATTTAATTGTTAAATAGGCAGTGCAAATGTGCAGTATCTTAGGGCCAACCAACATTTTTTTTAAAGTGCTGAATTGTAAAACCCTCATGAGATGTCAACATATTTTTAAATGCAGTATATATTTAGTGTGTGTAAATATTCTCCTGAAGTGTTATGAACTCAGACACAAGAGCAACTAGCAAGGCAGAAAGGGAATCCTAACACAAATGAGGCCAGTCCACCATGATCCACGTAAATGAAATGAAAAAAGAATCTGCATAAATATGAAAATTATATTAGATATTTAAAATGTCTTTAAATTGTGATAATCTAAACAGTATTATGGGTAACACAAGTAAGACTTTGTTTAACTCTCTCTATCCAAATCCCCTGACTTCAATAGACACTAAAAAAGGACCCATGTCACCAAATTCTTCACATTTACTTCCACATATCCTCACTTACTTTAATAGCATAAGTGTAAAGGAAGCAAGAATATGACCTAGAATTTTTACTTAGCAATATCCTTTGAATTTAATCCCTTATTTTTACTGTCACCTAATGCAAAATGCCACGCTACCTCCATTAACTTATCTAATTTCCTGTTTCCATGTTTTTCTGACCATTAAAACAGTTCTCATTTAGGTCTTCAGCCAGTTCATAATCAGCACTGAGATCCTTTTATTTAGCAAAATGATGAGTTATACATTTTCCATTTTCTTAATCAAGACCCTATCATTATCATCACCAAAGGCCAGAGCTGGTGGAATAATATACCAACTCAAATGTTAAAAAAGAACACTCAAAAGTGTTTTTCATCACTTCTTACATTTCTTGTGCTAATGGGTACTTGGAATAATGTCTTGTAATGCTGACGTTGTAATCTGTTTCTGCAATGAAATCTGTTCATTGTGTAAATATTCTTACACGGTACATCAGTGCTCATTAACTGCAATCAGTATGGGGCACTGTACACACATTTTTAGAAGCAGTCCTTGTTTGTTATTGTAGGATTGCTCATGAGATCTGTCTATCCATATTTAATTTTTTTAAAGAAAATTTAATTGATTCAGTTTTTAGAGGAAAAGTTAACTTAGAAAATATTAAATGTACTTTGCAAACGCACATAAGAAAGCAAAAGTAGGTCTAATTTTCACTTTATCATTTTTGACAATGTCCTCTCAGGGGAAGACTAAGTTACATTCTTAAGACCAACTTCTGTTCTCAGTTACACTAGTGTAACAGCAGAATAATTCTGTTGACACTGATGAAATTACTCCAAATTTATACTGCTGTACTGGACAACAAATTTTTACTTTACTGACATAGTTGTTTCAGAACAGGAATTTGTTTTGAGAAGACAGATTTAGTAAAAATAGTTTGCTTTTTACTCACTTAAATTAGGAGTGCAAAAATATAGATGGTGCAGAGAAAGGCTTATAATGGTTCCTCTTTTGGTTTCAGACAAGCTACATTCAGAAACCAGGTCTAAAAGGATTGGAACAAAAGCAAACAGAAACCCCAATATCAATTCTGAACTAAAAATAAGCTCAATGCAGAATTTCATTCCAATATTATGGAAGGTGATTTCTCCCAAGCCATCAATTCTTTATTCCTGAAACTAACCATAATGTAAATACACGGGGGGAGGGGAGGCCCATAGAAAATTGGTGTTGGAGCTACCTTATATTTAGTTTGAAAATTCTCCTTCAGTGACCAGGGTCCAAATGGAAGGGGGGAAAAGAAGGTAGAGAGCTGAGTAGTGCAAAAAACAATAGATATTAACTGACAGTTCCTTGCCAAAAACTGAGAGATCTTCTCACAGAAGGTGTCCTTTTCATTTAGCTCTGCCTCTCTGATGACATTCATTGGCTAGTTATTTCTATACTTGTTGATGCATTTTCCATTGTTTTGACTTTTTTTTACCTATCCACGCTTGTCTCTGCCAGCCTGTTATTCATAATTGCCAGGGCTCCTACCCCGCCAGAGAATCCATTATGTTTAGAACTAGAGTTCAACTGCCTGGGGTAGCCATTGGCAGTTTCTGACAGCTGTTTCTGCATGATGGCCAGTGAGACTTTATTGGAGGCTAAGAAGTCTTTCATAGAGATCATCTCGCCAGACAACCGGCGTCCGTCGGTGTCACTCTCATTGACACCATCAGTCTCAATGGAGATGTTTCGCCGGCTCCGCACATTCCCCGGCATCACAACATTCCGCCGTGACCTAAACAATTTTCTTTGGCATCTGGGGCAGCACCGGCAATCCATCTTCTTTAATACCCAGTTTATGGACTGTTTGATAACAATTGAGATCACATTAAATAAGGAATAGATGCAGCAAACCCCCATGAGTATGAAGACAAAATTGCCAAATCGGTACAGGCCTTGGCTCTCATACTTGGCATTTTGGCTACTAACCAGGTCACCAAAACCAATAGTACTGAAGGCCACGAAACAAAAGTAAAGTGAGTCAAAGTAACTCCACCCTTCGATAGGTGTGTACATTGCAGAGGCACAACAGGAAATGATGAGTGATGCGACACATAAAATGAGCATGACGTAGTACACAGATGGTTTCCACCCTGCTAAGCTGTCCACCTCAGAGTTCCCTGAGCCCCGCCGGCTGTCATGAGGGAGGACCCCTTTTCTCCTCAGCTGTCTTTCATGGCAGGATTTCATGATGTAGGCTATGACTGTGATCAAGCGCTCCAGGAACAGGTTAAAGAATAAAATGGTCCCTGCACATCCTATAAGGCCATAAAATATCAGAAAAATTTTCCCTCCAACGGTGGCTGGGGTGGTCATGCCAAACCCTGGAAGACAAAACAGAAGAGTTTAGTAAAATAACCCCTTAATTACAGCATCAAGGGTTTTGCCATACGCAAGCCAAAACAACTGGCAGGAGGAAATCATTTGGCTCCTATTAGCTCTAACAGAGTAGCTGGGAATTCTACATTGTTGCAGTGTTAAAAGTAAGCAGAAAGCACAGACGCAGAACGAATGCACTTCCCCCAATTAGAAAGGAAATGAAATAAAAGATGAAAGCAAATAAATTTGAAGGAAGAGCTGTTGAAGTGAGGATCTGAGCTCAATTCTCTGGTTCAGACCTAATCTTCTGAATTACTATGTTGATCTCTTCTTCTCCTGCTCTGTTCTGCTTCATCAGCCCAATCAAAGTCCAGTGAAGTCAATAAAAAGATTCCCATTCACTTCAGCGGTCACTGAACAATCAGGCCTATGTTGGTGCATTACAACATTTTCCCTTCTTTCCCACTTGCCCAGGCTCTGCTTCACAGTTCAGATCTATATTAGAACATTACAGGGGCAGCCTTGGTTTCTCATCTCCTGCTGAGTTGTTGTTTTCCAACTCAGATCTCTTTTGTAACTTAATAAATGTTCCCTCATGAATTTTTTTTTCTTTCCACTCTGAAAATTCTATTTTTGCTTGGGGTTAATATTTCTGAAAAGACAAAATTGCTGTAAAGATTTTTATAAAGAATCAAAATGAATAAAGATGTCTTCAATGTAATGGGCATATTAAAGGTAATATACATGTGGAATATGTTTGCTGTTATTTGAATAGGGTCTAGAGAAGTGGAACAAGTGATTAATTAACTGTCTAATTAAGTTAAAGCTGTCTTCTTGAGAGAACAAAAAAATAGCACATTGAATAAGACACGTATCTGCATTTGTCCTCCTCCGTCTCTAAGTGCAGGATATTAACTGCATGACAAAGGAACTAGAGAATTAGATACAAGGGAAATGTACTCAGTATTTCAAAGTGCATAGGTCTTGTCCTCGGAGACGGGATGGGGAATTGGGAACATTCCTGTTTTTACATCTACAACAGGCCGTAAGGAAAAAGAATGATTTGTAGACTAAATTGCAAGTGGAGAGGAGGTGGGGGTTTGCACAGGATAATTCCCACAGGGCACAGCAAAACGTATAGCTAGCCCAAGGTAGTTAAGGCAGATTATTTTAAATTATGTGTTGGTGTTAGTGAGGTGGCATATCTCATGGAGGCTTGATCCCCTACCAATGGAAACCAATGTGAATTTTGTTATTTTCTTAGTAGTTAGAGCTGGAGTCCAAGCCTATCAAATTCATATCCCGTATAAATTAAAATTCTTATCTGAGTCCGTATTTCCATAGATGGAAGTCTAGCAAAGTGTCTACAAAGACATTCAAACAGTCAAGAGATGAAACCCATTATGAACTGTAAATAGTGGAAATTCATGACATTAAATCAGAAAACAAGTGAATCCAGCCTCTTTCTTGTCCTTTTTTTCCCCCCCTGGAGGGGGCTCAATTTTGACCTTTTAGAGAAAGAAAATGCCTTTTTTTCCTTTCTAATTATAAATCTCAAATGTATTAATCAAAACTAATGATAATTTCATGTAGTGAAAACTAAAAATGCTGTACAGTATAAATATTAATCTAAATCTAAAAACATTATTCTTTTGGAGGTTGTGGAAAAAAACTGTAGGCTTCTAATCACAATGCTAAATTAGTATGAAAAATTGCTTGTAGATCCATAAATACTTTGGGCCAGACTGGTCTCTGGTGTCACTCTAAGGACCTCAGTGAAAGATTCTATTTAAAAATACTAGGTGGCTGCGCCCTCTGCTCATTATGTTCGCTCTTCCCTCCCCACCCCACCGCTGCCGCCAATCTGGCTGCTTTCGCTTCGCTGAGAGAGCCTCTTGATGCTGCTGACGTGATGATGTCATTCTGTTGCTTGGCAGGAAAAACTTTTTTATATATAGAGGGAGATTGTTATGCAAACAGCCCAACTGGTCATTGCAAATATTATATGATGGGAAATTGTTTCCCTTTTCTCCCTTTTTTTATTCTAGTGTGACATCGGGGTAGTATAGATCATTCAGTGTCTAAAAAGAAAATCAATAGAATTCATGTCTAGGTAAAAGTACCCATGCTTGTATACTCTGCAAACACAGCATCTCTTTGCCAAAAATCAATCTCTTTGCTAGATCATAAGCAGCTCTAAAACTAAAACCTCCCTTTTCTAACCAAACAGCAACAAAACAGCATTGCTGCTTGTTGTCTGCTTTCATAAGCCTTCTCCTTAAAATGTCAAAGGGTTTGGGTGAGGAACTAGGGATGTTAAATAACGACTAACTGACTAATCGAATAGTCGATGCATTTTGCATCGACTATTCATTTAGTCGATAGATTGTCTCTGACTTTGAAGTGTAGTCCTAGTGCTGTTGCTACATTTCAAAGGCGAAAGCGCTGCGTGGAGCCCACGTTAGCATTTGGGCTCCCCTGATGACCTCAGGCTCCATGTGTGCTGCCGCTTTGAAACACCATGGGAAGCCTGGCATCAGGCTCCTTGCAGCGTTTCAAAGCAGCAGAGTTGCACAGAGACTGGGGTCTGTGGGAGAGTCCATGCAGTGCTTTCACCTTTGAAACGCCATGAGGAGCCTGACGCCGGGCTGTATAGACGCAAACTAAATTATTTTGGAATAACTCTAGTTATTTAGAAATAGTGTTGCAGTGTAGATGTATCCATCATGTCTAAGCTCCCTTTGCTAAGCAAACTAAATGAGAAGCTAGCCACCACACCCTCTGTCAGCACCTGTCAGCTTCAGGTATTCTGGAGAAAACTGGTTAGAAATTTTTTCCCCAGCTGCAGAAAATTCTACTTTTAGGAACAAAAAAACAAATTAATAAAGGAAATGTGTTTTTTTTTCATACAAACAATTCAGGATTATTTGGGATTCCATATTATCTCCCTTTATGAGCTTCCTTTAATTTTCAAAATGCTCTAAAAACCTTGTGCATAATGAGATTACTTCCCAGAAAATACTTTTGTCCATTCTCTCTTACTGCCTCTACCTGGTAGATGTGCTGTCAGCTACCACCTGCCTTCCTCTCCATTCCTCTCCAGCCCTACTGGAGGACTTCTTGTGCCTCTCTCAGTTGTGCCCAATCATGGCCCTTTAAAATCTCTATTCTCTCATAAAACATGGAAAATGTACTGTCCCAAATCTATGTTAAATCTGATTGGCAATGCCTCATACCCTTCCAGATGAGCCGCGGTCCTGCCGCCTGCGTCCTCCGGAGCAAGAAAAGCTGCTCCCCGTCTCCCTGGTCTGCTGGTCAGACCAGGGAGATGGGGAGCAAAGCCTTGGAGGACGCCCGCAGCGGGACAGCTGCAGCGCGCCTGGGCTGTCCCGCTGTGGGCGTCCTCCGCAGCTTTGCTCCGCGTCTCCCTGGTCTGACCAGCAGACCAGGGAGACGGGGAGCAAAGCCTCGGAGGCCGCCCACAATGGGACAGCCGCGGCGCACCTGGGCTGTCCCGCTGCAGGTGTCCTCCGCGGCTTTGCTCCGCGTCTCCCTGGTCTGCTGGGGGGGGGGGGGGGGCGCAGCTAGTGCCCCCTCTCCCCAGCAGACCAGGCTTTTCTGCCCACGACACCTGGGGTAGAGCAGCTGGGGCGCTGCTGGGTTGGTCCCGCAGCGCCGCTCCTCGGCGCTACTGGACCAACCCGGCAGCACCCCAGCTGCTCTGCCCCAGGCGTCCTGATTCAGCCGCTGCTGGTCAGTTTCACCAGCGGCTGAATCAGGACACCTGGGGCAGAGCAGCTTGGGTGCTGCTGGGTTGCTCCAGTAGCACCGAGGAGCGGCGCTACTGGAGCAACCCAGCAGCACCCAAGCTTCTCTGCCCCAGGCGTCCCCAAGTCAGCCGCTGCTGAAACTGACCAGCGGCTGACTACAGGAAGCCCGAGGCAGAGTTGTTCTGCCCCCGGCTTCCTGGAATCAGCCGCTGATCAGTTTCAGCAGCAGCTGACTTGTGGACGCATGGGGTTCTTAAGTTGAATCTGTATGTAAGTCAGAACTGGCATCCAGATTCAGCTGCTGTTGAAACTGATCAGTTTCAGCAGCGGCTGAATCAGGACGCCTGGGGCAGAGCAGTTTGGGTGCTGCTGGGTTGCTCCAGTAGCACCGAGGAGCGGCGCTACTGGAGCAACCCAGCAGCACCCAAGCTTCTCTGCCCCAGGCGTCCCCAAGTCAGCCGCTGCTGAAACTGACCAGCGGCTGACTACAGGAAGCCCAAGGCAGAGCTGCTCTGCCCCTGGCTTCCTGGAATCAGCCGCTGATCAGTTTCAGCAGCAGCTGACTTGGGGATGCCTGGGGTTCTTAAGTTGAATCTGTATGTAAGTCAGAACTGGCATCCAGATTCAGCCGCTGTTGAAACTGATCAGTTTCAGCAGCGGCTGAATCTGGACGCCAGTTCCGACTTACATACAGATTCAACTTAAGAACAAACCTACAGTCCCTATCTTGTATGTAACCCGGGGACTGTATTAGGCTGTAGGGACGTGCTGGTATGTATCTTAACTCTGCATTTCCTGATTTCCGATTTGTTATATTTTAGTTCTTTATTTCTGAATTTCAGAAGATTAAGCATGGCCACTCAGTACCCTGGACTGCTGGTCAACTACAATTCTACATTAGTTACTTGTGGAATAATGAATTTATGTATGTGTGGGGGAGAGGAGAAATTATGATACATTTTTCAATCCATTTTAGATCATGCAGGGTTTTTTTTTACAATGCTGTGAAGTTTCTTTCTTGCTACTTACTGCTCTAGCAGGTTTCATTTCCTTTTTTGAATATGTGTGTGTTTGCTATCAGTGTTATAATTAGATATTCCCACCCTTTCCCAGAAAGATGAAGTGGACAGAAAGAGGGGCTAACACTATAGCAACAGTGCTGCAGGATCATTCATTGTTTTTTAAGTTTTTACTATAGCAACAGAAATGAGTCACTGTGATGCTGCTAATATTGAAATGACTTTGCAATTTAACCTACAATCAGACCTTTGATTGTCTGCAATACTGTACCTATACTTATATCATCTTTTTCAACCAATACGTTTGATTCTTTTCCTCAGTTTTATGCACCAATTCAATTTCTTATTGTATTTTTTATTTGATTAAAAATCCTTTGGCCCTACTGCTTTATTTGACACCTATAGGTTTCTATAACTATCTCAGGATGCATTACCTGCTGTACTCAATTTTTTCAGGCTAGATGGCTTCATAGTACTACATGATATGTGACACCTGGAGGTACTCAAGATGTATGGGAACACCCTACTCTTACACCCCTAAGAGCAATTACCAGTGTTGCAGATATGGAGTGTCAGCTAACTAGCTCCATCATCCTTCCCAGCCTCATTTGAGGAGACTAGCTCCCATAAGAGCTGGGATTGAGCCTGGCCCCTGTATAGAGGAGAAGATAAGACAGTTTTGATGTTTACACCTTCTCTCATTCCCTGCCCATGGGCACCCACAATCTGGGCCTGTCATTAGAAATCAGCACACCAGCCACAATGTTTGTGTCTTATAGAGCAGTGTTTGGTCTCATTTTGTAATCCTTACTCATATGAAAAGCTGGGTTGAAGCCAGTGAGAGCGGATACAGAAAACAATTAACCTCCTAGACTAAATAAGCCTTATAAATAAAGGTACTTCTCACAAACACAAAGAGCTGCATACCTGAGCTAAGTTGTGAAAGTGCTGAGCATTCCACTCCTTTAATGAACAGCACTTAGGGTGCCAGTTACAAGGGTGATGGACATTAGAGTTCTGGTGTTATTAAGGGAGGGAAGGCATAAAAAAAAGACTAACTTTGTAGTTTTAAAATGAAAATCATATTTTTTTCATTCCTGGCCTGCAAAGCTCCTGAATTATAGTTTCCATAAATTGCCTCCTTCATGTTATAACTGCATGAAATATTGAGCTTTGCTTTGCTTTGCTGTTCTCTACCTGCCATGCTGCAGCTTTTATCACTTAATCAAAAGGAAACTTATAAAACATTCAAATCTTCCTCATCTTAGAAATAACCAGATCAGCTAGCTAAACAATGTCATAGGTTGTTGGGTAAATCCATATCTTATCCAGTCATACAACAACATGAAAATAGCTGAGGTGTGGGGAATCACGAATAAATATCCATAAGACTTTACACTGCATCAAGGGTGTCATCAACACAGCAGTAAAAAGTTAGGGGAAACATTTCCCTCTTTTCTCCCAGTGGTTGTATCTACTGTCTTGTGTATCTAACCTGAGTGTTGCTCTACTTTCCTCTCTCCAGTTCTACTGTAGAGGAGCAGACAGTCTATGTTGTAATGTCAGGAAATAAGAATGGCTGGGAAACTGATCTATACTTATTTTTTGCTGACATAGATGTGTATGGAATGTTTAAAAAAATCACTCTCCTGACATAACTATGTCAGCAAAAGCCCTGTGGGGTAAATACTTATTTCAGGAAAAAAAGTTATTTTGTCAGAATAGTTTATTTTGTTTGCAGAACTGCTATAAAACTTATCAGAAAAAGCACTCTTCTTCTGATGTGGCTGAGCTACATTAGAACTGTATTGCTAGTACTGTTATACTGGTATAATTGCACTGAAAAAACATTTGTAGAGCTGTTCTACATCTAGACACACTCCTGCTAAATATTCTTATGCTGACCTAAGCCCTGATATGGACACCACTTTAGATTTCTGTCAACTTAGCTACCAACTAAGTGATTTAGTTGGGATTGGTCCTGCTTTGAGCAGGAGGTTGGACTAGATGACTTCCTGAGGTCTCTTCCAACCCATATTTTCTATGATTCCATGAACTCTTGTGGGGGTAGATTTAATACAGTGATGAAAAAAAAATTCTTCCATCAGTGCAGCAAGTGTCTACATTGCAGCCACAACATTGCAGCTGTGCTGCTCTAGTGCATCTTGTACAGACTTACCTCTAGTGTTGGTATGTCTATACCAGCAAAACTGTGCTTTTGCTAGTGTAGGTCCTCTTTACTATAGGAGCCTCTGACTTTTATTGGGAAGATCCTGCAATCTAGCCTGAAAGACTACAACTCCCATAATGCCTTGGGAAAACAGGGGCAACTGCTTTCTTCCAGGAGTGCTCAGTGCAGAGAGCAGATAGTTGATGTGATGCTCTTTCCATACCAGAAGCGGCCACTAAGAAGCTGTAGCCTGCTGCTGAGATCCTACTGGGCCTTTGATCAAGCAGGAGCTTTCAGAGATGGTTGGTGGCTTTCCCTAGAGCAGCAGTCCCCAACTGTTGGTCTGTGGACTGGTGGCAGGGCGTGAACCTCTGTCTGCTGGACTGTGGCACATTGCCAGGCCTCTCCCCCAGTTTTTATTAAGGCCCAGCCCCTGGGGGTTCCCAGGGAATTCCCCTTCCCACCCACTTCCCCATGCAGCAGTAGGGTGAGTGGCGAGGCGGCAGTCGGGTGTGCTGCGGCAGGAGCTGGGACTGTGGTGAGGCTGTCCCTACTGGGGCAGTCTCACAGTGGCCCCAGTTCCAGCCTGGCAGTTGCTATGTGGCCTGGCTGGCAGGGCCAAGTGGAGAGTGGCTGCCCCAGCCAGGGGGCCAACATCCTAGTGAAGGGAGGCTGGCCAAGCGCCCGGGGGAAAACAGCTGCCCTGGCCAGTGGGGACAAGCACCATGTGTTGGGCAGCTGCCCCACGATCCCATTCTCCTCCCTCTATGCTTTAAAAATACTGAAATATGCTGAAATTTACATTCATGCATAAAATAAGTTAAACTGAAGTAAATGTGCTGTTTTGAGCCATTTAATACGAATCACCATGAACAAACTTTTACTCAAACTGGATTACTCAGAAATCTTTAACTCTCAATCATCCAATCAAAGAGAAGCCAAGATTTACCACACAAAGCACTGTTATCTTGCAATATCTTCACATGCTGCTCTTAGAAGCTCAAAGAATCTTCACTAAAGTGTAAATTGATTAGTATTCCAGCTGCAGGAATATTTCTATTCTAGCAGAGATGTTTGGTTCACTATTCTTATAAAAATAAGGCTTCTCCAAAAATGAGTGAAAACCAGATCTATTCTGCATCCAGATGGAGTGGACATTCTGGGGTGGGATAAATGGTGGCAGTGTCAATGCCAGTTAGATAAGTTTCATTTATTACTATAGCCATATTAGAATGGGTTTATTCCTGGAGGTTCCTAAGGCACACTATTGAGTGTGTACATGGGCCAGCCAGGTGGAGGCACCACCAATTTTGAATTATTTTAGAAGGGACTGCAGCAGAGAGGTGAATAGAGGAGTCCCACCTTTCCAACATCATCATGGGGATACTCAGGGTCTCCTTTAATATCAACATCAGGCACCCAGGCAAACAGGTGAATCTTACCTGCTCCCAAACAATCCAGGAGGAAAATGGCAGTTATATTTTGAAGGTTCATTGTTTGGTGAGAACCTCCCTTGACTACATGGGGGATGAGTAATTTATTGTGGCAAACATTTGACAAATTTGTGTTTTTAAACAAAATGGAACCCCCTGGTGTGCAACAACATTTAATTCATTGATGGTCCTCCCTGCCATCTCATTCATGGAACTTCTTAGTGCACTGCTGCAGAGAGGAAAGCGACTGGCATACACAGCAGCACCTACTTCCCCTTTGTTCTGTTTCAGCTGCAGATCTGCATGTATGAATGGACTATGTAGTTTACACCCATAAAACTCCTGAAGGGTCAATTCCATTCATATAGGCAATATTGAAGTAGAAGCTAATGCCAGAAAATGTTTTGGTGAAACAATAAAAAACATCCACCACGCATGCTTTTTTTATGCTTAGAGATCCCCCCCTTTCTAATCTCACTGGCAGATAACACTGTCTCTACTGTGTCCAACAATGTTATCTTGTTCTTAAAGGAGGTGGAGACCAAACCATAAACCACGTTTGTCCATAATTATTTTTAACCAAATGTTTAATCAGTGCTAGAACTGGCCTCATTCCAATCATTAGAAGTTTCCTACCTCATTTTGCAGTCTTGTCACATAAATCTGTAGTCACAAACAACGACAAACACCAGCAAAAGGGATCTGTAATTCTGGAATCTCCTTTTATGGGTCCCCCATTATTGAATTATCTGAACAATCTTTAATGTATTTATTTTCACACCACTCCCCTGAGGTAGGAAAGTGCTATTATCTTCTTTTTAAAGATGACACACAAATGACTAAGTAACTAGGGATGTTAAATTTAGATTAACTGGCTAATCGAAGAGTCGATACAATTTGCATCAACTATTTATTAGTCGATAAGGGTGCTTCTAGGGCTGTTGCTACACTTCAAAGATGAAAGCGCTGTGAGGAGCACAGGGCCAGAGGGGGAGTACCCCTTTAACCCTGGCTGACCCCAGTCCCCAGCTGATCCCGGGCTTCACGTGGCACTGCTGCTTTGAAGCACCTGCACCTCTTCCCCCCGCCTTGCTGCCTTTTTCTGACAAGATTTAAATAAAATAATTTATTTAAAATAATGGAGATTGCCTATCTCCCAGAACTGGAAGGGACCTTGAGAGGTCATTGAGTCCAGTCCCCTGCCTTCACAGCAGGACCTAGTACCATCCCTGACAAATTTTTGCCCCAAATGGTCTTCTCAAGGATTGAACAATTGAGAATGGTCTCCTCACAACCCTGGGTTTAGCAGGCCAGTGCTCAAACCACTGAGCTATCCCTCCCCCTGAGGTGAAACAAGAAATTAAATCCAGGTTTCAACAGTCCTAGACTCTACCCACTATATTATTCCTTCTCTCAGCCCAGTCCTTCCCCATCTTTTATGATTTATATTAAAATTCTCCAAATGTATTGTTTTTCTATCTTTCTTTATTTGTACATTAAGTGGTCAAAATTCTATCTAAAAGGGACAAACAAAAGAACTCCACAGTGCAAAATTAAAGGAGCTCTCCAGTCCTGCTAAAGTGCCCACATGCTCAAGTCACTTGGAGCACTATGGTCTCCTCTGTCCTCCATCTATGCTTTAGTAACCTATACACAATGGGTAAAATCCTAGCCTATAAAGTCAAAGGAATTTTTGCCATTAATTTCAGTGGGGTCTGAATTTCACCTTTAATATAAGAGCATAAAAAGAGAAATGAAGAACTATATGGTCCAAAAACAAATAATTAAAAAGTAGATTTCACATGAAAGAGAGAGAGAGAGAGAGAGAGAGAGAGAGTTCTAGTTGTCTGTTCGGATATAATACATGGGTGAAGTGTGTGTTGTGCCCCATGTGTCCATCAAATGACAATAGCAGGGGTGGGCAATAATTTTTGATGGAGGGTCACTTCAAGATTTTGGAAAGTGGTTGAGGGCTGCACTCTTCCATGATATTAATGGAGGGGATGCGGGATCTGGGATGGAGGTTGGGTGCAGAAGGGAGCTTGGGGTAAGGGACTGGGGGTGTAGAAGGGAGAATGGAGTCTGGGAAGGGAGTCTGGGTGAAGGAGGTGTTTGTGACGTAGGGCAGGGGACTAGAATGCAGGGGTTTGGGATGTGACCTAAGGTAGGAGGGGATTGTGATCCGGGGCAGGAGATAGGGGTGCCAGATCTGGGGGGGGGGTATGGCGTAAGAGGGGGACAGAGGGTTTGAATATGTTGGGGGGGGGCAGAGAGTTGGGACAGGAAAGGGCTGGGGTGCTAGAAGCAGGCTTTGGCCAAGAGACTTACTTGCTAGCTGCCAAACTAGACTGCCTGCCTGCACAGCTTAAAATATTTCCCAGCCAGCCTGCCTGCTTGCCGGGTCATGTGCTTCAAGAATAAACTGAGCGGAGTGGTTCTTCTTGATTGCCTGTTACTGTAACAAGCAGCTCGCATTTGCTGTAGTCTGCCAGAAACTGGCCCATGCTGCGGGCGGGGTGGGGCGGCTGCTAAAACTTCCCTCCTCCTCATTGCAGGAGGAGTAATGGTAGTTCGAATTAGAAGCTTTAATTTGAACTACCTAGCTTGTGCCGCATGTAGCCACGGGCAGGGGGTTCGAACTACCAGGCATTTAAAAATGGCGGCACCCGGGAACATGCAAATAAAGCCCGGGATATTTTAATCCCGAGCTTCATTTGCAAGTTCGAATGACTACATTAGCCACCCTAGTTCAAACTAGGGTGGCAGTGTAGACATACCCTCGGATATTGAGCCGTCAAATAGTTTAAGGACCCCAAGATGCAGAGAATCCTCCAGCTGTGATCTGTGCCCCATGCTACAGAGGAAGGCGAAAAACCTCCAGGGCCTCTGCCAATCTACTCTGGAGGAAAATTCCTTCCAGACCCCAAATATGGCGATCAGCTGAACCCTAAGCATGTGGGTAAGACTCACCAGCCAGATACCCAGGAAAAGTTCTCTATAGTAACTCCTATCATCCCTCCATTGGCCTATTTACCGCTGATAATGAAAGGTCAATAGTTATCAAGATCATGTTATATCATCAAACCATCCCCTTCATAAACCCATCTAGCTTAATCTTGAAGCCAGACAGGTCTTTTGCGCCCACTACTTCCCTTCGAAGGCTGTTCCAGAACTTCACTCCTCTAATGGTTAGAAACCTTTGTCTAATTTCAAGTCTAAACTTCCTACTAGCCAACTTATATCCATTTGTTCTTGTGTCCACATTGGTATTAAGCTTACATAATTCCTCTCCCTCCCTGGTATTTATCCCTCTAATATATTTAAACAGAGCAATCATATCTCCCCTCAGCCTTCGTTTGGTTAAGGTAAATAAGCCAAGCTCCTTGAGTCTCGTTTCATAAGACAGGTTTTCCATTCCTCGGATCATCCTAGTGGCCCTTCTTTGTACCTGTTCCAGTTTGAATTCATCCTTCTTAAACATGGGAGACCAGAACTGCACACAGTATTCCAAATGAGGTCTCACCAATGCCTTGTATAACAGCACTAACACCTCCTTATCCCTGCTGGAAATACCTTGCCTAATGCATCCCAAGAACGTATTAGCCTTTTTCACAGCCATGTCACAATGGCGGCTCATAGTCATTCTATAATCAACCAGGACTCCGAGGTCCTTCTCCTCCTCCGTTACTTCCAACTGATGTGTCCCCAGCTAACAACTAAAATTCTTGTTATTAATCCCTAAATGCATAACCTTACACTTCTCACTATTAAATTTCATCCTATTGCTATCACTCCAATTTACAAGATCATCCAGATCTTCCTGTATGATATCCCTATCCTTTTCTGAATTGGCAATACCTCCCAACTTTGTGTCATCTGCAAATTTTATCAGGACACTCCCACTTTTGGTGCCAAGGTCAGTAATAAAAAGATTAAATAAAATTGGCCCCAAAACTGATCACTTATCCACCTCTCAATTTTCATATTGATCCCCATCTTTTCCAATTTAACCAGTAATTCCCCATGTGGTACTATATCAAATGCCTTACTATAGTCGAGGTAGATTAGATCCACTGCATTTCCTTTATCTAAAAAGTCTGTTACTTTCTCAAAAAAGGAGATCAGGTTGGTTTGGCACGATCTACCTTTTGTAAAACCATGTTGTAATTTGTCCCAATTGCCATTAACCTCAATGTCCCTAAATACTTTCTCCTTCAAAATTTTTTCCAAGATCTTGCATACTACAGATGTCAAACTAACAGGCCTATAGTTACCTGGGTCGCTTTTTTTCCTCTTTCTTAAAAATCGGAACTATATTAGCAATTCTCCAGGCAAATGGTACAGCCCCTGAGTTTAGAGATTTATTTAAAATTTTTGCTAATGGACTTGCAAGTTCATGTGCCAGTTCCTTTAATATTCTTGGATGAAGATTATCTGGGCCCCCCGATTTACTCCCATTAAGCTGTTCAAGTTTGGCTTTTACCTCGGCTATGGTAATATTTACCTCCATATCCTTATTCCCATTTCTTGTTACCCTTATCCCTAAGTTCATTAGACTCATTAAAAACTGAAGCAAAGTATTTGTTTAGATATTGGGCCATGCCTAGATTATCCTTAACCTCCACTCCATCCTCAGTGATTAGCGGTCCCACTTCATTTTTTTGTTTGTTTTTCCAATTATATGACTATAAAACCTTTTACTATTGGTTTTAATTCCTTTTGCAAGGTCCAACTTGTCGTGTTTTAGATGCTGCTTGTAATTGAGAGCTACAGAGGGGAGCAGCAGCAGCTTTGTAAAGAGGTTTCACCTTTGTTAAATAAAGGCCTGTTGAAGTTTGTTACTACCTTGCTTGCATGATACAACACAACTCTACATGACTTTTAGTCTGTCTTACTTTGTCCCTACATGCTCTAACCTCAATAAGGTAGCTTTCTTTGCTGGTCCCTCCCATCTTCCACTCCTTATATGCTTTCTGCTTTTTCTTAATCACCTCTCTGAGATGCTTGCTCATCCAGCTTGGTCTAAAATACCTGCCTATACATTTTTTCTCCTTTCTTGGGATACAGGCTTCTTATAGCTTCTGCAACTTTAACTTAAAATAATCCCAGGCCTCCTCTGCCTTTAGATCTATCAATTCTTTAGTCTAATCAACTTCTCTAACTAATTTCCTTAATTTATTAAAGTTAGCCCTTTTGAAATAAAAAACCTAGTTTCAGATTTATTTTTGTTTATCCTTCCATTTAATTTGAACTAAATTAGTTCATGATCGCTCGAGCCAAGGTTGTCCCCTACAACCATTTTATCTATGAGGTCCTCGCTACTCACCAAAACCAAATCTAAAATGGCATCCCCCCTTGTTGGTTCAGCAACTACTTGATGAAGGAATCATCAGCTATCACATCTAGGAAAATCTGAGCCCTATTATTATTACTAGCACTTGTTCTCCAGTCTATATCTGGAAAGTAGAAGTCTCCCATGATACGCAGTTTCCATGAGTATTTACTTCATTAAAAACATTAAAGATGTCTCGGTGGAAAAGATTCTCTTACAATGTTGCTGCAATAGTGAGCTCAATGGGGCTCTGATTCTGGTCAATACAAATAAACAACAATAGATATTTGCAAAAATAATGATACAAGATACGGTGCATTGTCACTCAGCTTTAAGAGGTCTGAACAATTCAAACTAAAGACTTATTCTGGCAGATACTACTGAACAAGAGCATGTCCATGTGACTAGTCCCCTTACACACTGCAGATGCAATTCTGAAAGATGTCTAAATGATCTGATCATCCAATTGGTTCAAATGTCCCGGATGGCTTTGAAAATCTCACCTGCTATTAATATTTTACAGAATCAGGTCTAAAGGAAATATCAGTCTCTAAATACACACTTGAGAAGATTTTCCCTCCATTTAGTAAAACTACTGAATTGCTGAAGTGACTCTTATTCCAATAGAATCCCCTCCTGGAGGCTGACAAATGGGACCAAAAATACCATCCTTATTTTTGCTTGGGTCTTTTGAACACAACCCCAACCTGAGAAACGTCTTGCTGGCTTCTCCACCAAGTAATCTCATAGAACAAGAGAGGCAAAACTTTTTAATTTTGAAACTTCTACATGTTTTCCATAGTTTTTTTAAAAATGCATTTCCTATTCCTTTGTAAACTAGGCTAATCCCTATTCACTACTTCTTATGTTAAAAAATACATTTTTAAAAAAAGCACAAAAACAACAGAGGAGTACAGTTTAAACTCTTATCAGTGTTCTCAATGCTGTGGATAAATTTGCCCTGAATAGTTCTTATGTTCTAGACACGGGGTTATCAAACATCATTGCACTGCCACCCTCTTCTGAGAACAAAAAAATATTTCACAACCTCTGGAGAGGGGATTCAAGCCTCATCCTGTTCAGCACCATTGCCCTGGGCCAGGGAACCAAAGCCTGAGCCCCTGCCCAGAGCAGGGCTTCAGCCCCAGACAGGAGGCCTGCAACTTGAATTCTGACACTCAGCGTGGAAGTCCTTAGGCTTTGGCTTTGACCCTGGGTAGTGGGACTCGCGCATCAGCCCAGGGGCTCTAAGCCAGCCCTGGTGATGTCATTTAAAGGTGGTCCTTTAGGGTCCTGATCCACATTTGAGAACTGCTGTTCAAGATAAAGTAAGAATATGACAAGCACACGTTTCTCAGATATTAATTTAAAAGAAACATAAATGCTGTAGGAAAGTTAAAAGTATGAAATAGAAAGATGCAATATGGATCAATATTATGACATTCATGTGCAGATTCCACCCCAGGAAATTAATAAGAGTAAAATTTTTTTTAAAAAAATTACCTCTTAAGACTTAACAAGAAGTTCTGTGGAAATTGAACAGCAAATGTTTATTCTGTTGCTAACTAAGTACAAGAAAAATAATCCAGAATTCTTAGTAATTGTTAAAATCTGTAATGACTTCAATATCAGAGCACTTAAAATTTGCTTAATTGCTTGATGCTAAAAAAAATTCTTCTCTCTCTCTCGTCCTCATTTCAGCATCTTCCTATCAGCATCTTCCTCTTTCAGCATGATGAAAAACAGGGAAGTGGAACCAATCAAATCTGATACCCCTTGCAGACAGGGGCTGCTGCCAAAGCAGCCTTTGTTCACGGCCAGCCCAGGCCCACTGTGGACAAGAGCTGCTCCGCAGGATGCAAGGCAGCCTCTGCCCACGGCAAACCTGGGCCCAGTGTGAGCAGAGGCTGTTTTGCATCATCCCCCCATGCTGCAGCCTTTGATAGAGGCAGCAGCATGGAAAGGGGGCAGACAACACTGCGGCAGCAAGGGGGTGGGAATGTGAGTAGTTGACTCATCTACACGATAAGCCTAGGCTTACTTGGTAATTGACTACTCGCGTACATCTTTAACTGCTATACTGTTTAACTTCAATGTAGACACTAGGGCTTGGACTGCTGCCCCAGTTCTGGGACTGTCCCATCTCGCAGGGTTCTTGAGCCCAAGCCCAATTGTCTACATTGCAATTAAAAGCCTCTTAGCCTAAGCCTCATGACCGAGTCAGCTTTCATGAGCAAGCTGTTGGTTTTTATTGCAGCATAGACATATCCTGAATGTCTGGGTGCTATGCATCCTTGAATCAGCACCTTTCATCTTAGCATCCTATCAGCAACACTCCCTGATTTCTACCTGGCCTGTCTAATACCCTGAGTCCAACACAGCTATAGCACTGCAAATGATTATAATTAGTGAAATTCATCCTGTGCAAAAGCTCAACACAGGACCTATATACCCACTTAAGTACTCAAAATATGTCATAGGCCTTGTACTGGTCCTCTATGCAGAGATGGATTTAATCCTCTGAGTTCCACAGATGGAATTATACCAGGTGTATCTGAAGAGCCCTTTTTATCAATTTTTCATTCTTTTAAGTGACCGATAGATATTAAAACACCAGGCAGGACTGGGCAAAATTTCCTCTTTGTTAAAACATAGAAGATGTGGTTTCACACAACAAGGATATGAGCTGGAGAGCTGGGCATTCATAATGAACAGATCTCTGCAAACAAAGCACATAAATCTTAAATGATAAAAAAAACAAGTAAATGTGTCCAATCTGTCAGCATCTCACACCTCTAGAACATAGGTTCTTCATGAAGTCAGTGTTATGGAGTCCTTTGTGATTTATAAGGTGCCCATCACTTGGGTATATCAGGGCTTGATCGCTTTAAACTGCAGGCTTGCTCCCTCCATGTGGCTCTCACCTCCAGGAAGCGAAAAAGGTTTGTGCTGCCCCCATCCTAGTTCCTACTAGATCAGTGCTTCTTAAACTTTTTGAGACTGAGGAACACCAAACAATAATTTTTTTATGAGGAACACCAATGATTTGTTGTTGAACCAATAAATAAATAAATAGATAAAATAAAAATAAAAGTTTGGGGTGGGAGTTATTGAAGAAAAAAAAGGTCTTCTGCTCTTTTAACGGTGGCCATTTTGAACTCTGTTCTCCACAACACACCTCTGACTGCCTCGCAGCACACCAGTGTGCCACGGAACACAGCTTAAGAAACACTGTACTAGATGGTTGTTTCCAGCCAATAGGAGCTGAGAGATTGGCTGGGGTTAATTCCTATTGGACGTTTGTTTCCAGCCTATAGGAAATGAGGATTGGGCTGGGGGGCCAGAAGATCACACAAAGCCTCCCCCTCCCTGCAGAGAGCTGCATGGACTGCACTTTAAACCATGGAAGCTGCGTGCCCTTGGCCCGTATTTTGCATAGCCTTGCATTAACAGCAGTGTTGTGAGCAAGACACAAGAAGTCATTCTTCTGCTCAACTCTGTGCTGATTAGGCCTCAATTGGAGTATTGTGTCTAGTTCTGGTCACCACTTTTCAAGAAAGATGTGGAGAAATTGGAGAAGGTCCAGAGAAGAGCTACAAAAATGATTAAAGGTCTAGAATACATGATGCATGAGGGAAGACTGAAAGAATTGGGCTTGTGTGGTCTGGAAAAGAGAAGACTGAGAGGGGACCTGACAATAGTTTTCAAATACCTAAAAAGATGTTACAAGAAGGAGGTAGAAAAATTCTTCTCCTTTGCTCTGACGATAGGACAAGAAGCAATGGGCTTAAATTGCAGCAAGGGAGATTTGGGTTGGACATTAGGAAAACTTTCCTAAGTGTCAGGGTGGTTAAACACTGGAATAAATTGCTTAGCGAGACTGTAGAATCTTCATCACTGGAGATATTTACGAGCAGGTTGGATACACATCTATCAGGGATGATATAGATGGTGGTTGATCCTGCCATGAGGACAGGGAACAGGATTTGATGATCTCCCGAGATCCTTTCCTCTTCTAGTGTTCTATGATACCATAGGTTTGCAATGTGGTCCAAGATCATACAGAAACACTATACAGCAGCTTTGCCTGCTAAATGAATAACCTAATCACCGCTGTCTTGAAAGCAAATAATTTTATATACAGGACATGAAAATTCACTTGCTAAGAGACCACCTGGACATTGGATACATATAAAAAAATATTGGTATGAAACAGATATTCACTGTGGAGCAAATCCTGTGCATATGTGGCTTGAAATAATTTCCATCAAATACAAGGTTTACAGTTTGGTCCAATGTCTGTCAGCACTCCAACTATGCAAATTGTTCCAGTGCCCCTGCTTGGTATTCAAAACTCAGTTATGTTGCTTGGTTTTGGATGTACACATACATCACATGGTATAGTTTCTCTTCCCTATTTAGACAGAATTAGTGGTCTTGTGTGGAGCACTTGCAATTACAAATTCAAATTTCACTTCCCACAAATATCTTTTCACAGTCACTCACAATTCACTCCCTTCATAGTGATAGAAATGTAGCCGTGTTAGTCTGGTGTAGCTGAAACAAAAAACAGGACTATGTAGCACTTTAAAGACTAACAAGATGGTTTATTAGGTGATGAGCTTTCGTGGGCCAGACTCACTTCCTCATATCAAATAGTGGAAGAAAATTGGCACGACCATATATACCAAAGGATACAATCAAAAAAATGAACACATATGTAAAGGACAAATCAAATTTCAGAACAGAAGGGGGAATGTGGGGGGGGGAGGTAAATGTCATTAGCTCCTAACAATATCTCCTAAAAATTTCATTGGGAACTGGCTATGATCAACATCTTGCAGGATTCAGCCCCAGAAGGATAACTACCCTGGCCAATTTGTATTCAGTATCACAAAGTACTTTCGGTCCTATCGTATAAAAGAGCCCATTAGATTATGAATTAATAATCAATTGGCTTTAACCTCTTTCAAATGCATGGGAGTGCATCACAGTACAGTGAAAACTGTGCACACAAGTGTAATAGAGGATTTAGAAAGACGAGATCAATGAGAATATATTTATTGGGCCCAGCTTCTGTTGGTGAGAGAGACAAGCTTTCAAGCTTACACAGAGGCCATGTCTACACTTGCAAGTTTTCTCACCAAAAAACCCCCCTTTTTGGCAACGAAGCTCAGAGAGCGATTACACTACAAGACAAAAGTTATGTCAAACACCCAGTTTTGGTGCCAAAAAAATCCACCTCCACACAAGACTTTTGTCTCTCTTCTTGCCATTACTGTTGACAATCATGTAGTGTGTACTACAGTAGGCTTTTTGTCGATTTATTGACCTCCAGAATGTTTCCCACAGTGTCTGATTACCCACTCTGGCCAGTGTGGTTAGTCACTGTGTACTGTAGCAGGTAGGGGTGGGCTGCAAAGGCACAGGTGGTAAGCTGCTGTCGGAGAAGAATGAGAGAGGGTGGATGGTGGCTTGGAAAGTTGCTCTTGCAGCTGGGGTGCAGTGGGTCAGTGCGGGATGAATGGAGACTGTCTTTGTGAGAGCTGGCTAAGCCCTGCCTGAGTCTGTGTTGTGTCCACACACAACACTGATGTACACAGAGCTATTAATAGAACTTCGCTGGGAGATGGTGTCAAAGCTTTGCCTGATGTACTTATCAATTTTCTCATGGATATGCCATGGCAGGGCTGCCATTTCAGACCAGACCTTGAGATGTCATGCATGTTCACCAGCAGACAGACTCCATCAACTAAGGAAATAAACATGGAAGATGAGGGAGGATCTGGTTAAGTATGTGTTGCATCACTCAACACTTCAAGCACAGAAAAGATTTACAGAGTTCAAAGGGAGAACACAAATCACTAAGCGCATGCTAAAGCTGATGGAAGACCAAAATGTCTTATCATGCTGCAGAGCGAACATCACCAGAAGCCCCACTGTCAACACATAAAGAAATCTTTTCACAGCAACTGTCCCTCCACATCCACACATCAGCCTCCATGGCCCCACAAGCAAAATTCTCTATCCAGTATCCTCCCTCTATGCCCACACACACATTTTCACAATCAAGTAATGTTGTTTTCCCCATCACATTCACTCCCTGTGAAAGCAGCTGTGACATTAACAGCTGGACATTAACACCATTGTGAGGTTTTCCAGTTACTCTTACCATTCCTTAAAACCGTCCATCTTGATTGAAAGACATCAATAAAGACAAAGGTTTATAAAGACATGAGTTTATTTTGTACCACACAACCTGCACCAATCACTCTGGTCCCTATAGAAGCCTGAAATATCCTTTGGGTTTCATGGGAATGCCGTGGTCATGATGAGCACTGTGATGAGGAAGGGAAGAAATCCCAACACATAGAAACGTCAGCGCCTCTCATTATTGTCAACGTTATTCTTCAGAGCCTCTCGGATATTGATGGCCACCCTATGGGCTCCTCTGACCGCACAAGACTCTGGCTGCTCATACTGGGTGCCCATGTACTGTTTCATTGTTCCACCCATGGTCAAATGCTTCACCCTTACTCACACACAAATTATGTAAGCAACAGTATGCAGCCACTGCCTTCAAAAGGTCCAGACTGCCACACTTCCATCTAGCTTTCAATCTGCCAAAGGCACATTCAACAACTACGCAGCATCGGCTTACCCTGTAGTTGAACTGCGCCTCACTGCTATCCAAGTGCCCTATGTAAGGCTTCATAAGCCAGGGCTGGAAAGGGGTAAGTTGCGACATCTGGGATCACTGTGGGCATTTCCACATCTCCCACTGTAATAGTCTGGTTTGGAAATAAAGTCCCAGTATGCAGCTTTCTGAATAGGCTAGCAATCCTGAAGAACCTTTCCAGACCACCCCACTTTTTTGTATGTGAAATGGCCATGGTCATCCACAAGCGCCTGAACCACCATGCAGAAATACCCTTTATGACTGATGTACTCTGAGACAAGGTGAGGTGGTGCTACAATAGGAATATGGTTCTATCAATTGCTCTGACACAGTTTGGAAAGCCAATGTTAGCAAAGCCAGCTACTATGTCATTCACATTTCCCAGAATCACAGTCCTATGCAAGAAAACGCAATTTATTGCCCTTGAAACTTGCATAAGTACTGCCCCAATGGTAGTCTCCCCGAATCCAAACTCATTTGCAAATGAACTGTAGCAATCGGGAGTCATCAGCTTTCACAAAGCAGTGGCAACATACTTCTCTATCAAGACAGCAGCTCTCATTCGGATGTCCTTGTGCTGCAGTTCAGGGACCAGCACTGCACATAGCTCCAAGAAGGTTACTTTACACATCCAAAAGTTCTGCAGCCACTGGTCTTTATCCCACACCTGCATGACAATGTGATCCCACCACTCAGTGCTGGTTTCCCTACCCCAAAAACGATGTTTTATAGTGTACAGATAATCTGTGACAGCCCAGTGCAATGCCAATTTATCAGTGTCCCTTTCACCACTATCATCTGTATCTGAGTTGTCCTCAATATCAATTGCAGAAGTAGCTGTGCTGCAAGACACAATGTCTTAAACACACTGAACACAGCAAGGGTGAGGATTGTGGGATCCATGATTTCTCATGGCAGATGCTGGCATTTGCAGCATGAACTGTCATTCAAGTGTCACAAAAGTAAGTCAGGAGCTCAGGGAGGGCTGAGAAGCAAAGGGGTAGCTAATGGGACATTTTTTCACATTCCCAAAATGTATAGTGCTATGTTGTGCATTCCTACAATGCCTGGCAACTGAAGATGATTCTGACCCACATTGCTTTGCTCTATTAGTCCACAGGGTGCTAGCAATGTGGCCATGAAATGTCTACAGTAGGAAGCAGAAAAACGTGTTTCATGGGTTTCCATTTCTCTTTTGCTGTCAACAGGGTGCTAACAAAGTGCCTATGAAATGGTGACAATGGGAGGCAGGAAAACCAGTTTGACTCTTTTTCACTTCTGACAACTTTTGCATGTCAGCAGCACTTTTGTTGCCAAACCTTCCCAATGCAGACATAGCCAGAGAATCTCTCTTAAATCCTGGGACTAAAACATCTGCAACATCACTGCATACAATAACAGATCACTTGATTTTTAAACCCTGTATATTAGAATGCTCACACAGTGGAGAAGCAAATGAATATGTAAAGACATAGGTAGCACCACATGTACAAATAACACATTTTAAAGGGAGAAGCATGCTGTTTTTATATTAATGAGAAGCATTAATGAGCAAGCATCCCTTTCCTACACATCAATTTAAATTTGAATGGGGTGTTTTAAACCTGAAAACATATACCTTGAACTTCAGATCATTATAGTCTCTACATATACTAGCACGTGTCTGTAATCACAGATTTTCTTTCAATGACAACCTGGCAATTCGTACAAATGCTCTGAACAGCCTTGCATAGCATATTATTCATCAGTTAAAATGCACAGTGCTCCATAAATGACTTTCTGCATCTGTTATATCACAAGTGAATGCCTTCAAGTTTCCAAGGAGTAAGTTGTACTGTACCCTGCACTGTCCTCCTTCCACAGAACATTCACAGCTAAAAAAGTAAATGCTTTTTCATTTTTACTGTGTGCCAGTTGACTCTGAGGAGATCTGATGATCCAAGTAAACATACTAGTGGCATTCAATGTTTTTAATACAAGGAAATCATCACAGCTGTCTCTCAGGAACCTGACTCAGTAATGGTGAATTATTTCTGGGTATGGCTGTCAGCATCAGTCAGTTACTTTGATAGCTGCTAACAGCCAACTATCATAGGATATCACCTAGCCTTTTAAGAAGGAGCAGGTCCTATGCACCTATGACTGATCAGTTGACTCCAACTGGGCTAAAACAAAAGGGAATGGGCCCTAGAAGGGAAAGGATGGGTGAATCAGGCCAGGCCTGAGATGATCAGGTGGAGGAGCAAAGACCTGGGGGGAATGAAAGGTAAAGGACAAATAGCCTTGGAAGCTGGAGTCCAGGTTGGGCTGAAGAATTGTTCAGTCTTACTTTTTGTTCAGCCAATTGCTAAGACAAAGAAGTCTGGGTACATTTGCAGAAGATAATGCTGACCACTTCTTTATAATGTCTTCTTAAAGTGAGAACAGATGTTTGCAGGCTACTGTTGTAGCTGCTGTTGCAAGGTATTTTAGAGCCAGATATGCTAAATGTTCATCTGCACTTTCATACTTTGATTTGTAGACTTTAAAGTTTTACATTGTTTTGTTTTTGAGTGGAGTTTTGTAAAACAACAAATTCTACATTTGTAAGTTCCAGTTTCATGAGAAAGATTGCAGTGTACTTGTATTAGGTGTGCTGAAAACTAACATTTCTTTTATCTTTTTAACAATGTAATTATTTCTAGTAAAATAATACACAGTGAGCACTGAACACTTGCATTCTGTGTTGTAATTGAAATCAATATATTTGAAAATGTAGAAAACATCCACAGATATTTATAATACATTTACATTGGTATTCTATAGTTATTTAACAGAGATTAAAATTGTGATTAATTCTAATTTTAATCTCATGGTTAATTATGATTATTTTAATCTAATAAGTAACACAGAGCTTAATAGCATTTTCTTGCATGTACCTGCAACTCAGGTGGAAATTCTATGTTCTCTCTAAAATTCCAATAAGACTTCCATCTAGTATTTAAAGGCTTATTAATTGTCTCCATCCCATGAGCTTTGACTCACAAATGGTTCCTTCTCAACCATTCACAGTTTATCAGGTTTTGCTGTAGGTTTGCCACATCTATTTCTCTTCTAGATTTTCATTTGGACATGACAATAGCCATAGCTGGGGGAAACAGAAATAATGCTCAGCAAAATAATTTTTTGATGTGAGAGTGAGTTTAATGATTGTTAAAATGGCAGTGACCTGATCCAAGAATATGGCACACAGAAGCTATAAACTCCCTATCAACAACTCTGACACAACACTATTATCCATGACTATTATCTATTATTATCAACATTCTGTGATTGCAGTCAGTAATCAGAGATCTAATTAAGCTGAATTGAGCCAAATGTTTGTGGTGGTTTTGCTATGTAAATAAATGGGACTAACGTAATGTAGAGGATACATGGGTACAGACCTGGTCCCATGTAGCTTAACAGGGTATTAGTGGCTCATGTTGAATACAAAAGGCCTAAAATCTGACCCCAAGTATTGAGGTTGTTGTGATCAATGGTCTGCAGTATGCATGGTAGACTAAGGAACTGTGTCCATATTGTAGTCCTTGTGGTAGCTAACTTAGGCCATGTCTTCACTAAATGGAAGATCAACGCTGCTGTGATCAATCCGGAGCTTGATTTAGCAGATCTAGTAAAGATTTGCTAAATCGAATTCAGAGGGCTCCGCCATAAATGGCCTATTCACCTGCTCCTCGAGGTGTAAGGGAAGCTGACGGAAGCGTTTGCTCCCATTGGCCTCCCACTATGGAGACAGTAGGGGAATTAGAATCAAGGTAGAATGCCTCCTTCAGTGTAATGTTAAAAAAAGAGCTAGATAAATTCATGGAGGTTAGGGTCCATCAATCGCTATTAGTAGGATGGGTAGGAATGGTGCTGTTAGCCTCTATCAGAGGCTGGAAATGGATGACAAGAGACAAATCACTTGATGATTACCTGTTCTGTTCACTCCCTTTGGGACATCTGGTATTGGCCACTGTTGGCAGACAGGATACTAGGCTAGATGAACCTTTGATCTGACCCAGTATGGCCATTCTTATGTTCTTAGATCTGGCCTCATACCAGTGGCTTTCAACCTTTCCAGACCACTGTACACCTTTCAGGAGTCTGATCGGTCTCATGTGTCCCCAAGTTATACCTCACTTATAAACCATTTATTTACAAAATCAGACATAAAAATACAGAAGTGACACACTGCACTATTACTGAAAAGTTGCTTATTCATTTTTTATCATATAATTGTAAAATAAGTCAATTGGATTATAAATGTACTTACAGTGTATAGAACTGTATATAGAGCAGTATCAACAAGTCACTGCATGACATTTTAGTTCATACTGACTTTTCTATTGCTTTTCCTGTAGCCTTTTTTAAAACTAGGTATCTATCTAGATGAGATAATGTACCTACAGGGTACACATATAACTGTTTGAAAACCACTGTTTTACAAGGTCTACTTTGTACTTTTCACCCGGGATAGGGCTTGAACCCACCTGCAAATTGCCACTCTCCTCTGGCTTTGCTTTGTATACCCAGTATAACTGGCCTTCCATATTTGTACCATATTTCATACTCTGCTAAATGCTCTTCCACATTTGGTAACAGTTGCTCTCCAAAGATACATTTCTTTTATGACCTTACTCACCAGGAGAAGTTGAGAAAGCAGAGCTCTTTCTGCAGTTACTGCAGATACTGGCAGAGCTTCACTCTAGAGAAGCCTGAATTGATATTACTGCAGGCCCCTTCAACTGAGTGTTACTATGGGAAACAATATGCAGGAGAATGCATGCTAATGGCAGAGAAAGCCAGAGAGATGAAGGGGGAACAACAGGTCAACAGGAGCAGCTCTCAAAACTAGTATAATTGCTAGCAGATCTAACAGTATAGGCAGCCTGGAGCGAACTGCAGGCAGTATACCATGGCTTGAAGTCACTACTCAGCCCTGGGAGAAGGGTGGAGCTATGGGCAGTCATGATGGTATGGCTGGGGGAGGCAAGCCCCAACCATGCCCCTTTTGCTGGGACCTGCCCCTCACGGGAGCCAAGCTGCCTCACCACACTCCCACCATGGGGAAGTGAGGCAGCACCCCGCATGTGCCCCCACATGGGGCTGGGGGTATGAGGGTGCATGGCTTCAGTCTCCCTGGACCCAGAGCATGGGGAGGGCAGAGGGTGCACCGTTTTAGCCTCCCTGGCCAGGAGTACTGCAACACGTGTTCAAGAGGCAGGGCCAGGCTGGCAGTTTGGGAAGGCAATGCCTTCCCGCGCCTAGCATACCGGCCGCCCATGAGTGGAGCATTTGTACTTCCTAATTGCCTAAGCCAGTGTTTCTCAAAACAAGCAAGCAAATTAGAGGGGGGGTCACAGCTGGATTCAGTTTTTCACTTGAGACCCCTCTCTCTCAGGCCACAAAGAGCAGCAGGGCAGCGGAAGGCAGCCACTGGCAAGCCACGCAGCGTGGCTGGGGTTGCGGGACTCGAGGAGCGTGGCTCAGCTGAAGCAGGAGGCAAGGTGGCAGCAGAATGAGGCTGGCGCCGGAGCAGGGGCGGATGTGCGAGGGGCTGGCTGGGGCACGGTTGCCGTGCAACCGAACGCTTCCCAGCTGGGAGATAGGGTTGCCAGATAATTGAAACAAATATACCAAAACACTCACCCCCCCCCAAAAAACGGGAACAAATTCTGTTGAAGGGGAAAAAAGGGGGGGGGGGGACCAAAGATATTGAGCAAAAAAAAGGACTCCAAGGACTTATTATGCCAAAAAAAATTAAAATAAAGTACAGGGATAGCAGTGAGTGCAGGGAGCACTAAGACGTCTTTTGGCCGGCAGCCATTTTGTGCAGTCAGCCTTGGGGAATCAGGTAAGCATGGTGGTTGGGGTCGGGGGCTTGGGGGTGTTGGGAGACAGAGAGGGGCTCGGGGAGGGGGAGGCCGGGCTCTGAACATTTGTAGGGTTGCCAGGTGTCCGGCATTTTCACCTACTGGCCAGGGAAAAATTCAGAAAATACCGGACATTTTAGGTGTCTGGTATTCTCTGATTTTTTTTTACCGGACAGGAACCAAAAATACCAGACTGCCCGGGTGAATACTGGACACCTGGCAACCCTACTGGGAGAGGGCGGGGTCCCTCAGGCAGCGGGCTGGGGGATTGGGTCGAGGCAGAGGACCCGGAGGTAAAAAAGGGCACATGGGGGTCAGAGGAGGAGGCAGAGGAGACACTGGAGAGGAGTGGAGGATGGAGGAGAGGCAAGAGAGAAGGAACCAAATGGACGCGGAGTGGAAAAGAGGCACAGAGGAGAAAGAGATGGGGGAAAGGAGTCTGCAGGGGGGAAGGGTATTGAGGACCGCAAATGCCTTGAAGGAACCCCAGGACGGCAAGGAGTCTGGTGAAAAGGGGGGAGAAAGTGACCCAGAGCAATGAAGGGCTACGTCTACACTGGCCCCTACTTTGAAGTAGGAATAAGACCCTCCGGAAAAGGGCACTTTTTCCGGAGGATCGGGGCCAGTGTAGACGCTCTTTTCCGGCTTTTTTAAAAGCCGGAAAAAAGCGGCGGACATTTTTATTTAAATGCCGCGGGGGATATTTAAATCCCCCGCGGATTTCCCTACGACGACTGGTGAAATTTACATGCCCCTTCCGGAAAAGGGGCCAGTGTAGACGAGCCCAAGGTGTGTGTGTGTGTGGGGGGGGGAGTCACACACATTCATTTAGCATTATAGGGGGTCGTGGTATCACAAAGTTTGAGAACCCCTGGCCTAAGCAAATGGAGCTGGTTATTTCTCTGAAGATGTAGAGCAGATGACCCCGTCAGATGGAAGATGGTGTGGAGTGAAGGAACAAATGAGCCAACTCAGCATCTTTCTGTGCTGCTGCCTTTCCTCCTGGGAAAGTTAGCAAAGCCTTATTCCTCTGGGGCAGTGCTGTCTGCAGTGAGAAATAGCTATTGCCGCTTTCAAATCTAGCATAGCACAATTACATCTGGTTCATTCTGTACTACCAGAGAGATTTGTTTTTGTCTCCTAAGCAACTACAGAGCCCTTTAAATGTCTGTACAGATGATGGGACAAACCAGATTAACATTACTATTTGATCTTCTGGAAGGGGGGTCAGGGCCATCAACAAAGTGCTGCTCCACAGAGTCATCCGCCTCACTGATGTGGACGTGGTGATCGAGGGCAGGGGTGGATGAGAGTTTTGCGGGGCCCAGGGCAGCACAATTTCGCGGGGCCCCCCTTTGGAGAAAAAATAGAAAAAAAAAAGGCATCACATGCATAAATTGAAGGCTATTTTCGTATTAAATGTAAATTAGGTACGTTTGATAGAAACATTTAGTTGGATAATTTTTATTTTAATTATATTGTAAGTCATTATTTTGTAAGTCACAAAATTCTGCATTAATAATTAAAGATTTTCATTTGTATTTGTCTCCTCCCCCTCCTGCCTCTCTCTCTCTCTCTTCTCCTCCTCCTCCTCCTGCCTCACTCTCTCTTTCTCTTCTCCTTAGTCCTCCCCCTCCTGCCTCTTACTCGTGGCGCCCAAACAACTGTTTGGGCGCCGCGCGGCATCCTGGCTGAGCGGCACAGAACTAAACCGAGTGCCACGGCAGGAGGCGAAGGGGGGCGGGGCGGTGATGTACACAGCCAGGGGGCGGGACCTGGAGCCTCTGTCATGCCCTTCGCCTCCCACCCCCTAGTCATGCCCCACTGGGCATGCCCCACTGGGGCCTTGTGCCTTATTCCACCCTCACATCCTTCCACTTTCCCCTCCCTAACCCCTCCTTCCTGATGTAAAATAAAAATAAAAACACGTGTTGCCAAAAACAAACTCTCTTTATTGACGATAACTGAGGTGAGGGGGGAATGAGGGTAGGAGCTGGAAGGGGGAGGAGAAGCTCAGGGTTGGGGGTCTTGCTGGTCCACCTGTCTCCTAGCACTGCAGGTGCGGGGGCCTTGGCGTCCCCGGGGGGGGGGGGGAGTGGGTGGGGAGGAAGAAGCGGGAGGGGGAGCAGGAGTGGGAGGAGGAGCGACAGCTAGGGCAGCCATGGGGGCTGGCGGCAGCAATCTCTGCACCAGAGTCTGTAGGTGGTTGCAGATGGCACGGCCCTGGTCAAGCAGCTTCCGCAAGCTCTCCCGCTGCTGGCCCGGGTGTGGGAGGATGTCCTGGGCAGGGTGGTGCATCCTGCACTCACAGCTGGTGCGGCTCTGGAGAAATACGAGAAGTGGTCAGTTATCCCTGGGGACACAGTGGGTGAAGCCCCGCCCTGCTTTGAAAGGCGAGGATGGCAGGTCTCTGCACCATCATGTCCTGCTATCCCCGGGAGTGTGAGCTGGCCTGGGGCTGCACCCATGCCCCTGTGATGTATATAGTGTGGGGGGAGGGGAGGGGAGATGTGCCCTGCCTCTGTGTAGAGGGGGCTTGTGGAGGGAGGGTATTATGCAGTGTCCCTCCCCGGGGTCAGGAGCATGTCATGTGCCTTCATACATACATGCGTGTGGGTAACAGGCCAGCACCCCTGCGTGGCAGCCAGCTGGGGCCACATGCCTTGGCTGGCACGCCACATGCACAGGTTGCTGCGTGATCTGTGGTCAGCAATTCCCACATGCACAGTCCCTGGGTTCCCTCTTCCCCCGCCCCGCATAAGGGGACAGTGATGGCACTCACATGACAAGGCCTCCCTGGCCTTGGAAGACAGTGGTGACATGGCTGCTGTGATGGCTCGGGGGTTCTGGGCGAGTGCCACGCTCCCTCCAGGCTCCTGCAACTCCTGGCCATCGCTGTCCTCCTTCTCCTCCTCCTCCTCCGTACCCTGGTCAGGGCCCTCTGCCCCAGGGTCAATGACCACCTGAGGGGCACGGACCACCCAGTCCTCCAGGATGCAGTCCAGTGCATCAAAATAGGGGAAGAGGTTTAGGCCTGCCCCTGGTTGGGAGCTGCCCCCTGTAGCCCAGGCATAGGTCTGCCTCAGCTCCTTTATTTTTATGCACACCTGCTCCTGGGTGCGCATATGGCCTTTGGTGGCCAGGCTGAAAGCCATCTGTCTGTAGATGGCCGTGTTCCTGCGTCTAGTGCAGATATCATGGACATTGGAGGCATCCCCCCAAACCTCAATCAGGTCCATGATCTCTGCACTGGACCAGGAAGGTGTCCACCTTTTCCAGCCCCTGGCAGGCTCCTGGGAACTGTCAGACTGCTTCTGGGGAGCGATGGAGGGCTGGCTGGTAGTGGCTGGTTGGCTCATGCTGGCAACAGGGTCAGGGGCAGTGCCTGCGGGCTCTGGACTGGCAGGCCTGGAGCTGGCACAGGCCCTGTGGCCAAACAGACTCTACCCCTTTAAGGGCTCTGGGGCTGGAGAGGAGAAGAGGAGTTTTCCTGGTTTGGCCCAGAGTGGCCCAGCTGGAGGCCCCTTATTTCAAAATAAGCATCTACACAGCGCTTATTTCAAATTAGCTATTTCGAATTTGGCATTATTCCTCATAGAATAGAGGTTTACAAAATTCAAAATAAGCGCTCCGCTATTTCAAATTAATTTCAAAATAGCAGTTTGGCTTTGTAGACATACCCTTAGTTAAGAGGACCCTGAAAGAAGCATTATGCCAGCTTCATTACTGGCGTCACTCGGGAGAAATCTTCTATACAGTATATTTTCATACATTTTCATACCTAGAATGCAGAGAAGAGTCACATTTTTCTGATATTACATCAAATTTGCCCTCCTGAAGAACGCAAAACAACATAAATAAACCACTGTAGGAAAAAGTTATGAACTTTGTGTGTTTCCTTGTGGCATACATCATCAAGAGAATATACAGACAACGACATAAGACCTTAGAGGAAACACAAGCCAGGTCTACACTAGAAACTTCCATCAGTATAATTCCATCTTTATGAGGTGTGAAAAATTCATAACCCGAGCAATGCAGTTATACTGACTTAATCCCTGGGGTATACAGTGATAAATTTATTGGAGAATTCTCCTGTTGACATAGCTACCATCTCTCATGGAGATGAAGTAACTATACCAATGGAAGGAGTCCTCCTCCAGTGTAGGTAGCATCTGCACTGATGCACTGCAAAAGTGCTGCTTTTGCTATATTTCAAGGGTAAATCTACTCATATGCCTAATTATTTAGCTTTAGCTGTTTCTGCGTATCTGCTTGAAGCTATCATGAAACAATAGTGGACTCTATCTTGGCAGTTAGTTAAAATGTTTCTGTCAAATTAGAACTCACAAATCAAACTCTAAAGACAAGAATCCTCACTTATAAATAAATGCTGAGAGCCAAATTCTGACACCCCTCCCCAGGGCAGCACAAAAGGACTACAAATTGGACAGCTGCACAGCACACAATTCCCCTGGCTTGGTACAGTCCTATGTAGACAGAACAATTGGCTCTGCACCTTTCTCTGCAGCTGCTGAAGTAGTGGTTGTATTAAGGACATTAAGCATGGCCAGAAAGCAGTTATGTTCTGGCTATTTCTGACTGAAAATGGGCATGAAGGTGCTATAACCAATCGAAGAATTCATTTTGTTTGTTTGCCCTGCATAATACACACAGCACCTCTTTGAATTAATTTCTGCTTCAAGTCCAATAGCTGTAGTTAGAGTATATCTTTTAGAAAAACTTCCAATTCAATCTTCTATTTTAAAAATTTCAGTAATCCACCACAACCATTATTGGTTCCATCTTCTTCCAACAGTTAGTTGATCTCACTATTAAAACTGTTTGTGCCTTATTTCTCATCTTAATTTATCTACCTTGAGCTATTAAATCTTGTCATCTTTTAATCTGCTATATTGAAGAGCCCTCTTCTCAATTTTTTCTTAATAAATTCTGAGAGAACTCTAGAAACTTTTGTTGGTTTTTGGATGCCTCACATTTATCATGATGATGGCCTCAGGAGTGGAAAGTGGTGTGATACTGGACCCTTTTCCGGTTAATAATGTCACTAAATACGGTTGCATGGTCACTCTCACACTCTCTTGAATTCTTTTTTTAGCTTTGTTTATGGATGAATGTCAGTATATTGACAGGAGTATTTATCCAGTTCCAGAGTGATAGGAAGTTGTCCAATCTGCAATGCTTCTGTGTTTGCATGAAATGTCAGATTTTCTCATTAAGGAGCTTTTATTTGCTCTTGACTGTGAATTGATTGTTTTCTTGATTGATATTCAATTTATAACAGATAACTTTGCTCATGCAGTCAATTGTTTTGGTTTTACAATCAGCCTAAAGAAGACTAAAGTAGTGTAGCAACTTGTGCTGGAGGCGTGTTCATATCTATCCAATTATCATGATCAACAAAGCTGATCATGTCCATAGAAAACTTTCTTTTACCTATGGATTGCTCATCCAGATAGCTGCAGCGACACAGGAGCCAAGCAAACAGAGCTGTAAACAGGGGAGTTTGAGTGGGAGTTCTGTTGGAGGAGAAGGGCAGTGTGCTGGGAGAGAAGCTGTGCCCTGATTAGGGGGCGGGGCTTCACTGATTAGGAGTCCTATAAAGGCAGCCTTCTAGTCAGGTAGTGGCACAGATAGCTGCAGTGGCACAGGAGTCAAGCAAACAGAGCTGGAAACAGGGGAGTTTGAAAAGGGAGTTTGGATATTGGAACTTGTTTGTTTTTGCTGTGGAGGGGGTGTTTTGGTTTGTTTTTGTGTTCAGCGGACTAACAGGATTTTGGTGAGAAAGTAGATAAAACACAGAGGCATTAGTGGCCATGGCCCAAGTAGTAGAGAACACAAGGAGGATGATTGGATGTGGTAGCTGCGGTATGTACATGATTCTGGAGGGGGTACCTGAAAGGAGTTTTGTTTGCATGAAGTGCCGCCTGATAGAGCTGATGGAAGAAAGGATCTGAGGATTGGAGATGCAGGTGGAAACTCTGGTCGAGTTTAGAAGGGGGTTTGAGCAGATGATGGGGCAAAGGCATGATATGGCTAAAGGGGAAAGCTTAGATATGCAGATGGAAGCAGGATCAAGGACCTCAGAGGGGGGACTGCTGGGTGAAGAAAATGCACAGTGAAAGCATGTGACTCAGAACCAGGCATAGGAAAAGATGGGTCAGTGAAGGAAAAATAGAGCTCAAGAACAGGTATCTGGAGCTGGAGAATGAAGAAGGGGTACAGCAGGTAGATAATGAAGATGGAAGGGTAAGGAAGAAGAGAAGAGTGGCTAGTCCCATAGATAAGGGGAAGACTTAATGGAGACAACACCAATAATGAGCATTAGGAGGATACAGGATGGGTTAAAGAGGATTACAAGGGAAAATAGGAATGGCAAGGACTTGCAGCCAGAGGAAGCTAGAGATAGACTAGAGAATTTCACTGTCACCAGGAAAAGGCAGGTCTATGTGATTGGGGACTCCTTATTGAGAAGAAAAGATAGGCCTGTAACCAGAGCTGATCCAGAGAATAGAAGGGTGTGTTGTCTGCCAGGTGCTAAGATACGAGATGTGGAACTGAGGTTGAAGAGGATTATTAAGGGAGCAGGAAGGAATCCATTGATCATCCTTCATGTAGGAACAAATGATTCAGCTAGATTCTCGCTGGAACGAATTAAGGGAGACTATGCTAGGCTGGGGAGGATGCTCAAGGAAATTGAGGCTCAGCTGATTTTTAGTGAGATTCTGCCTGTCCCTAGAGAAGGGCAACTAAGATGTGATAGGATTATGATGATCAATAGATGGCTTAGGCAGTGGTGCTATAAGGAGGGCTTTGGGATGTATGGTCACTGGGAGGCATTTATGGACAGAGGACTGTTCTCTAGGGACGGACTTCACCTAAGTAGGGAGGGAAATAGACTTCTAGGATGGAGGCTGGCTCAATTGATTGAGAGCTTTAAACTAGGAATTTGGGGGAGACGGTTGGGAGATGTCCAGGTAATCTCTACGCCAGATTTTAACACTGAGACGGAGGAAAACGAAGTAAGAAAGGATATAGTTGGGGGTAGGAGAATGAACATGAGGAAGGGTGGGGTGGATACTAGTCTAATAGGTCATATTGGAGGTATAACGTCTGTGCCAAATTGGGTAAAGAATGTGAATGAGGCCAAACAGCAAAAATAAAGATGTTTGTACACCAATGCGAGGAGCCTAGGTAACAAAAAGGAGGAACTAGAGCTATTGGTCCAGGAAGTGAAACCAGATATTATAGGAATAACATAAACATGGTGGAATACTAGACATGACTGGAGTACAGGTATTGAAGGGTATGTGCTGTTTAGCAAAGACAGAAATAAGGGTAAAGGTGGTGGAGTCGCATTGTATATCAAAGATGAGGTAGATTGTAAAGAAATAAAAAGTGATGGAATGGAGAAGACAGAGTCTGTTTGGGCAAAAATCACATTGGGAAAGAAAACTATCAGATCCTCCCCTGGGATAGTGCTTGGGGTGTGTTATAGACCACCAGGATCCAATTTGGATATGGATAGAGACCTCTTTAATGTTTTTAATTAAGTAAATACTCATGGAAACTGCATAATCATGGGAGATTTCAACTTTCCAGATATAGACTGGAGAACAAGTGCTAGTAATAATAATAGGGCTCAGATTTTCCTAGATGTGATAGCTGATGAATTCCTTCATCAAGTAGTTGCTGAACCAACAAGGGGGGGTGCTATTTTAGATTTGGTTTTGGTGAGTAGTGAGGACCTCATAGATGAAATGGTTGTAGGAGACAACCTTGGCCTGAGTGATCATGAGCTAATTCAGTTCAAATTAAATGGAAGGATAAACAAAAATAAATCTGAGACTAGGGTTTTTGATTTCAAAAGGGCTAACTTTAATAAATTAAGGAAATTAGTTAGGGAAGTTGATTGGACTAAAGAAATTATGGACCTTAAAGTGGAGGAGGCCTGAAATTATTTTAAGTTAAAGTTGTAGAAGCTGTCAGAAGCCTGTATCCCTAGAAAAGGGAAAAAAATTATAGGCAGGTGTTAGATCAAGCTGGATGAGCAAGCATCTCAGAGAGGTGATTAAGAAAAAGCAGAAAGCATATAAGGAGTGGAAAATGGGAGGGATCAGTAAAGAAAGCTACCTTATTGAGGTTAGAGCATGTAGGGACAAACTGAGAGGCTAAAAGTCAGGTAGAGTTGGACCTTGCAAAGGGAATTAAAACCAATAGTAAAAGGTTTTATAGCCATATAAATAGGAAAAAAAAAAGAAGTAGGACTGCTAATTACTAAGGATGGAGTGGAGGTTAAGGATAATCTAGGAATGGCCCAATATTAGAACAAATACTTTGCTTCAGTCTTTAAAGAGGCTAATGAAGAGCTTAGGGATAATGGTAACTTAACAAATGGGACTAAAGATATGAAGGTAGATATTACCATATCCGAGGTAAAAGCCAAACTTGAACAGCTTAATGGGAGTAAAACGGGGGGCCCAGATAATCTTCATCCAAGAATATTAAAGAAACTGGCACATGAACTTGCAAGTCCATCAGCAAAATTTTTTAATAAATCTCTAAACTCAGGGGTTGTACCATTTGACTGGAGAATTTCTAATATAGTTCCGATTTTTAAGAAAGGGAAAAAAAGCGACCCGGGTAACTATAGGCCTGTTACTTTGACATCTCTAGTATGTAAGATCCTGGAAAAAATTTTGAAGGAGAAAGTAGTTAGAGACATTGAGGCTAATGGCAATAGGGACAAATTACAACATGGTTTTACAAAAGGTAGATCGTGCCAAACCAACCTGATCTCCTTTTTTGAGAAAGTAACAGATTTTTTTAGATAAAGGAAATGCAGTGGATCTAATCTACCTTGACTTTAGTAAGGCATTTGATACAGTACTACATGGGGAATTATTGGTTAAATTGGAAAAGATAGGGATTAATATGAAAGTTGAGAGGTGGACAAGCAACTGGTTAAAGGGGAGACTACAGCAGGTCATATTGAAAGGTGAACTGTCAGGTTGGAGGAAGGCTACTAACAGAGTTCCTCAGGGATCAGTTTTGGGGCCAATTTTATTTAATCTTTTTATTGCTGATCTTGGCACCAAAAGTGGAAGTGTCCTAATAAAATTTGCGGATGACACAAAGTTGGGAGCTATTGCCAATTCAGAAAAGGATGGGTATATTATACAGGAAGATCTGGATGATCTTGTAAATTGGAGTGATAGCAATAGGATGAAATTTAATAGTGAGAAGTGTAAGATTATGCATTTAGGGATTAATAACAAGAATTTTAGTTATAAGCTGGGGACACATCAGTTGGAAGTAACGGAGGAGGAGAAGGACCTCGGAGTCCTGGCTGATTATAGAATGACTGAGCCGCCATTGTGACATGGCCGTGAAAAAGGCAAATACGATCTTGGGATGTATTAAGCAAGGTATTTCCAGTAGGGATAAGGAGGTGGTAGTGCCATTATACAAGGCACTGGTGAGACCCCATTTGGAATACTGTGTGCAGTTCTGGTCTCCCATGTTTAAGAAGGATGAATTCAAACTGGAACAGGTACAAAGAAGGGCCACTAGGATGATCCGAGGAATGGAAAACCTGTCTTATGAAAGGAGACTCAAGGAGCTTGGCTTGTTTACCTTAACCAAAAGAAAGCTGAGGGGGGACATGATTGCACTTTTTAAATATATTAGAGGGATAAATACCAGGGAGGGAGAGGAATTATTTAAGCTTAATACCAATGTGGACACAAGAACAAATGGATATAAGTTGGCTAGTAAGAAGTTTAGATTTGAGATTAGACGAAGGTTTCTAACCATTAGAGGAGTAAGGTTCTGGAACGGCCTTCCAAGGGAAGTAGTGGGGGCAAAAGATCTATCTGGCTTCAAGATTAATTTAGATGGGTTTATGAAGGGGATGGTTTGATGAGATAACATGATCTTGGTAACTAACTGACCATTCATTATCAGTGGGAAATAGGTCAATGGAGAGATGATAGGAATTACTAGAGAACTTTCTGGGTGTCTGGCTGATAAGTCTTGCCCACATGCTCAGGGTTTAGCTGATCGCCATATTTGGGGTCGGGAAGGAATTTTCCTCCAGGGTAGATTGGCAGAGGCCCTGGAGGTTTTTCACCTTCCTCTGTAGCATGGGGTACAGATCAGAGCTAGAGGATTCTCTGCATCCTGGGGTCTTCAAAGTAGTTGAAGGCTTCAATATCTGAGATATAGGTGAGAGGATTATTCTGGGAGGAGTGGGTGAGATTCTGTGGTCTGCACTGTGCAGGGGGTCAGACTAGATGATCATAATGGTCCCTTCTGACCTTAAAGTCTATGAGTCTATCATCTAGTCATCACACGTTCATTATAAGAATACTTTCTCAGCAGATTTGACAAAACACAAAGATTTCTAAAAATAGCTACAGCACTCAATTTAAGACTTAAAAATCTGAAGTGAGGTACAAAATCTGAGAGGGCCAAGGTGTGGTGCATGCTCTCAGAAGTCTTCAAAGAGCAACACTCAGATGCAGAAATTACAGATTCCTAATCACCAAAAAAAGACAATCAAACTTCTGACTCAGATGATGAAAATGAATGTGCTTTTTGGTTTCTTATTGAGGAGAACCTATCATCACCATGGACATGTGTCCTCTGGAATCATGGTTATTTAGGTTATTTTCTTTATTTTGGGGTTCATTGGACTCCTCTGTGCTGTGTCCAGCTACCCTTCTCCCCACACTGTAATTTTCAAACTGTATCCAAGGGAAGCAGTTCTCTGTGTTTAATCTTGTCTTTTTCAATTGCTCTGTAACACCTACCAACCAACTAATGCTTTACCACATTTCTTCTTTGTTTTGTTAATAAAATAATCTTTTTAAGACTATGATCTGATGCCTGTATCTTTGAAGGTAGGAGGTTATTTATGCATGTGCCTAAAACTACTAAGTCAGCTAGGAATTACAGTTTGTTTTCTAGATCTCTCCTGAGGGAGAGTTAAAGAACTTGAGGGTATCTTCAGGCAGAAATTTCCAAGTTCATCTTCCTGGCTTCTCAAAGGGGTTTTTGCATTTGGGTGTGGCAGTGTATTACCCAAGGTCAGGAAACCTATGACTTTGAGGAGGTTTTTTTTAGCAGAATTTTTTAGTGGCAGGATATTTTAAAGTCTCTTGCAGGCCCCCACCTTTTGCACTCAAAGTGCCAGAATGGGGAACAGCCTGGACAATTTATATGGGAATATTAGGGTTGTATTTACTCACCCCCTGCCTCTTTAAGACACACATCCAGCACTGTCAGAGCCGCAGCAGCTCTGTAGAAGGGCAGAGGGAGGGGCTAGGAATCTACTCAACTCTTTTCCCTCTGGGAGGGGCACTGAGGAAAGAAGCAGAATTTCCAGTCCCATCTCCAGCCTCTCCACAGAGCTCTGTCTCTGGGTACAGGTCTGGAGGAGAGAGGGGCAAGGCTGGCAGTTCTGCTCCTTTCCTCACTGCCCTTCCCAGGAGAGAATGGAGCAGAATTCTGCCCCCAGCCTTGCACACAGACATGGCAGCTTTATGCAGGGGATGAGGGTTCTGTTACTTTTCTCACTGGCATCTGCCGTACCACCCCTCTGGCCCTGAGATAATGTGGGACGAGAAGGTGAAAGAACATGGGGGGTCCTGAGCTGAGGCCAGGAGGGAGTCACATGTGGAGGGGGGGCTGGCATGTGGAGGTCATGTGTCCCTTCCCCTGTCATACCAGCAAAAACTTTTGTTTGCTTGTGTAAGGGGACTGTTAGTCCCTTACTAAAATTATCAAAAGGGGAAGGATCCATGAGAAATCAGGGCCCTGAGACTGACAGACCCAAGTGACAATGGAAAGCAGCCAACACTCCAGCTCGGCCTGATTGACAGGTTGGACAGGCCAGTGAGGAAAGTAAGAGGCCAGGCCTCGTCCTCCCTGTGAGCTAGGATTTTTCTGGATCTCTCTGAGCAAGGAGAGAGAGCTGAGAGACAGTTAAGAGGAGCAAGCTGTGTGGAGAGGCAGTCCTGCAGCAACAGAGCCAGACACACACAGCCCAAGGAGTGCAGACCCTGTGTTGAGCAGCAGACTGGCAGTGCTCAGAGAGCCAAAAGGGACAGAGAAGCAACAGAAGAAGCTGGAGACTGGCAAAGCAGCACAGCCTGCAGCTGGGTGTGGTGAGCAGCTGGGACCAGCAAAGTTGGGGGAAAGGCTCCGGGCAGGGAGATATCACCAGCCAAGAGGCCCAGCAGGCCTGACTGGGAGAGGGGTCTGACCACCTAGAGCTTGAGGCTGTGTGGTCACTGCCAGAGCAAGTGTCCAGCCTGCAGAACCCCTGCAGCACATCCAGGGCCTCTAAAGAGCCTATAAGGAAGAGACTGTGAACTGTCCTTACACTCTGCGGACTGTTGTTTGTGATGTCCCCGTGTTACAGAGCAGGACTGTGTGTTCTCATTTAACCACTCATTTTTTTTCTTCTTTTCTATCTAATCAGTTGATGTTTAATAAATTGTATTTGCTTTGAACTTTATGGAATGATCACTGGGCCAAGAAAGCATGCGGTGTGACGAGAGCACCCCAAAGTGGGGACACTCTAGCCCCTGCCCCAAGTGACTACAGGTTGGGGATTAAGCTCCAGGAAACCTGGGCCCAGCTTTGTTGGGGTTTTGAGGACTCTGCTACTCAGGAGAGTGGAGGGGGGAGCCCTCAGGATCAGGGAGGCCGTGGAGTGAAGGAATTGGGAGCGGGGACTCAACCTTTCGTTGGTCCATTTCACCGGGATGGTATAGAACTCAGAAAAGTTCCCCACAATAGCGGGACCATTCCCCCGCTTACACTTGCACTACTGATGGATATAGACATAAAATCAGAGCAATAGAGTGGCGAGGCAAACCCAAGAATGCAAATTCAGTGACACAAAAATGTACTGTAAACAACAGATGTAAAATTTTGTACAAGTGACTCAGAATCTAATAAACAAAACAAATATTATCTGGTGCTGATGACTAACATTGAGGAAAAAACTTAAGTAGGTTTTTAATTGCCTGTTTGACGAGTAATTAGTTGCATTACACAATCAGCTATCTGTGTTCTGATTTTACACAGAACCGCTAAAAAGGTTTTGCCATCTGAAAACTAAATATTGAGTATTAAAATAATTTGTATTAAAATCAAATATTCATTGTATCATAGAATCTAGATTCAAAGGACCTATTATTCAGAGGGCTTATTTCCTTCCAAGTCTATTTCCCTGGAATTGTAGGAAGTTAACATATACCAAGTAACGGGACTCATACATCTTCTCATGAAGAGCTTTTCAGGGGCTAATTAGAGGATCTCATTTTTTTCATAATGTAGACCACAACTCACCTCTTCTCCCAATCATGATTTTGCAGACCAGTTCTCTTCCCATTCACATGCACAATTCACCCTTACGCTGCAGTAGTTAACTTGGAAAGTAATAATAGGAAATGACTAGGTATATTTTTTTAGCTTCCTTTAATGCAATTTATCTCAGAAAAAAGGGGGGAGAAAGAAAAGGATGCACCATAAGTGCTAAGTGGACCACTAGTAAGCCACGAACCACAGTTTACTCATCAGTGAGCTAAAAGATCTCAGTTCTAAGAAGATTTTCCTGAAACATCCTAAATTTTCTCTTCCTTAATTCCAGTCCTTTAGACCTAGACCTCTTTATTATCCTAAATAATTCCTGTTCTTTCTGGATATTTTTATCCTTCAAACATTTGTAGATTATTATGAGGTTTATCCTGCACTATTAAATATCTGCAGTCTGTTAATTAGTTGTCTCATGCCTCACTAATATTTTTCTCCTCACCTTTCTTCATCCGTCAATCCTTCCAAACCCTTAATAATTTTTGCAGCTCTCCTCTGAACTCCATTCAGTTTGCAGACAGGAAGTCCAAAACTGGACACAATAAGCCAGATGAATGGCACTAACTTATATCAGCTAAAGTTTGGCTTGATACACGTAGGCTGAGATTATCTCCTTTCCTTCTGTCAACAGAATGGACCTTTTGCATGAACAGATCCTCTGTACATTAAGGATAAACAAATGTCATCCCTGACATCACTTTCTTCTGGGACTCTATGTAGGGCTTATGAACCAGGAAGGGTTACCACCAGGGACTGGCTGTGTCACATTACCATCTCCCAAAGACACATACGAGTCAACAATGGAGTCATGAAAAAGAAAACATTCTGGGATGTATTAAATGGAGTGTCATATATAAGACATGGGAGGTAATTGTGTCATTCTGCTTGGCACTGGTCAGGCCTCAGCTGGAATATATTCAATGTAAGGATGTAAAATTCTGATTAACTGGCTAATTGAACAGTCGATGCAATTTGCAGCAACTATTTGATTAGGCAATAAGGGCACCTCTGCCTTTGAAGTGTAGCAACAGCCCTAGGGATGTTGCTACATTTCAGAGGCAAAAGCACTGCAGGGAGCATGGGGCCAGCAGGAGACTCAAACAATCCCCCCACTGGCCCCATGCTCCCCACAGCATTTCAAAGCAGCAGCACTGCAGGGAGCCCAGGGTCAGCTGGGTACTTTAAGTCTTGGACTGGAACCCTAGGCTCCACACAGCGCTACCGCTTTGAAATACTGTGGGAAGACCAGCGTCAGGCTCTACAGCACATTTCAAAGCAGCACCACCACATGGAGCCTGGGGTCAGTGGCTCCACCCGGCACTGCCACTTTGAAGCACCCTCTCTTCTTTCTCCCCCCCCCCATTGCTGTCTCTTTCTGATAGAGGCAGCAAGTGGGGGGGGGGGGAGAGGAGTGACTAGTCAACTAGCGTGTCAACTATCCGATAAGCATTTGCTTATTGAATAGCTGACTATTTGTTCACATCCCTAGTTCAGTGTTGGGTGCCACATTTTTTGGAAGATGTGGACAAATTGCAGGGAATCCAGAAGACTGAAACAAAAATGATGAAAGTTTAAGAAAACCTGTGCTATGAGGAAAGGCTTAAAAAAAAGGGACAGGTTTAGTTTTGAGAAAAGAAAACTGAGGGAGGACCTGATAATGGTCTTTAAATATGTTAAGGACTGTTATAAAGAGGATGGTCATCAATTTTTCTCCAGGTCCACTGAAAATAAGATAAGAAGTAATGGGCTCAATATGCAGCCAGAGAGATTTGTTAGGGTATGTCTACACTGCCACCTTAGTTTGAACCAGGGTGGCTAATGTAGGCATTCAAACTTGTAAATGAAGCCCAGGATTTAAATATCCCGAGCTTTATTTGCATGTTCCCGGGTGCCGCCATTTTAAAATGCCCCGTAGTTCGAACTATCTGCACGCGGCTACACGCAGCATGGACTATGTAGTTTGAATTAGGAGCTTTAATTCAAACTACCTACTCCGTGCCGTGTGTAGCCGTGAGCAGGTAGTTTGAACTACGGAGCATTTAAAAATGGCGGCACCCGGGAACATGCAAATAAAGCCCAGGATATTTAAATCCCAGGCTTCATTTGCAAGTTCGAATGCCTACATTAGCCACCGTAGTTCGAACTAGGGTGGCAGTGTAAACATAACCTTAGCTATTAGGAAAAACTTTCTAACTAGAACACTAGTTAAGCAATGGAATAGGCTTCCAAGGGAGATTGAGGAATCCCTTTCATTGGAGATCTTTAAGAACAGATTAGACAAAGCAGCTACAGGCAGTCCCCGACTTATGTCGGATCCGCACTTACGAACGGGGCTCTCTCACCCCGGAGGTCGGGGCGAGAAAGCCCCGTTCGTAAGCTGCTCCGGTGCCCCTGGTCTGCTGGAGACCGTCTCCAGCAGACCAGGGGCACCGCGCGGGGAACCGCCGCTGCTGCCGCTTCAGTCTGGGTGCCTGTGGTCTGCTGGGGACGGTCCCCAGCAGACCACAGGCACCCAGACTGAAGCGGCAGCAGCGGCGGTTCCCCGCGCCTCTGAGGCTTTGCCAGAGCAAAGCCTCAGAGGCGCGGCACCCCGCTGCCGCTGCGGCTCTGCTCCCCATGTCCCTGGTCTGCTGGGGGGAGGGGGCGCAGCTAGTGTGCTCCCCCCCCCCCCCCAGCAGACCAGGCTTTTGTTTTGGACTCTGGGGCAGAGCAGCTGGGGCGCTGCCGATTGGTCCTGCAGTGCCCGCTCTGGGCACTACTGGACCAACCCGGCAGCACCCCAGCTGCTCTGCCCCAGGCGTCCCCAAGTCAGCTTCTCCTGAAACTGACCAGCGCTGACTACAGGAAGCCCCAGGCAGAGTTGCTCTGCCCCGGGCTTCCTGGAATCAGCTGCTGATCAGTTTCAGCAGCAGCTGACTTGGGGACGCCTGGGGTTCTTAAGTTGATTCTGTATGTAAGTCAGAACTGGCGGTCAGTTTCAGCAGCGTCTGAATCTGGACGCCAGTTCCAACTTACATACAGATTCAACTTAAGAACAAACCTACAGTCCCTATCTTGTACGTAACCCGGGGACTGCCTGTATTAGGTACTGCCTCTCTGCAGTGGCTTGAACTAGATGATCTCTCAAGGTTACTTCCAGTTATACTGTACATTGCTATGATTCTGTATTCACTGTACTGAACAAGGAAAGAACCACAGTTAATGATAAGAATAAAATAGCCAAAGCACATGGACATTGGGGCAATGTTACCATTTTCAATTAATAGTTATTATAGCATGTGTGAAGAGTATTCACTTTATCTAAAAACTGAATTATGTAGTGCTATAAGTACATACATTACTATCCATATGCAGTAAACTTCCGATAATCCGGCACCTTTAGGACCCAGGGGGTGCCGGATTATCAGATATGCCGGACTATCAGAAGGGGGGCTATGAGGGGTCTGGGGTGGGGTGGGGTGGGGGGATGCTACCAATGGTCCAGCTGCCCGGAGCACTTCCGGGTTCCTGATGGTGCCGGACCATCAGGAGTGCCGGACTGTCAGATGCCGGACCATCAGAGTTTTACTGTAGTTACTATGGAAAATAAGCCATTTGGGAGAAAACCACCTTTTTAATATACAGATCATTTTGACATTTGCCTCCAGCTTTCCCATGTTCTAGAAATGCAGATAAGCCCATTTTCTTGCATGCCAGCTGCAATTTGAAGCTTTCATGACAGTCCCTATACTGAGTCTGGGTGTGATTCTCCTCTTATACCAGTTTTACACTGGCGTAACTCCAATGTACATTGGCCCTTCTCCAAATTTACACCACACTAAATAAGATCAACATCAAAACTTCTGACTTGCTACCTAGAAAGTAGTGAAATGTTCAGAAGAGAATTTCCAAAAGAAACGAAGTATGTCAGCAGACTGTGGAAAGATACAGTATAAACAAAACACACCAAATAAAAGACACAAAGCAAACTCATAAGAAAAAGTTTTAATGAACAGGGATATCCTGATACCAGCCTTTGGAAATAATGTCAAGAGGGTCACAGCAATCCATAACAACACAGAGACAACCACAATAAACAGGGAGATGGGCTCATTGACCCGTAAAAAAAGCATTTTATTGCCAATAAAAAAAAAGAGTAAAAATAATAACCGAGTTAAAAGACTCAGCATCACTGTATAGAGCTCAATGAAAATCTCTGCTCAGTGCTTAGTCAACAAAATATTAAGATGTGTAAAGAATGGGATAGAAAATAATCCTGGAAATATTACAGTGCCAATAGGATTACACCCATCTTTACAGATAAACATGTTTTGCCAGATTTGCAGTCAAAATAATTGGCATCTTCCAGGATGGGCCCCTAAATCATGCATTCCCTCATGTGACATAGTGAGTTCAATGCCTTATCATATCCTTCCTTAGTTTCCTCTCTTCTAAACTGAACATTCCAAGTCTTTCTAATTTCTTCTCTTATGGAATCTTTTCCATACTCCTAATAATTTGTTGCCTTTTTCTGCACCTTTCCCAATTCCACTATATCTTTTTTGAGATGGTGGTTGACCAGAACTGCATGCAGTATTCCAGGTCTGGCAGTATCATGAATTTATACATCAACATTATATCTTCAATTTTTTTTAATCTATCCCTTTCTTAGTGGTTCCTAACGGTGTTAGCTTTTTTTGACGGTCTCTGAACACTGAGCGGATTGATATTTTCATAAAACTATCCAGGATGATAGTCTTTCCAAACTGGAGAGAGAAATACCACTCTCTGTGCCTGAAGCTGAGCCAAGCCAGGCCCAGCCCTTGCACCAGGAATTGAGATGTGGGACATGAAATGGAAGAGGTGGGCCTCCATCTTAGTACAGCAGACTTCCGATAATCCGACACCTTTGGGACCCAGGGGGTGCCGGATTATTGGATATGCCGGAGTATCAGGAGGTACTCCGGCAAGGGGGCTATGAAAGGTCTGGGGGGGGGGGGGGGTTTGGGCAGGGAACGGCATGGTATGGGGCGAACCGGGTGCTGGTGAGGGGCGGTACTGCAGGACCACCCCAGCTGCTCTGCTCCACAGCTTCCCCAAGTCCGCCACTGCTGTAACTGACCAGCGGCGAACTTGGGGAAGCCCTGGAGCAGAGCAGCTGGGGTGCTGCTGGGTTGGTCCCACAGCGCCGCCCCTCACCTGAGCAGCGCTACGGGACCAACCCGGCAGCACCCCAGCTGCTCTGCTCTGGGCCACTTCCCCAAGTCCGCAGCTGGTCAGTTTCAGCAGCGGCAGACTTGGGGAACCCGTGCGGAGCAGCTTCAATTGTCCGGCTGGCCGGAGCACTTCTGGGTTCCAGTTGGTGCCGGACTATCGGGAGTGCCAGACCACTGGATGCCGGACAATTGGAGTTTTACTGTAGTAGCAAAGCCGGGAAAAGAAGATAGATGACACTTCCTGTTGTAACCTTCCAGCCCTGAAGACCAAACTGGGCAGCACCCAGTCCCCTGAGGAGACTGAGGCTAGAGAGGAGCTGCTGAGCTTGCTGGTGGCCAAGTACCCTGAGGATCAAGTACAATGTTCAGTACCAAGACAGAAAATCCTTATCCTTTCAGCACCTTCCTGGATTATGGTAGGAAGTAGCCCTGGGAAACCAGACTTTTGTCCGGTTTTGCTGTTAGTGTTCAGGATGGTGTGTTTTCGTAAGATGCCTGCTGACCTAGTGATGAAGCCCTCTGTCACTGTCAGAGCCATGGGCTGGGACCCGGTGGAGTAGAGTGGGTCCAGAACCCTCTGCCTCCCCTGGAGTGACTACCCAACCATTTTAGACCAAGAGACCATTGTTTGTCTGCCATCTGCCTGAGCAAGGAGAAAAGTGGATTGTTGCTTTGCCCTGCCTCGAGACCAGGCTTATCAGTTAATTGTATAAATGACTATAAGCAGACATCCCTAATTTAAAAACAATCTCCCTCTCACAAACATCAGTTGGCTAGCTCAAGTTAAATTATGCTTCTCACACAAACGAGTTTTCCTTTTGTGAGTATTGAATTATCATTTAAAATTCCATCCTTGAGTGAAGTTAACACAGCAGGTAGTTACAGACCTGCACATTTGCGGTGCATATGTATAATTGTATACATTCTACCACTAAGCAAATCATTAGTCAACTTCTAAAAAAATGTCCATGAAAATATTGCTAATTTTTAGTAATTTCTATTTCCATTTTCTGTACATCACCTAAATGTATATGATCTGGACCTACTTTGTCTGCCTCTCTGAAGTGTGTCTGACTGTAATCTGCACTGTTCCTATCCATATGTACCAGAACATACATATAAATACGTTTTTCACAGTGCTGTTGTAGTAGTATTGATCCCAGGGTATTAGAAAGGCAAGATGAGTGAAGTTGATCCAAAAAAATATATATATTACCTAAGCCATCTTGACTCTCCAAAAATATCAGTTTGTTGATAAATCTCCATCCTCTTCTGGGAAAGCAGAATCATTTTCTTGTCATTTCATTATTCCCCTGTCCAATTCCACAGGATCATTTTTAACCTTACTCTTAGTTCCTGCTTACTGTCACGTCAGTATGTTTAAGCTAATATCAAGTAGAAAGCCACATAGTCCTATTCTACATGGCATAGTTTTCAGTCCTCGTCCTCATGAATTGTCTTGTGTTCTGTACAATCCTTTAAAACTGCCATTTAAAGGTGAATTGCGAAGTAAAATGTTTTTCCCTGGGTATGTCTAAACAACATCCCTCTTTCGAAAGAGGGATGTAAATTAGACAGATCGAAATTGCAAATGAAGCCGGGATTTGAATTTCTCATGCTTCATTTACATAATGGTGGCCACGCAGTCTTTTGAAAAAAGGGCTTTTAGAAAGTAAAACTGATGTCTAGACACAGTTCTTTCGGGGGGGGGGGGGGGAACCCCTCCCACCTTTTTCAAAAGATTCCGTACTCATTTCGAAAAAAAAAAATTTTTCCAAAAGAACTGCATCTAGATGGCGGTTTTAGTTTCTAAAAGCCCTTTTTCAAAAGACCGTGCACCTGCCATTATGTAAATGAAGCGTGGGAAATTCAAATCCCGGCTTCACTTGCAATTTCAATCAAAGTTACATCCCTCTTTTGAAAGTTACATCCCCCCTGTGTATAGTTCTTTGATCTGCAGGAACATAGCCTCATACATGTAAGAGTTCTTCTACTTGTTTTTATATGAGAAGTAGCAGGATTTCCCTCTTTTTTGTAGAGGAATTCTTCAGAGGACTGTGAGGGACTGAAACATTAGATTACATTATTCTGATTTGACAAAGATGTGACAGGGCAGAATGAGCACGTGCAGTAGAAGATGAGTAACATCTTCATAAGAGATTCAGGGCTTGTCCACAAAGAGGCAGTGGGAGGCCCTAAGTATGCAAAGGCTTGAGTGTCCATGCTGCATATTGTCCATAGATTGAAAAGGTCTGGACCTGACATTGTTGTGAGCCCATTTCAAGAAAGATGGGGAGAAACTGGAAAGAGTCCAGAAGACAGAAAGAAAAATGATTAAAAATCTAGTGTTTGGTCCTGCCGTGAGGGCCGGGGATTGGACTTGATGACCCCTGGAGGTCCCTTCCAGTTCTTGTGTTCTATGTTTCTAATTGTATTTCAGTTGTGCCTAGAATTCCAAAGCACCATCACATATGCAAGTGAAATGCCAGTAGGCACAAATATGAAACATATACTAGGGTTGTATAATCCTGTTTAATTGGCTAACCAATTAAACATATTGTTTAACTGATTAAGAGGGGTAAACAGAGGGGCTGTTCTAGCCAGCTGCTAGGCTGGAGCTCCCTCCTTTCTGCCACAGGCAGGGGCTGCTCCAGCCAGGTCAGAGCACCTTGTGCCTGCGCTGCCCAGCCCCGCTGGTCGGGATGCTGGAGCAGCCCTTGCCTATGGCAGACCAGTGTCCTGCAGGCAGGGGCTTCTCTGGTGTCCGGTTTGACCACCCCTGCCTGTTGGGTGCCCTGGCTCATCACGGACAGAGGTTGCTCTCGCTGGGACATCGGAGCAGCCCCTCCCTCCCTGCAGCAGGCTGGGGTACCATGCAGGCAGGGGCAGGTCTGGCATCCTGACTGGAGCAGCCTTGCATGCGGGACACTCTGGGTTGCCATGAACAGAAACTGCTTTGGCCAGGACACCAGAGCAGCCCCTTCCTGTGGGGTGCCAAACCTGCCACAGGCAGGAGCTGCTCCAGCTTAGCCCCCACTAGTTAACATGAACCAATTAAACCTTCACATCTCTAGCATATACATGTACAATCTTTGGACATGACTTCTGACCTACATTTAAAACTAATGCATGGCTCCTAGTATATATATCGGCTGTATGTGGCCTCATGAACAGCTCATTTTCAGCTACATTCCCAAAGTGATCTTACACACTGGTAAAATTCAGTCTAGTTTAGTTGTCTTCTTCACTAGGTTGAGGTGTATTTGCACACACACACAAACAATACTTTGACAATGTGAAGCTATTCTGTAACCACAGATCAGCTCTGACCAGGCAGGATGTTTAGGAACTGGCACTGAAGCACTCCAGTACAAGTCCTCTAAATGAATTGCCCTTCTTTGAACATGTTTATTATTATAATTCATAGCCACCATGTTAAAAATTAATCTATAGTCATAAGCCTCTAATGTCTGAAAGTTCACAAAGAGAAAGATTGTCCTATCAGGATGCTAATTTAAGGTTCAGGAGACCAGGATTTTTGTGACCCTGGAGACTTTGTTTAGTCTCCCTATCTTATGAGATTAATAGTGCTTTCCTACCTCACAGGTATATTGACAGGACAAATACATTAATGATTGTGAGGTGATGATCTACTAGGTGAGCCACATAAATAGCACAGAGCAGTGTATTTTCTTCAGTTTTCTTGGAAGTCTGGAGCAAACCCCGTAAGTCATCTGAGAATTTATTAGAAGTCAAGCAGAAAAACAATGTTCTTTGTTGTACATTTATAGCATTTTCCCCTACAAATTCAATATCATCTCCTCCCAACAGTAGCATTTTTCACTCTTCTGTCTTAGTTTAGCTAATCCTTTTGTAAAATCTGTTGACCAATTTTGAATGGAAATTTTGTATCAGTGAGGCTAACGGAGTGTAAACATTGCAAAATGTGGCCCTATTTTATAATGCCAGAATAATTTTCCTGGTATACTCATGTCGCGTTTGTTCAATTATAGCTTCTCTCTAAAGAAGTGCTATCCACTTTAGTTTACCTTTTGTGGGATTGTACTATTTGGGTGTAATATATATTGATTTTCATCCTTTTGCACCATTCTTCTTTACCTTCATATACATCATAGCATATGAGGCAGAATCTCAATAAATCCTTCATTATAATCAAAATATCCACAGGGTCTTATGTATTGGCAAGCAGATCTCCTGCCTCCTAATCCCAAGATGTAACCCCATGATGATTCTTACATTTATATAATACAATCATCAACAATCACCCTTTGAAGTCAGTAGTTACTCCAATTTACACTAGTGTCAGTGAAAGCATTTGGCCTGCTTTATACAAGACAGGGTACTGTGTGATACTTGTAGCGCTGAGAATCCATTTATCTGTGGGATTTATCCATGTTGTACAAAAGTTTGGGGGGTAGGATTTATCCTTTGTTTTGTCAGACTTATTGCAGAAATAAATGTTGGTAAAACCTTGTTGCTGCAATAGATTGGCACCAGCGTCTTATTACGTAACACAGGTCACTGAGACAGATTGGCCCCTCTGCTCTTTGCAAAGAAATTATTTAACAAACAAATCTTGTTCTTTCATTAAATGCAATCTGCCCTTATCTCTCTGTTTTCACTTTGAATTGGTGACACAGAGAAAGATGAACGCTGCTTTATTTGGTAAGAATGACAGAATAAGCGGTCTTTACCTGCTGGCCTTAGAATGAGACATTAAACCAACATCCCTTCTACACGTGCATGGATGCTGTGAAGCCAGAAGGTAAAGATTTTCAAAAAGCATAAGGGATGGCTCTGTAGCTGCTGCTGTAGCTGAGAAGTGCCCCTCCCCCAGCCAGGCAGCTCTGTGCATTGAGCCCTGAGCCTCTGGCTAGGCAGGACTCATTAACCAGATGTGAGGCCATGCTACTGTGCAGCTTAGAGGGAACCTTAGTACTGACCAACATTCCTCTTGCAATAATTTATTTTTCTATGTAGCCTTTTCTAGCTCCAGTCATACCAGTGTAGGCTGTAATAATTTTAATTCTAACAAAGTGCAAACCCAGGATACTGAAGAAGGTGAAGGTAGATGATTTCAATAGTCTTCCTTTTGTACCAAAAAGGTAAAAAGCCTGGAATCTATTAATTTTTTTTCACGTAGCCTCCCTATTCCCCCTAATAATTTTTGTACTTTTCACAAGCACATTTTCTTCCCTCTCTTAAAAGGGAAACTTGCCTCTTTCTGCTGCCTTACAGGCCCACACAGGCAGAAGAAACAGACTATACAAAGTGCTATCAAATGCATAAAGGAAACAAGCTGATAGAATAGAGACATGTATTTTTCTTCTAATATTTCAGTAACAGTAATTTCAGTAACAGTAATTTTAAGTGTCACTGTTAACTGTACCAGTTAAAATATTTGCAGGCAAATACAATTTAAGTCCCTGATCCTCAAAGACTTTCTCATGTTCTTAATTTGATACACATGTAACCCTTCTGCCACACCAAGTAAATATCTCTCAATTTGACTGGGTTTGGAACCCATGCCCCTTGTCTAGCGAGTGCTACTTAGGTTATGGCGAATCCCTCTGTCATAAACAGTTCCACCATTCCATTGTCCTTGATTCACCTAATCAGGGTAACACCACTTTTATCCCCCCTGCCTCAACAGCAGAGAGACGGGGGATCCCACAGTGGCCAAAGTGACCATTTGGGCTGCTGTGAGCACATACTAGACAGGGTGGGTGTGTCTATGCAAATTGGGCTCAGTCCCTGAAGAATCTCTTTGCACCACTTGCCACAGTTCACCACCAGATGTCAGGATAGAGTTTACCCTGACCCTGCTTACACACACAAAGTAATTCTATTGACTTCAAAGATCCAGATCATCAAATGTTTTTGGACTTCTATCTTCCACTACTTAGAGCACATAAAGTATGTGCATAAGTCTTTGCAGTGTCAAGGCCTACATTGACTTTAAATGGATTAAAGCCCTACACTGAACAGAAATGTTGGCTAAGCATTGGCAGGACAGTACTGCATTGGCAGGACAGTACTGTATAGTGGTGATTAATTTATTAAAACAGTCTGTGATTCTGGTTACTGGATGACAACACAACTACAGCTGTGACAGGCCATCACAGTAGCTAAATAAAACAACTAGGAAAGTGGCATTTATGTCACAAAGATTTGCCCAAAGAGAAAGTGATGCTCTTCTTGACACTGGAACATTGAGTCACCTGACTCTCCTTTACTCATTCCTAATGGCTGGTTTGTATCTTCCTAACAATTGGAGGAAAACCAGATATTATGCTGCCAATTCAGGCCATTAGCCTTTCTCTGACAAAAATTCTTGCTGCCAGTGAGGATGGCTGCTGTCCCGAAGGCAGCTAAAGCTCCAGGTAGCTGTTTTCATTATAAGTCCATATATGACTCCAAGATAGGTTTTTTACTTCATGACTGCAAGATACAGTGAAGCGATCACTCATCCACTGCATGTGGAAAGGATATTTGTGAGGTCAGCAGTGAAAAAATGTTTGCCCAGTTCTCTTCTGACTTACACTGTTTTTATACCACTGTAATGTCAATAACCTAAGCAAGATTATTACAAATATATAACAAGTGGGAGGAGTAACATAACTGAAGTCCTTCACAGGTTTATGACTATAGAGATCATGGATGGCCCAACATTCCCTTTTGCCCCAAGAGAAAATAAGAAACTTCTAAAAAAGCTGCTAATGGCACCAGCCTCCTCTTATTAGCCACATAGTTTGCAGAGGCAGAAGCTAGATCTTTTAGATAACCAGTTACAAGTTAATCCAGCTCTGGAGTAGCACTTTTCAGTTAAGATAACTCATGGTCTAGTGGCAGCAAGAGAGCCTCAGTTCCACCTCGGTGATCACAAAACACATGTGAAATTGTCAGAAAAAAAATATCCTCATGCAAAGTTGGAATCCACTCAAAACATTTTTATAAAAAAAATATAAAACACATGAATTGTGTATATTTAGCAATAGTCATTTATATCATTTCACTATTAGATGTGACGTTTTAAAATCTGACAACATTAAAATTCTGTAAAGGTTTTAGAATCTCTGGATTGACCATTTTTGTGCAACAAGTCTCCTTTTTAAGATGAAACATTTCTGTTTAACTATCCAACTTTATGACTTCTATTAGTCTATATTTGGCCAAGATAGAGCACATGATCAGATGAAACAAAGGCAAGCCAATACATGCCCACCCTTTAGCTCTGCAATGTTTATATCCACATGTGCTCTGATGGGTCCAGCAGTCATTTTTTTTTTTTTGTCCTTGATGCTATCAAATTGCTCTGCCCTGAAAAGGCAAGTGCTAATGCTAACAAAGAATCAGTGGTTCCTTTTGAATAAAATTCTGTTCAGAAGTCTCCAGTCCTTTGGAACAGCTGCTGTTCTTAGTATTTAAAAGTTACATTTGATGACTGGCACTTTTGCTTCTTTATGTCTGTAGGCTCTTTGATCACCTCCTAATTAGTGAACTGATGACAACCAATTAAATTTATACATAACAAATGATTATGGCAGATTACAACAATACACATGGTCTTCCCTCTGGAATATTATCATCATGTTGTCATTTAGACTATTTTAGATCTTCCACACCTCTTCTTGATGTTTATTCCTTTTTAACAAAGTGAGGACTGTTGATAAATATGACTTGCTAGAAAAATTAGTCTTATTAACAGCTCAAGGAGAAATTATCCTAGCTGTTGTGAGGATGCAGAGAGTCCAAAGTGCAGGGGAATTACTGATGTTTTGCTGTGCAGTAGTTGAAGATTTCCTGAAGCAATGACAGACTAGACATCTTCCAAAGCCCAGAGCACACTCAACCAAAACAGAAGTATTGTTCAGGGAACCATAATATACATAGTTTCCCAGTGGAAACAGTGTGTGCACTGGAATGTTTTGTTAGAATTACAGGTGATCCTAACAAAACAAAACATACAACTGTACACACCATGGGAAGAAAGTGAAAGAAACTTACATGACAAATGTTAGTCATTTTGTTTCATGCACTGCTGTGAAGTAGTCATTTAGTAAGGTGATGAACTTATAGTATGATATAATAACCTCTCTAGAAGAGAAGTTCAGTTAACAACAAAAAGTCAGAGAAATCAGATGAGATTAATTTGGTCACACAGCATTGCAGCAACCTTCAAAATAATCCCATATGGATCCAAACACTTCTACTGCATATGGATTTGACAAGCTTCAGATTAAAAAACCAACCAACCAACCAAACAGTAAATTTCAGAATTTTGTGGCTGAGCACAGGACTGAAAGAAAAGCAACTCTGCCATTGCCAAATTACTTAGGCCGAAAATGTTTAATGGCAGGTCTACACATAAAATGCTGTATCAGAATAGCTAAGTCTTTGTAGCACTTAACCGAAGATGCCTGACTGGAGAGATTGTCCAGTCAACATAGTTAATCTACCTTCCTGAGAGGAGGTATCTATTGTAACAATCTTGGGGTTCATTAAATAAGCCAGAGAATGAGAAAGGAATAAAAAACTTTAATAAAACAAACTAGAAAGCATCTCTGGTGAACTCTGCACACAGTCTTGAAGTGTTCCCAACCTCCGCCTCCAGAGCACATCTTCAAATTCCTATGTTCATAATACTATTATGAGGAAGCATCTCTAAACTAGAATATTCTATAAACATATCTCTACATCTTCTCTCAAATAAAAAACAAGTCACTCTTTCTCTATATCTATATCTGTCTATAGACAGATACAATTACCTAACAACACATACATGAAATTCTCAACCCATGCAGTACATTTCCATATATCCAATGTGTCAACTACCTAGACAGGAGAAGTACCAGAACATCACTCCCAAGTGAATCTTTACCACTTACTTTCCACAAATGCCCCTTCTTCAAGCAGGTTAGAAAATCTCTATAAGTCATTCTGGACTTTGAATCTCACTTTGTGATCTGCTCAGTATTAGCCTTTCATTAGAGTCTAAATTGTTCTCTCTCCTAACAGCTTTTTCTTTGTGTGTTGATGATAAAGGATCAATCAGATGGGAAATGCCAGAGTTCACCTCAGCTGTCAGTGTGTTGGTTGGAACTTTCTGGAATTACTTATAAATCCCTTTGATTTAATCTAGTCTGTCTAAACTACATAAGACCTTGGATGCAGGTGTTCTTTAATAGCTCCCCTTGGCCCCAATATTAGAGGTGTGATTCTTCAGGCACACTGTCACGTAGGTTAAGAAATGGAAGATCACAGGCCCCTTTTGTCAAAATAATATTTCTGCTTCCACTTGTGATTTTCTTTCATCTTCTTTATGATTTCACGGCTATGAGATTTCAGCAAGTTATCAGTAATTGGTAAATTAGATCTGATCCTTCTTTGCATTAACAGCTGAGCTGGAGAAAAGCCATTTTTCAGGAGTGTACTTTGGTAAACCCAGTGATGATTTATACAAATTATCTCATTGTCAAAAGTCTTTCATAAAGGTTCTTTACTGTCTGTATAGACCTTTCTAGAAGTCCATTTGATTCGGGGCAATTTGGCCTTGATATTTTGTGATGAAAATCCCTATTTATAGCAAATTGCCTAAAATCTGCACTGAACATTGCAGCCCATTACCTCTAACGACTTCATTTGGAATTCTATTTCTCAAGAGAATAATCATCTGTGACTATTAAATAATTTGTTGCCAGATAAATAAGTCAGTACCTATCTTCTCATATGGCCTTTGTGGAACTGGTTTTGCTCAGCGTTCCAGGGCACATCTCCAAAATACGTGTGTTCACAATAATGACCCTCATGAGGGAGTTTCTCTAATTTATAATCTTTTACAAAAACATATCTTTACAGCTATATCAACAGGAGAAACTCCTCCATCAACATGCAGGATTAAATTGGCACAACTGTGTTGCTCAAGCCCTGACTGATGTAGAGTATAAATCTGTAATGTACACCTGGCCTCAGTCCTCAAGAACAGGCTATTTTTGGGTCAAATTCAGCTCTCTGCCTGTAGGTCATACTCCTTCACATGGTATCCACTTATGTCAAGCTTAAAATTGGCTCTGAGGTAGGGGTACAGTCTTCTGACAACCTCTGTTGACTATGCCATTGGATTCCAGTGAAATATTGCCTGGCAATGATAGCTTAATTGCATTAGAATAAACTGAGTTTCAGATACTACTATTGTTGTTTGACAAGAGAAAAGCCTTGCTTTTTCCCCCTCTGATGTATTCGTTATTGCCACATATTGGCTTAATGATTATTTTAAAAATCAGAAAATCTCAAGCAAACCTCCCCCCAAACAAAAACAGAAAACATCTCACATACAAGTTGTCACTAAGTAGCAGGGCTCCCCCTAGATCTCAGGCTTGTAGCACTGTAGCTACTACTCCTATTTCCCCTTCACCCTGGACCCGTCCAGAACTCTCTCCCATTTCTGGGTGCTTTTGTGAGCTCCAAATTCTTTAATTCACTCTTCACCAGACTGGCAACAGCGTTTGTCACAAAGCAGAACTCAACAGCTCAAACCAAACACAAACTATTTAGTCAATTCCAGCTTCACTCAGTCTCCTATTTAGTGGGCTTCCTTAGCTTACCAACAGGCAACCTACCCCTAGTAGTCTCTCCCTCCCCGCTTATATTTGAAACACCTGGTTTCTCTCAGGTAAGCTTGTTTTGTCATCAAAGCTGGCTTTCAGGCCTTGGTTCTTCAGGCCCCAGGGCAAACCATCCCATTACAAAGTCTTTCAACAGTTTACCGATTCTCCATTTTAATACTTGGAAATGTAAGTGAGCTGCAAAGCTCTGAACTGGATTATTTCCAAAGTTCACAATTGTTCAGATCAGGGGATTTGTTCTGGACCTATTACTAAGTTGTTTCTGTTATTACTAGAGTAAAACATCTGTTTTATAAACAATTATGTTATGTAAAGCATCCTCATTGTATTACTGTTTCTATTATGAACAATTACTTTGCAGAACTCAGGGCAAGGCCTTGGGCAGCCACATATATATCTGACAGACATATGCCCACCACTAAGAGATGGATGATTTTATAACCAGTGACACCATATAAATTATGGAAACTGAGATACATGTGAGCAATGGAAAAGGAAGTGTAGAGTGTTTGTCACTGGCATTATCCTTATTATTTCAACAGCTGTTGAGCTTTATGCCTCACAAGTTGACAGCCTTTGCTAAAATTCCATCCTTAATCTGTAAAATAGGCAATTCTACCTGTGAGCCTGCTGCATCTCACAGCTCTAGCAGGAAAACACACATCAGAAGCTGAACCGAAGTCTTTGCACATATCAGATGTGTTTACTTTCATGTAGATCTAGGCTACTGTCCATTACTTTCTTCTTGGGCAACTTTTCCTCACACACACACACACACGCACGATCAGTCATCCATTTAAAGAGTTTCTCATAGAGCACACAGAAAAAATAAAGAGGGGGGGAAAACATATTTTAGGCCAGGCATGTGATAGCATACACATTTAAATGGTTATACACAATCCCCCCACTTCCCACAGAAGTAGCAGAGAGCTGATGCTCACAGGGAGCCTACCTAAAGGCCCACTCCCCATGTGGTTCAGCTCCTACCTCCTTCCCCCTCCCCGCTGCTGATGCAGCTTTTAAGCCAGCTCCCCATGAGCACCAGGTCCTGCATAGTCGGTCCCTCCCTCCTCCATGTATAAACATGTAAGCACTGAAAATTTCAGCAGTTACACGTTTACCAAAAAATCAAAAAGCAGCTTTTTTAAAAATTTATTTTAGACATGGATTCTAGCCAGCAGCAGCAAATAAGATACAGATCACATAATTAACCCCAATGACAAAGTTGGGGCCAGTTATACCCCAGGCACCCACAACACAAATAGTTCTGCCTACAGGATTCTCTCCTAGGGGACTGCAGTTAGCAGTATTACATCCAGATGACCCACTGAAGGCCCGATTTGAATTCTGGCAATAATTTTACAACAGCCCCTTCGAGGGAGGATGCTGAACAAATGATAGATCTCTGACACTTGGGTGCTAAAGTCTCACCTGTTCCGTTCAGAATATTTGCTCACAGAAGTCAGTTAAAAATATTCTTGCTGGAAGGTAGCAATGTAACAATATTTTATTTCTGAAGATTCAAAATTACACACAAGAACACAAACCTACACACAGAGGATAAAACGGTCTGCTCCCTGAGACAAAGAGGAATAACGCACCACACCCTGCTTCAGCAACTTATTAAATACTGACTGCTGCTCCTATATGCTTCACTACAGAGGACCCTCCCAGCCTACAAGCAGAACCAGGAGAATGCCCTGCTTCACTTTTATAATGATAACTTACAACACAGTACACCACCTTAGTTGATTTTGGGGCTGGGGATAGGGTTGCCAGGTGTCAGGTATTGACCCAGACAGTCCAGTATTTTTACATCCTGTCCGGTAAAAAATTCAGAAAATACAGGACACCTGGAATGTCCGGTATTTTCTGTTTTTTTCCCAGTCAGGAGGCAGAAATACTGGGCACCTGGCAACCCTACACACTTGGCAACTGGGCCGAGCCCCCGGCCTCCTCCCTTCGGGCTCCAGCCCTCCTGCTTACCTGGTTTCGCAGGGAAGCTCTCTTTTTGCTGCTTGACCAAAAAACCAAGATGGCTGCCAGCAAAAAACCTCAAGACCAGAGTAAGGGGAAGTAATGCCTCCCCTGGGTCTTCCTGCTCAACCTGTCTTATTCTTATCCCTGGCCTATATTGACTCTGCACACAATTAAAGGGGCCATACTGTTGTAATGCTGTTTTATTTTATTTATTTATTTTTTGCTTAATAACTCTTGGGGTCCTTTTTTGTTTTTTGTTTTTTTTTGCTCAACAACCTTTTATTTCCCCCCCCCCAACAGAATTTTTTCCCCTTTTTTGGGAGGGGGGGTGCGGGAGGGGTTTGGTGTTTTTGTTGAAACTATCTGGCAACCCTAGCTGGGTGGCTATGGGCTTCATCACTTCTGTCCAATGAGATCAACCTACAGAGGCCATTCAGCCACTGGAGTGAACACATCTCAGAATACACAAACTCCAGATGCAAATACCCCCCAAACTTTGGAAAAATTGGGATCTGTATCTAGATCTTAATAGACTGGGCCTTTGAGGCAACGTGCACTGTTTCTTTAACCAGGCAGGAGAAGGGGCCAGAGAAGGTTCAAGACAGAAATGCCACAGTAAAATAAACAGAGAACAGTGATAGAATAATATGCTTTTCCTTTTTCTAATAAAGCTCCTCATTAGAAGAAAGTGACTTCCTCTGTGACTTGTTAGTATTGTCACATGACAGGGCGTGTTTCTGCCCCAGGATTGACAACTTTCTAATCACACAAAACCAAACTCTCTTGGCTGATTCCAAGGATAGGTAACAGGGACCATACACTCCACAGTGGTTTCCTGAAAAGACAAACAGGCACATGGTGTATGCAGTAAATGATCAGCTGCACTGAAAAGATCCTTTAATTACATTAAAGCTTTTCTCTCTCCAGGAAATACAGCTTTGTCAGTTATTAAAGAAGCCTCTAGCTGTAAGTCGCTAATGAAGGAGCAAGACATTGTGAAAAGCAGCATCAGTGCAGTGTAATAACTGTCATGTATATGGAGTGAACCTCTTCTTGACTCATTAAATTCAGAGACAGAATGTGAGGGAAGAGCTTATGGAGCACAACTCTACTGTTTGAAAGGTGGTGTCTAGTGTAATCAAATTGCATATGTTGTTTAGTTACACCTGTGTTTCTGTAACATCTGGAATCTCTTTTAATGAGGGATAAAGAAAAGGTATTAAGCATGGATAATGTTCAGTGCTACTCAAGCAGAGAGGCTGGGATTAGTACCTTGCATTTCAAGTAATAGTCTGCTGCTCCTGGGGCTGAGCAAGGACCAAATTGTGATTCACAATGACAAGGTGCTCTCCACTTCGTTCTTGCTCCATGGTGGATATAAGCCAGGGATGGGCAATAAGTTTTGAAGTGGGGCTATTTCAAAATTTCTGAAGTGGTCATGGGCCACCCTAGAAAGGATGGGGGGCCTTCAGGTGGTAGGGGGGGAACCTTTAAACAGCAGGAGTTAAAAGGGCTCGCATCTCCTCTGTGGCTCCCAGGCAACAGGTTAACAGTGGGTCCGGGGGCTGCGAGCCCTTTCAACTGCTTCTATTTAAAGGGCTCGCACCTTAGCAGCCACATGGAAGGAGCAATTGAAAGGGCTCGCAGCTCCTGGCCTCGCCACTAACATGTTGCCTGGAGCCACCAGAGAGACACGAGCCCTTTCAACGCCTGTTATTTGAAGGCTTGTGCCTTCCCTGCAGTTGCTAACACATTGCCTGGCAGCCACTGGGAAGGCACAAGCCCTTTAAATAGCAGGAGCTGAAAGGGCTCACACCTCTCCCGTGGCTCCCAGGAATTGTGCTAAAGGTAGGGCCATAAGCAGCCATGAGCGGGATGAAAGTGCTAGGCAAGCTGAATGCAGTCCTCTGACAGCCTCTTGCTCAGCCCTGAAATAAACCATGCCAGCCCTTTTCCTGATGCAGCTTATTTTCTCATGCATGGTGGCCCAGCTATGTTGGCTACTTACTACCCATCTTATCTGTCTATTCCCCACTCTCCTGCTTTGGGGAGGGGACTGGCAACTGTGGATGGCTGTTCTCCATTCTATGCATGCCCTGCACTGATAGCCTGAGTAGGGGAATAAGCAGGTGCTTTTTGCCATCTTACGCAGTCTTGTTCACTGTCTCACAATTAAGCCCAAAACATTTGAGAAAAAGCTTTAGAAATAAATCAATAAAATAGCAACAATGGGAGAGATATTATGATATTTCTCCTCTTCAGCATATCTGTTTTCTGGACATTCACAGTCATACAGTGTTCCCTCTAGATTGTCAGCTCAACATGTGGCTGATGTACAACATGCACCACCTAGCTCCAAAGAGCCTCCTTAACATTAAACATGGAGATTTCTAGCAACCCTTCCGTTTAACAGATTTTTCAAGACTTAGTGTGTCCTTTTAAAACAGGAGTGGGGAACCTTTTTCAGGTCAGGAGTCATTGACCCACAGAAAAATCAGTCAGGGGTCACACTCAAGTGAAAAGCAAAAAAACAAAACAAAACAACCCCCAAAACCAAACCCCACAACCAACATAAGAACGGCCGTACTGGGTCAGACCAAAGGTCCATCTAGCCCAGTAGCCTGTCTGCCGATAGTGGCCGGCACCAGGTGCCCCAGAGAGGGTGGACCGAAGACAATGATCAAGCGATTTGTCTCCTGCCATCCTTCTCCAGCCTCTGACAAACAGAGGCCAGAGACACCATTTCTGATCTGGCTCCCTAGTGGAAATGAGAAAAAAACCTTTCACAACAGAGAAACTTCCACAGAAGGGAAGAGAAGCTGAAGCTCAGGGCTTATTCCCAGAGCTGGATTAACTCTTCTGGGGGCCCAAGACTAGTGTGATCTCTCTAGGCTCTGGGGTAGGACAAAATGAAGGGTTCAGTGTGCAGGAGGGGGGCTGCTGGGAAGCAGGCTGGGAATGGGGTAAGAGGTCTAGGTGGGAGGTAGAGTACAGAACCAGGTTGGGAGGAGGGGAGAGGTAGGCTGCAGGTTCTGTATGGGAGGTAGGGTGCAGGAGCAGGCTAGGGTTGGGGTGCAGGAGCTGGGCAGGAGGTAGGGTGCAAGAGCAAGCTAGGGTGGGGGTACAGGTGAGGGTACAGAATCTGTGCAGGAGGGAGGTGCAGGAGTGGGGTGGAAGTGCACAGTCTAGGCGGGAGGCAGGATGTAGGAGGAGGCAGGACATGGGGATGTCTAACTGGCACAACTCATGGGGTAACATAGGTGTCTCCATGTGGCTCTGCGTGCTGCTGGGAAGTGCTTCCTGCAGATCCACTTGCCATGTCCCTCCCATTGGTCATGATTCCGGACCAATTGGAGCGATGGGAGGTGGTGCCTGCAGGGAGCAATTCCCTGTACTGTTCAAAGCCATGTAAAGCTGCTTCCTCCTCCCTGCCAGGCAGTGTCAGTTGGCTCAATGTGGCTGTGGCTTGCTTTGATCAGGCCTGTGATGCTCGGGACTCGCACCTCTCACCAGTGGTGCGAGACAGTACTGGTGCTCCAGCCACAGTGCCCTCCACATAGCTGGAGCTGGAGCTTGCACCACTCCAGTGAGGCCAAGCCCTAGCCTCACAGGGCACATTTGGCCAATGGGCCATAAATTCCCCATTGTTAGAAGTAAATAAGACCACTTTTAGTCAGAAATAGGCATGTAAGCGACTAGTCAACTATCCGATAAGCAAATGCTCCATCAGATAGTCGACTCAACTAGTTGCTCCCCCCCTTGTTGCTTCTATTAGAGAGAGGCAGAAGGGGGGGGGGAGCAGGAGCCAGTGCTGGGGGGAACTGGTAATTCTGGTTTCCCTCAGCACCATCTCTTCAGGGGGCTGGAAAGACAGAGGCACAGTGGGAAACGGCTCAAGCGGGAACTGCTTGAGTCCCCACTCATGTTGGTTCCCACTATGGGCACTTCTGCTTTTGAAATGTACAAGAGCCCTGTGCTGCAGGAAGCATGGGGAGAGCAGGAATTCAAGCAGTGCACTCTGCGGCACCTCCCCCCCTCACTGCAAGGAGAGGCAGCAAGGGGGGGCGGAAACAGGAGCTGGTGCTGGGGGGAGCCGGCTTAAAAGCCAGTTCCCCCCAGCACCATCTCCAGAGTACTACCTACGCCTTCCACTGCCTCTGTTAGCGGCAGCAGAGAGGGGATAGGGGCCACTGCTGCGAAGCAGCCCCTGCCCGCAGGGGTCCTAGCCGGGAGGCTGTCTGTCCTCCCTTCCCCTACCCCTGAAGACACAGGCTGTCATGGCCAAGCAACTCCTGTTCACAGTAGCCAGAGCTGGCCAAGTGCAGGGGCTGCTGGACTCAGCCTGAGCCGGGACTGAGCAGACCTGGCTCACGCTGATCACTGCAGCTCTGCATTTTAAATCTAGCAAAAGACCAGTAACTCTTACTACATTTAAAATGCAGAGCCGCAGCGTGGGTGGCTCTGGAGCCAGCACAAGCCACGACAGCTCAGTCCCGGCTCAAGTCAGCTCCTCTCGAGCTACCCCCACGGCGGCTCTGCAGTGGCACTTAACTAATCGTTCAGTTGATACAAATTGTATTGACTATACAATTATCCAAATCGCATTTTAACATTCCCTTATTCAGAAAACAGTATTCTATATTTCCCTGTCCATGATTGCATCTAAACACTTTGTAATCAATATGAAGCATGTTATAAAATATTCCTTTAAACTATAAACTAACCCAAAGTTTCTGCTGTAAACAGTGGTCCTGTTAATTCACTCCTCAGGTGCTCTCTTGAACTAGTTCACTAAACAGGAGATAACTCATCTCTGAGAAAGCAGCAGGGAAAATACAGCAAAAGGAATATTTCTTTTTAATGAAAGGATCATTTACAGAACAATAATCCAGATCCCACTGCATAAAGAACAAAATATCCAAGAACTAATTAAGAAGTTCTCTCTAGAATTGTCAGTCCTCCAAGATAGTCTGGTAGGTCTCCTGGAATTAAAAATTAATCTCTAATTAAAGATTATGTCATAGGGTGAATCCTTTACGAACTGGCAATGCTACTCTGCACTTATTTCCTGGATTCCAAAGAAATCAATAATAAGGATGAAATCCTGGGAATTTTGCAATTGTCTTTAATGGGATCAATATCAGGCCCTTAGAACTGAAACATTATTTCTACAGGAAATTTATAATGCTAATAACTTCAGTAGCACATTTAATCCTGAAACATGTTATGGATCTTATAGTGCACAATAGTAGCAGCCACATAGATTTAGGGTCTGACAGGCTGGTGTGTTTGTCACAAGGCATGCGTGCTCTGTCATTCTCCCTTTGGGCCTTCTGAGGCAATGCAGTCTCCTCTCTTTGCTCAGGGATTGTACAGCCATCTCCTCGGGACCTGCAAGTCTCAGTCTGACTCTCTGACCTGTAGTCTCTCCTTGGGGCTCTGGAGCTGCACAGTCCTTCTTGGAGCATATTGTCTCTGGAAGTGCCTCTACCTTAAGAGAGCTTTGCTCACTGTTTACAACCTGCTTACAATTAGGCCCCAAGGGCCTTTTTTCAAGCCCAGGTGTTCGTTATTCAATTAACAGCCTAGATAGGCTCACTCCCGTTAAATTAGCTCATTATGTGCAGCCTAGGCCTGGACTTACTATGAAGGGTCAGCTACCTCATGACATCCCTCCCTTCCCATGCCTGTGGAGACGATGTAGTATAGGTAGGCTATGATGTAAAAAGGTAGGCACCACAATGACAAATACTTAGTCATGTTCACAAGCTGGGGGAAGCTTTCTGTTCAGCAACAACCAGGAAATCTACTAAGTTCTTGGAAATGTTCTTATCCTCTTCAATAATGTATTACTTGACCAGAATTTGGATTCCACTATGTTGTAAGTGCCTCATGTGGTGAATATAGTCCTCTGTTGTTCATGGTATGTCATAGTTCATTACATGCTGTACTCCCTGCATGTCTAGTTTCTCAACTACTTCTGTTGTGGTCAGCATCACAGAGCTTTCACCACAGCTGAAATGACTCAAGGCTATAGTTTGGTCCCTTGGGGTACAGACACAAGAGCAGCCACTAAAATAAACATCACTATCCACATCCAACTTCCTTTCAGGTCTTCTGAACACTAAGGAGTAAACTCTTTTCCCTACAATTATTAAACAGTTGAGAACTCAGAACTCATTCCTGCTCTTCCCAGTCCTAGAATACTTTTTGAATGTACTGTAGTGTTAGATGGGTCGTCTTCTTTCTTTGGGCAAACGCCTTAATTTTAGCAGGCAATGGCTGTAGTTTGGCCTTGCAGCTTTGCTGTGATCCCATTTTTTTACACTCATGGCAGGGCAGTTCTTAGCAGCAGGCTGATTTACCTCCTTGCTCAATCCTTCTTCCTGTTGTAGTGGCTGTACCACAGGCTTCCAGCTCCTTTTCCTTAGCGACAATGGATTTTAACCCCTGCAGGATCTGTAGGTTCACGAGCTTAGTCAGCTTTTTCTGCAGCAACAATCGCTGGTGTTCCCATTTCCCTTCCATCTCTGAGACTGGTCAGTTCCTGCCCAGGCTTTATGGTTAGTTCTATGATCCTTTGCAGTGAAGAGCACATCTCTTCCAGCTCCCATCAGGAGTCAGACATCCCCATCTGAAGTTCCAGGATGATTCTATCAGTAGCTGGAGCCTTCCCATCCAGTTCAATCCATTTGATCATCATACAGTGCTACTGCCATTATCATAGCTTCTATTGTGCACAGGATCCTAATGTTTGTGCTGCAGGACACTCAGTCCTTTGTCAAAAACAGTCAATTGTTCCTCTTGGAAGACCTTTCCAAGCCTTCTGATACACCATTTTAGTGCTGTCTCATGACATCTCTACAAGTGCTCCTGCACAATCCTGGGCCAGTTTTCCACACTGCAAAGGTATGTCTGGCTGGGTGGGTAGAATTACTATTTTAGTGGCCCATTCTTGAAGCTCACTAGTCTTAGGGTGTATCTAAACTACAGAGTTTTAGGGTGTATCTAAACTATACCTGCGTCTACACTACCGCTGAGTTCTGTCGACATAACGTCGACAGAACTCAGCAGTTTTGTCGACGCTGGTAAACCTCATTTTACGAGGCATAACGCCTTCTGTCGACAGAGTTCTGTCGACAGAAGATGTTATTGCATGTAAGGTTGTGTCTAGACTACAGGGTTTTGTCGACAAAGCAGTTTGCTTTGTCGACAGAACTGAATGTAGTTTAGACGCTCTTTGTCGACAGAAGCTTTGTCGACAGTATCTGTCGACAAAACTTCTGTCGACAAACCCCTGTAGTCTAGACGTACCCTTAGTGTTCAGTTCCCTTTCAATCTTGGTTTCCTGCTGCTTCAAGGTATGCTTCACATTCTCTAGTTCCAACTTCACTTTCAGACTTTCTTCCATTCTTGTGCTCAAGAAGAGGGTTTCTCTATCACCTGTTTCTGTACTTCTGTACCCGTAGCTTCCCATTTGTCTCTACAGTAGCAGAGCATTTCCTCTTATAAACAAACAGAAATGAGCTGGAATGTCTATCACTGAAGTTTGAGACCACTTTCCCAAGGTTCTGGTTTAGCTTGGCCCCTTTCAGTACTTCTTCTCATATTCCTTCTGGTCCACCTTGGTACTGAGACTCTTGCAACATCTGCGGTCAGGGTTCTCAAGTCTGTCAATTTACTCATTGGCTTAAATGGCATGCTGTCCAGTGGGGTTGGCTGTGGGGAGCTGCTTTTTTTGGGCTTATGCACAGTTCTGTTATTTCCTGTTAAGCTACTAGTTGTTCGTTTGAAATATAAGGCACATGCCCCATGTTATTGAGGCCTGCTTGTAACATGCCCCATGTTATTGAGGCCTGCTTAAAGGCCTGTACTTTAAGGCTGTGTCTACACTGGGCCACTTATTCCAGAAAATCAGCCACTTTTCCGGAATAAGCTGCGAGCTGTCTACACTGGCCCTTGAATTTCCGGAAAAGCAACGATGCTCTACTGTACAAAATCAGCCGCTATTCCGGAAAAACTATTCTGCTCCCGCTCGGGCATAAGTCCTTATTCCAGAACACTGTTCCGGAAAAGGGCCAGTGTAGACAGCCCAGCAGTCTTTTCCGAGTCTTTTCTGAGCACTGCGGCAGCCAGGTTCCACATGGCACTTGGCCCCAGATAAGCACCATGGCAGTCGGGCCCCTGCTAAGTACAGCTGCAGCACTCGTCCAGGGCCAACCGCCGCGTGGAGTCCAGCTGCTGTGGCGCTCAGCAGGGGCCTTGGGTATCGTGGCACTCAGCTGGAGCCAAGAGCCACATGGAGCCCAGCTGCTACAGCACTCAGCTGGGACCAAGTGCCATGTGGCAGCCAGGCCCCTGCTGACCACTACGGCAGTCAAGCTCCACGCAGGGTTTGGCCCTGGCCAAGCACTGCAGGTGCCCCTCACAAGACCCCATCATCCTCACCACATAGCAGCTGCTGGAGCTAGAACTGGGGCCACGGTGAGGCTGTCCCAGCACGGACAGCCTTACTGCGGCCCCAACTCCAGCTGCAGCACACCCAGTTGTCTGTCAGGCTACTCACCCTGCTGCTGCATGGGGAACTCCAGCGTGTGGGCTTATTAGCATCTGGGGGGTGTGGCCTGGAAGCATGCTGCAGCCCAGCAGACAGGGGTTTGTGGCCCACGGCTGGTCTATGGACTGACGGTTGGGAACCGCTGAGTTAAGATATACCTACAAATATTACATCTACGTTGGGGCAAAGAGGAAGCAGGTGGGAAAAAACAATGGAACAAGGAAAAAAGGGGAAAAGGGAAACTGGATTCATGCTTGCTGGAAACTAGTTCCAATAAATATTGAATTGTTTGCAACTCCGGACTTTGAGTATGACTGTTCTCTGGTCATGCAAAAAGGGCAATGGAAGTGGCAAAGGTGAAGGAATAAGCCCTCCAACACCCCACACTGAAGGAACATATAGGTAGGAAGTAGCCCAGGGTGGCTGACAGACTCTCTGCAGAGAAGATCTTTCTGATATTACTTCCCACCAGGCTCTGGGCAGGAATCTGTTGGACAGGGAGGACACATGTCCTCCTACCATGGCAAAAGCTTAAATGTGGTGGGAGGCCTGCACTGGGGTGGAGTGCCATCCCCCTCCCCCACCTCAGCCAGGCTGGAGTGGCCCCCAAGCCACAAGCAAGGGCTGCTCCAGCCCAGCTGCTTCTGGTCCCGAGCTGGGAATCAGCAGCCTTGCACAGGTAGAGTTGCCAGGTGTCCAGTTTTGAACCGGACAGTCCAGTATTTGAGCTTTCTGTTCAGGAAACAAATGGAGAAAATATAAATGTCCAGTATTTTCTAAATAAGATGGAATGTAGATATGTGATGCAATGTCACGTGTGTCTGGTATTTTTGTTGAAGCCATCTGGCAACCCCATGCACAGGGCTGGAAGTGGCAGTCCCCTCCCCAAGACTGCCATTTCTGGCCCCGCGTAAGTCTGCCAAGTCCTAGCCTGCACAGCGAGCCGCAGGAGGGAGGCTGCTTAGAATGGTCATGAGCAACACGTCTTGAAGAAAGGTAAATAACCGTTTTCTTGTGTGTTCCCCATAATGGCTTAGAAAAAAATAGTTACCTAACAAGCAATGTACAGATGTTACCAATAAAAAAATATCTTAAGGGCACTTAAGTACTGTGGTGATGAGGCAAATGTAAGTAGTCGAAAAGACATATTTTCCCATTTATAACTGAGATTCAGAAGCAAATTAGGGTATGTCTACACTACTACCCCAGTTCGAACTAGGGTGGTAATGTAGGCAACCGGAGTTGCAAATGAAGCCCGGGATTTGAAACGAGGAGTAATGGTAGTTCGGAATAGGAAGCCTAGTCCGAACTACCTAGTCCATGCCGCGTGTAGCTGCGCGGCACGGAGTCCGCACTAGCGGACATTTAAAAATGGCGGTGCCCGGCTTTATGCAAATGAAGCCCGGGAAATTCAAATCCCGGGCTTCATTTGCAACTCCGTTTGCCTACATTACCACCCTAGTTCGAACTAGGGTGTTAGTGTAGACATATCCTAAATTAGTTGTTACTTTACTGAAGGTGGTCACTGGTGGAATGGGCTTTCTGATCAGTTGGTGCAGTCAGAATTATTGTATATTAGTAAAATGTGAATGACTATAAGGAATTTAATAAGTTAAATAGGAATTAGTTTTATGGCTGTATGTAGCTGACCACTATTCCTGTGATTCTAGAAACTTTTCTCTGGTCATTCTACTTACATCATCCTGGTGGTGGGCTGGTGGGGGGAAGGAAATAAAGAATGTTTAGACATAGATCTTTTCCCTTTTTTGATTCAAAAAGTGTACTTTTAAAAACTGTTTTTAAAAGTACAAAGAAAAAATGTTTCAGAATATTTTCAAAATTTTTAGAAATCATTTAAAAATGAAGTTAGAGAGAGGTGACAGTTGTCATGGACAATCTGAGAGAAGACATGAAAATTAATTTATGACTATGGATTCATCCCCACAGATTTTGAACATTTACAGTTTGCTTCTGAACATATTCCAAAGTTTTGTTGGCAATAAAAGGGCTATTGACATCTACCTAAAGTCACCTCCAATGAGTGGATACAGAGTAATGCTGTGGAAGTTAGCTCTACAGAAAGTTAAAGCAAAGTACTTGAGTCTGTAAACAGAGTATCCAAATCTCTAAACTTACTGCTCAGAAAAAATGAACCACAGTATAGAAAGGAACTTTTTTCATATGTCCATAGTAAAGCTTGCTGAATGCACTGATTGCTGTGGGACATCTAGGCTCGACAACAGGGATGGGGTAAAAGGGGCAATTGCCCCATGGCCTGGTATTTCATAGTGGTGGCAGCGGGAGCTCCGAATCCCTTTGAATTGTCACCGGAGTGCCATACCTGGAGTTCCATGCAGCTTTAAAGGTTGCAGGCAGGAACCTAGGGCCGTTCTCCGGGCAGCACTAAGGGCTGACTGCTCTGGGCTCTGCCCCTTCCAGGGTCACGGATCCAGGCCCCTCCATCTTGCCCAGGGCCACTAGGGCTGTTGTTGCCACTCGGGACAGGAGAAGTTCTCAGTCTAAGGCTGTTTCTGGTGCAGATTGACCCTAACCACTTCGCTCAAAGCTCCCCAGGATAATCATACTTGTCTGCTCCTGTGATGGATCCCCTTCCTGTCCATGGCAGAAAGATAGTGACAGGCTTGTTAAGAACACCAAAAGAAAGAGGAGCAATTTGCACCTTTTCTAACAAGCAGAGTGTAGCTGGTCCATTCACTAAAGAGAGAGAGCAGATACTACTTTCAGAGATGTGATGCCCTGGGGCTGAGCAATACACTTCACAGGCTAATTGTGACTCATTTCCGGACCTTTGTTTAGCGCATTGTGACCTGAAAACTAGGTACCAGGACTGTCATTGCATTGTCTAATTCTAAGGCATCCATCAGTTGTCAAACCCCAGGCATACTGAGTAGCACACTGCCATCTAAGCTGGAGGTTAATGCCACATAATGCAATATACAGTAATAAGGCTGTTTTTTGGCAGGAGTTGGTAACACACACAGTCCCAAGCTTCTCTGTTTCCTGGAGGGAAATTACTTTTCTAATTGAAAGCAAAAGCCTAATCAGTGCTGAGAACATTAGACGTGCCATGAAGTGTGAAAAGTTGGACAGAGAAAAGAAAAAGAGTAATGTGATGAAATTACTTTCTGGATATAGGAGCAATTGTAATTTGCGCAGTGGATCAGTGTTACTGACACACAAAGTTTTGGTACTTGAAATAATGGGACTGTTCTAAATACTATACAAGAGGCTATTCTGGCAAATCGCAATATTATAATTAATATTTTTATGAGTCTTATACCTGAATCTCCCTTATGTTTAAATTGGCAAAGGAGAATTATCAAATATCTTATAACAATAAAATAAAATCTGGTGGAGTTGCTGAGTATAGTGTGTTTTCTATTGCACAGAAGAAAAGTGCTAAGATCACAGTATAGCACTGGTAATCATCTGAGATTTGACTTGAAAATGTGAACAATTGCAACTATATCATAAATTTAAATAACTACATTATAAAAGTTTTTTTTTCAGTGTAGGGATGTGAACGGGTAACCTTAAAGGGCGATGTTTACTGGGTATTGGTTAAGCGTCTCAGGCATGCAAAAGAATAGTGGCCAGTTCAGTAACTCTACGAGTGGATGTTATGGCTAGTAGGAAAACCACCTTGGCCATAAGTGTGGATAGTGGGCAGGTGGCTAGTGGTTCAAATTGAGGTCAGGTAAGGGTGTCTAGGACCATTTCTAGGTTCCATATTGGTGGTGGTGTTCTATGCAGTGGGTTAAGATTGCAAAACCCTTGATGAATCTCTTTGTAGTACGGTGTACAAACACTGAGAAACCATCTATCATGTGATGGAAAGTGGTGATCGCTGCCAAATGCACTCGGAGGGAGGTTATAGCTAGCCTGGATTGTTTTAGGAAGAGAATATAGTCTAAAATCTGGTGCAATGGAACTGAATATGGTTCAAGTCGTCTACCAGTGCACCATGAGACAAATCTGTGCCATTTTTGCAGGTAAGTAGAATGTGTGGTGTTTTTCCTGCTGTGCATCAAGCTCTCCTTCACATGATCTGAACATCTCATCTCGGATTCGCGGAACTAACAAGGAACCAGGCTATCAGCTACAAAACACGAAGCTGGGGATGCAGAGTGCCCCATTTCTGAGTCAATACATCATTGTGTTCGGAGAAGTGATAGGGTGAATGACGAGACATCTAATAGAGATAGGGAAACCACATTTGACAGGCCCAGAATAGGGCTCTGAGTACTGCTATCACCCTGTCCTTGTTGATCTTCAAGGACTCTTGAGATTAGCAGGGTTGGAGGAAATGTATAAAGTAGGAGGCCCTTCCAGTCGAGGACCAAGGCATCCCCTAGCAATCCCGATCTGGCTCCGGCCCGGGAGCAGTACTGAGGGCACTTGGCATTCTCGCATGAGGCAAAAAATTTCTATTTGGGGGAATCCCCAAAGACAGAATATAGGATGAAAATCCTGGTAATGTAGTCCCACTCATGGTCATGTACAAAATGTCTGCTGTGACATTGATGATGCCTGTTAGGCATGATGCCTAGGGATGTTAAATATCGGTTAACTGAATAGTCAAGTAACCTCATGATTTTTTGTTAGTTAGCTGACTATTCTATAGCCCCACTCCCGACAAGCCCCCTGCCACTGTATCAGAGCCCACTGGTCTGCGAGGGGAGTCAGTTTAAAAAACAGCTGTCCTTGTGGACCAGCTGTCTGTTGCCCTGTGCTGCTGCCTCTGATAAAGAGGCAGCAGTGCAGAGTGGCAGCAGTCCCTGTCCAGGTGGGATCTGAGCTCCCAGATCTAGCATGAGCCAGAATTGAGTTGGGCTGCCTGCCCACCTGGCTCCTAGAACACTTTAAATGCAGAGCTGTAGTGGGGGTAGATCCCAGACTCGGTGCGAGCCATGACTGAGCCAGGCTGCTGGCCACCCTGCTAAAAAAATAACTGGTAAGAGGAAGGGGGAAAAAAATGCATGTAATCTATAGCATTAACCTATAAGCTTTTGCTTATTAGTTAATCGGTTAACCAGCTATACTATTACATCCGTAATGATGCCACCAGTGTCACCTTGTTGTGGATGCACCAGTTCCATAAACATATGGCTTCTGCACCCTGGGAGCATGATCAGGTGCTGCCTTGATAGTTTATGTAATACATTGTTGTCATATTGTCAGTAAGTATCGTGACTGTAGTATTCCGAATGCGTTGGCGACTGCTCTCAATTCCAAAAGATTTATATGGAGTGATGATTCTTTTGTGGACCATAGACCCTGAGCAAGATGACCACCCAGCTGTGCTCCCCATCCAAGTAAGGACGCATCTGTAGTTATCTATATGGTGGGTTGGTTCCAATGGAATGGTACACCCACAAGTAAATTCTGTGGGTTGGTCCACCACTTGGGTGACATTGGGTGGAAGAGAGACATGTTTGTGGATATTGTATCTGGATGGAACATACATGGAGGCTAGCCAGTGTTGCAGGCATCAAAAGTGCAGACATGCATAAGAAACTACAGATGTTATTGCTGCCATGTGCCCGATGAACTGAAGGCAGGTAAGTAATGGCACTACAGGGCTCATGGTCATGATCGCAACAAGGTCCTGTCTTGCCTGGAACTTCTGGGACGACTGGACTCCACTACAGCATGGGCATACCTAACAAGCTCCCATGAAATCCAGGGACTGAGTTAAGCACAGCAATAATCTCTGATCGTTGATAATAAGGCCTAGAGATTTGAATATTTTCCTAAATGCATTTGTCTTTGAGTGTTTCTGGAAAGGAAGAGCCTTAGACAATCATCAAGGTAAGGAAATATTCTGATGCCCTGTCGACATAGTAGGCCGCAACCACTGCAAATATTTTTTAATACACTCTGGGCATGGAAGAAAGGCTGACAAGTAGAACCCAGTACTGGAAGTGCTCTGATGCTATTTAAAATCTGAGAAAACTTCTGTCAGCAGGATGGATGGTGATGTGGAAGTAGGTATCTTGTGGGTCGAGGGCTGCATTGTCCAGAGCTGGGATGATGGATGCCAGGATAACCATTTTCAACCGCTGTTTGAAAAAATATCAAATGAGTCTTCAAAGATTGAGAATAGGCCTCCAACAGCCTATATACTTCTGGGTGAGAAAGTAGTGAGAGTAGAAGCCCTTGCCCCTCATCTGGCACCTCCTCTGCTGCTCCAATGGAGAGGAGGCGATAGACCTCGTGCTTCAAAAGGTCCTTGAGAAGGGTCCCTGAAAAGGGATGGGGAGGGTGGGAAAGGGATATAAACGGGATGGTGAAATGGTAACCAGATGTAATGATTTTGAGAACCCAGCAGTCAATTGTAATGGAGGTCCAGCGGTGGTAAAATGGTTTCTAATGATGTTGGAAGCTAAGTATAATAACATTTAACATTCCTGGGGTGGGAAGAACACCTCAGCAGTCCAGCACTTTGACATTTAATTTCAAAAAGGGGAATTACACAAAATTGAGGAGATTAGCTAAACAGAATAAAAAGGCACAGTGACTAGAGCGAAATCCCTGCAAGCTGCATGGAAACTTCTTAAAAGACACCATAATAGAGGCCCAACTTAAATGTATACCCCAAATTAAAAACATAGTAAAAGACCTAAAAGTCATTGTGGCTTAACCACCAAGGGTACGTCTAGACTACATGCCTCTGTCGCCAGAGGCATGTAGATTAGGCTACCAGACACAGGAAAATGAAGCGGCGATTTAAATAATCGCCGCTTCATTTAAATTTACATGGCTGCCGCGCTGAGCCGACAAACAGCTGATCAGCTGTTTGTCGGCTCAGCACGATAGTCTGGACACGCGGGTGTCGACATCAAAGGTATTTGTCGACCACCCAGGTATACCTCATTCCAGGAGGCATACCTGGGTGGTCGACAAATACCTTTGATGTCGACACCCGCGCGTCCAGACTATTGCGCTGAGCCGACAAACAGCTGATCAGCTGTTTGTCGGCTCAGCGCGGCAGCCATGTAAATTTAAATGAAGCGGCAATTATTTAAATCGCCGCTTCATTTTCCTGTGTCTGGTAGCCTAATCTACATGCCTCTGGTGACAGAGGCATGTAGTCTAGATGTACCCCAAGTAAAAGAAGCAGTGGGGGACAAAAAGGCATCTTTCAAGAAGTGGAAGTCCAATCCTACTGAGATAAATAGAAAGGAACATAAACACTGTCAAACCAAGTGTAAAAATGTAATAAGAAAAGCAAAAAAAGATTTTGAGGAACAGCTAGCCAAAAACTCAAAAAGAAATAACAAAATGTTTTTTAAGTACATTAGAAGCAGGAAGCCTGCTAAGAAAGCTGTGGGCCCCCTAGACAATCGAGATATAAAAGGAGCAATCAAGGACGATAGAGACATTGCGGAGAAACTAAATGATTTATTTGCTTCAGTTTTCACGGCTGAGGATGTTAGGGAGTTTCCCAAATCTGCACCATCCTTTGTGGGTGATGAATCTGAGGAGCTGTCCCAGATTGAAGTGTCATTAGAGGAGGTTTTGGAACAAATAGAAAAACACAATGTTAACAAATCACCGGGACCGGATGGCATTCATCCAAGGGTTCTAAAAGAACTCAAATGAGAAATTGCTGAACTGTTATCTGTGATTTGTAATCTATCCCTTAAATCGGCTTCCGTACCTAATGACTGGAAGGTAACTAACGTGACACCAATATTTAAAAAGGGCTCTAGAGGTGATCCTGGCAATTACAGACCGGTAAGTCTAACTTCACTTCCGGGCAAATTAGTCAAAAGAATAGTAAAGAATAAAATTGTGAGGCACATAGAAGAACATAATTTGTTGGACAAAAGTCAACATGGTTTCTGTAAAGGGAAATCATGTCTTACTAATCTATTAAGAGTTCTCTGAAGGGGTTAAGAAACATGCAGACAAAGGGGATCCAGTAGATATAGTATACTTAGATTTTCAGAAAGCCTTTGACAAGGTCCCTCACCAAAGGCTCTTGTGTAAATTACATTGTCATGGGATAAGAGGGAAGGTCCTTTCTTGGATTGAGATCTGGTTACAAGACAGGAAACAAACGGTAGGAATAAATGGTAAATTTTCAAAATGGAGAGGGGTAACTAGTGGTGTCCCACAAGGGTCAGTCCTGGGACGAATCCTGTTCAACTTATTCATAAATGATCTGGAGAAAGGGGCAAGCAGTGAGGTGGTAAAGTTTGCGGATGATACTAAACTGTTTAAGATAGTCAAGACAGAAGCAGACTGTGAAGAACTTCAAAAAGATCTCACCAAAATGAGTGAGTGGGCAACAAAATGGCAAATGAAATTTAATGTGGATAAGTGTAAAGTAATGCACGTAGGAAAAAATAACCTCAACTATACGTACAGTATGATGGGGGCTAATTTGGCTACGACAAATCAGGAAAGAGATCTTGGAGTTATTGTGGATAGTTCTCTGAAAACTTCCACACAGTGTGCAGGGGCGGTCAAAAAGGCAAATAGGATGTTAGGAATTATTAAGAAAGGGATAGAAAATAAGACACAGAATATCTTACTGCCCCTGTATAAAACTATGGTACGCCCACATCTTGAATACTGTGTACAGATGAGGTCTCCTCACCACAAAAAAGATATTTTGGCCTTAGAAAGGGTTCAGAAAAGGACAATTAAAATGATTAGGGGTTTGGAACAGGTCCCATATGAAGAGAGGTTAAAGTGACTGGGACTTTTCAGTTTAGAAAAGAGGAGACTAAGGGGGGATATGATACAGTTATATAAAATCATGAGTGGTGTGGAGAGGGAGAGTAAAGAAAAGTTATATATTAGTTCCCATAATAGAAGAACTAGAGGACACCAAATGAAGTTAATTAGTAGCAGGTTTAAAACTAAAAAAAGAAAGTTCCTCTTCACACAGCGTGTAGTCAACCTGTGGAACTCCTTGCCAGAGGAGGCTGTGAAGGCTAGAACTATTACAGAGTTTAAAGAAAAGCTAGATAATTTCATGGAGGTTAGGTCCATAAAAGGCTGTTAGCCAGGGGATAGAAATGGTGTCCCCGTCCGCTGTTTGTCAGAGGCTGGAGAAGGATGGCAGGAGACAAATCACTTGATCATTGTCTTCGGTCCACCCCCTCTGGGGCACCTGGTGCTGGCCACTGCTGGCAGACTGGCTACTGGACTAGATGGACCTTTGGTCTGACCCAGTAACGGCCATTCTTATGTTCCAAGCTAGGAACCTGATCTTGGCGTGGACATATGTGGGGGAGTCTTGCATACCCGTGTCCAATGCCTCAAACCAGCTGTCTACTGTTCTGCTGAGCAGCAGTATGGTTATTTTGTGGGCGCTTTCTGGTATGGGATTTATCGGATCCCCTTTGTTGGTATCTTGAGTATGCAAATTCACAGTATTGTTTTCAACGATAGGGGGAGCATAGATGCTCAGCATATATAGAGTTGGTTTAGAGTCCTTATTCATGTGTAGGACCTCATAAGTATTTTCTGCAAACAACGTGAAGGGGAGGTCCTCTACTTTGGATTGAACCAGGATGCTCTCCACATTATGATTAAGATTGCGGTGGAGCACGCTGCTGTATCTGCCATGTCAAGAGCCATTTATAAAGCAATTTGCACCATTCTAAAACCCTCGAACAATCGACTTTAGAATTGATCTTTTGTTATCTGGTAAATATTCCATGAGACCACTGAGTTTCAACTAATTATCGAAGTCATGATTGGCTAGAGCCATGGAGAACTGAATAGTTTGCGATGCGCAATTGCAAAGTAGAAGAATAGACTTTTCTACCGAAAAGGTCCATGTGCTTACTCTGTCAGCCTCGGTTCTTGTACTGTGGCACCGTAGCTCTCTGCTGGGCTATATCTGGGTATGTCTACACTACCCCGCTAGTTCGAACTAGCGGGGTAATGTAGGCATACCGCACTTGCAAATGAAGCCCAGGATTTGAATTTCCCGGGCTTCATTTGCATAAGCGGGGAGCCGCCATTTTTAAAACCCCGCTGGTTCGAACCCCGTGCAACGCGGCTACATGGGGCTCAAACTAGGTAGTTCGAACTAGGATTCCTATTCCGAACTACCGGTATACCTCGTTCCACTAGGAATCCTAGTTCGAACTACCTAGTTCGAGCCCCGTGTAGCCGCGCTGCACGGGGTTCGAACCAGCGGGGTTTTAAAAATAGCGGCTCCCCGCTTATGCAAATGAAGCCCGGGAAATTCAAATCCCGGGCTTCATTTGCAAGTGCGGTATGCCTACATTACCCCGCTAGTTCGAACTAGGAGGGTATTGTAGACATACCCTCAATTACCAAGGAGTTTGATTGTGGGTGGGGAAAAAAAAAGTACAAGCCTTTGGTAGGGACAATATACTTTTTATCGGCCCATTTGTTAGTGGGCGGGGCAGAGGCTAGGGGGTCTACCAAATCTCATTGGCTGCTTCCATAATGGCCTCATCAATGGACAGTGCAATTTTTGCCCATTGGGAGTGTCATGATCATGAGGGTTAGCCAGCAGGGACTAAGGGGTTAACTACACCTAAGCCAGGTGGAGTTAGCCAACAGGAATGCGTGTAGGAATTTCAAACTGGGACAAAGGAATTTTTGGGTCTTCCCTCTTTTGTCTCTGGGGCAGTTTTCTCTCCGGCTACTGAGGGAGACAGACAGAATGTCTCCCTCCAAGAATAGACTCTTCACTCTTCTTTAAGTAGGGTAAAATTTAGATAAATCAGTTAGATTTTATTGTTTTATTATTTGGGAATTAGGATCTGATGTCAGTGCATTTAAATGGGTTTTTCTCTCTTTTACAACTAAGTTTGGGCCCATGGTGGAAATCCCCATGAGTATATTACTATGTGACTCTACCATCTAGTCATTATGCTTGTAACAGGAATATTGTGGTGATAATAAAAGTTCTTTCTCTTTTCTTAACCTGGTATTGGTTAATTTTTTTGTCCTGGTTTGTCCTTTAGGGGTGAGATTTCCCAAGTGATCTCTCCCCTGATTTTCTTATCATTACTTGGGTGGTGGCAGTGGAGTTTTTAATCTCCAAACTCTAGGTTGTTAAGATTTTTGGGGGGAAGTTTCTACCAAAGCCTGGAAAGATAAGGTTTTGTGGGCCCCCACTGTGCATTTATCATGCCAGAGTGGGGAAGGAACCTTGACAGGGAGAGTTGGAGATTCTTAAGGAGATGGTGCTGCTTGTTGAACCTCAGACAACTGAACATCCTGACTGGCCACTAACCTCTTAAGTCCTGAAATTATTTCAGGTCATCCATAGGCGAGGTATCGCCAGGTAACACTGCTTCGGCTGGAGAGGAAAAGGACTGGTCTGAGTGAGCTGTCAGGTGGTTGTTCAGGTTCAGACAGTTGTCCTCCAAGTTCAGGTTGTTGGTGAGGAGGACTGGTGCTCTGAGGAGGTGAAGTGGCAGGGAGTTTACAAGCAGTGATTGAAGAAGCTGTAGAATGGCATCTGGACATGGGTCGGTAGCAACATGGAGACCAGTGCCTATGATAGGTAAGCAAGTAACAATATTGTGTAGCCCAATGGGGCAAAGGATCATGATAGCCTCTGCATCTGTGATAATCTTAGTAAGATTGCATGGGGGAAGAATGTCTAGAGAAGATACTCCTATGATCTTTATAAAAGGTTGCATTTGTTGGTAATGTTGGAGACCTGGGGAATCTTACCGAATTTCTCAAGGAAGGAGGAGATAATGATCGGTGCCAATGTGGTGCATCATGAGTAGATATAGGATACAGCACAGGAGAGTAGGGGGAAGACATGCATCGATTCCAGTGAAGACGGCACCAGAGAGAAAGTTACCTGTGCCAGGATAGGGGACATCAGTGTCTTTTTATTAGTCTTTGAACAACCCTTAGACAATGCCAGCAGTGCCATAGTGGGGGATTGAGTCTCTGGCTCCTGAGGTCTTGAAGTGGCTGGGGGCATGGCTGGCATCAGTGACGGTGTCAATTTCTGTGCCAGTGCCACAGCTGTAATGGACGGTGCCAGATGCCATGATTTGATTTGGGAAGAGTTCTTGGAGCAGGAGGAACCTGCGCGGGATGTCTCTGGTTTATCACTGACACGGGTGGATGAATATGGTGGTAAAGACTACGCCAGTGGGGCCCTTTTCTTAGCGAAAGAGCCTGAACTAAGGGAAGTGGCTCTGCATTTCTTGGCCCTAACAGGGTCCGAGAGAGGCATAGAAGGTGCATCTGATGGCTGAAGGGCCTTGTCGAACAGGAGCAAGCGGAGCCGCATCTCTCTGTCTCATCGCATTCTAGTGGTCAGTTTAGAGCAATGAGAGCACTTCTGTAGCATATGAGTTTCCCCGAGGCACCTGATACACAAAGAGTGCCTGTCTGGCTAGCCTGACATGATATTTGTGGTGATGATTAACCATGAACAATTCTTCTGACTAGATTCTGTGAAGAGGAGCTTGCTCCATCTGCAACCGAGGACGGTAACAAAGGAACTGGTGGGAGCCAGACCAACCGCATGAAGACAAAGGCGTGAACAGCACGAGGCACCTACCATGCATGTGCGGTCCTACTGGCTACTGCTAGAGAAAACTCAGATCTGCAGTGCCGGGACAACCCAACACCGGAGCACCCACAGGAACACCACTAGAAGAAGAATGTTCAGCCACCATAGGTAAAAAGGCTGAGTGTGGTGTAAGCTGGAACTTGTCCTCATAAAAAACTGTGTAAGGAGATTCCAATGTCAATGCCTTGAGTTCAGAAACCTTCCTAGCCACTGTGATTGCTACTAAAAAAAAACCACTTTCCATCATATATTCAAGAGGGAGCATGTTGCCAGTAGAGATGTGAAAGTGTAAATGTGCACACTGTTAACCAATGAGCCTGAACTCATCATTCAACCTTCATGGTTACATATAGCCTGCCTCTGATCCTCCTTGTCAGAGGCAGTGGGGGGAGGGGGGGAGGGAGAGGATCGGAAAGAAGAGGTAAGCAGGATCCAGTGCTAACAGTTGTCCCCAAAGACAGAATTCTGTTACTATTACCATTGTCTGAGTCAAAATTAAACACTCATGTTGACTGTGTCTAGACTGGCCAGTTTTTCCGGAAAATCAGCCGCTTTTCCGGAAAAACTTGCCAGCTGTCTACACTGGCCGCTTGAATTTCGGCAAAAGCACTGACTTCCTACTGTAAGAAATCAGTGCTTCTTGCGGAAATACTATTCTGCTCCTGTTCAGGCAAAAGTCCCTTTTGCGCAAAAGGGCCAGTGTAGACAGCTCAGATTTGTTTTCCGCAAAAAAGCCCCAATCGCGAAAATGGCGATCAAGGCTTTTTTGAGGAAAAGTGTGTCTAGATTGGCACGGACGCTTTTCCGTGAAAAGTGCTTTTGTGGAAAAGCGTCCGTACCAATCTAGACGCTCTTTTCCGAAAATGCTTTTAACGGAAAACTCTTCCGTTAAACCTTTCCATTAAAAGCATTTCCGGAAAATCATGCCAATCTAGACGCAGCCTTCAGGTACTTACACAATCACAGTAGATTATTAGACCAACCATGTAGTCAGCAACTCTGAGCCAGCTGCAGAGATAGCTGTTTTCCCAGAACTTATCCCTGTGCCATTTAGTGAGGCCCTTTCACCAGAAATTCCAATTAGTAAAGTCTTGCCTGATTTGTGCTATGACTTTACCATGATATTCTCCCCAAATATGGGAAACATGCATATGATAAAACATCATCTGCAGACAGCATGAGAGCAATTTGTTAGGAGAATCCCCAGCCTTTACCAGCGAATGTGAGACACACAGCCAGTAGAAGAGCAGGTGATACTGAAAATCATTGACATCATGAGAAGTCCAAAAGCAACTGGAGAAGCCCTATTTTCTTGGTTTCCTTCAACACAGATGAAATGGCCTGACTTTGTGCCAGCTTTTGTAAGGTCAGTTCCATCGCAAAGTTTCTTCTTACTCAATGAGTGATTGGACCCAGTGCAGAACCTCAGCACATTTGACCTTTATCTCCATCCTTCCAGTGAAAACAAACAAACAAACACACATTTTCAGACACCTTTCATCATTTTAAACTATGCTGTGGCTTACCTAGATGACATGACCATCTATAGCCAGACATGGGACAACCACATGAGACCAATACTGACTTCCCTAGAGCAGGCTGGCCTCACAGCTAACCCTGCCAAGTGTAAATTGTCCATAACAGAATCACCTTATTTAGGGCAGTAGTTCTCAACCAAGGGTATGTGTAATCCAAGGGGTATGCAGAGGTGTTCTGGAGAATACATCAATTTCTCTAGATATTGGAATCAGGGATGGTCTAGACAGTATTGGGCCCTGCCATAAGGGCAGGGGGCTGGACTCGATGACCTCTCGAGGTCCCTTCCAGTCCTAGTATTCTATGATATTTGCCTAGTTTTACAATAGGTTACACAAAAAGCACTAGTGAAATCAGCACAAACTGAAACTACATGCAATGACTCGCTTCTACTACTTTATATAGTGAAATATAAGTACAGTAGTTATATTCCAGTAGATTTATTTCATAGTAGATGATAAAAAGGAGAAAGTAAGTAATTTTTCAATAATAATTCACTTTTTATTTTTATGTCTGATTTTGTAACTGGGTAAGATGAATTTAGGGCACGCAAGACAAATCAGACTCTGGAAAGTTTGAGAAACACTGGTTCAGGGTATCAAGTAGCAGGAGGCCTCATGAAGACTATGCTGGATACAGTCTATATATTTAACTCCTGACACATACCCTAGTCCAAAAAACATCTATGCTTCTTCCTGGCCCTAGCAGAAATTATGATGGTTACATCCCCAACTCTTCTAATTGACCTTTATAAGGTCCAATGGGACAACCAGTGTGATGAAGCTTTTAATGCCCTGAAAGCAAGGGTGGGCCAAGTGCCTGCGGCTTGCTTGACCTGGACTTCATTCTGTATATGGGCACATTCAACACTGACCTGGGAATAGAGCTCTCCCAAAACTTTGAGGGGGAAGATTATCCAATCCTACAATTAAGCAGAATAGTGATAGAAATGTAGCCGTGTTAGTCTGGGGTAGTTGAAGCAAAATGCAGGACAATGTAGCACTTTAAAGACTAACAAGATGGTTTATTAGATGATGAGCTTTCGTGGGCCAGACCCACTTCCTCAGATCAAATACATATTTGATCTGAGGAAGTGGGTCTGGCCCACGAAAGCTCATCATCTAATAAACCATCTTGTTAGTCTTTAAAGTGCTACACTGTCCTACAATTAAGCAGACATATATATTATTATTGAGAAAGAAGCTCTGACTATCAAGTGGACTGTGGACTTTCTCAAGTCATGTTACTGAGTTGTAATAGGAAAATGTAGAGTAGTAGAGCAATGTTGCACCCACTGTGTTTTTGCCCCAAACTCTGTGTAAGGTGGGCTATGTGAGGTATCTAATGAAAGTTTATTCTAGGCTGATTCTGTCTATGCTAGTCATATACTTGTATGATTTTTGTATGTACAGTTATGAATGTAGGCTCTGTACTTGTATTTTAAATGTTTTTAGTTTGGGAGACAGCAGCAGGCACCGTCCACCTATTGTGAGGGGTGGTGGCCCAGTGAATGCTGCATGGACACTGGCTCTTAAGAGTTGGAATTGACACCTGAGAAGCACACAATGGCCCCTTACCTTAGAAGGACACACCTGGATACTCTATGGCTCCTTGCCCAAAAAGTGACAAATTTTTGAAGTGCTTATACTCAAATGTTAGAAGTCTAAATAATAAAATGGGTGAACTAGAGTGCCTAATTTTAAAGGAGGATATTGATATAATAGGCATCACAGAAAATTGGGGAAGTAAAAATCTTAAATGAGCCAAAATGTTCTAAAGAATCTCTATGAATAGTATTTCCATGCTCCAATAATAAGAATATATTGAATATATGGAGGAGAGAGAGAGAGACGGAGAGAGAGGCAGAAGGCGGAGGAGAGCTGAGGGGGGGGAGGGAGGAAGTAGGAGGAAGAGGAGAGAGAGAGAGAGAGAGACACACACACACACACACACACACACACACACACGGAGCGAGAGACCAGAGGCTCAAGAGAGAAGACCGACGTGGAGGAGAGACCTGAAAATCTACCTTATGACAGGCTAATTGGCTAGTATAATAAGAAAAGCCAAAAGTTTGAAGAACAGCTAGCCAAAAACTCAAAAAGTAATAGCAAAATGTTTTTAAGTACATCAGAAGCAGGAAGCCAGTTAAACAACCAGTGGGGCCCTTGGATGATCGAGATGCTAAAGGAGCACTCAGAGATGATAAAGTCATTGCAGAGACACTAAATGAATTCTTTCCTTCAGTCTTCACGGCTGAAGATATTGGGGAGATTTCCAAACCTGAGCCATTCTTTTTGGGTGACAAATCTAATGATACCTCAATCTGCAACAATTCCTCAGAGGAGGTTTTAGAACAAATTGATAAACTTAACAGTAACAAGTCATCAGGACAAGATGGCATTCACCCAAAAGTTCTGAAAGAACTCAAATGGGAAATTGCGGAACTATTAACTGTGGTTTGTAGCCTATCCTTTAAATCAGCTTCCGTACCTAATGACTGGAAGATAGCTAACGTCACGCCAATATTTATAAAGGCTTAAAAAGGAAAGCTGAATTGGAGAGAGAATCTGCTGAGTTGGAGAGAAAAGCCTGACAAATTGAGGAGAAAACTGCCAGATTTGAACTCCAAATGAAAAAAATGGGAAGAATAGCAGAGACTTTATCCTCTTTGGAGTTCAAGGTATAACCATGTTAGTATGTGGTTTGTGACATAGCAGATAGGTTTAATCAGGCTAATGACTTAACCCTGCCCCCAAATATGCATGAGTGTAACTGTGTATGAGTGTATGTTTTAACTGCAACTAACAGGGAGATTTGTGAAAGACGAGGTGCGTAACTGTAGGCAGTTGTTGGTGTCTAGCCAGTCTTACTGCGACCAAGCGGAGAGTTTCTATAAATGTTTGCCTGAGAAGATAGCTTTTTGTGTGTGCAGGAAAGGAGTGTATATGAGAATGACGTTTTTGAATTCCTGTCTAATGTCTCAGGATTAGGGATGTAAACGAGCAGTCGACTATACGATTAACTGATAAGCCTAGGTGCGCCATGGAGCCTGGGCATGCTGTGGGCTACTTCGCAGCAGCCTCCCCGGTTCCCTCCTACCGCTGCTGCTCTGATACAGAAGCAGCAGGGGTGGAGGGAGGAATGCGAGTAGTTGACAAAATTAACCAGCTTATTTGTTAATCATGTAGTCAACTACTTGTTTACATCCCTAATCCCGACATGACACTAACTTGATTTAACCAAGTTACAGCATCATTCTCCCCAGCAGATGCAAATTTAAGGCCATTTGCTTTCTGGGCTCTTGTTCTATCCAGAGCCAACTATGGAACAACTGCTCTAGCCTCAGCCATCACAGGCCAAGAGGCGCCTTCTACAGACAAAGGACTAAAGAAACTCTTCCTCCACAGGCATGCTGCTGCCGTGGCCACACATAGACAAACAATTGGAGACAGTCTCTCCTTTGTCCCAGTACCCATGGCTGATCTCAGACACACCTGGAAACTGAGACAGCTTCTTTCATAGACATATAGCCACTCCCAGCAGGTAAACTCCTAGTCTCCACACACAGTGGCTGATCACACTGAACTCACTCAAACAAATCATTTTCAATTTGTTCAGGCCCAGTTTCACAAGCTTCACTAGCCAACATTCCATCAACACATCACTATCTTTTTCCTTTTTCTTGGGCCTGCAGCAAGCAAAGGCTACTTTGGTGACAGCATCCCCTGTCCTTGGGTTGTCCAAGCTCCCTGTGGACACAGGCTACACTCAGCTTCTTTCAGAGCAGCCTCTGTCTGTGGCGAGCTTGGGCCCACTGTGGACAGAGGCTGGTCCCCAGCTGCAGCCCCTGTCTGTGGTGAGTAGTCAACTACTAGTTTACATCCCTAATCTTGATATGACATTGGATTTAACCAAGTTGAAGCATCATTCTGACCAGCAGAGAGCTAGTATGGGCTCATGCACTGAGCTCCAGAGGTCCCACGTTTGGTTCTGGCTGTTGGAATTACATAGGCACCTCTCACCATTCTACATGAGGGCCCAATTTGGCCTCCTAACTTATGCCGAAAAGTACTTTGTAACAGGATGGCAGTTTCTGAGACCGTACATATGAATGCCAACTTCCTGTATAGAGCCACTCTTACCTCAAGTGCTAGAATCCCTCACAGAATGCAGACAGCTGACAGGTAGATTTTAACAACCTCAATTAGGATGTACGAGGGTTTGGAATATCTCTTTGGGATGTGAGGAATCAGAGTCAGACAGTGGAAGTCTGGCAGGGAAGCTCTAGAAGCAGCCAAGTTTGGGCAGAAACTTTAGACCAAGGGGTTTCAGATTTTTTTTTTTTGAGTTATCAATAAAACCAAACCCTTGGAAGGGGTTAATTTTGTACTATTCATATATGCAGAAACTACAGCTCCTCATATACCTCTTCAGGACAGCAGTCAATAGGAGGAAGAGAGAGATACAATTGTTTTCCAAAGCTGTTAGGTAAGAGGGCCAAGCTCCTCAAAGCTACTTTGGCATCTAACTCATTGATTTCATTGGAAGTTTGGAGCTTAAATACCTTTGGAGATCTGGGCTTACACAGATAGAACAGTTGACTAGGATTCTGAAGCCTGTACCTTATCTCATTTAGCAGAGCAGTAAAAAGGCATTATAGTGCCCAGGGCAAGCAAGTACATTTGTGCCCCATCCTTTTAAAGATTACATGAATTAAGATGTGATAGAATAATGATAATGCATTTATTTTTGCATATACATTGCAGACAATAAAAGCTACTGTATGATTCTATTAGATGCCACATTAAATGTTCACACAATATGGATACAGCAATGACAATGATATGAAACATATTTGACAAAGCATTGCATTTATGCTTATAAAAGGGATACTGGCTTTTTTTCATCACTCTACAGTGACATTGTGACTGAATAAACAGCCACCTCTCTCAGTGACACTTTGGAGAATAAAACAGACTTTGAGAGTAAAAAATAAATAAATAATTAAATAAATAAATTACCATGGAGGTGGATTATATAGAAATTGGTGATAGTCCTAGTTTCGTAGAAAAGGGTGTCAGAAACAAACTGGTTGGGTCACAGCCCAGAATGCTACACACACAGGTCACAGTAGACATACTTCTTTACCAGTGCATCACTCATCAGCAGCCCATGGCAGTTTTCCCTGTTGGTTTCTTCACCTACATAGTGAATGGTCTATATTTTTACCTGTCTGGGCACAATTGAAAATTGTCCCTACTCCAAATGAGAGGCCTTTTAAATGAAAAGCTAAGGCGTATTCAACATCTGGAGCCAGTCTGCCCTAAAGGTGTCAGTTCCCTCATGTGCAAATATACCAATTGTTTCCCATAACTGTAGATCACAAACAGTCCAGGACCTCTTCATTTTCCTCATCTGAATGCTTGCTCTTAAGCATGGAAGCCCTTATCTCCCCCACTCTTTTTGCAAACAGAGCAGAAGTCTCGTCTCATCAGGGTAGTATTTATCCCTTCAGCCTGCCTCTCTCTCTGTGCCTATGCCCTCCATTCCTGCTAAGGATCTTTCTCATAGATGGAACTGGAAAAGCCCTCCTGCTTCAACTCATTTTGTACTTGCTTTATTATGCGTGTGGCTGTGCTTGTTCTGCTTGTAAGAAGACAGCACTGCAGTTTTATGACAGATCGTTTGTTGCTCTCTACGTTTCTCACAATGCAGCTTTGATTTATTCAGATTTGCCCTATGACATAAAAGCATTTCAGCAAGTGAATGCCGTGATGTCTCTGACAGGCAGCCCAAGCAAATAAGCCCCTCCAAAGCTTGTGAGCTGTCCACAGTATGCCTGACAGACGTAATTCCTATTGTGCTGAAATTGCTGCCACCAAGCTAGGAGGCAGAAACAAAACATCACAGTGAGGATGCAGCCAGCATATATCTTGCTCTCACTATAGACTAAAGATGTTAAAGACTAGTCAATTATCTGATAAGCAAACAAGGGGGTACTTCAAAGCGGCAGCACTGTACAAAGCCTGGGGTATGGGCTTCGTGCGGCGCTGCCACTTTGAAATGCTGTGGCAGAGTTTCAAAGGGGCAGCGCTGCACAGCTGATCCTGGGCTCTGTGCAGTGCTGCCCCTTTGAAACACTGCCACAGCGTTTCAAAGTGGCAGCACCGTACGGAGCCCTGAATCAGCTTGGGAGTTCCCGGCTCCACGCAGCATTTCAAAGTGGCAGTGCCGCATGGAGCCCGGGGTCAGAGGAGGACTCTCAGTTCCCAGCTGACCCCAGGCTCCATGCGGGCACTTCTGCTTTGAAATGCACAAGAGGCCCCACTGGAGACTCTTGTACATTTCAAAGCTGGTATGCCGCATGCAGCCCAAGGCCAGCAGGAAGTTTCACTGACTCCGAGCTGCACATGGGCCTGCTGTGCATTTCAAAGCGCATGGAGCCCAGAGTCAGCGGGACTTCCTGCTGGCCCGAGCTGCATGCAGAGTTCCAAATTTGAAATGCACAGGAGTCCCTGCTCTCTTGTACATTTCAAAGGAGGAATGCGGAAGTGCCTATCAACTAGTCGAGTAGTCGATGGAAATGCCATTGGCTACTAGACTAGTAAATTAATCTATATTTAACATCCTTACTATAGACACAACTGGCTGGGAGTATGAAGCACAAGTAGAACAATGTCAGGTGAAGGCCACAACATCAGCAGTGCTGACAAAAAGAGAAGGTCATATATGAAACACAGAAAAAGGTACTTTGGAGTAGCTTCTGACCTCCTCCTAAAAGTGATAGTAAGGGCTGGCCTATGCTACTGTGACAAGTTGACCACTTACGCTACTCAGTCACATGAATATCATAACTGAAGTCGATGTAACTTAGATTGACCTACACAGCATCTCCACCACACTATGTCAATGGGAGATGTTCTCCCACCAACTTCCCTTACTCTTCTCAGCGAGGTGAAGTATTGGAGTAAACCAGAGAGCACTCTGTGATTGATTTCGTGGGTCTGGTGAACACCCACTAAGTTAACATTGCTTTGTTGCTTCAACTCTAGTTCAGGCTAGAAGTGGTTGACACACAGTTCTGTTGATGGCTATTTGGTAGCTTTTGGGAAATAAGCTAGTGATGTCTGTCCAACTGCTAGACAGATGTCGACATCCCACTTGGTACATTTGTTGGACGTTTCAGCAGAAAAGTCAAGTGTGGCTGTGGAAAGTTAATTATTTTCAGACACAGAAGCAGTCCCTCCCAAATAAGTTTTAGACACACTGGTTGGGAACCACTGCACTGTCTGTACTCTGTGAATACATTACTCAAGTTTCCATGGCTGTTAGTTCAGCATTACATTCACTTTTAAAAATGTAATTGATAAAAGACATGGGCAGGACACTGTGCTTCGCTGACACACCAGCAAGTACTTTGTGATTGTGATTTTTAATTCTAACAGTGTTAGAGCACAAAGACAAGATGTTTTCTTCTTTTTCACTCTGCCAATTGTTTGTAGCCTTTAATTCCAGCCTCTTTGTTTAACATCTACTTTCTCTTATTGGCACTGTGCAGGTCTTGCCATTGCTTGGTCTTGTTTTTTTTTGGGGGGGGGAGGGCAGGGGAAAGTATCTAAGACATCTGCTAAGGAAGGTGTTAGGTGTTTTCTTAATTAACAATTTCTTTAAATGTAATTGCTGCATTTCCTGAACAAGTTGTACCTCTGTGCTTTCTACATTAAGGCCAGGTTGTTCACATCTATCAATAAGTAGGCATCTACAGGACCAGTATCTGAAATTATCAGTGTAATTGTTTGAGGCTTTCTTGGTTCTTAGGCTACGAAGGGTTCTCCCAACAGAATGTTTCATTGTAAATATGAGCTCTATAATTAATAGTGTTCATTTACCCAAAAATATTTCTTAGACTCCATTCTTTTCACATACGTATACCCATTGTTTCTTAACTGAGTGTAGTGCCTAATACATGCAATGTTAATAACTCCTACCATGCTTCTGGTGTCTCTTCTCTGCTATTTCTATTTGCCAGGATTCTTCTATTTTCTGCAGAAAAAGTAAGATCTCTGAACACATTCAGTAATTTGCAACCAGGCAAAAATTAGTCATTTGAAAAGTATGTCAAGAGACAGATGCTACGCACAGTACATTCCGAGTTCTGGACAAGTGGAAGAGGTCAGACAAATTACAAAGTGCATTGTATGGGAGATTCAAAACAAATAAAAGGAATGGATGCCTGGGGAATTATAGACCAGTCAGCCTAACTTTGAAACCTGGAAAGATACTAGAACGAACTAGTAAGCAATCAATTTGTAAGCACCCAGAGGATAGCAAGGTTATAAGAAATAGTCAGTATGGATTAGTCAAGAGCAAATCATGCCAAATCAACTGAATTTCTATCTTCAGCAGAGATACTAGCCAGGTGGAAAGCAGAAGACAGGATATATCTTGATTTTAACAAGACTTTGATATATGATATTTTCAAATGAGGGAAATGTTGTCCATATGAAATAACTATAAAGTGAGTGCACAACTGGTTGCAAAACCATATTCAAGGAATAGTTTTCAATGTTCACTATTAAACTAGGAAGCTATATCTAGTAGGGTACCACAGGGGCCATTCCTCAGTCTGGTGCTACTCAACATATTAATTAATTATTTAAATAATAGAGTGGAGAGTATTCTTATAAAATTTGCAGATGAAAGCAAACTTGGAGGGGGGGTTACTTGTACTTTAGAGAACTAGAACTTTGGAGGATTAGAATTCAAAATAATTGACAAAGTGGAGAATTGGTCTGAAAAAAGGTAAAATTCAATAAAGACAAGTGCAAAGAATACACTTGGCAAGGAAAAATCAAATGCATAACTATAAAATGGGCAATAATTGGTTAAGTGGTAATACTGCTAAAAAAGATATCTGGTAATAGTGGAATATGAATCAAAAGAGTTACCTGTTTTGTAACTGGTGTTCTTCGAGATGTGTTGCTCATGTTCATTCAACATAAGTGTGTGTGCCTGCCATATGCACTGGTGCCAGAACTTTTCCCCCAAACAGTACCCATATGGGCTGGGGTCCCCAACACCCCCTCGAGTGGCACACACATGCTGCACTATATAAGGCACCCTGAGCCCTTCCCTCCTCAGTTCCTTCTTGCCAGCATTCCAGAGGAGAGGAGGGTGTCAGGTTGAGTGGACATGAGCAATACATGTCAAAGAATACTAGTTACAGAACAGATAACTGTCTTTTCTTCTTCGAGTGCTTGCTCATGTCAGTCCAGCACAGGTGACTGTAAGCAGTGTCTGCAAAGGTGGGTGGGAGTTATGGGAATGCAGACTGCAATACTGCTCTGCAAAACACAGCATCGTTCCTGGCCTGCTGCATGATGACATAAGACGTGAATATATGTATAGACGACCACATCACTGTTCGGAAAATGTCCTGAATTGGGACATGTGGAAGGTAAGCAGGTAAGGAGGCCTGAGCCCTAATCAGCTATGGTGGCTGGGCCCCTGCCAACTCGTAGCACATGTGGATGCAAGAAGTAATCCATTTGGACAAGTGCTGGTAGGAAATCAGAAAACCCCTCCTGCCCTCTATATAGGCCATGAAAAGCTGCGTGGAATTGCGAAAGGCACGTGTCCACTCCAGGTAAAAGGCCAGTACCCATTGCACATCCAGTGCATGGAGGCGCCTTTCCTCATTGTTCGCATGAGGCTTGGGATAGATGACCAGTAGAAAAATGTCCTGGTCCACATGGAAAGAAGAACTGAGTATATGGCAGTTCCAACATCAGTGCTCGGAGCTCTGACACCCGTCTAGCCAAAGTGATGGTGATCAGGAACGCTACCTTGAAGGAGAGCAGCAACAAGGGACATGTGAGCAGAGGCTCGAACAGAAGGCCTTAGAGCCGCACCAAGTCCAGGTCCTACTACAGGAGAAGATTTCTGGCCTGAGGGCAGAGACGCTGCAGGTCTCTCAGGAACCGGGAGGTGACATCATGGGAAAATACTGAATGGCCTTGCATAGGCAGATGGAACGTGGAAATGGTCACCTGGTGGGACTCTCATGGCAGCCAACGCAAGGCCTTGCCACTTCAGGTGTAGCAAGTGATCCAGGATTTCCTGGATAGAAGCTTCGGTCGGGCTGACTTGCCATTGCCATTGCATTTGTGGTATGCGAAAGAGTAACTAACACCTCCCTATTCACTTTTTCCATATCATTCGTGATATCTTCTGTTTTATTATCTATCCCTCTCTTAATGGTTCCTAACATTGTTTGATTTTTTGATTGCTTCTGCACATTGAGTGGATGTTTTGGAGAACTATCTACTGATGACTAAGATCTCATTCTTGAGTTTTAACAGCTAATTTAGACTCCATCATTTTGTATGTATAGTTGGGATGATGTTTTCCAGCGTTCATTATTGTGCACTTAACACTGAATTTCATCTGCCTTTTGTCAACCAGTTTTGCAAGAGCCCTTTGAAAAATCTTTGCACTCAGCTTTGGAATTAATGATCTTGAGTAATTTTATACTGTCTGTAAATTTTGCTACCTCATTGTTCACCCCATTTTCCAGATCACTTATAAATATGTTGAACAGCACAAGACTCAGTGCAAATCCTCAGGGACCTCACTATTTACCTCTCTTCATTGTGAAAACTAACCATTTATTTTTCCTACCCTTTGTTTCCTATCTTTTTAACCAGTCACTGATCCAGGTGGTGCTCTTTCCTCTTATCCCATGATTGCTCACTTTTCTTTAACAGCCTTTAGTAAGGGATACTGTCAAGGCTTTCTGAAAGTTCAGCTACATTATATCCATTGGATTACACTTTTCCCCATGCTTGCTGACTCCCTCACACAATTCATGCCTCGCCAATCTACAAGATTAACTTTTACAAAAGCTCATGTTGACTCTTCCCCAACAGATCATGTTTATTTACACGTCTGACAATTCCATTATTTATTAGTTTCTATCAATTTGCCTGATACTGAAGTTAGGCTTATAGGTCTTTAATTGCCAGGATTGCCTCTGGACCTTTTAAAACAGGCATGTCAAACAAGCGTCTGGAGGGCCGCATGCGGCCCAATCAAGCGTTTTGCGGCCCACCACTACATTTTATAAAAGAATAAAGTGCGGCCTGTTAGTCGCTCAGAGCACGTTACCGAGTGCAGATCACAGCTGGCCAGCTGCTCTGCGTAGTGCGCCACAGCAACTGCTCACAGCCAGCTGGGCTGCTCGGTGCTCGGCCCTCCAGCACGTGCTCACGGCCGGTCAGGCTGCTCTGCACAGGCATCAAGCAGCTGCTCACAGCTGGCCGCTGTACTCACACCGCCCCAGTGCCTGAGGAAGAAGTGTGTGGCAGTGACGTGGCTCTGGGAACCAGGCATTAGGTATGGGGGGGGGGGAAGGGGGCTGGGAGTGCCTGGCTCTGGCGGGGGGCACTGGAACACAGCCCTTTAGCTCTTCCCCTTGTACAAGCATGCAATTCAGTGTTAAATGCATGGTGTGTCATACTGTTTCTCAAATAATGATAGCATACAGTTTTTTTCCACCAAATGGAATGGAATCAAGAGTACTGTAATACACACACACACGGGGCTGATTTGTGGTTGTCAGTTTAATTTTCATATGTCCTAAGTTTTAAGTACCTAACTTAAATACTACTGTGTTAATATTTGTCATATGATTTCCTTGGAAGGTAGGCATTGCTAAATCAGCCAATGGGACCCTCTAGTCTAGTCCAGTATTGTAGCTACAAAAGTGGCCAATACGAGATGTGTCATAGAATGGTGTGTGTGTGTGCGCGCACGCACTTGCACCTGTCCACAAGAAACTATAGTGGACAGTTATCTCTAGATAGGGAATGTTTCTTCTTCTCTCCCATCAGTTTGTGGCTGGCTTATGACCTGAAACATGAGTGGGCTTTAATCTGTTTATCTTACCTATGGTACTTTAGATGTTTTCATTATCAATAAGCCTTCATCATTTAAAAAAAAAAAAAAAACACTTACAAACTTTTGACCTCACTGCTATTTAATGGCAGTGAGTTACACAGATGAATTGGGTAAAAAAAGTTTCCCTTTATCAATTTTTTATCATGTTTTGGCAGTTTGCTCATCAATTCCCACTTTGCACGCCTGATCTTACATTTTACCTATCCTTATTTCATTTTCTGCTCTGTAGACTTAACTTGGGATATGTTTCCAATTTCTGAAGGATACTTATTTGGCTCAAATAAGATCTGCTTTAAAGATAAAAAAGGAAAAGGAAATTATCGAGTTTTATATCTAAGAAATACCAGCTAATCAAGGGTAACCTGGGCATACCAATATTGCTAATAAATATGCACTTGTACATCAGTCAACCAAAGGGCAATTAAGTTGTTAGTCTTGCATGGATTATCTGTGTAAGAATATTACATGTACCTTTGAAAGTGCAAAGTTTAAGAAATACTAAGGATAGCATAAAGGCCAGCTTTGTAAGCCACTCGATTAGTTTTGGTAATCCTTCTGGGGGACAAATAGACACTTAGAGCAGGCGGGGGGAGGAGGTATGGATGCAGAATAAGGCAGCCAATACATTTAAAGATGTCATCTTTAAATTCCAGGGCAAAAAAAGAATCAGCATGTACCTGGTTTACACTGTTTCTTTAAAGAAAATTCAAAGGCGATGGTTTGCCAGGCTGAAGCACTTATTCTGAAATATGAATCTCCCTTATTGTTTTGATCTATACTTGTTTTTATTTCAACAAAACAAGTTATGTATCATAAAAATAATTTAAAAGTATCTTAAATTTATATTTAAAAATTATATATTAGCAAAATTATATATTCACACAAATTATTGTATTAAATTTAAACAAGACCTGAAAAATATTATACAATATACCTAAAACATAATCTAATAATAATAATAAATAGTTACAACTTTCCGATAGAAGTACATTGGTGGCCCTGAAAGCTATCAGTTTGTTTGTGTGGCCCTCAGCAGGCTTCGAGTTTGACAAGCCTGTTTTAAAATATAGGTATTACATTAGTAATGTAACAGACTGATTTAAGTGACTGGTTACATAACAGAATAGTGATAGAAATGTAGCCGTGTTAGTCTGGGGTAGCTGAAGCAAAATGCAAGACAATGTAGCACTTTAAAGACTAACAAGATGGTTTATTAGATGATGAACTTTCGTGGGCCAGACCCACTTCCTCAGATCAAATAGTGGAAGAAAGACTACTTTCTTCCACTATTTGATCTGAGGAAGTGGGTCTGGCCCACGAAAGCTCATCATCTAATAAACCATCTTGTTAGTCTTTAAAGTGCTACATTGTCTTGCATTTTGGTTACATAACAGTTAGCGGTACTGTAATTTCATATCAGAGTTCCTTCAGAATGGTAAATATGACTTCTCTGTTTAATTCAATTTATTCCAAAACTCCTCCATTGATACTTTGATCTGGGACAAATCCTCAGATTTGTCACCTAAAAGGAAGGATTTGGGTGTGGGTATCTTCCCACACCCTCTGCAGTGAAGACAGGCACAAGAAATTAATTAAGTTTTCTCCACAATGTTTGTGTCTTCCTTGAGTGCTCCTTCAGCACCTTGCTTGTCTCCCCCCTGAACTGTTTTGCCCAGTGATCTGGTGTACTTTTTTAAAAAAGCTTCGAGTATACTTTAGTTTATTGTTCTTAGCTAGCAGTTTTTCAAATTCTTTCCTGATCTGTCTTATTATACTTTTACCTTTAACTTACTATGCTAGACTTGATGCTCTTCTACTTTACTCACTAGAATCTGACTTTTAGTTTTTAAAAGGATGCCTTTTTGCCTTTAATCACCTCTTTTATTCTGTTGTTTAGCCATGGTGGCATTTTTTGGTCTTTTTTTTTTTTCTTATTTGGGAGTATACATTTAGTTTGAACTTCTATTATGGTGTTTTAAAACAATCTCCATGGAATATGCAGGCATAACTGTTCCCTTTAACTTCTGTTTAACAAACTTCCTCATTTTATGTGATCCCTTTTTGAATTTAAATGCTACTGTGGTGCAGTTTTTCTTTGCAGTTTCCCCCCCTACAAGGATGTTAAATTTAATTACATTATGGCTGCTGATAATGAGTGCTTCTGATATATTCATCTCCTGGATCAGATCCAGTACTTCACTTAGCCAAAAAGAAGTCATTAATGGTGATAAGAAATTTTACTTCTGCATCCTGTCCTGACATGACATGTACCCATTCAATATGGAGGTGGATAAAATCTCCCTTATTGTTGTGTTTGCGGCTTCTCTACTCTCCCTGGGCATTTTGGTCAGGTGAACAGAAGAATATTCCTACTACTATACTCTTTATTATTCAAGCATGTAATTTCTATCGCTGTTTAATAGTTTGAGCCATTTAAGATTATTATATTTGACTCTATACTTTCTTTCATGTATTCCTATGTATTAGTACCCCAGTGATATCACGTCCTGTTGCTTATTGTTATTTTCCCAAGTTTCCACAATGCCTGTTATATAAATATCTTTATTTAATACAAAGCACTCTAGATCACCCTACTTAGTTTAAATATTTGCATTTGTATATAAGCACCTGCACATTATGTCACTATTCAGCTGCTTGCCTTTGTGTGTTATATGTAAATTTCCAATCCTTCGAAGTCCAACACCATCAGCCCCTCCTATCCCCTATAGGCTTTTCTTCCACTTCTCCAACCCTGCAAAGTTTGGGACAAAGCAAGATGTACAGAACACACTGACTTGTTGATTACTTTCTATAGCACAAAGAACTTGCTTGATTGAGAGTAAACAATCTATAAAGCCAATTGTACATTCTGTAAAGTGTGTTGTATGGGATATGTTATGCAGGAGGTAAGTCTAGATCATCACAATGGTCCCTCCTGAGTTTAAAATAAAACAAAACTTTAGTTTAGGTTTTGTTATAAACAAGATTTTACAAAACCTAAAAAAAAATCAAGAAACATCAGTGAAGACAAAACTTAGGGTTTATATGTAAATATTCCTCTAAAGGGTTCCTCAGTAGAGAACTGGGGGAATTCATCAATGCAGGCACATGAAACTGAGCAGGAAAAAGTCAAATTGACTACTGTCACTGCCCCAGTGGAGTAAAATGCAAAAAACAAGAAGTTAACATGAATGATTAAAAGTCAATGAGAATTTAAAATCTGCTTCCCATATAAAAGGTGTGAGGTGCATCATGTCAATATTAGGGATGTGAAAGCCTAACCAAACATACAGTTAACAGATGAGCCTAGGCTTATCAGTTAACCTTCATGCTTACAGTCTCCCTACATGCACCAACTCCCCCTCCCCCCACGTAAACATGTAAGGCTGCAAACTTCAGCAGTTGACACATTTACTTAAACACATTTTCACATCCCTAGTTAATACACATAGGGACATTTGCTTGTTTTACACCTGATTTTTCAGTTGAGAGTGTCCCTTTAATAGAAAGTGAGAATGAATGAGGTGAAAGATGTGACCATTTAATCTGTACTCTAGTGAAGTGTGTGTTAAGCCACCAATTCAAGCAATTGGGGTATTTAAAAGGATTATTAAAAGAGAGGGGACTTGTATGCCATGTGTGGGGGCACTCTGTCCCATATTTTCTCAGTCAAGAAGCTGCCTAATTAGGGTTTCATTATGAGTGGGGTATCCCATTTTCTCTGGGTGGCTGTGTAATCTTGGGAGTGGGATAATGTAGACTTTTTAGGGGAATAAAGTAGGGGCAAATGATAGCTCCAGGGGATTGAATCCCCCACCCCGATGGCTAAATTAGTTATTTCCCCCATGCCACCCTCATGGGTCACACTAGAGATTCATCCTGATCGCCAGAGACATTACTGCCATTTAGACTTACCTATTGTTGAAACCACAGTCCCCACAAAATAAAAGGCCCCGGTAAAATCCCATCGGGGTCTGATGTCATCGACCCGAATCCCGGCTACACTGGCTTCTTGGTATTCCCGGAGGAAATCTTGCAGCTCCGCCCGGCTCAGGTTGTGCCTCTGGCTGAAGTTCACGAACCTCTCCTCCCACTTCTCCTTGGCTTCCCTCTCGGTGGGCAGCTCGATGGCCGAGAACACGGCGGCCCCGCACAGCATGTACAGGATGATGAGCGCGGCCAGCAGCAGGAAGCGGGCGTTATCCTCATTCAGGTGACCCAGGCTGGAGCAGCAGCAGCCGCGCCACGCCATTCTCCGCCCCCGGGGACCAGGCCAAGGGGACCGCTGGAGCCCGGCAGTAAGTTTGCACCCGGCTGTAGCGGCCCCAAGCTCCCACAAGCGTAGCGGCGACCTGGGTTAAACACCCGGGGCCTCGGCTGCCAGCGGCCACGAGCAGAGCGATCCATGGCCGCCCCGCATCTCTGCCGGCGGATCCAGCCCGGCTCTCCAGGGCACTTGGACGGCTAGGACGTGCTGCGCTGCGTGGACCTTTATCGCCCCTTTCCCGCGGCTCTCGGAGCTGGGGCTCATCCTCGGGTGCTCGGGGCCATTTCTTAAGGCGCCCCCTGGGGTCTGCTGGCTCAGACAGTGACTTTCCGCCCTCGGGACGCTGGCGCGGGCAAACAGCCAGTCTGCGCGTCTGAAGTTTCGGGTCCTTCCTTCCTCCGCCCCACACGCCTCCACTTCAAGAAGGGAAACCAACTAGCACAACTTCAGCTTGCCACGGGGCCTGGAGGGGACCTATCTCCATGCGAAGTGGCTGCCTCTGAGGCGCTCAGGTGCGAACTCGTGAAAGACGCGGAGAGACCAGTCAGAGCCGTGCTGTACCTGAGCCTCCCCGGCATGTCTGCGCTTCAGAGCGGCCGCGGGAGCTCCCCGAGCGCGCAGCCACGCGGGAGTCCCCCTTCCGCTTCAACAGGCAGGGGAGAGATCGGAGCAGCCCCCTCCATGGTCACCGAACCGTGCCCGCAGCCTGTCTCCCGGCACAGTGCAGATCGCTGGGCCGACGGTGTGGAAAGAGCCCAGCCGAGCGGGCGGCACTCCGGGAGGGACTCGTGCAGAACCAAGGGGAGTGGAGCCTAGAATGATCAACTCGGTTCAGAGCCTCGAATCCTGGAGCTGGAGATCTGGGGCATCTCTCCCCCCATCTTGCCTAGGGAAAGTCCTCGCCGGCTTTCACTCCCCGGCAACGCCGGGTTCGTAAACTTGCTCAAATCAAACCCGACGCCCCGCGGCGGAAGCGGTAAAGCCCAGACAAGAGTCAGGCACCTGCTGGCTAACACGGCTCGGTAGTAACCGCTGAGCTAAAGCGGAGCGACGCCTCGCACCGACCACGCGGTGTCAAGGCAGAGCTCACCAGCCCGAGGGGCTAACATCCCGAGCCAGAGCGGATCCTGGGTCCGTGTCCTTCGAGCACCCCATTTACCTCCAGCTGCCGAGGTGCCTGTTGGGGGAGGGGGGTCAGCCCTGCAGTGGTGGTAGGGGTGCCAGAGCAGGGCGGTGCTGACAGCCCTTCAGCCCCGCCCTCTTTCCGGACGGCAGGTGGGGTCACTCCCCGCCCAGTCTGCTTCTCTGCCAGCTGCAGAGGACGAGGCTCGGACTGTCCCTCGGTCTCTTGCCGGTCGGCGGCCGCTGTTTTCTCCTCCGGGAGTCTCAGCTCCTTCCCTATGCCCGGGGACCAGAGCAAGCAGCGCCCCCCTTCTCGCGGCGCCCGCTGGGCAGCAGCCGGGTCAGCGTCTGGGGGAGCCTGCTGCTTCGCTTCGTCTCCGCCTCCGCCTTGGCGCCCTCCCGCTTTTCGCCAAGTGCAGCCGGGTGCAGCGATTCCTCCACCAGCCGCCGCCTCCCGCCACAGCGCACCCTAGGCGGCACACAGCGCTGCAACAGGCGGAGAGCAACTACTGCAGCTCCCGCGCTCCCCCGCCGCTGGGGGTCGTGCAGCGCTGGAGCGGGAAGGCCCCTAGGATGGAAGGAGGAAGGAGCAGGAACTGCCCCAGTCCACAAACGAGCTGTCCCTTGGCGCATGCTGTTTTCAGCGCACCGTGCTGAATGCTGCGTTTGGCCGGTGCAGCAGCTCGGCCAATGTTTGCGCGGCTCAGTCGGCGGTCAGGTCAGCGCTGCGCTGAGTGCGGTGGGGGAGGGAGGGGTGAAAACCTCTGTGCTTTGAGCGGTGTGCGTGGGGGCGCGTCCAGCCTCGGTTTCGGGAGCTGGACAGCCAAGCACAAGGGAGGGCCCTTCCCTAATAACAGGCTTTTTTACACCTGACGTCCAGAAAAGGCAAAAACAGCCTGTGGCTGCAAAGAGAACCGTAGAGGTTAGGTATTTCTGGCTTCTCCTGTAGTATCCGGGGGGGAATGGCCAGCTGTTAATGGCTAAATTGCGTGCAACACCTTTTAATGATTCTGGACCATCACCTCTTGTGCACAAATCTTGCCAAGGTTACAATTTGATCTTTTATAGTTCTCTTCTTCCCTCCTATTGTTTGTCACACTCATCTGTTGCATCTTGTCTTAAATTATATCATCCTGGAAATACTTTAGTTGGCACCAGTAGTACCAGGGAAGTCCACAGACTCCTCACCATGACTAATAATATCTAGCTGTTAAAGGTTTTTCATCATTAAGTTTCAAATGATAAAGTTATGCATGTGCTTAAGTGTTTACAAATCTCTTTGTAATTCTTTCAGGGCATATTATGTATTTGTACAGCAAATAACGAGTCATCTGAAGAAGTGGGCTGTGCCCATGAAAGTTCATGACACCATATACATGTTTTGTTAGTCTATAAAGTGCTACCAGACCATTTGTTGTTGTTTTTCTGTACAGACTAACTCGGCAACCCCTTGAAGCTTTAGAACCTCAGAGTTAGCTTTAGAACCTGAAGACTGGAGATTAAGTTGGAAAGGTTCTTAACTCTGGGAAAAGGTTGCTCTTTCAAAAGTTTACAGCTGAACATAGACTTCATGCTGCTTTGAAACTTTACTACACAGAAGAAAAAAATCCTGCTTTCCTTTTTTAATAGTTTATATTTATTATGGTACTGTGCTGTGTTTACTTGTTTTTATCTTGTCTATGTTGCTGCCTAATTGTTTTCTTCCAATTCCAAAGGAAGTATGCGATTGATTTGTCAGTTTATAACTCAGGGGTTCCTAATTCTTAGAGTCTAGTGTACAACTTGTTGCTCTTTTCTTAAAAAGTTGCTAAATCCTCCACTGTGTGAGATGCAGTTCTGAAGTTGCAAGAGGGTTTAAAGATGTAACACATTGAAAAGTCCTCTATCAGCATAGTTTTTGGAAAGATAATTATGAAGAAAAAGATGAAAACAATGAAGTACCAAGCAATATCTAGCAATTATAATAATGATAAATTGTGGTTGAAAATCATTTGGATACATACTAGACATTATTAATTAGGGGAAAGATGGCTTTTCATTGAAGGAATAATAACAGTCAGCATTTTATTAAAATGGCAGTTCAGTGATTTATTATTACAGTGCTTACATACTGTATTTTATTATGTATATTGCACTAACAGTGGTCTAGGAACTAGAGACCTATTAAAAACAAGATCCTAAATCTTTATATGATATAAATGTAAAGATATTTTTGCCTAGTAACAGAGAGGAAATTAATATTATAAAACTTGATAAAACTTTGTTTAATCAAAAACATCAGGTTTACTAACATATTTTAGTAATATTTTCAATTTTCTACTATTTTTCACTAGAGTTTAAAAATAATCTTTTACATACTTTTCCCATTGGCCAGTAAATTTAATTCCTACTACTATAGATGGTCTTTTAAAAATATTACCACAAAATTGCAAAATTCTTACCTTATGTGTCAAAGTTTGGGGGCTACTGGGATCTGGCGTGTTGAGCTGAGTCCCTGAAAGTACTTTTTTGCACTTATGAACTGCTCTAGTGAAAGGTACTAAAAAGTGCTCTTATGTTTTACATATGGAGAAACTGAGACACCGGAAACTAGGTGACTTGCCCAAAGTCATGCCCATGGCAGAATCTGACAAAGAACTCAGATCTTTAAAAATAAGGTAAATTCTGCTGCAGATTGTTACTTTATTATCCATTATTAGCCACAGACTAATGTATGGCAGGAAAAATTAGCAGTAGTGATGAAAAGAAAAGTTAGTGTTAATCTTCCTATAAATGGAAAATTAGATGCTGGTTGAGAGCTAGGCAGAGAGTACCAAGTGATTCGGGCAAGTCCATTCCAAGGGTCAGCATGCCTATACTGTAAATATGGACAATTTCCAAAAGGAAAGGACCATATTTCCCCACTAGCCTTTACTACATATGTGAGTCTAAAGCACAGACTGTGGGGCAGAATTCTCTCAGCACATCCAGAACTTTAGTGAGAAACACCAGCCTTCATTCAAGCCTCCATCCTCTCAGGAACCTGCTCTTGCTTGCTACCATCTTGCTAATTTAAGACATGATCCTGACATTTTTTTGCTAACATCATATAAAATGAGATTGTTACATAGCAGCTTCATGTCCACTACACAATCTAATTTATATAATATATTATATGCTATTATATGAGTGAGAAGAAGGTAAATTCTGTCAGGGAATGATTATTTTAAGATCTCCTTTTCTCTGACGTGCTTTTGTTTTATATAATACTTGTTTGATGACGGGATACTACTCTCTCAGCTCCCAGAAGTAACAGAATTGCACGTATTGATCACAAATTAGACATGCTGAGGTAATCACAGTTGATACACAGGGGACTGCAACTCTGATGTGTGAGAGAAAATCATATAATTACATCCTGAGAGAGGTGATGGACCAAAACCCAAGAGAAGAGTGCACTTAATGAGACCAGGAAGAGTCAGAGGGGCAGTTACCCTGGTAATAGTGAGATGGAACATTTAAATGTGGTTTCACCAAAAATGCCCAATGGGTTGATCAGAATAGTGTTTTGAACCTATCAGTATCTAATGTCCATGTATATAGCACGAGAGCTCAAGCCCTTTATGACTGAGCCATTAGTGACTGAGCCGTGTCTTGTCCACGCTTCATGCTAGAACATTGCTTCCCAAAGGTATGTTAATGGGATACACAGGGGATGTATAGGGAATAATTTTCTTCTCAGAGTCTAGTATGATCCTGTATTACTGCAAGATACAGTATTCCAGTCCCTTACTCTTTCACAGGGTATGGATTTAATATGATTGTTTCAAAGAGCCATGACAATGTAAATATAGATAATCAAAGAACAAAAAATCTACATTTAAATTTGGATCAAGTAAAAAATATCCTTACAACTCTTCCTGGCAAGTAAATTAATGGAAAGGTGGAGTAAACCTCTCATGGGGCAGGCAATTTGATGCAGGTCATTAACCTTCACAAAATGCTCATTCATAGTGTCACATAAATGCAAATTAATTGAGATTACATTACATCCTCAGAACAATGAAACAGTTAAGCATCATTGTGTTTATGTATTTTCATATTTATCACTAATCTTACAAATGAAGGTTGGGTTTTTTTTAGTAGAACTATAAATAGTTAAATTACTATGTTGGGGCTTTTTAGTGTTTGATTTAAAATATAGTTTTGTTTATACTGTGCCCTTTCTTTAAGGCGTGATGCAATGATTCAGTATCCTTTATATATTAACAATGATTATTTTTCCAACAAAAAAATTGTGCTGCCAAAATAATGTCATAATTAAGGCACAGTAAATAACCTGAAGCAATCTCACTGAGGATATTTTGCTAGTGTGTCTCTTTGACACACTGATGCTTTTTAATTAAGCCTCACATTTGGAAGAGTAAAGCTGGTGCACTTTGAATTAAAATGGGAAGTTTGGGTTTGATTCATGAAGGGAATTAAGCATTGCAACTCTGAGCATCATAAAGCCTAATTTTTAGGCACCAGAGAATATTTCGACTGAAGAGGTTAATTTTTGTCTTAGGCACATAGCACTGTAGAAAGCTGCACAAATTCACATGAAAAGCAGTAACTGGGGAATTAGTTTATGGAGACAGAAGGGAGACAGTAATTGTGAGACATTTGAAGTGGATAAATTGTAGCATACTAAAAGGGAAAACACGGGAGCTGAAAGAAGGTGTAATTGAAATGTGAGACATTTTATTTTAATTCCCAGTTCTTTATAACCTCATTAGTGCTGTTCTTGCTATGTTCCTGTCTTTAGCCTGCTGCAACTTTCATCCGGAGGAGCTACGTGGGCCAAATTCAGAGGGTATGAAGATGGTTGGTGCTACTCCTAAGGCCAGATTCTGATACTCTTACTCATAGTGAGTAGTACTCTACTCAACACATAGTTCTGAAATCAATGGGACTATTCATTGGGTAAAGTATTATTGTCCCCGAGTGATGGTAGCAGAATCTGGTCCTAAATTTGTATGATGTGGGCAGTGGAAAAAGGAGTCAGTTTACTATCTAAATTACACTTGTTTATTCACCTTGGAATTAGGCTCTTGATATCTAAAGTGAGAAAACCTGCATTTTTTTCTGCTGATTTTATTTGGATTTACTCTACATCATTTTTTCTGATTGTTTTGTTCATATTTAAAGTGTTTATCAGCAGAAGTATCAATATATGGAAGTTCTAAAGTTCCAAGAGTACAAAATACAATACTGTACTGTGGCACTGGAGGCACTGACTCAAAAAACACAGTAGCTATTTAATAACACCAGAAGACAATGAAAGTACTGTAATATGTCACATTTTTGTATTCAGTTTGAAACATTTGTTATAACTTTAGTGTCTTGCTTTTTGCCTTTTGTGCTGCTGGCTTCAAAGGAAAGGCTCTAGTCACTTTGTGGGGCTTTAGATGATGGTCTTCAGTAGGGCTTGGTAATTTCTGAACTAAAGAAAATGCATAGTTGTGCTGCCCCAAGAACCACCAAGGAAGAAAACTTGAGTCAGGAGAATCACACTGTCTCAGTCACTCCCCTGTTCTAGGGAGAAGGTAAAATGTACTGAATGTCATCTGCAGGTTATATAGATTAAGTACGCTTTACTGATTTGTAGCTCTGCAAAGCTTGGTTCCTTCCCTGCCACGTAGCACTGATCTAGCTTTTACAAAATTCAACTTCTTGTACTAAGTCATTAGAAAAAAAATCTACTCTTTCTTAGTAATCCAATAACAGGCATCATTGCAGAATGTATATCCATTAACATGCCTGTTATAGGATAGGCTGCTACACAAAACCCGGCTCCTGACCTGAGATAAAGGCAGGCTGCCTGCCTTAGTTTCCCCCTTCACATTTCCAAAAAGTCCACATAAGGAGAAGTCTTTGCACAAAAAGAAACCTAGGGTTGGGTTTCTCAACATAAAAGTAAAGTTCACAATGTCCAATTCAATTTACCATTTTTACCAGACCACACTGCTCAAGTTGGCTGGAGTCTTGTTCTCCCAGCATCTCAAATCTGTTCTGAAATCCTCATCTCTGCAGTCTACAGGAACTTCTTATCTCCACCACATCTTACCAGACCTTAGCTGTGTCTAGAGTGCAGGCTTCTTTCAGAAGAAGCTTTTTTCAGAAGAAATCTTCTGAAAAAAATTCTTCCAAAAGAAGGCGTCCACACTGCAAAAGTGCATCAAAAAAGTGATCTGCTTTTTCGAAAGAGCGTACAGACTGAACGGATGCTTTCACATTTAAGCTGTGATTGCTATGGACGGAATGGCCACCAGGGCACCTGTGCTTCTTCCTCCTTCCTCTTCTTCTGGAAGAACTCCCTCTTTCCCATCCACACACGCCTTTTTGCAAAAAGGCTTCTCTCAGAGAATGAGGATGACTAGTGCTGGAAAAAACCCTCTGTTGTTTCGATTGTTCTTGCGGAAGAATGCAGTTGCAGTGTGGACGTTCCTAAAGTTGCAGGAGGGATGGGACAGGAGTAGTAGCTGCGGAGCTCTGGCAGTGGCAGCCATGGTGCTCCAGCTTCGGCTGTGGTACAGCTCCAGCCCTGGCTGTGGAGTTCTGGTCCCAGCAGCAGCCAGGGAGCTCTATCCCCAGCTGTGGATGTCCAACCCAGTGGCAGACAGGGAGCTTTATCCTTGGCTGCAGCACTTCAACCCCAGCGGCAGCCATGGCCGGGCAGGCAGCAGCAGGTTAGGCTGGAGCCCTAGCCAGAGGCAGCAGGACAGCACAGGACATGTTGGGAAGGACCTCCCCTGGTCCAGCAAATCCCCTCGTTCGGGACCTGTCAGGTCCCCAAGGTGCCAGATGAGGGAGGTCCAACCTATATTACTAAGGTTAATGTCTCATATATTTTTTAGTAAAAGTTACAGACAGGATACAGGTGATAAACAATCAAGGAAGCCTCAACACGTAGGGCTGTAGTTGCAGAGGTCATGTAAAGTTATGGAATCAATGACTTCTGTGATCAACTTGTCGCCTTAATTATGATCTCTGTCATGCTGTCTGAATTGGTTCAGACCATGAGTGCCTACCTCAGGGCAGACTGTCAAAAATACAGCAGAAACCTCAACGCTGGTGATATGTTCTATTATTAGATTTTACCAAGCCAACAACAAATGTAAACTCCTGGATCACTATAACAAGACTTGCCACGAGACATAGACAGTCCTCTTAGACCAGTGGTCTCCAACCTTTTTAAGCACAAGATCACTTTTTGAATTTAAGTGGAATGTAAGATCTACCTCAGACCCAAACACCCTTGCCCCACTTCCTTTGTGCCCCTTCTCCAAGGCTCTGCCCCTGCTCACTCTGTCCTCCCTCCTCCATTCTCCCTACCTTTCACCAGGCAAGGGCAGAAGGTTGGGGCTCAGGCTCTGGTCTTGGGCTAAGGGATTTGGAGTGTGAGGGGCCTCTGAGCTGAGCCTGGGGCAGCAGTTGGGGTGCAGGAGGGGGTTCAGGGTAAGGCTCTGTAAGGGAGCTTGGGTACAAGGGGCTCAGGGCTGGGACAGGTTCTTGGGGTGCAGGAGGGGTTCCGGTGCTGTAAGGGAGTTGGGATCCAGGGGGCTCAGGGCTAGGGCAAAGCCTTGGGGTGCATGAGGGGGTTCATGACTGGGGCAGGGTTCAAGACAAACAAGGCTGTTTACAGGTCATTCAGTTGATCATGAAGCCATCAGGCATCCGGGGCATCAGTAACAGCTCTCATTAAGAATAGTGATAGAGATGTAGCCATGTTAGTCTAGTCTAGCTGAAACAAAAAACAGGACTATGTAGCACTTTAAAGACTAACAAGATGGTTTATTAGGTGATGAGCTTTCGTGGGCCAGACCCACTTCCTCAGATCAAATTGTGGAAGAAAATAGGCATGACCATATATGCCAAAGGGATACAATAAAAAATGTGTTCACTTTTTCTTCCACAATTTGATCTGAGGAAGTGGATCTGGCCCACGAAAGCTCATCACCTAATAAACCATCTTGTTAGTCTTTAAAGTGCTACATAGTCCTGGTTTTTGTTTCAGCTCTCATTAACACATTTAAAACTATAAACAGATGCACACTTCATATTTCTAACTTCACATGCAAGAATGATACATACATTAAAATAGGATATACAGACCCAGCAGATTGTAACATTAAAATTGATAGGTTACATGAGGCATATTGTCTAAAGCTTTTTCAAATTATGCACATTTATATGCATAAGCCAGTTTTCATAAAGTATTGGGAGGGAGGAGGGGTGGAACCCATCACAAACTGTTTTTAATTTTCCTCTTCCAGCATTCAAAGTGATGGGATGAGATTCTCCTTGTCTGCTGCCCTGACTTGGACTCCTGCCCTTTTCACTGCCCTCGGCCCTCCTGAGACCTGCCCCCCTCCACCAGCCCTTCTCTCCCCCCTGTGTCCACTCCTCCAGTAGCTCCACTCTGATCATGTGAGCTACCCTCCTCATCCCCTCTCCTAAAACCTTCCTCTACACACCTGCCCTGCCTCTCTCCTCTGGTGCTGATCCCTCCGCGGCAGGTGTCTGAACATAAGAACATAACATAAGAGGTGTACCGGTAGTTCGGAATAGGAAGCCTAGTCCGAACTACCTAGTTTGTGCCCCGTGTAGCCGCGCTGCACGGGGTTCGAACCAGCGGGGTTTTAAAAATGTCGGCTCCCCGCTTATGCAAATGAAGCCTGGGAAATTCAAATCCCGGGCTTCATTTGCAAGTGCGGTATGCCTACATTACCCCGCTAGTTCGAACTAGGAGGGTAGTGTAGACATACCCTTAGTAGTGGATTCACTAGCATTGTATTATCACGTCTTGTGCAGCTGCCAGTAGCACTCCAGGGCCTGGCAACTATGTCACAATGCCATCCAGGCCCGAATTGTCAAAGCCCTGCCACTGAGCCTGGGTAATGTCCATCAGGACTCCATCGTGCTGAGCATGGACAGTCTCCTCCGGCCTGACATCATCATCACCAACGAAGAGGCAAAGAAGATCATCATGGTGGACAAGTCCGTCCCGTTTGAGAATCAGACCGTGGCATTTTGAGTGGCAAGAATGAGGAAGATAGAGAAATACACCCCCCAGCAGACACCCTGAGAGCCAGGGGCTACACCTGTGGCATTAGGAAGAGGTACGCCCACCTCATAATGCAGCTGATGGTCTCAAATGCCATCCGATGGTCCTGTGACATTTACATGGAATACATCATGGGCCAGCACCAATACCAGGAAGAGTAACGGAGACTACTAGGGAGGGATGTGGGGGGCCAGCCACCACCCCTTTTCCCCACCACAGAGATCCACCCACCTTTCTGTCACCCACCAACCTTGCAGGTAACGTCTCTCAACTGCAAAACTTCACAAACATCAATGACACGTGGGACATTGAGACACTCTCTGCTCCTCCCCCCACATATTGAGTTACATACTATTGCCCATTGAGGGGGGCATGGCAAGAACACAACTAGAAGCACACAAGACTATGGGAGGGCTTTTTGGGTTCCCCCCCCTATTTTCCCCCCTCCATAAGGGCCAAGTTACCATTGCCCACCAAAGGGGGTATGGCCAGATCACACCCGGGGCACTTCCTCACCACCCCCAAAAGGCCATTTTCCCCTCAACAGGGGCGGCTCAAGAAGAAAAGAGGACAAGAATGCGGTGGAAGAGGATGCCAAGGGATATAGAAGACTTGGGAAAGCATTGGCTTCCCCCAACAAAAGACTAAATGTCACATGAGACTATGGGAGTTTTTTTGGGGGTGGTTCCCCCTTTTTCCCCTCACATGGACTGGGTTACCACCACCCACTGAGGGGGACATAGCCAGGACACATCCAGGGGCACACCACTCACCTTTCCCCCGGAAGGCTATGTTCATAGGCGGCAAGTTATATGGGTTCGTGGTGTCCATGCTCCAAGAATATTCAGAGCCGGGGGCCCTGCTCCACCTATATTTGGAGCTGGGTCTGTCCACCAGCTCTGCCTGGAGCGGGCCCTGGCCCCTACCTGTCGGCTGCCCCCGCCCCAGAGCATTCCACACCCCCCCCTCCCCGGCTCCAGAGCGCATGTGCGGCATACTGAAACGTCACGCAACAGCTGAGAGGGGAGACACCCGGGCGTGGCATGACATCACGGCCCGGGACTTTACAACCGCGCCACCCAGCTCCAGGGCCAGCAAGTGGTCTGGAGCCCTGGAAGCAGCTGGGGGCCAATCACAGACTCCAGAGCTGCTAACTGGAAGGAAGAAGGTAAGGTAAGGAGGGGTAGGGGAAAAATAGGGGAAAGGGGTGAGAGAGGAAGGGGCTTGTGCTGAAGAGAAAGGGCAGATCAGGAGAAGAAAGGGGAAGATACCAAGGGACAGGGTGGAGGAGAGACAAATGCCAGGTGTAGGGTTGCCAGGTGTCCGGTATTCACCTGGACAGTCTGATATTTTCGCTTCCTGTTTGGTAAAAAAATTCAGAGAATACCAGACACCTGAGATATTCGGTATCTTCTGATTTTTCCCCCGGCCAAGCGGTGAAAATGCTGGACACCTGGCAACCCTACAAACACTCAGAGCCCGGCTTCCCCCAGCCCTAGTCCCCCTTCCCAGTCCCCAACACCCCCAGCACCCAACCCCAGCTCCCATACTTACTTGGTTCCCCAAGGCTGCTGGCACAAAACAGCTGCTAGCCAAAAGACCAAGGAGAAGCTTCCCCTGGATCTTAGTGCTCAACCGCTCCCCTGTTCCTATCCCTGCACTCACTCTTAAAAGGGACATGCTGTTTTAATGCTGTTTAATTTTAATTTTTTTTTCTCAACAACTTTGGTTTCCCTTCCCCCCCCCCCCTTTTTTTTCTTTCAACAGAATTTTTTCCTGGTGTTTTTTTTTGGGGGGGGGGGGCGGGCGGGTGTTCAGTATTTTTGTTTCAACCATCTAGCAACCCTAGCCAGGCAGCCAAGTGGAGACTGAGGAAAAGGGCAGGAGGAGAAGTGTCAGTGGGAGGGGGGACAGGAGAGAGGAAGGGCATTGGGGACTAGAGGGGGGAGGGGGAGGTGCTGGGAGAAGAATTGAAAGAAGGGGTGGGCATGAGGAAGGCCGGGATGGAGCAAGTCATATGTGAGGGCACAGGGGCATGAGAGGAACAGGGGGAAGACTGTGGTAAGGGGGTGGGCATCAGGCAAAAAAAGGGCAAAGGGGGCAGGAGTAATGAGGGAAGGGGGAGGCACCAGGAGGGTGCAGCAGTAAGGGAAGGTGCAAGTGCAAGGAGATTAGTTCCCATAATAGAAGAACTAGAGGACACCAAATGAAATTAATGGGTATCAGGTTTAGAACTAGTAAAAGAAAGTTCTTCTTCACACAGCGTGTTGTCAACTTGTGGAACTCCTTGCCAGAGGAGGCTGTGAAGGCTAGGACTATAACAGAGTTTAAAGAGAAGTTAGATAATTTCATGGAGGTTAGGTCCATAAAAGTCTATTAGCCAGGGGATAGAAATGGTGTCCCTGGCCTCTATTTTAAGAGGCTGGAGAAGGATGGCAGGAGACAAATCGCTTGATCATTGTCTTGGGTGCACCCTCTCTGGGGCACCTGGTGCTGGCCACTGTCGGCAGACAGGCTACTGGGCTAGATGGACCTTTGGTCTGACCCAGTACGGCCATTCCTATGTTATGTTCTTATGTTCAGACACCTGCCGCGGAGGGATCAGCACCAGAGGAGAGAGGCAGGGCAGGTGTGTAGAGGAAGGTTTTAGGAGGGGATGAGGAGGGTAGCTCACATGATCAGAGTGGAGCTACTGGAGGAGTGGGCACAGGGGGGAGAGAAGGGCTGGTGGAGGGGGGCAGGTCTCAGGAGGGCCGAGGGCAGTGAAAAGGGCAGGAGTCCAAGTCAGGGCAGCAGATGAGGGTGAGGGGTTGGGGGGCAGCAGGCACCAGGGGAGCTGATGGAGCAAGGGGAGGAGACATGGCAGCAGAGGGAAAGGATAGAGGTTTATAAAATATTTATTAATAACTTGGGTGCCACAGTGGCACATCCAAAGAAGCCACATGAACTCAGTACTGGTGCAGAACACAAAATTCATTCTGCTCATGGGAGGAAACTCTTAGAGGGAACACTTCCCCCAGCCTCTCTGCCCCCGAGTTAATGTCACATACAGTGGATTAATGCAATTGCAGGATAGTTGCATGAGGGGGATTTGATGGGGGCCAAATTAATCCCTGTTGGTAGGAGAATGGTGGGAAAAGTCCTTAGAGAGGGGACTTTATTTCTGGTCATGTGTCTATGAGAGAAAACATTAAGAACATTCCCATTTCATCACAACAGGTAGAACAAAATATAATATAGTATATTTGATGCACAATGGAATCCACAATGGGTTTGTTCCATGCTTATGCTACTATGGTGTTTGTGTGGATAACCCAGGAAAAAAGGTTGCAAATATAAAAAAAAGTGTGAAATATATATTTCAATATATATTGAATATTCAGTATAATATATTGAAGTGGTCGAGTGCTGCTTCGGACTTTCCACTTTTACATTATTTAATAAAATATGTATCGGCTTACAGGGTGGGTGGGCAGGTGAGAGGGGCGGGACTAGACCCATTCTGGGCACCACCAAAAATTATACAAACCTGCCACCGCTGGCTACGTTCCCCCCAATAGGTGTGGCTCAAGAAGAAAAGAGAACAAGGATGCAGAAGAGGACACCAAGGGTCACAGAAGACTTGGGAAAGCACTGACCTATCCCCACCAAAAGTCTCTGGGACTCCTTAAACCACCCATCGAAGTGGGACGTGGCCGGGGCACCACCCACTTCACTCCCCTAGTGGTCATGAGCCCCATGACGGAGGGCACCAAAGAAATCATGAGGATCAGAGTGGGGGAAAGCACAGATTTCATCCCTCAAGTAATAATATATTTACTACCCCCAAAGTAACTGGGGACATAGGTCTAGGCCACACTGTGGGGTGTGCACTTACCCTAATAATATAGACCAGGGCTACTCAACATGCAGCCTGTTTGTTTGCAGCCAGTCGTGTGGTTTGGGTTTATGCAGGGCTTAACACACATCTCTCTGATGGGATCCTTTGAATGTGGCCTCCACTGGGAACACACTTCACAGCAGCCAGGCATCTCCCAAGCAGCATGAGCATTGAAGGAAGCAAGCAGACAGGCTGGCTGGAACAGATGTCGGCTTTTTTTGCCTTTAGGAAGGAGGGGTCAGGAGCGCCGGGGCATTGTGGGAAGTGCTTTGTATTCATGCCCATCAATGTGAAAGAAGCTATTTGCATATATATTTGCATGCATATGCAACCACACTTAAGTTGCAGCTTTTGGCATGTGCGGTGAGTAGCATTGTGGCCCCCAGGGCTTCCAAAGTTGAGTAGCCCTGATATAGACTGTAGTATTACCAACGGTTTGCCTACTCTCAAGGGAAGGCACCCTCAACTAAATATAGACTTTGTTACTAAAAACAACCACTCACCTGAATCTGGAGCAATGCAGGATACACTCCTTGGCTGCGTCTAGACTGGCAAGTTTTTCCGCAAAAGCAGCTGCTTTTGTGGAAAAACTTGCCAGCTGTCTACACTGGCTGCTTGAATTTCCGCAAGAACACTGATGATCTCATGTAAGATTGTCAGTGTTCTTGCGGAAATACTATGCTGCTCCCGTTTGGGCAAAAGCCCTCTTGTGCAAATGCTTTTGCGCAAGAGGACCAGTGTAGACAATGCAGTATTGTTTTGCGCAAAAAAGCCCCAATTGCAAAAATGGCGATTGGGGCTTTCTTGCACAAAACTGCGTCTATATTAGCATAGACACTTTTCCACAAAAAGTGCTTTTGCGGAAAAGCATCCGTGCCAATCTAGACGCTGTTTTCCGCAAATGCTTTTAACGGAAAAACTTTTCCATTAAAAGCATTTGCGGAAAATCATGCCAGTCTAGACATAGCCCTTATGTTCTGTTTGTATCTCAAAATTCATCTGCTGTAACTCCCCCCACCCCAATCCATCATCCACCAGAATCTGTACAGGCAGTCCCTGACTTACGTGGATCCGACTTACGTCGGATCCCTAGATACGAACGGGGTGAGGCAACTCCCGCACATGCGCAGCAGCATTCCCGGGGCTCGCTCACCTGGGTCCTAGGATCCTCCTCCTCCTCGGGCCGGCTCCGACTGGGGTCCCGCAGAGCTGCCGGGCAGAGGAAAAGTGCCTCCCCACGCCCGCTGCCCCCCCCCGCCCACCTGCCAGCAACAGGCTGCCCCCCCCCCCCCCTGAGCAACAGGCTGCCGAACAGACAAAAGCAGCCTCTCTGCCCCTCCTCCCCGGCTCCCGGAGCGCAGCAGCGTCCCCGGGGCTCGCTCACCTGGGTCCTAGGATCCTCCTCCTCCTCAGGCCGGCTCCAACTGGGGTCCCGCAGAGCTGCCGGGCAGAGGAAAAGTGCCTCCCCACGCCCGCTGCCCCCTCCCCTGAGCAACAGGCTGCCGAACAGACAAAAGCAGCCTCTCTGCCCCTCCTCCCCTCTATACATGCCGGGCTCCCGGAGCGCAGCAGCGTCCCCGGGACTCGCTCACCTGGGTCCTAGAATCCACCTCCTCCTCCTCTTCGGCCGGCTCCAACTGGCCTCTGCCTGCAGCAGCTGGCCACAGGGACAGGGATCCCGCAGAGCTGCCGGGCAGAGGAAAAGTGCCTCCCCACGCCCGCTGCCCCCCCCCCCCCGCGGCCTCGTATCCTGCACGCCTCCCCCCTCCCCTCCTGCCAGCAACAGGCTGCCCCCTCCCCTGAGCAACAGGCTGCCGAACAGCAGACAAAAGCAGCCTCTCCGCCCCTCCTCCCCCTATACATGCTGGGCTCCCTGGGCAAACAAAGACTCCACCAAAACAAACAAAGTGCTGGCCTCATTGTGTTAGCAAAAAAAGGACCCTCCTCCTAGAACCCTGGGTGGTGTGTGGAAATAAAGCTATTAGCTCAAAGCATGGTGCAGAGCTGTTTGGTATTTGATGAGTTACTCCTTTAGTCCTGAGTTTGTCACAGGGACAGAAATAGATGTGAAATCTTCTGAACAGGGGAACAGACAGCAAAACAAACATTAGAGGGGAGTTAACCTTTCCCTATGCTATCCAAAACTAAAAAAAATGTTTGGCTAGAGTTTCCCCTACAATATGTACCAGTTCCGACTTACATACAAATTCAACTTAAGAACAAACCTACAGTCCCTATCTTGTACGTAACCCGGGGACTGCCTGTATACGTATTTGTCAACCCACATATGGGGCATAACATATATTCACAGCAATGTGGGTCTCCTTTATGCGTGGGTCACTCCCACCGGGTACATGATGTAATGCAGCAAAAGGGCATGGAATAAGTGCACTGGGCTTGGGCAGCACGTTACTGACCTTGCTCGTTATGTACCCACCCTCCCCCAACCGAAACTTGTCCCCACATTCTCTATTCACTCCATAACTGTTAAACTTGTAATTCAAACTTGCTTTCAAACATTCGCTTAATACAATTTGTCAATCTATTTGAGCACCAGGAAACTGATGAAAGTCAGTGCCAGGTTCTCTGAGACTGAGAGTTGTGGCCAGAATTCAACCCTTACATTCCATAGTGCCAAGTGCCAATTGTCAACCACACAATACTTAGAGCTGTGCACAGCATTGATAAAAACAATACAGATCTAACTCACATTTGTCATCTCAGGTTTATCAACTGTTCTCTTCAAACAGCCCATCTTTTAAACCATACAAATCTTTTCTCCTAAGGTATGGGAATCCAGGGCAGCTAAGGAAATACCTGGAGAACATGTATTCAGCTTTCCAATTAATGACTGACACGAGCAGTGTTTCCAGACAAGGTATCCTTTTATTGTTGCAAGCTACAATCCCACATACAACAATAATCTCATACACAAATCCCTTACAAATTAAAGAGCACTGCCTTATGGTTTCAAGCGATGATAAAAGATGTGTCTAGTTTCCGATGGTCAGTCTTCCAACGATTGCTGACAGCAGTTCTTAGATTTTTTTTTGGTGTTACATACATAAATTCCTCTTACAATCAATACAGCAAAACACATTAATCTTTACTAATCCCCCCACCTATACACAACTTAACTATGACTATAGTTATAACTATAACTTTGTCTGGCATTTATTCTGGTGACTACACTGCATTCTCTCCTTTGTACTCTCTCGGAATATTTGTTCCTCTCCCTCTTCTGAACTGTCTATTTAACCTGTCAGCTATACCTGAAACAATGACCTTTAGTGTTTCAATCCTATATTTAGACACATCCTTATCCTACTTGTTTACCTTCTTTTGTTAACTGCCAGTGGTATTTTTAGACGTGTAACTATTATTTACCGCATTATGGCAATCTGCAGAGTCACTATTGCTTATTACCTTTTCCTTAAACTATTTCGGTTTTCCCGGCAGTTCTATATTTAGTGCTATGTGACCTGCAGCCTCCCATATAGTGGTAGAGTGACTCTTACTTATTCAAAATGGAAGCCAGGAATATAAAACTGAAATTTGGGGATTTCAAGTGTGTCCTGTTTGAGGACAGACTCTCTCTTTTCCTCAGTACTTGGGAGGTGATAAATACCATAAGACTGGGCTACTGAGTCCAATTCCATTTCATGTCATCATCCCTTTTTAGAGACCAGTCTCATAAGCCTGTGCTCCTTCAGGAAGTTTGGTCTCTTTTCACTATGGCTGTGTCTAGACTGCAGGGTTTTTTCGAAAAAAGTAGCCTTTTTTCAAAAAAACATCACCTGCGTCTAGACTACAGCTGCGTTTTCGAAATTAAATCGAAAGAACGCGGCTTTTCTTTCGATGGCGGTACTCCTCATTTCACGAGGAAGAACGCCTTTTTTCAAAAGTGCTCTTTCGAAAAAAGGCGTTCTTGATGCAAACAGGGCTTTTTCGAAAGAGAGCATCCAGACTGCCTGGGTGCTCTCTTTCGAAAAAGCAGTTTGCTTTTTCGAAAGTACTGCTTGCAGTCTAGACGCTCTTTTTCGAAAGAGGCTTGCAGTCTAGACGTAGCCCATGGGAGCAACCAAGGAAGTTACTCCGCAGTTTGTAGGCTAGGGTTTTTATTTTCACTATTGATCACCAAATTCTAGAGAGACTGAGACCCATATTAGGCCTTCATGCTCTTAATGGATGGGCCATGCAAAGTGCATGCAAGGGGTCCCCTTTGCTCAGCCTTGTCCATCTCTGATACTTATGACTGATGTTTCTCAAATATTATGGAGCTCTCACACAGATGGCACTCAATCCCCAGGGGTCTGATCAGAACACAAGGGGAATCTCTACATCAACATCCTCTTAAGTTCTGAGCAATTTGCAGCTTTAGGGGGCTTTCTTCCATATTCTGGGACTGTTAGTACAGACTCTCACTGAAAACACCACCGTAATATACAATCTAAACAGGGTGGCCCCTTGTTCCAGTCAGGTCTATTAAGAGGCACTCGGCTTTCACGAGTTTTGCCTCACAGAGGACATCAAAGCTGTAGCTGCACACTTAATTGGAGCCCAGAATTGGCTGATTTCTTCAGGAGGAGATTCTCCCTTAACCACAAATAGTTCCTCAAGAGCAGAGTATTAAGGCCCATCTTTCAGTCATGGGTCATTCCTTCAATTAACCTGTTTGCAGTAAAAGATAACTAAGAAATGTCACCCATTTTGTTCTTGGGCAAATCAGTCTAGGTTCAATAACTGCCAATTTCACGTTGGACTGAAGACCAGATCGAATGTTTGCATGCTTCCTTCATCTTGCAATCCTTCTAGTTCTGGCAAGTCATTCAGAAACTGAAACGAGACCATGGCAAATTACCCTGAACTGGCTAAGGCAATGCTGTTTGAGTTTTTTTTTTTTTTTTTTACTTCCTCTAGCTTTCAGTTCATCCTTTTCACCTCCTGTCTCTTTTCTCAGATTTGCTGTCACAACAGAACAGTTAAATACTGTATCTGAATCAGTGCAGCCTCATGTTTCAGGTTCGGAGTTGCTAGCTGAAGAAGAGTGTGTACTTTAGCAGGTCAGGAGATTCTCCTCAACAGTAGAAAGCAGTCATTGAGACCTACTTACCTGGTCAAATGGAAATGGTTTTCCATTTAGTCCACTCATAGTGGAATACAACCTTTGAGATCCCAGATATCCTTGCATATCTACTACATCTGAAATCATTTGAGTTACTTAAAAATTCATCTTGCAATGATCTTGACCAGCCACGCACCAGTCTAGGGTCAATCAGTATTCTTCAATCCCATGATTACTAGAGTTCTTAAAGCCACAACTCATCTCTTTCCAGTAATCATGGACTCAGTGCCCTCTTGGGACCTCAGTACTGTACTGGGATCCCTGATGGGCCCAGTGGTTGAACCTATGACCACTTGTTCATGGCCTCTCCTAAATCAAGAAAGCACTTGCTGTAGTGCCACTACACTGGCCAGGAGAGCATCAAACCTACAAGCACGGATGGTGGTGTCAAGCTATGACTGATGAGCATGGATACCAATCTCAGGGCACACTATGAAGAACCAGTGTACCAATCCCAGATTGGCTGGAAGAACTATATTTATATTTTACCAACCAAATATATCAAATGTAAACTCCTCAGGCACTACAACAACCTAACCATAGTCAATCTCTTGTCACCTAGGCAATCTTACCTTTGTGATAGATGGTATTTTACACCATCCATCACAGGAATCACAGGAATATTCAGGATAGCGTATGCGCTATCCCAAGAGTTACTGATGTGGGGAAAAAGTCTGACTATTGTGCGCCTGGCACGAATACATTTAAGTGGAATATGCATCTGCACACATCTCAAAGAACACGTAAGTAACCATTTGGGGATTTTGTTTTGGAGGTTGGCTATTTTGTTTTGTTTTTTGCAAGATTCCTTGTTCTTGTCTCAATGATTTGAAAAGAAAATCTGCTCCATTTACAAAACTGTTTTCCTGATTTCCATCTCTACAAACTCAACATGGAATAGTCACAGAAAGGTAGCTGTGTTAGTCTGCTACATGACTGCTTTTTTGTTTCAACATGGAATGTGAGTGAAACTGGATTCTTTCTAGCATAAGAAGTAAAGGTTAAGCATGTGCAATTTAGGCTACAATGCTGTTGATTCATGAATCAGACTAGACTCCAATTAATTCACTAAAAGATATGCTGGCTCTGCAGAGCTAATTGGAGTAAAACAATATTTTATGTTAAACTAGAACAATCTAGTCAAACTAAGCAGATGTGACTTGGAATATACAAGTGGCTTTTTAAAAAAATAGTAGTTTACTGGCTATAGCTACACATTACATATAAGGCCATATTTAAAGTCAGAAACTCACTTGGTTTTGTACTTTTAACTTTTCACAATTAAAATAGAAGCTGGATACTGATCAAAGTCCATTTTAATAACTTCTTTATCTATAAATCAATAGTTCAACTACTTATACAAATTACAGTTTGTTTCCATGTTAACCAGTTCTACCTTTTGGTATATAGCGAATGTAATTAACTCAGTGACAGTATTTAGTTAAGAACAGAAGATGGAAAACAATCATATGGCATAGTTATTACTGCAATATACACCATCTGTCACTTTGCATTTCCTTTTCGGATGTCATAAGCCATTACTACATAACGACCCTTCTGAAGTCATCTCTGTAGTTCTGAAAGCCCAATAGTGGAAGTGTCAAGTCACTGCATGCAGATAAAATTAACTTAGAGACAGACTGTGCTATTTTTTATTTCTTTCCCAACTGACTGCAGTAGAAATAAGAAATTACAAATTCAATAGGAATGTTTCAACTTCAACTTCAAATGCCATATTTTTGTCTGTTGTAGCTATGCCTGTGTATCAGGGCAAGAGGGTGGGGGGAAGAATTACTCTGTGCTATTTATGGACATGACGCATGGTACTTGCTCCTCAGTGCAAGGGGGCATCTGGAAGGCAGACTGTGAAACTCTGAATCATGATGTGTCTTTTACATTGTTCTAGGGGCAGCGCAACAAAATACATTGCCCTTTGCTCAGGGGTAGATGAGTTGCAGAACTCTCAGGATACATAGAAAATGTTTATTAGGAACATTAAATGTGGTTTAAGTGGTTAAATTCTAGGTCAAACCCATTGCTGGCAGCAGTTATCAGCAACAGACAGTCTTTATGGTATAGACATAATCTAAACCACCCTTGTTACAATTTAAGCCCATTGCTTCTTGTCCTATCATCCGAGGTTAAGGAGAATAATATTTTTCCCCCAACCTTGCGACAACCTTTTATGTAACTGAAAACTGTTATGTCACCTGCCCGTCTCCTCCTCCCCAGATTAAACAAACCCAGTTCTTTCAAACTTCTCTGATGGATCACGTTCTAGACCTTTAATGCAGTGTAGAGAGGAAGAATTACTTCTTGTGTCTTTCTTACAACACTATTAGTAACACATCTCAGAATGACATTGAGAATAATGAAAAAGAAACAAGACAATAGGAAGGGCAAGAAGGACAGGAATAACAGTTTATAGGGTTGTCCACTTGGTACTTGATTGATTTTCTGTTTAATTTTTGTTTGTTTTCATTAAGTGGATGTTTTTCCTGCATAATTTTATGTATTAAAACAGGGCTTGAACATGGGGGGGAGGGCTTATATAGAAACTTCTCTTTTGGATCTGCAGAAAAGGGAACATTACATTATTGCTATTAAAAGTAGCTTTAATTCCCCTGTTCACTCTGCAACTTTCTCCTCCAAAAGGGACCTCAATGTCTAAATGGCAGCACTGAAACAGCTATCCTGAAAGATTTGGTTGGCATCTGATGGAGCTTATTCAGGAAGAACTGCACTGTACTGTTGGGCTTCAGACTGGAGAACAGCTGTGTTGCATGTGGCCTCATAGCACTCAAATCCAGCTACTTGCTTTTATATAGGATTTGGACTTCGGAGAAGAAATGGGGAGGAAATGAATCCAACTCTGTTAAGCTCTCACAAGAGAGGACAATAATTATCAAAGAGGTGAAAGCAAAGGGCTGGTAACATGTTGATGAAAAATGTAACAAAATTTCCTTTTATTCATTTTCTAAGTTCAAATATACATACACATCTCTTACTATGATCAAGAGGGGCCCCAAAACAGTCCAAAAAGAATACGAACACATTTGAATATATTCTGGCTAAGAACAGTAGAAACCTCTGATCATAGCTTATATTGTCATTTTAATATGTTCCAAAATGCAATGGCTACTACACTAGGAATATATAAAATGGTATTTTAAAATTACAGTTTTAAATGTTTAGGAAGTCCATAAAGATCTATATGGCTACATATTCTCCCAGGATTCATCCTTCCTCTCCTCCCCCAAATAATACTTCAATGTTATTGACATATGACGTAAGACGTTAGTTACTCAGTGAAATGCCACATCTTAAAATCAGAAACAATTAGTTTCACAGCTATGGTAATAGGTTCAGTGTCAAATCCTGATATCCCACAGTAGGTTTGAAGCTTTTATGATGGAACCCACATGTTTCCATGTGTATCAGGTGCTTTGGTATAAGGAATATTCCAAATCCATGGGCGATCTGCAAAAAAAAAAAAAAAAAGAAGAAAAATCAATACATACAAAAAAAAAAATGCTTATGACAGACTTATATACCTTGACCACAGTGAAGTCAATGGCGAATTCCCATGGACTTTATTGTGGTTCATCCCAAATGGAAATTCAACGTAGTGATAGCATTTACTAAGCTACTACTAGCAGTGAGATACAAAGATACATTTTAAAAGGCTATTTTCCCCCACATGGGCTGTTCTTTTAAATATGGATATTATAACCTGACAATTATCCATTAACTATGATAGAAAGTACTTTTCATACAGGGTTTATAAACATTTTGCTATTTCAAAAAGTTTGCTTTAGTTCATTCAGTAGAAATCAGGTATTGCAACATAAGAAGATTATAGCATGGAAATATCAGTGTTTTTCACTGGGTCAGCTATGATTATATTTGGAAAAGAAGATACTGTTAAGTGATCTGAGAGCAGCCCTGCATAACATGAATGGCTGAGCTCATGTCTCAGCTCTGTTAACATTCAAACGTGCATGTCCATCAGTAAATCACAAAGCCCTGTGCTTCCTCTCTCCATTTCCGAAAATAGAGAAGCCAAACTTTCCAAAGCCTGCCCTTGCAGGAGGGAGGAAAGTGAATTGGACAGAAAGGATAGAGTGGGAGTGCTGGCTCTTCAATATCTTCATGTGCCAATTCTCCAAAATTCCTCAATAGGCTCTCAAAACAACAAGGGTTCCATAAAAGTTTAAGATGGAATGTGGGCACAAAAGTCAGGACATTTCCTCAATCTGTGACATACTCCCCCAGATTTTCTATCAGAACTGTGATTGGAGTTAATACTTCTTCAAGAAACACTGAATTCTCCTATAGCAATGGTCCCCAATCTTTTGGGGCTGCCAGGCCGGGCGGGGGCGCAAACGGGGAGGTACCAGAAGCAGCTATGCTGCCACTGACAAGTGTACCACAAAAAGTGGAGAAAGAAGGTCCAACAGAACAACTGTACCGAAGCAATGGACTTCCGTGGGTATTTTATGAGCAGTATATGTCTCAGGGTAAGTGCTGGCTTAAGCAGCCAAACTTACTGAATCTATTTCTCCTAGCTCTCTTCTAATGGAATGAGGCGGAAACAATTTGAGGGTCAATTTTCTTAGTTGTGAGCGTTGCAAATAAGAAACTATTCTATAGCACAGGCTGTCTCAGTTTCCACTGTGTAAAACAGAACTTGTAATTCTTACCTATGATACAGAGGGATTAAGATGATTAATTTTTTTAATGTTCTTAAGGCACACAACGTGGAAAGTGATAACTAACTGTATGCATGTATAAATACTACATGCATCAGAGGGGAAAAGCAGTGAACAGTCACCTCATACAGATTCTGTATTATGAACTAATCACAAGAGTGGCACAGAGCAGGTAGGCAAGTCACTTTATCACTCTATGCCTCAATTTCCCCTATTTGTATGATGGGGCTAATATGCTGACTGCCTTTGTAAAGCACTTTGAGATCTGCTAATGAAAGCTGTAAAACAGCAAGGCATTTAATGTTCAGTTACCAAAATAACAAAGACACTTTTCTATGCGACTGTATCTAAAGTAGTGCAGTAATATATGACTCTGTTGGATGTGGAAAATGTAAATAGATAATAAGGTAAGAAGATTCCTTTAATAGTAATGGATTCTATTAATAGATTTTTTTTTTTTTAGTAACTACTATGTAATGTTAATTCTGTGGGATTCACCTGGGATTCTCTTAAAAACAGAATATTAACAAAATATGAGTAGGTCAACAAAAGGGGAGGTAGTTATTTTGTGTATTTTACAACAATTGAGACACTGTATTATAACAGGCCCGGGCAAAATACGGCCCACAGGCTGCATCCGGACCGCAGAAGCAGCAGCGAGCCCCAACCAGGTTCCCCTGCTTGCTCCACAGCCCCATGCAGAAATGCGGCTGCTGGGCTCCGTTTCTGTTTCAAAACTGGAGGGGAGGGGGAAGCTTCAGGAGCTGCCCTCACTCCAAGCACAATCCCATTAGCAGGTTTCTGCCTAGCAACCAGCCAATGGGAGCTGCTTGTTTGAATAACAGGCAGCCAAGAACCACCATGCTCCTTCTCCTTGGCTCAGTTATTCACTGAAGTACATGGTCAGGCAAGCTTGCAGGCAGGCTGGCTGGGAAATGTTTTAAGCTCTTCAACCCATAGCTCTTCAGGTGGGCAGGCTGGTTTGGCTGCTGGCTGGTAAGTCTCCTGGTCATAGCTTGCCTCTGGCACCCCAACCCCTCCCTGCCCCAATCCTCTGCCCCCCCCCCACACTCAACAAACCCAAGCCCTCTGTCCCCCTCTTACACCCTTACCCCCTCCCAGATCTGGCACATCAATCTCAGCTCGAGATCACAATCCCCTTTTTCCCTAGGTCACATCCTAAATCCCTGCACTCCAGGCCCCGCCCTAGTCACAACTGCTTCTTTCACGCAAACTCCCTCTCAGACTCCTGTCTCTCTCCTGCACCCCAATCCATTACTCCAAGCTCCCGTCTACACCCAACCTCCATCCCAGATCCCTCATCTCCCTCCATGAATACCATGGGAGAGTGCAGCACTTCACCACTTTCCAAAATCTTGTAGTGGCCCCCTCGTCAAAAATTATTGTCTACGCCTGCTGTACAGGGAGATCTTGGAGGACCAGTAAAGTGCTTGGAGCACTCCTGCTTATTGCCAAAAGCAACCAAAGAAGGAGTCTTTTCATAGGCATAAGCGGCGAGGAGTCCTGTGGCACCTTATAGACTAACTGAAGTGTAGGAGCATAAGCTTTCGTGGGCAAAGATCCACTTCATCAGATGCATGTAGTGGAAATTTCCAGAGACAGGTATAAATATGCAGGCCAGAATCAGGCTGGAGATGATGAGGTGGATCCAATCAAGGAGGATGAGGCCTACTTCTGGAAATTTCCACTACATGCATCTTGCAAACAGGGGGTAAAAAGATGTCCATGTTGTCTCAGCATTAGATCATAAGGGAGGTCTTGCAGATCCTTGACCACACCCTCAAATCTGCTGTTCTGTGGCTTGGTCACTAGAGGGGCGACCCTAGTTGGAGCGCTTTATCTGTGCCTTCTGGCTTTGTCTGGTATCTTTATAGGGTCTCTGTGGTAATTGATTATATTGCCCATATCTGTTGCAGTTATAGGGGGTGTTTTTGCCTGTAGGGTGGAGTGTACATGCCCAAAGTACAAAGCGTAGTTCTTGAATTTTTACTATCGTGCAGAACTTTGTTCGCAGCTACGACAGACTACTTCAATTTATCAAATGGTAAGTCTTCCACTTTGGACTGAAGTTCATGGGCAACACCAGAGGCCTGTAGCCAGGACGCTGCTGTAGCTGTCGCTCTAACTGCAGTATCAGCGACATCCAACACTGTAGAGCAGTGCGGGTGATTGTATGACCCTTGTGGACTATTGCTTTGAGGACAGGTCTTTTTGATTCAGCGAGGTGTTGCATGAGATCTCCCTATTTGGAATATTTATCAAAATCGTGGTTTGCCAAAAGGGCAGAGTAATTAGAAATTCTCAACTAGAGTGTGGAAGAAGAGCATATTTTTCTGCTGAAGAAATCTAACTTCTTATGATCTTTGTCTTGGTTACCAGACCTATACTGTGGCAATTGAGATCTCTGCTGGGCTGATTCTACCACCAAGGAATTTGCTTGGAGGTGGGGGGAAACAGAAATTCCATGTCTTTTGGAGGAACAAAGTATTTTCTGTCTGCCCTTTTGCTGGTAGGTTGAATAGATGCAGGTGTTTTACATACTTCATCCGACGTTTTCATAATTGCCTCATCTATAGGTAAGGAAATCGTCCCATTTAATGTAGGGTATAGATTTTTAAGTAAGCGGTGCTGTTTCTCTTGCACTTCTCGGAGGGAGAATTGTTGGCTTGCTGCCACTCTTTTAAATAACTCTTTGAATTGCTTAAAATCGTCTGTCGGGCAAGTGTCAGATGGTATGACCGCATCATGTGTTTGTGATGGAGAGTTATTTGATTGAAGCACATCGAGAGCATGAGTGTCCATGTCTGTCAGGAACTTGACCCTCCTCCTTCTCCTCTGAGTCTTCTGTAGGAGGCAGGAATCAGGGCAGGGACAAGCTTCTTTTTGCTGGTGTAGAGTGAGCTGAGGACCAGTGTCTAAATGGGTCCCCAGTGTTCCCAGTGTCTAAATAGGTACCAATGTTACTGTAGTGGATAAGGTGCGGGTGGGTAAGCCCAGTATGGTTGCCAAGGGCTTTGATGTGGGCAAGCTCCATAATGGTATGAGCATGACCTCATCAGCAATGTATGCTGTGAGGAGAATACTGTAATCTGATGATCATCATCGGCTAAAGGACCTGGTGAGACAACTGCGGAGATTTTAACATGTGAGGAGAGCCACTAGCTGAAGGCCTTGCAGGTGATAGACCTGCAGAAGGAGGGCATAAGTACTGATTCCTGCTCTGTTTTGAACATCTGAATGGAGCATTTTGGGTGCTGTCCAGCTCAGCTTCAGGTCCGTGAGCACAGTCAGCGCAAGTGTAGAATCACAGGACACTAGGACTGGACGAGACCTCGAGAGTCCTACACAAAATCCACATAGAAGGGGCTCTTGTCATCCTGATAGCTCCATCCTGGTCGCGCCACACTTGATACCCATACCTGTACAGACTAGTGGTTCAACCTCTCTACCCATTACCATGGCGAGCAGACCTTCTCTCTCAGAACGGGAAGATGCTGCACCCACAACTACATACACTTCATCTCCAGGCATGGCTTCTCTCTGGTTCTCAGAAGTAGAAGACCGATGTTCACAGTAGGTGAAGAATGTTCTCCATATCAGGAGACTGTCTACACGAAAAACTTACCTGCAGAAATGGACATGGTTCTACCAGTGGTGTCAGAGAGCCGAAATAGACCCTTGGACCTTCCCACTGAACACCATTCTTGACTACATGCTAGATCTTAAGATGCAGGGCTTTCACTATCTTCTCTAAGGGTCCACCTTTCCACAATAACAGCTTCTCACACCTTTGTGGATGGTTTCTCCATATTTGCTCATCCCGTCACAAAAAGGGCCTCCACAACGCTGTTGGATCTGGTGCCGCTTTAACTGAGTAAGCTGCTTTTTCTTGCAGCTCCATGGCTTTTTCTGATGCCGGTTTCTCATGTGGTGCTGCATGTATGGAGTGCTCTCAGGCTTCTGCCAGCACCCAGGAAGCACACACCGGACAAGGTTCTAAACCTGAAGCTCTCCCAGCTGCTCTGGTAGCAGGGGTCCCCGTGTCTCTCCTCTGCTAGTTCCTGGGGAAGAGAAAGCGTCTGATGATGAGGCTCTCTTTTTTGAAGTTTTCCTGGGGAGTGGGGAAGTCTTTTTTGAGGCACGTCTTTCCATGGTCGGGGGGTTTTCTGTGCCTCAGCCAGCTGTAAAGCTTTATCAATAGGATCATCCTGAGGTAGAGCTCTCTATCTTTACTGGCTCTCGCTGTGAGGGAGGAATAATGGTCACATTTTTGTGGTGTGTGGGTTTTCCCCCCAAAACTGTACGCATAATGAATGACTGTCCGATACAGGCATGGGTTCCCGGCACTCCTCACATATTTTAAAGCCTGAGGAGCCTGACATATTTGGTTGTTTAAGGTGCTCTCTCAGTATTTCCTTTCCTTTCTTCTTGTCTTTCTCTTGGTTTTTTTTTTTTTTTTTTTTTTTGAGATGGGGAAGAGCTGGGAAAAGCCTGGTTCGCAGAGGCACTGAGTGGAAAGCGGCATTCAAAACCCGAGGGGAAATTTTTAAATTTATTTTTGGTAAATGAACAAAGGAAACTAATAACATGTGGAACAGTAAGAGAGGTAACAGGCTGACAGGGAGATACTGGAGTTCCATCTGCTAATGTGGGCGGTTAAAGAGGAACTGAAAGGGAGGGATTGAGCCGTGCGACTAGCACACTCTTGTGGGAGCATCTCGAGACGCTTCTTGCACATGCATGGCCCAAAGTGTGAAACTGTTTTGCAAGGCTCTGATCTGCGGCTCTGGGCAACCAGTCTCCGACAGTGGAGTACCCATGGGGACATCACTCAAACTGTACTGGGCTGCTAGTGAGATATGCCCTGGTGAAAAAGCATGTCCACTCTGATCTGTGCTAGTAGCATTCTGGGCTGTGACAAAGCCAATTTCTGACACCCTTCTCTATGAGACCAGGACTATCATGTTGGTGATCTGCCAATCTAGCCCCTGTAACCATGGCATTGACATAGTCTCACACTGAAGCACAGCATAACCTAATTTCTCAATCACCACAGCCATATGCCTTCTTCTGTCTACACACAGGTGCGAGTGGCCTCACCTGGCCAGAAATCAAATAGGACCACACAGAGTTAGAAGGCACTGTAAGAGTTACCTAGCCAAGCCCCCTGCCAGGATGAGTCATCCCTCTTATCCACCGTCACAACATAGCTTCCCAAATGGAATGATACTTCCTTCCCTGGTCATACACAAACAAGTCATGCTGCTATAATTCTTCACCTTTAAAGGGGCATACTCACAATTTGCGTGGCAGGATTCAGCAAGAGAAATGATCAGGTCTTAATATTGTAAACCTTAATCAAACTTTAAAGATCAAACCTTAATATTGTAGCAGGAAGCAAACAAAAATTAATACTCTTCTTAAAAAAAATCTCAACGCAAAAGGTATAAAAACAAGTCTTCCATGATCCCCCACCACCATAAAAGGCTGTTTCCCTCATATAAAAGCCAGAGAAAGAGTGGCTTTCTTATTATATCAAATCAGGTGCTATGTTGGTAATTCTATTGCTAGATAATCCACCTCCATGGTACATTCATTCTTTGTTTACTCTCAAGCCCCATTCATTCTCGGCTGTGTCATTAAGAGATACAGTTTATTCTAGTCACAGTTTCATAGAGGCGTGATGGAAAACCACCAGTATCCCTTCAATTACAAACATAAATGAAATTTTACGTTGAATATATTCCATGCCATTAAATCATGCCTGGGCAAAAATACAGCCCAGCCACTGGATCCGGCCTGCAGAGGCAGCAGGGAGCTCCAGGCAGGCTCCCCAGCTTTCCCCATAGTCCCGTGCAGAAATGCAGCTGCTGGGCTTCGTTTCTGTTTCAAAACTGGAGGGGGGAGGGGGGAAAGTTCAGAAGCTGCCCCTGCCCCTAGCATAATCCCATTGGCCAGTTTCTGGCCAGCAAGCAGACAATGGGAGCTGCTTGTTTGAACAACAGGCAGCCAAGAAGAACCACGCCCCCTCTCCTCAGCTCAGTTATTCACTGAAGCACATGGCCAGGAAAGCAGGCAGGCACACTGGCTGGAAAATGTTTTAAGGTCTGTAGGCGGGCAGGCTGGTTTGGCTGCTAGCTGATAAGTCTCCTGGTCACATCCTGCCTCTTACACCCCAGTCCTTCCCCACCCCAATCTTCTGCCCCCCCACGCAACATACCCAAACCCTCTGTCCCCCTCTTGCACCCATATCCCCTCCCAGCTCTGGCATCCCATCTCTAGCCCCAGATCACAATCCCCTTTTTCCCTAGGTCACATTCCAAAGCCCTGCACTCGTCTCCTGCCCTAGGTAACAACCAGCTCTTTCACCCAAATTCCCTCCCAGACTCCAGTCTCCCTCCTGCACCCCAAGCTCTTATTAGAAGCTCCCGTCTTCACACAACCTCCATCCCAGACCCCACATCCCCTCCATTAATACCTTGGAAGAGTGGGGTCCTCAACCCCTTTCCAAAAGCTTGGAATGGCCTCCCTTCAAAAATTATTGCCCACACGTGCATTAAATAATTGCAATATCCATATTTGTGTTATTTTCAGGGGAGATTTTTTTTATACCTATCAATGAGTTTACCTGAAGCTTATATGGGAGGATACTGCAGAGATGGTAAAGGATTATGTAAAAAGTAATGTGGTTCCTAAAAGAATAATACAGTAACTTTTACTGTCTATGTAATATATGCAAATATAAATGTATTCTCATTACCCTGTAATATCTTAACACATATCATCTTAAAAAAAACAGTGAGAGGAGTAAATGTACTTGTTCATCCCAGTGCTAAAATGCCTAGTTCTAGCTCTCATGCTGCAGAACTTCAGTGTTATTAAAAATAAAATATCTGTTCCACACAACCGTATTTCTTTCCGCATGCTGCTTCCTATAAGTCCCTACTATTCAGTAGAAATGTTGAAGCACATTGTGGTAAAATACTGGTACCTTCGTATTTGTCACAAGAGCAACTCCAGAATAGACCTGAACCAAATTCCCTGCAACTATTGTTGGGAAGAAGGGATTGGAGGTTTGGAAAAAATTCAGACCTTGTCTGTCTGTCTGTCTCTCTCACCACCCACCCAAATAATATCTTAAATCTAAATGCACTGGAACTTTGGGCAAATCTGAAGTCTGGATATGGAGCTACATTATGTGGCTTGAAACAATCTACACAACACACTGCAATAACCTTGTTTAACTTAATATAACATGAAGCATGTGGCAGGTTTTGCTGAAACCAGAAACTTCAAGATCTCTACCTACTGGAGGAAATAAAAAACAAATTGAAAGAGCCAGACGAATACCCAGGAACCATTTACTTCCAAGATAGGCTCAAGAAAACCAACAATAGAAGACCACTAGAACACCTGTAGCCCCCAACTTAAACCTCTCCAACGCATTATCAATTACCTACAACCTATACTGGAACAGGATACTACACTCCGAGAGGCTCTGGGGGGACAGACCCATAGTCTCCTATAGATAACCACCTAATCTCAGGAAGACTCTTACCAACAACCACAGGACATACCACATTAATATCAACCCTGAAACTTTCCTGTGTAACAAACCCCATTGCCAACTTTGTCCACATATTTACTCTGGTGACACCATCACTGGATCCAACCATGTCAGTTATATGATCAAGAAAACATATTCCTGTTCATCCAGAAATATAATTTATGCCATCATGTTCCAACAGTGTCCTTCTGCTTTTCCCTCCCTCTTTCTCACCCCACCTTCTGTACTCAATCTGATTTGTCAGTTTAATAATGTGTTCGCTTTTTTCATTGTATTCCTTTGGTATATGTAGTCATGCCAGTTCTCTTCCAGAATAGCAAGGCTGGCTGGAAAGGTATCAGGAACTGAATTGCCACCGAAAAGTCAAGCAACATGCTCTATAAGCGCTAGCATGGCCAGGCTGGGGCTGTGAGGATCACCTGCACTCTGTCTTGCTTGACTTTCATAAGGATCCTGGGGAGCAATGGCACCAGAGGGAAGGCATACGTAAGAGCCCTCATAGGAGCAGATAAGCATCTGACAGGGATCCCTTGTCCAAACCCCTCACTGATCAAGAGACATGGCATTTCACATTATGTCTGGAGGTGAATAGATCCATCTAGGAAGTTCCCCACTTCTGGAAGATGAAACTAACCACCTCACCTCCACTCGTGGCCAGATAAAAAGGTCCCACTGAGGCAATCTGCCAAAGTGTTCTTGGCCTCTGGAAGGTGAGCAGCAACAAGATGCATGTTGCACTTCAGACAGAGATCCCAGAACTTGAGGGCTTCTTGACAGAGAGCTGTCAAACAGGCTCTGCCCTGCTTGCCAATATAAAAACACAGCAGCCATGTTGGCCAGAAGGAACCATATTACCTTGTCCTGTATGAGGCAGGAAGGGTTGATAGGCTAGGTGAACCACTCTGAGTTCCTGGACATTCATATGCAAGGAGCAGTCATGGCTGGACCCATGAACTTGTATAAAAAGACTGCCCAGGTGGGCTCCCCACCTCCAAGTCCAAAGTGTTGGAATGAGGGTTGTCCGTGCAGCCAGAGCCACAAAGCAGACCCCCTTCCAGCACTGTTGTGGGATCTTGCCGCCAAATGAGAAACAACAGCATTCCATTCCTGGGGACAAACTGAAACCAGCCATGTCTGCAGGGCCTGAGGCACAGCCTCTTGCGCTGAACCATGCAAGTGGAGGCTTCCATGTAACCTAAAAGGCTTAGGCACACAGAAACTCTGAAATATATAGTAGGTAGATATCTCTTTCTCCACCCCTGCTCCCCGCATACCCAATGGGGTCATAAGCTGTCCCAGTTCCCATCTCGGTCTCTTGCCCCCCCCCCCCCTCCCACCATGGTCATTCTTTAGTATAAATGTCCTTTCTGCCAGACCCCTTCTTTTCCATTTTATGAGAAACAACTGAATTCCAGGCACCTCCCATTGTCCTGGCACAATGAAACCCTTACGTTGCTTTAAGTTATGATAAGAAGCTGCATACCAAATTTGGTGGTTCTAGCTCTGACCATTTAGGAGGAATTTTTGAACAAACGGCCTCACAAACAGACACACACAAATTTCTTAAAATATATAGTAGGAAGAAGATAAAGCACTTTGTGATCCTTCTAGAAGAAAAGTGCTATTAAGAAGTTTAAGATACTGTTTCAATATAATTGACAGTAGAAATAAACTTGACTCTTTTCCTTGATGATTAATTTAAAAATGTTTCCCCTAAAGAATTTTTTAATTGAAAGGAATTAAGCATATCAGCCTCTGTGACTGTGCTGTGAATGAAATATTTTTCCATTTATTCTGAAAATTACTCTAATTATTGGAAGCATAGAGAATTTCTTTTCTTCAAAGCATCAGACTCGCTTCATTGTCATTATATGAGCAACTATTCAAACTATTCTTCAAACACGTAACATTAATTCACAGAGCAGTAGTCAACTTGATTGTGCAATGTACTTTACAATGTTCCATCTACCTTATATTTAAGCATAAATGAGGCAGTCAGTAGAATCATTGATATCACCACCCAGCTAGTCATTAACCTCAATTAAGCATTCAATAGGACAGTTATGACTTATAGCAGAAATTCTATAAAATGGTATTCAGTTTTACAGAAATACATTTTGGGGGAGCGGGGAAGATGCTGGTTGTGGTGGATCTTTTAGTTTTTAATGTTTTGCAAAGTTTTCTCTTTGGTGAGTGTGACAGGAGACACTCCAATTTTAAATGGTTTAAATTATCCCTATATTTTGTTTTTACTTGTAGAAAATGTTAATCTGTTTTTAGCTAGGTAAATAAATTAATATGGTACAAAATTCTGCTGTTGGCAAATACCTGCACTTGTAGAGCTGTTTTTATAGAAAATGCTTTCCCAGTCAGTTTCACTCTCCTGGTGCAGGGTCTTGGGGGATGCACATGTCCAGCACCAACACAGATGTTATCTTCAACAGTTTCCTCTCCATTTAGTGAGGGCCATTGCCACAAATAATGCAAAATAATACTTTTCACGCTCCTACACCAGCCCACCCAATCACTAGCGAAGGACAAAACTGACCAGGACTGTGTATTTCACACTTCTTCTGAGGGTGCTACTGTCGAATTGCTATCTGCACTAGTACAGGTACAACTATAGGAAAGAGGAAGGCAGGGACATTAAAAAAGCAAGGAATATGGAAGGAGGAAAGAAAGAAAATGAAAAATGAAGATTTTCCTAATGTCCAACCTAACTCTCCCATGCTGCAATTTAAGCCCATTGCTTCTCATCCTATCATTAGATATTAAGGAGAATATTTTTTCTCCCTCTTTGTAACAACCTTTTAGATACTTGAAAGTAGTTATGCCTCTGGTCGGTCTTCTCTTTTCAAGACTGAAAGGATTTGGATTGTTTAATCTGCCCTCAGAGGTCCTGTTTTCTAGACCTTTAAATTATTTTTGTTGCTCTTCTCTGGACCTTCTGCAATTTGTCCACATCTTTCCTGAAATGTGATGCCCAAAACTGGACAAAGTACTCCAGTTGAAGTCTAGTCAGTGCTAAGTAGAACAGAAGAATTATTTCTCGTGTCTTGCTTACAACATTCCTGTTAATGCATCCCAGAATGATGTTTACTTTTTTTGCAACAGTGTCACGCTGTTGACTCACATTTAGCTTGTAGTGCACTATGACCCTTAGATCCCTTTCTGCAGTACTTCTTCCTAGACAGTCATTTCATATTTTGTATGTGTGAAACTCATTGGACCTTCCTAAGTGGAGTACTTTGCATATATCCTTATTGAATTTCATCCCATTTACTTTCAGCCATTTCTCCAGATCATTTTGAATTTTTATATCTCATCTTCCAAAGCACTTGCAACCCCTTATAACTTGGTATCATCTGCAAACTTCATAGCGTATCTCTATGCCATTATCTAAATCGTTGAAGAAGATATTGAACAGGACCAGTCCCAAAACGGATGCCTGCATAACCCCACTTGTTATGCTCTTTCAGCATGACTGTAAACCATTAATAACTATTCTCTGGAAACAGTTATCCAATCATACCTAGACTGATCTCTGGTATGACTCAATATGGCCGGTCTTATAAAATTACAATCAATTACTTATGGGGGTAATCATGTAAATATGTAGGATAGATACACACATGTATAATACCCAAGGTTTAGTTTTGTATATAAACAGTTTTATATAAACTAGACCCGTAGAATGTTGCTTGTGACAGGTTTGCTTGTAAACTGAAAGAATGCCTTCTGTTATATCATCCGTTAGAAGAGTGTATTTTGCAGCTAAGTCTCTAAAGGATCCAAAGTGTAGACAGACACTGAAATACAGCTTTTTATCCTTACACCCTGGTTCATGAAGGAAGTGAACAGTCATGCTCATTAACAAGGAGTGTGATTAACAAACCCGTGGCAATGTATAACCTAATTCTATATTGGTAAAATAGTAAAATATAAAGCTATATTTAAACTTCTGTGAATTTTCTTAGCTTTCCTGTAAAGAACTGTCATTAAACTGTTTCTTCACAAATTGTGTGCAAATATGCAGCAGTTAAATCTTGATAGATCCAAAATTATATAGACAAATGAGACTTTGTGCTTGCACCAGGCCTTCCACCCAAATAACGCAAAGACATTTACAAACATGCATTAGGGCACACACTGTCCTTCTGAGATTCTGTAGGTGAGAATTATCACACATTTTATAATGAGTCTCAGAGAAATTAAGTGACCAGCCCACAATAAAAGAAGCAGTTTGTGGCAGAACAAAGAATCCCACCCAGGCTCCTGATTATCCACTCAACCGAAGTTGCAAATTAAGCCAGGGATTTAAATATCCCGGGCTTCATTTGCATCTTGCCGGGCGCCGCCATTTTTAAAGCCCCGGTAGTTCGGACTCTGTGCCCGCGGCTACACGCGGCACGGAGTAGGTAGCTCGGATTAGGCTCTCTAATCCGAACTACCGTTACTCCTCGTTCCACCTTCCACGAGGAGTAACGGTAGTTCGGATTAGAGAGCCTAATCCGAGCTACCTACTCCGTGCCGCGTGTAGCCGCGGGCACAGAGTCCGAACTACCGGGGCTTTAAAAATGGCGGCGCCCGGCAAGATGCAAATGAAGCCCGGGATATTTAAATCTCTGGCTTCATTTGCAACTTCGGTTGCCTACGTTAACCACCCTAGTTCGAACTAGGGTGGTAGTGTAGACATACCTAATTTTATTAGCATAAATTAGAAATAAGTCCACTGAACTGACAGACAATACACTGGATTAAAATATGTGCGATAGGAAAATCAGGATCTATGTCTCTTGAATCCAGTCCTATACCTTACTACAAGATAATCTTTCTCCTTAAGTAAGGCTAGTTAATACTGGTGAAAGAGTATCCTTCTTCACTGAGAAGAAACAGAAATCTAGTTACATAAAGAATAATTTTTTTTTCCAGAAAAAGAGATTTATGGTCCCACCCCTAGTTTGTTTAACCGTATATGTTCAGAGCTGACCGCACAATGAATGTAGTCAATGGTACTGTACTTTGCCTACAGAATTACGAAAGGGTAAAGGTGAGATGTGACAAAAGAGTTTGCAACTGAAGTTACATCTTAAAAATAAAACATCTGACATCCCTCTGAATGCATCCCAAGAAAATTAAGCATTAAGGTCACCAGAAGACTCGTTGGAAAAACAACAAAAAAACCAGCTTACAGTTCATGTGCACATCTCCCAGACTGAGCTGGGCAATATAATTGTATTTTTGTCTACATTAATTATCTGAGTATTGAGTGGATGACTCTCAAAGTGTCATGCAGAACTTCATAAGCTGTAAAATGTCCCTTTGTTGTTTAAATGGCCTATTGGTTAAAAAAAAAACCTCACAGGTAGTTATGTGAGAGACTTATACATGAAATGATGACAGGTGAACTGTCCACATTATCAAAGCAATAGGAATAGCTACAATATGAATTTCTTTTGTAAACGCCATAATAAGTATGTTTTTCACAAGTGTATGGAAACTAGCGATAAACTTGTCAACAATCTGTTGCTCACAAAGGAACTTTGGTACTGTTAAAAATAGCTACATATCTCCAAAGAGTTGGCAAATAAGCGTTAGTCATACACATCTGTAAATTAGGTGCTAAGAACAAATGACAGCCACTTCACAGAGCAAGGATGACATTATTGGAATAAAGGCACCATGAAAATAAATTTCCAGATTTGAAATAAAAGAGAAATTGTTGTTATTTGACATATGTTGTCATATATACCTTCCATTGTAGATGTAAGTGCACGCAATGTCCTTTATGATGAGACTCTTGCCAGCAATACTACTAAGCAGCTTGTACACTACTGATCACCTCACGTATCAAGCTGAGGGCACTGCCACTGCCTCCATGGCCACTGCCTCCATCTTCGCTCCTTTGCATCTCTGCATATACAATGTCCAAAGTAGTGGGGAAGGTGGGAAGATTTTTCGCCAAGTAATGTTGTGAATATAACTGTAGGTGACTCACTAACAGTTCCTTTACAAATGACAGGACTTTGGAGTTATTTAGATTGCAGCATTGATTTACCAAATCTAGTGTGTCATCCTTAGAAGCATGAGTAATGGCATAGTATCTGGAGAAGGTTTGTAAAGATGACCACATTGCAATGGGTGGAATAGAGGCTTCAATAACAGAAGGGCAGGACCATACGCTTCTGGATATCTTGTACAAGTATGGGTAACTGTGGGAAGGTCGCAGCACTAAAGAGAAAAGACATCTGTCTTTCCAGATAGATTGGAAAAATGTGGTCTTGGTACAGCTGCTATCTCATCATCTAAGAGCAGACTAGGATTTAAGAAATGCCAAATATTGCACACTGTGTTTACAAATTTTGGCTGTTCTGCTATCAAGGACACAGATATAAGCATCACCAAATCTTCCAGCTGCTTCCCTGATTCACTAACATTATTGCAGTCCTGTCTGGAGTAAGTCAAAGTCAGCTAGTTCCTACCCAAGCCTGAAGTTTATTGAGGCAGTGGGCAATTCATTCCACTAATCTAGCTAGTCAAATGTGATGGAGATATAGAGCTAGGTACAGCCAGCCCATCAACCTTTTCCTCAGCAACCTTCCTGGTCATTTCACAGATACAGGGAACAAGAAAGGTTACGCTACATACCATGGTGATGCCCTGCAAGAGATGGTACTCTTAAGGCAAAGGAACAATTGCCTACAGCCATCCTTTGCATTCTCCCAGAAAGAGAACAAAGCCATTCAAGAGCAGTTCCATCCATCCAGTTCCAGCCACAAATGAACCAAGCCAATTTTCAGATAAAGTATAAAGCAGTATAGAGTACACAAGCTTCCTAAAACTCAAGGTCAACCAAAATTAGGTTACCTCTCTCCCTTTCTCTCCCCAGTGCTGGTGAAGTCCATCACCATTCTTTGGTAGTACGTTTGAAATGTAAAAATTGCCACAATTTTTGTTTCTTTTCTCCACAAGAAGAAACTCCATATTACTGAAACGCTTGGTATTAAAATATTTTCGATCAGGATCCAGTGGTGGTTTCCTATAGAGTTCCTACCTCAGCTTAAAGCTACTCCACCATTGCAAACTGCATTGGAGCACAGGCAAGAATACTATCCTATCTTCCCTTGAAGAGAATCCGCTCTTCAAGGGAAGGTGTTATAATGACACTATCCTGCACCAGCTTTAGAAAACTTAACTTCTATTTCATTCAAGAGTGAGCAAAAGACATACTGAAATACAGTATAGCTGAAAGCTTAGGGAGAAACAACAGATGTATTTTAAATTTACTTTGTGCTATATAAAAATGTACTCATTCATAATTGCTATATCAGTGCCATCTTAAACACACAATTCTCAGTGAACAAAGCAACATCTCAATCCTTGATTATTCAGCCACAGTGGGATAATGAATCACTGTAGGAGGCAAAATAGGAAGAAAAAATAGTTATTGGTTTCTCATGAACCTAGCAATAGCTACTTTTTGGAAAGCAGTGAAAAAGTCGGAAAAAGACATAGCTAGGACAGTTCAGTTTCTAAGAGTTCTAGAAGTCACCTGATCTGTCTGAATTTAGTATTTACATGTAAATCCTACGTGAAAGAACCCAGAAGGCTCAGTCAGATTTTCTCTGGGAGTGTACAAGGCTGCTGATTCTATCTATAATGAAATATGCACATTCTTTAGATTCAGTGATCAAGAATTATAGGGAACTTTGCTATAATCATGTACCTGACACATATGGGCAAAATAGTTTTAGAAAAGGAAATAGGGGCCTCATCACTTTATTCCTACTGACTTTAACTGGCTTTAAGGGGAGCTGGATGAAGCCCAAATATTACTGTAGATGGAATCACCCTGCAATGGGACTCATCTGCTGAAGAATTTTTCACTATATATAGTAGAAGTGGTCCACTGCTCCCACAAATTAACAATTGTTATTACACTGGAGTGTAGGTCTTATTTGTTACGAGGTATAATCTATATACTAGATGAAGAAACTCGAACCGGATGTAGTTTTTCTACTACTTTTGCAAGTTGAACTACTTTTTCTTGGATAGGATGTTCTTTAATAAATTGATCCTTTCACATTGTGCTTTTTTAAATGATATGAGGTATAGTAGAGCAGATGTCTGGCCCAACTAGTATATGTCTGGTCCAAGAACTGATTTTGTACTAGTATGAAATAATATAATTTTCTTCTTCATACCTTCTTGATACCTTCCAACAACTCTTATATGGAAGCCATATTAGATTCTTCTGACTGTTCATCATGTATCCAACAGTTCCATCAGTTCTCATCTTCTGTTATTGATGGGGATTTTTCTGGTTATATGACAGTGCCTTGTATGGTTCTTTGGCTTCTCCATAACCATAGACTTCACTCATTTATGAAAATTCCTTTGAGCCATTGTTTCCAGGAGTAGTAATCCAGTCAGTAGGAATTCTTCTTTAGAGGAAAAATAATGACCCATTCATATTTCTCCTTCTCAGAAGACTTCATTTTAAATGGATTCCTATTTACCCAACCACATTCCCCCTCCACCAAGAGTTGAAGAGTGAGGATAGCAATCTTAATGACTGATTTGTTTTGGTGATGTTTCCATATCGTCCTATAAATATTCTTTGGGCATCTATTCCATTAAGATTTCAAGCAGCTCTCTACTTCCTGCTCATCAAGGAAATGAAATGGAATGGAATGTCCTTGGAATGGACAGAGGAAAGAGGAGACTGAGGCACTGATAATTGGTCTATGAATGAGATTGGTTTGCCTCTGCCTCAAAAGATCTAACATCTTTGCAATGGTGACTTCTGGTTTATCTCATGATAAATAGCTGACATAAAAATAGGAATCCAAAAACAAAAATTACAGCAAAAAGAAGTACAAGGGCAAAAGTTCTTTTGACGTTGCCTGTTTTAAAATATATTTTGATTAAGTATAATGCCATTGAAAGCACTGGAGTGGGTTGCCTAGGGAGAAAGTAGAATCTCCATCTCTGGAGATTTTTTAGTCCTGACTTGACAAAGCCCTGGCTGGGATGGTTTTAGCAGGGGATTGGACTGAATGACCTCCTAAGGTCTCTTCCAATCCCATGATTCTAAAGGGAAGGTAGAATGCCAGAACTGTAGTTGGAAGAGGAGGGCAGGGAAGGAAGAAATATTAAGTAGCTAAGAATTTTTATAGGAGGGGAAAAAATAATTCTAGTCAGTTTATGATTAATCACGAGTCTGGATTTTTAATTTTTAATCTTTGTTTTAAAACAACAAATCTGTGCAAAACATTTCAAGTAAACATTTAAAAAAGCACAGCTTGGATGAATTATGTATATACTGAGTGTCAGTTAAGTCCTTGACATCAGCAGCTAGATTTCTCCAAGCACAACATCAACTGACTGCAAATAAGAGTTTAATTTGTATGTTTATGCGTGTACAGTTCCCACTGGAACTTCAGTTAGCACTTGCCATTTAGTGATTTATTAGAAGAAAGTAGATTTCACTAATTGTGAATTGCAGACACTAAATGTTGCCCCATTCCATTAGTTATTTACCCTGTTACTCTGAAAGACGAACTGATTTAGTAGTATTTACTAGTCCTACAGACAATGTTGAATTTTACTCTTAGATACAATATTTGTGGTATGGCTACATCTGCACTTCAAATTTAAGTCTGTATTTTCACCAGGGAAATTGAAATGGCACTTAAAACATTTGAATATGTGGGGGAAATGAAGTACTGAAGAGTTCCACAGACCAACTTTTTTTTCCTTTTAGCTTTTCCTAACACATTATACAAACAGTGTGACATACTCTAACTGTGTACGTCTTATGATGATGGGCTCAAATCTTTTCTCAAGTTAATGGCAAAACTTGCAGTGACTTAATAGGAGCAGGATCAAATTTAATGTGATCACAATTTTGTGGGTGACTGACATTGTAGTAGATGTGAATTAAAAACAGGCGAGTCAAGAGGGCAAGGTGTGGAGGAAAAGAGAAGAGCGAGGGGTAGCAGGGACTGTGCCTGAGCCAGGAATCAGCTGAGAAAGATTCCTTCTGCTTTTGGAATAGCTGTCCCAAAGGAGGATTCAGCAATAGTTTTCGACAAAAGTATACTATCTGGCAAGTATCTGGATAGAACTCCACATAGCTGTCCTGCAAATATCAAGCTGGGTCACCTCTTGAAATGATGCTACTGAGACTGCTTGTGCCCTTGTACGGTGAGCCCCTACCCTGTGAGTAGAAGAAAGGTGTGCCAAATGATAACAGAGTAATGATACAGGCAGCGATTCACTTAAAGCTTCTCTGAAACATAGCTTACTCTTGTACTCTGCTATGGCAACAAACAGTATACGTGACTTCCTGATCTCTTTACTTGCCTGCAGGTAAAAAAAAAAAATATACAGTGTTCATCTTCATTGCAGGAATGAAGTCTCCTTCTCAGCAGAGTTGTGACTTTGGGGAAAATACCACAAGTAAGTGAACTGACTGGTTTATGTGAAATTGCACTATCTTCTAAGTGAATTTCAGGTGTAATCATAGTGAGACATTTGTCCTTCTGGAATATTGCATATGGTGGATGGGCCTTTAGGGTCCCAAGTATACCTACTCCTCTGGCCAAGGTTATGGCAACGAGGAAGTGACCTTCACTGACAGGTGAGACAGAACACATAGCTAGTGGTTCAAAAGGTGGCTTAGTGAGTACCAAAAGCACTAAGATCCCTGTGAATTTGGCTTCTTTACCGTCAGAATTGTTCTGATCAGACTCTTCAAGAACCTGGCGGTTACTGATTGAGTAAGATCAACTTCTCCTCCACTAAGAGATGCTGCAGTGAGATAAGAGAAAGGTCAGTAATCATGCCAGTAAGATGACACTTTAAAATAGCATAAGTATCTGCTGTATCGGGAGATATAATTTTGCTGGATAAAAACAGAGAATGTTTCTATTTGGCATGATAACACTTCCTGGCAAGTTTTCTGCTGTTAAGAATGGTTTGCACAGATTCAGAGCGGGAATGCTCTATACTTTATGCCCATCCACACAGCATGCATCTGGGTTAGAATACCTGACCCTACCATTCTTATGCGTTGAGAGATCCATGAAGGATTGAATGCTGATAAGATGGATGGGATGACATTTGAGAGAGACTTTGCAAGAGAACACTCTGGACCATTTGGGGCAATGAGGATGATTCATGCCCTTTCCAGATTAATCTCCCCTAGAACCTGAAGTAGTAGAGGGATGGGAGGGAAGCAAAGCTCAAGTGTGCTGCCCAAGGCAGTAGGAGTGCATCACTTCTAAAGTACAGTTCTTGAGCTCCCTGGTGCACTATATGTTGCATTTCCTCTTTGCCTGGGAAGCAAACAGTTTCCAAGTGTGGGGTTCCCCACTGAATGAAGATGCTGTAACTTCCACTCACAATTCTGAAATGTGTGCCAGTGAATTCCAAGCATCCAGGTGATAAACATTCAGTAGGGTGATGCATTTCTAGATACTCAACTTCCTCCATCTATGGTTACTTGGTTATGTTGTCTGACATCATCTGGCCATGCGGGGACTGTGTGAATGGCAGGAATGGTATGTAAGCTTCGGCTAATGTTCTCAGTTTCAAAAGATTCGTGTGTATTCTGGTTTCCTGACTATACCACGTGGCTTGCACTAGGGATGTTAAAATGTGGTTAATTGACTAGTCAGAGGCAGAGGGGCCGGGGGGGGGGGGGGGAAGGGGGAAGAGAATCGACTAGTTGAGAGACTATCCGATAAGCAAATGCTTATTGGATAGTTGACTAGTCCTTAACATCCTTAGCTGCACTATAAAACTGCTCACCCATCTGGGCTCCTCAGTCTAACAGGGAGGCAAATTGATGGAAGCTCATCAGAGTACCCAAAGTGTGACTTCTATCCATGGGGAGGAAATTGAAGGCTAAGTCCCTGAAAATGTTTTGGATCTCTATGGGAAACCCTGAAGACTGCAGTCATGATTCCCACTGCATCACAATGGCTGTTGCCATGGGTCTCGTTGCTGAATCATCTGCAGCTTATAATGAAGTTTTGGCCACTAATCTGTCCTCATCAATAAAGGCTTGAAAATGAGCCCTGTTCTCTTAAGTTAACTTGTGCCAAGAATCCAGGAAATCAGAGTACAGGCAGTCCCCGGGTTACATGGATCCGACTTACATCAGATCCCTACTTACAAACGAGGTGAGGCAACCCCGCACTAGCTGCTTCCCCCCAGCAGACCAGGGAGACGCGAAGCTAGCGCCCTCCTCCCCAGCAGATGAGGGAGACACAGAGCGGCTTTTCTCAGCAGACACCTCAGCTTGAGAATAAAGGACTGAGGGAAGTGAGGTGTGAGAGAATAAAACTGAGCTCAGGAGAAATGTTTGGCTAGAGTTTCCCCTACAATATGTACCAGTTCCGACTTGCATACAAATTCAACTTAAGAACAAACCTACAGTCCCTATCTTGTACGTAACCCGGGGACTGCCTGTAATTCAGAAAATTGTATTTGGTAATAAGGGCTTGATAGTCGGAGACTCTAAACTGAAGGGCGGTAGATGTAAACAGTTTCCTCTTGTGTCTGTCACAGAGGTAGTAGAAATCATGGATTCTGTGACCTTCCACCACCTCCATGACTTCTGCAGTTGACAGTGTGGCTGGCGCTGGGACTAGCTGCTCAGGTAGCCTCAGAAACAGCCATTCCAACAACTGCTGGAGCAGTTCTTCAACTAGCCCGTTAAGGTAACCCCAAGACCAGCTGTACTGACCATTGCTCAGGTGGCCCCAAGCAGCTAGCCTGAGATTACCCAAGCAGTGGCCACGGAGGCTGGCCCCTGGGATGGCCTGAGTAGCAGTCTCAAAGGAGACAGGAGCATCAGCAGCTGCAGCTCAGAAGTCTCTAGCAGGAGTGTCAGGGGCAGCTTAAGAACCATTATTTGGCACCCCCAGCAGCTAGTGCTGCTGGCTCCACAGCACCTACTCAAGCAGTGTCCCTCCCTCCCCACATGTCAAGCAGCAGCCCTCCCTACCCCCAGCTAATATTCAGTCAAGGACAGTTGTAGTATAAGTTATGGAGAGGTCAGGGATGGTGATTTTTTGTTTATTGCCCTGACCCTGTATACGACTTTTAGTAACACATCCATGACCGAATCATAGCCTTATCCATAAAATATAAGCTTATATCAGTCTCTTCTCAATGTTTTCTTCAGTCTTTCATGTATAACCTAGAACGTAGTCAGGAATTTTTTTCAATTTTTTTTCCAATTGCATTTCCTTTAGAAAAAGATATATAAATTGAACCTAATAGTATGAGACTTTCAAAAGTCTCCAATTCCACAAGGTCGTTACCTTACCCACAGAATAGATAAAGCAGTAAACAAGTATATGCATGATGCTGCAGGAATAGTCAGAGCTTAGAATACCCTGAGAATTATGGTGATGCTTCAGGGAAGCCCACCAAATAAAGGATATTTCTTTGGATGCGGGTCTCTATGTTTATTCTATTCCTGGATATCCTACAGTCTGTGAGATCCAGTCAGGTTGTGGTCCCAGTAAATGAAGCCATACCAGAATTGACAAGGGCTGGATGGCACATACTGGCTACTCCAAGTCCCGACTCCCAAGTGGCAGAAAAGCAATACTCTGTACCAGACAAGGGAGTAGAATTGATGTTCACCCACTCTACCCTGAATTCCTTGGTTTTTCCAGGCAGCTATGGAAATAGCCAGACAACATCCAAGAGCTACTCTTGTAGATAGAGAGGCCACAGAATCTAGATCTTATGTAGAGTAGCCTTCCTTATGGATTTATTTTTTCTTTTGAATTTATTTTTTCTTTTGAATTTTAGTTCACACACACTTTCTTATTTCATGTTCTCTCTGAACTTTGTTATTTTTCACCATACTTAATGCTTCTCCTTCATATCTCTACTTTCCTTCTCCTAAAGTCTTTGATTTCCTCCAACTCCCAGACTCTTTTAAAGCAGCTGTGCAAAATCATTATAACAGAGCACTTGCCCAGGAACAAAATCTACTTGCCCTATCCCTAGAATGGAAAGGGTAACTATTCAACTCACTTAACCAAACCAAAAAATAAATAAACCAAATCAGTCAATAAAAGAACAAAAGACCTTTGTGAAGTTTACAAACTCTGAAAATCACACTAGAAGTAAATACAAGACTTCATGTTTCTACATGCATATACCCCCTAGCTGTATTAACCTCTTGCTCTATCTTCTCACTAGTAACATTACAAAAAATCCTCAATCCCTTGCTTTCAAGCCACAAAGCAGTGTACTGGAAGGCATAAATGCCAACACAGAGCATATGAGGGGGTTTGAAATTGGACAAAACGATTTGGCTTTGGTGTACTATGCACACTTTTCCCTCCAAGAGTACAGTACGTCTTACCTTTGCTTCCATACTGTTCTGGGGGCAGATCATAAGGCACAGGAAAAGATGTCATAGGCTCATTACTTCCTGAAAACATTTTCGTCTTCACATGGAAGTAACCTGTATCCAATCCCTGTCAAAAATATACAAAAGGAAATGACTGATTTCTTAGTTTTATGAAAGTAAAAACACTCACCTTATCACAGGATGGATTTCCCTCACTATCAATAACAGCAGCTAAAAATACAGAACAGTTTTGCTTCTCTTTCTGGGATATAAACTGTGTACCAAACATGGTTCCATCTTGACAGCCCAGGCTCCCTTCCCTGGCTCCAGTCCTTTCTTCCTCTTTTGATAGCCATCATCTTGGCCCTGCATGTGGAACAAACCGTAACTGTACCCATCCTCTTGTCATTTAATTCTTTACTAATCTAATTCTATACAAGACTAGGAAAAGTTGTCTTTACCTGGGGAACCCACACAAACTTTTGTATATTGATAAGCAGGCCAAGTTGGGAAAAACATCCCTGGTAGCAGTTGTCATCATTATTGTTTGTTGAAAAGAGGAGCCTTTGATAAGACAATTGTCAAGGTAAGGGAAGATGATGATGTTCTGTCTTCTGAGGAAGGCTGTAACTATGGCTAGCGTCTTCAAGAATACTCGAGGGGCTGTAGATAGACCAAAGGGGAAGCCCCTGCATTGGTAATGGTCTTGACCTATGATGAATCTGAGAAATCTCCAGTAGGTCAGGTGGATGGTTACATGCAAACATGCATCTTGAAGGTTGAGGGCTGAGAACCAGTCCCCTTTGTCCAGAGTAGGTATAATAGTTGCCAGAGCCACCATCCTGAATTTTGTGTTGAGGATGAACTTGAGTTTCCTGAGGTCCAGAATTGGTTTCCATTCCCCCATTTTTTTTTTATTCCCCTGTTTTTTTGACTGTTAGGAAATAGTTGGGAGTAGAATCCGCTTCCTCGATATTCTGTGGGAACAGGTTCTATTGCCCCTAGGGCAAATAACTTTTGCACCTCTGCTTGTAATAGGGGCTCGTGAGATGGGTCCCTGAAGAGGGACAGGGTAGGAGGTTGGGTGGGGGGCATGGATGTGAAGGGGATTGTGTAACCTGATTTGATCATTTCCAGGACCCAGATTCCAGGTCTGTTGTAATTTGGGCCAACTGTTGGTAGAAGGGTCTCAGGCGGTGATGGAAGGTGGCATTGGAACACACTGGAACTGTGGGGTGGTTGCTCAGACCTCAACCAAGACTTCAAATTTGTTGGTTGTGTGAGGTCTCAGACTATGTCTACAGTCGGAGCTTCTTGAGTCAGAAGTATGCAAATGAGGCTAAGCGTGGGAATATCACCGAGCCTCATTTGCATACCTAATGAACTGCCGATTTTGCAGAAGAGGCTCTTGCGCCAGAAGGAGTTGTCTACACTGCCCCTTCTTGCGCAAGAAAAACCTTCTTGCGCAATCTTGTTCCACCAATTATTTTCAGGAATAACGGCATTGCGCAAGAGGGTTTTTCTTGCGCAAGAAGGGGCAGTGTAGACAGCTTCTTCTGGCGCAAGAGCCTCTTATGCAAAAATGGCGGTTCATTAGGTATGCAAATGAGGCTCTGTGATATTCCACACTTAGCCTCATTTGCATACTTCTGATGCAAGAAGCTGCTAGTGTAGACATAGCCATAGACTTTAAGGTCAGAAGGGACCATTATGATCATCTAGTCTGACCCCCTGCACAATGCAGGCCACAGAATCTCACCCACCCACTGCTAGAATAATCCTCTCACCTGTGTCTCAGATATTGAAGTCCTTGAAATGATGTTTCAAAGACCCCAAGATCTTTCAAAGACCCCAAAGACCGCAAGTGACCTGTGTCCCATGCTCCAGAGGAAGGCGAAAAACCTCCAGGGCCTCTGCCAATCTACCCTGGAGGTCGATTGAGTGGTGGAGGACTGATATTTCTGCATCCTTTTCCTGTTAGGGCACTGTTTAGGCCTGTTGTCATATGGCCTTTGGTGTTGCCTGTAAGTTATAATTATAGTCCCTTGGCCTTTGGTAGGGGGTATACTTGAGTTTATTTAGGTGGGGGTATACATCTCCAGAGTGTGGTGCGAGACTCCTTCATTGAGTGCAGGACCTCATCTTTCTTTGTGACGAATAGCTGTTTTCTATCAAAGGTGAGGTCCTCCACCTTCTACTGCAATTCTTTTGGGACTCCCTGATGACTGCAGCCACAAGGCTCTATGCATTATGATGGATGTGGCTGTGGCCCTAGCCGCAGTGTCAGCGACATCCATTGCGGCCTGCAGGGCTGTCTTTGCTATAGATAAACCCTCTTTAATAATGGACTGGAGATGTGGTCTCTTAACGTCAGGAAGGTCCTGCAGCAGGTCCTGTAGTTTAGCATAGTTGCCATGATCATAGTTGGCCAGAAGGATATCATTTGATATCCTGAATTGGTGGCAGAAGAGTACACCTTGCGGCCAATGGTGTCTAGCCACTTACACTCTTTGTCGCAGCGCGTAGACTTAAACTGTGGGTTCTTAGCCTTGTGATTAACCGAGTCTATGATCAGTGAGTTTGGCTGGGGATGTGCGAAGAGGAAATCCATATCTTTTACAGGGACAAAATATTTTCCTATCTGCCCAGTGGTTTGAGTTGGATTTTGCATCTGATGGTTCTAGGATAGCCTCGTTGATCATAGAATCATAGGTCTGGAAGAGACTTCAGGAGGTCATCAAGTCCAGCCCCCTGCCCAAAGCAGGACCAATCCCAAATAAATAATCCCAGCCACGGCTTTGTTAAGCCAAGACTTCAAGACACGAGAAGTCTACTCTGCACTGGTTAGGCCTCAATTGGAGTATTGTGTTCCGTTCTGGGCATCGCATTTCAAGAAAGATGTGGAGAAATTGGAGAGGGTCCAGAGAAGAGCAACAAGAATGATTAAAGGTCTAGTGAACATGACCTATGAGGGAAGGCTGAAGGAATTAGGTTTGTTTAGTTTGGAAAAGAGAAGATTGAGGGGGAACATGATAGCAGTTTTCAGATATCTAAAAGGGTGTCATAAGGAGGAGGGAGAAAACTTGTTCATCTTGGCCTCTGGGGATAGAACAAGAAGCAATGGGCTTAAATTGCAGCAAGGGAGGTTTAGGTTGGACATTAGGAAAAAGTTCCTAACTGTCAGGGTGGTCAAACACTGGAATAAATTGCCCAAGGAGGTTGTGGAATCTCCATCTGTGGAGATATTTAAGAGTAGGATAGATAAATGTCTATCAGGGATGGTCTAGACAGTATTTGTTCCTGCCATGAGGGCAGGGGACTGGACTCGATGACCTCTTGAAGTCCCTTCCAGTCCTTGTATTCTATAGGGATGGAGATTCCACCACCTCCCTAGGTAACCCATTCCAGTACTTCACCACCCTCCTAGTGAAATAGTTTTTCCTAATATCAACCTAGACCTCCCCCACTGTAATGTGAGACCATTGCTCCTTGTTCTGCCATCCATCACTACTGAGAACAGCCTCTCTCCATCCTCTTTGGAACCTCCCTTCAGGAAGGGAGCCCATTGAGGCTGGAACTATTATGGAAGATACATCCACAGTTGGTTGGGCCACATGGGATGATGATGTAGGGAATGATCCGGATATAAATGCCAGGAAACCATTGATCCCTAGGGAGATGAATGGCATGATGAAAATCTGCTCCTATGCTTACTGCCACAGTCAGTTCTTGGTGAGAGCAGTGTAGGCAAGTGAGGAGCCCTCTCACATATGAGTGCACCCCTGGGTATAAGACACCACTGACGAATGTGGTGAACAAGCTCCTGATCTGAGTGGTGTGACTGGCTAAGGAGATTTTTGTAAGTGCCACGTCTTGTGCAGTGCTTTTTTATGCTGAGGTGTCAGAGCGCAGTCAAGTTTGGTCTGACTAGTCTGTTCAGGAACTGTAGAGGTGCTTGTAGGAGCTGGTACTGGTAGCATATGCGGATTTGTGGGTGCTGCTGCCTCAGCAGCACCAATCGGTGTTGTGCACTTGGGTTCTGATTCAGCTCTCCTGGCTGGTGCAGACTTGCATTTCTCTGCGGTACCGGAGACTGAAGGCACTGGGGAATGAGAGGCTCTGGGCAGTGCTGGTAATGAGCCTGCTGGGGAACCCCCCTGAGGCTTGTGAGCCTTTGCGGGGTGGTGAGGCAACCCTGTCTGTGGGCTTCTGCTGTCCCTGTGGGTCCTCAGGTTTGTCCCATGGAGGTTGTAGGGACTTCTCCCAGAGGAGGTTTTTGAGCTGCATTTCGGTCTTTTCTGGCTCTGGCTGTCAGTTTGACAGTGAGGGCGCTTATGTGCTGCATGAGGACTCTCCTGGGCATTTAGCACTGGACATAGCCATCAGAAATAGGCATCGAGTCTCAGCATGAGTTGCATCTTTTAAAGCTGGAGAACCCAACATGTTGAAGAAAAAAGCCGCCGCCATGGCACTTGTCTTTTTTTTTTTTTTTTTTTTTTTTTTTTGATAATGAACGTTGAAACAAACAATAACTGACTAAACTATGAGGGAAAAGTCTAAACCAATTCTAATAATCTGGTTTTCCTGTCAGGAAGAAGAGCACTGCTCTGACTCCATCTTCAGCCAAGGACGGTAAAAAAGGACGTGTGACCAGATTCGCGCCGCACGCACACTCAACAAACGGCCGGGGTGCAAGATACTGGGTGTGCAGGCGTGGCATGAGGGTCACTGCTCACCAAAAATCTCTGATAGGCAGGGCAAGGACGCACTGAGACCTGAGTGGAGCACTGTAACAGATTCAGTCCCATCAGCAAGAGTCCCTTAGAGGCTACAAGGGGGCTCACAACAATGACCTCACCCACTCAGGGTGAGATACAGTCCAATTGGCGGTCAAGGTCCAGGGCTCCCCCCTGGCCCGGGGTTTCTTCCACACTGCCACAGGCTAGCCTCCTGTTGCAGGATCTAGCCTTGGTTCATTGAAAAGGTCCAGCTCCCACTCGGAGCTGGCCCAGGTGCTGATGCTCCCAGCCAGCCCAGAGGTCTGGCTAGGTTGAGCTCCACAAAAGAACTAACTGACCTTCACTCAACAGCTCCTTATATACCAGGCTGCCGAACCCCGATTGGCTACAAGGACAGCTGCCCTTCTGCCCTGCTTGGAGGCCCTCTCTACTGTCCCCGCTGCTGGCCAGGGTGCTGAACGGCCTCCAGTGGAAGATGGGGCTCTATCCACCAGATCACAAGCACCCACAGGGGCACCACTCGCTTAAGAAGTGTGTTTTATTCGATATGGAGTTAAAAATCCAAATAAAAAAACCCACAATGTTTGTGAAGAGAATACAAACATCCCTTCACAGACAAATCTCCCAGGTACTATTATGCTGACAAGTTCATTAAAGTTTTAAGAACTCTGGTATGAAAACAAGAAAATGTCTGGAAATGGATGACAGGAGAGGGATCACACAAAGATTACCTGTTGTGTTCCCTTCCTCTGGGGCATCTGGTATTGACCACTGTCAGCAGACCGGATACTGGGCTAGATAGACCTTTGGTCTGACCTAGTATGGCCATTCTTATGTATGTTCTAAGCCTCTGAAGTGTATTAAAGTTTTGCAATGGGCATTATTATAGAGAATGAAAGCTTAGTGATTAGGAGTTTGAAAACAAACAAAACAAAGACATCTGTTTTATGCAATATAAAGGAAGACAAGGTGGCCCCATGCATTTTAAATACATTTGGCAGATGCTATTAGGTCAATGGAATCCCATTATCAGACTTTTATAACAAATTGCCCAAAATCAACCCTTTTAGAAATTCAGACTCCTTTGGGTGAAAACAGCATCAGTTCTATTTTTTTACATGAAGCTAATATAAAAATTAAATATTTTAAAAACATAGACTACGATCTGAGGAAAAAAAATCTCCATCCGTTTGATATACACAACCCTTTACAAATGCCATCATAGCTGTGCTCTTGCTAGTCTTCAACACCTACCATTATCTGAATTTTGCTTGATTCCTGGACTATTGTTTCTGTAATACTAGAAGCACAGTGTCAAATAACCCTTGAGTTAAACGTTTGTTTACAGCATAATTAAATGAAACTGTTGGTTGAAAAGACCACAGCATTTATGTACAATAACCCTCTACTACTTCATGTGTCTCTATACTAAATTGTCACTTGATCTGAATACTACTGTTTTAAAAAGGTATGTATGGATGGATGGATGGATGGACGGACTAGCTAGAGGAATGTGCATTGTGCTGTCACATGGAAGAATGATGTAGAAAAATGGTCACTGATCTTTTTTCTTTACATTTTGGAAACTGTGAAAGCTGTATGTATGACACTTTATCCTGAATAAAGCTATACTAGGGTGGCTCCTGCTGGCTAGTCCATGAAATAATATGGAACTTGATTTGGAGGAAGATGCCCATTTTGTCCCATGACTGGAAGTACTAAGCATCCATGACCTAAGGAAATGGATGACAAGAAGATCAGAGATGGTACCTAAGTGAATATAGACACATATATTAAAGGAGGACAGAACAGCTCATCTATGAGAAGGAAAACTTTGATATCAAACCAAAGGGGTCAGTCTTGGAAAGCCAACTGGGAAAGTCTGTCCAATAGATATGCTCATGTGAACCAACATCCATGTCAAATGTACCCTAGCAGGCTAGGGTATTCACCACTTGCACCAGTTAGTGTTGCAAAAAGGCAAGGGCCACCAAAGTTAAGGAAGTGAGTAAGCTGAGATGTGCAAGTTGGACTTTATGAACATTGAATGGGAGAACTTTCAGGAATCAAGTGATATAACTGACTAGGATAACATAATGGAGAAAAGACCATCTATACATTCACCAAGGCAAGAAAGACAATAGAGAGATGTGATGTGAATGAGTTTGCTAACATTAGAAATGCATATGATACATTGCAAATGAATGGCCAACCAAATTTTGTAGTGATTATTTGGAAGACTGATGAATGAGGAGAATCCAAACAAGTAACTAAGAATGTAAGTGGAGCCAGGGCATGATATATTGCATACAGGAAATAAAGGTTGCAGAGGCACTTAGGAGAAATGAGAAAATACCTGGGTCAGATGAAATACCAGTAGTTATAGTAAAACAACTAGGAGGGAAAGGCATCTTAGAAAGCGCAAAATGGTATTCGCAAGAAAGGAAAAATGCTAAATGAGTGCTGTTAAAGACTTGGGGGAGGGAGTGTATTTTTAAAGAGAAAGGAGATGTTACACTGTGTGCTAATTATTGCCCACTTAAGCTGACAATCACATGCTATGAAAGTAGGGAAGATTATTGGAAAGTGTCTACATGATGCCTGCAGGAAAAGCAAGTTAACAAGAAAATGAGAAAAGGGACAGAGCATCAGCACTCTTGTTGTTTGTTTCCCAGAACACTTTGCAAGAAGAAGAGGGGGAAAAATACACTGATTTTTCACTATTGAGGGAAACAGAAGACAGCACTTTTTATATCAGTGGACAGTGGATTCCCAGCCTTATGGATCAGCAACTCTGAGAGGCAGCTTTAGATGAGAAACTGCTTTATACAAGGATTGCAATACACTCAATACACACATCCTAAAGCTACTCTCTTACCAGTATAGTAAGATTAAGCAGCATTGCATGTATTGTTGCATTTATTTGACCCAGTGAAATAAACATATCTGTAGTCCCTTAGCAAGTCACAGTCTGTGTCTATCTATAATCAAAATGCTGCTGCGGCACGAACAGTAGAGCTGGGACCGTAGTTGATACATGGAGAATTTGCTAGTGCTCTTTGCAGAGCCAGGTGGACACATTGTCATTTTCCCTATATTTTTACTTCCCCACCACCTTTTTTAGTTTTTTCTTTAGCTGTGGTTTTCTACTTGGAGCCCCTGGGCAATGTTTCAGAGGTCAACAAAAGGTTAACACAAAACAGTGGTTTCAACCTATGGTTTGAAGACTGCTGGAGACACACAGATTATATCTAAGTTTTCTGAAGAGGTCCACAACTCCACTCCAAAAAAAAATAAAATAAAAAAAAATAAAAATTAAGAGTTCACAAAAGAGAAAAGATTGAAAGCCATTGCCCTATTAGCCACTGAAATTAAGTGTTAACCCTGGCTGCCTATAAAAGCACCTGGAAAAAAGAGAAAAAGCATAGCTGTCCCTAAGGATACCTAATTAAGAGGACAGAATATAAGATTTGTTCTCAAGGAATGGAGCTACCAATGGAACAATTAACTATTTCTCATGTAAACAATTGCTGCAGTTACCACTGAGAAGTTGAGCAATTTGTGAATAGGAGGGCTGGATGTGGTCCACATTACAAAAATATCAGAGAGTCCACAGATCTGGACAAAAATTCATGGACAAGAAAAGAGCAAAACCAGAAAATACACAATTCAGTTGCTGGGAGTCTGCTGGCTTCGAGAATGTATCAGACGTATCCATTGGTTGTTTCACACCCAGTGGCATAGATATGGGGTCCTTATGGGTATATTTAACTTAACTGATAAATGTATAATCTGTAAATTATTCATTTTCTACCAGGTCTCTTTAAGAACAAAAAATGCACACAGTTCAGAAAGCTGATGAGTCATTTATTTAAGAATAAGCACAACTTGGATCAAAGAAGAGCTGTGGAAGTTCAACCTACAGATGTTTTTCCAATTATTACAGATTTTATCATTTAACAATATCTAACATTTCAGAGAGCTAAAAGGAAATGAAAATGGGTAATATTAAAATAATTTAAAGCTAGTAACTTTAATAGAAAGTTATTGTAATGTTGCAAGTATTCGATACATGCACTTCTTGATTACTATAGTCACTTGAGCTTGGGTCTGTTCTGTTCTGAATGTTCATGGTAGACTGGAGGCCTAGTTGCATCTATGCTGGCACATAAATATAGAGCAAATCTTAGTAAAATCCAAACACTCTTGCCCCACCTCCTTCCTGACCCTTCTTTAAGGCCCTGCCTCTGCTCACTCCACCCTCCCTTCTTTTCCCACCTTCACTCACTTCTATCAGGCTGGAGATAGAGGGCTAGGGTGCGAGGGAGGGGAATGAGGTCTCTGATCTTGGGCTAAGGGATCTGGAGTGTGGCAGGGGTTCTGAGCCGAGTCTGGGTCAGGGAGTTGAGGTGCAGGATGGGTGCAGGCTCTGGGAGGGAGTTTGGGTGCAGGGGGATTCAGGGCGAGGGGCACGTGTTTGGAGTGCAAGAGGGGTTCAGGACTGGTCCCAAGGTTAGGCTTAGGCACCATTTACCACAGGTGGTTTCTGGGTGATGGTGCAGTGGGGCTAAGGCAGGCTCACCAATTCCCTGGCCCTGCACCACTCCCAAAAGCAGCCAGCAAACTCTCTCCATCCTTACCCCTCTGCTCTGTGGAGGCAGGGTACAAGGTAGAGGGAGGGGCACCCTGACATCAGCAGCCCCTCCTTCTTTTTGGGTCCTGCACAGCAAGCAAGAGGCTCCTGGGGCTAGGGCAGCTCCAAGGCAGAAGACAGGAGCAGCATGGCAGTGCTTAGGGGGGCAGATGAAGTGGCAGCACTTGATAGCCTCCTGGCCAAACCTGTCAGGATCACCTGTCAAAGGCTCCAAGATCTGCCAGTAGATCCCGATCTGATGGTTGGTGACCACTGCTCTAAGACTACATATAACTCAGTGCTCAGATGTGGCTGCTGCTATTGCTTTGCTACACCAGTGCTCCTACTTTTACATGGTAAGATTAGTGTGCAATTTTAGGGAAAACTTCCTAACAAACAAAGACTCTGAGTCTCTGCAAATTCCTTTGGGTTCTTAGTCTCATGTGTCTTGGGGGCTATAAGCCTTTTTAAAAGATATCCCTTGGATTTTGCAGATTCTGATGAAACTCATGGGGCTGCTTCTTCTCAAGTGGCAGGTGGCAACCTGAACTTTTGCTGAAGGGATGTTGGTACTTCCTCTGGAGGATGGGTGAATTCTGGTTGGTTTAGTGTGGATTTAAATCTTGTTTGTTTGATAGTTTCCTCTGTAAAGCTTTTCACTCTTGGGTTAAGTGTACTTGCTTGGAAAAGCTGTGTGGTCACTGCTAAAAACATTGTCATTGTCCTCTCCATCATTCACAAAGGACGAGGTCTGCCCCACACCAGCTAGGTCAGGTTCCTGCCTTCCTATTGGCTCCTAGTTTCCACAGTCAATTTGACTGTGGCCTGTGGTCCTTGTAAACTGAGATTTGGCGGCTACCCAGCTGGTACCATGTGTTTCTAAATATGGTGCACACCCACACATGCCTCGATGAACTTAAACATTTATTCCGTAAATGGATGAAAAAAATAGAACATTGACTGTGGCCACACCCACCCACTTCCTGAATGGAAGTGGGTCCTTTGCAATGGGCGAGGCAGTAGGTAATCAGAGCTTGGTAGTGTAATGGCAGAGCCCCTTCCCTGCTTCATGATGAAAAGATAATGGGCCAGGGCAAATCTGAGTGGTGCAGAAACCTGATGCAGGGGATCCTGCTGTCCCATCTTTGCCTCCATTCTAATCTCCCCCAGACACAAGCCCATACAGTAGGTTCCGCATGGTCACAGGCTATAGCTCTATCTCCCATTGCCAAGCACCGTTAAATTCCCATCTTAGCACGTGGAGGTACATGATTTTACAAACTGCACATGTGGAACAGATCGGCTTGTCAGATTATTATTGCTGAGTAGCTTTGGGAAAACAAATTTATTTCTACTTATTACTCAAAACCCCAGATTCTGAAATAAGCATAGTTCCTTTGACCAAGGATACTTAAGGGTACTTTTACCTTTGCTCCCCCACCTGCTTTTTTGCACGCACACACTATCTATCTATCTATCTATCTATCTATCAACAAAAATGTCTGAAAACAAAAACAAAAAAACAAAACCACACACAATCCAAAAACAGAACAGGAAACCACTGACTACACACAGACTGGCCTTTGAGGCATCTGTAACACTTGAGAAGGTTGATGTTAATAATGCAGAGAGATCTGTCTTTTAAATGTCTCATCCCTGTCTCAAGTAAGCTGACTTTCCTTAACAGCAGCTGTAAACAGCAGAAGCCAGTTCATTTCCGTGGGGTCAGCTGCTGACAGAGTCAAATAAATCTTGGCCCAGTGATAATTTCTGCCTAAGTCACTTCATGACTATCAACAAGAATTATTAAAATGAGTTTCTTTTTTGCTGTTTTAGAGAGTTTATTGAATCCAAAATGATCAACCCTTCTAGTCAATTAGGAGGTTTTCTTATTTCATATCCCAGCACTGTCACTAAATATTCTGTTGTACATCAGGAGAGCAGCATTTGAGGTTATTATGAGTCTTAGATAATTCTAAGGACCTCTGAGAGCAATACGTTTTTGCTTCCCTATGATTTTTGCGATTTTTTTTTTAAATTATGGAAATGCTGCCACCATCTATGGATGTCACCCAGTACTTGCTTTCAATTGCTTAGTAAGTTTCAAGAGTGTAATGTGACACTTCTCCCAGAATAAAAAGCCACAGCAGGAAACCAGCAATTCTATTTTACTAATCAGAAACTGTAATTACAAATTATTATGCATAAATATTTTCATGAAATCTCATTCTTTAAAAGTGCTCTGTTGGTTATTTATGTATTGTCAAATTAAATGATGAAATTATGTGTTCAGTATACATGATCTTGGAGGAATTTTGTTCCAATGAAAGATGCACCTTAATTTATTTTCTCTGGCAGCTAGAAAATCATCACCATGAAAAAGGGAATTTCAGTGTTTTCTGGTCATAGACAAACTGCTACTGCTGGTCTCATTTTGATAATAGATTCATGTAGCACTTTCCAGCCCTTGAAGATTTGTATTGTTTTCTATCTAGGAATTATTTTTAGCATGTTCATCTATAATAAAGTAGAACACAAAGCAGCAACAACATATTCATACTTTGCAATTATATTGCATTTTTCATCAGGAGAACTTACAAGTCCTGTTTTGCATGAAGAAACCGAGACACATGCAGGTTAAAGCCAAAACTTTCAAACTCGTATGCTTTAAATTTTGATATCCATCCAGACATAGCTAAGTCTGGAGTGACAGAGCTGATAAGCACATTTACCTTCCATGGACTTCAACTGGAGTTTTGTACTCTTAATCTCTTTGAAAATCAGACTAAGTGTCAAGGTAACTAAAAACTGAACTACATGAATTGAGTGTATGTTCTTGAATATTTCTGCTTACTTGCCCTACAATGAACCAAGTAGAGAAACTGAAGTTTTCTAACTCTCAGTATTCTGTTCTACTGCTGCTTCTCAAAGTCTATTTTGTGAGTTTATATATAGTAAGAATATCTAGTAGCAATGCTTCTACTTTCCAATTTTGCCTTTGATAACTAGATTATTAGAATACTATCAGTGGTATCAGTAGTTTGCACAGAAATATGAAAGTTTGCTCTTAAAAGTAGTGACTCTGGGAAAGGGCAAAGTGACACTGTCTGATGACTATCATCAGTGGATTTCAGGAAAGTGAGTGATCAGAGGGGATTAGAAATATGATTTGCAGCTCAAAACAACTTTTATATAGCTAGGATATTGTGGTTATAGCTTCTTTTTAAAGATCACAGCAATGGCAGAGTGTCTGAGTTTTAAGCATTTGTTGCTAAATTATGAACTTACAAATGCTGATGGCAGGAAAAGGACTCCAAGCTCATATGAACGAATCATCAATTGGGTACCGTTTTTCTCCAGAGCTCCCCAAGCAGCTTTAGAAAGATTGGCACTACAAAGAGACAGACAACAAGTCAGTGAGGCACAACCTTCACAACAGCAACACACAAATACTACAGCTGTAACAATAATGCACTTCAATGAACAGTAAAGCCTTTCCCCAACCAGGAAGTAATTTCACAAAGAGTAATTAGGGCATTGTTCTTCATTACTATTACTAGGGAATTGTGAAGGTTCCACATCTCAGGGCAGTTAAGTACAATGGTATTTCCAGCTTCACCATGTGCAAGTAACCACTGTCAGCCTTTGCATTACTACCAGGGACCTTGAATAAGGAATTGTGAATAATCAACCAATTTTGGCCTTTTCCCTTATGCATCTCCTAATTTGGACTACTTTATATTTCTTGATACATTTATTACCAAACACCTACAGAAAATAAACACATAAGGCATTTTTTCCTCATTGACACTTTCTCCTTTGATAAACTCCATGAAGATTCATTACTTTATAAAACAAATAATTTTTTAAAGCAAATGTTGCTTTCAGCTCATCATGTCCCTATTCCCATATCAGCCAGGAAACAGTTCTCAAACGCAATCTGAATCAAGAAAATGTGATGATCCGTTATCAAAATCTGTTCCGCTAAATAAATACATACATTTCTTTGAATTAAATCGGAATGGATAAACACATAGTATATGTCTTCTAGCTGGGGCGAAGGAAAGGGGGAGGAGAGAGATGGATCCTGCATTAAAAATTTGAGTTGGCTGGATCAGTACCTACTTCGCAATATCACAGCGAATATACTGGATCAAACCAATGAGCCATCTAGCCCAATATCCTGTCTCTGGCAGTGGCAGTCTTAGAAGAAAGACCCTAGAGCTGGATCTACGTGAAGGACAGCTGTTTTAACAGCCAGCTTCCAGATGCAAGTAATTACCATGTGCTTTTGGTAAATATAATTATTTACACTAGTCTCAGTTTATGAACAAGTTTATTTTGGAACACAACGAAAAACTAAAATTTATAATGAATGAGGGACAGGTGTGTGAAAATGAAGTTATTTAGAGGGAGTTGATTAGGTTCCTATACAAACGGATTCAGATCCACACAGATTCTCTAAGATTCTGACCCATACCGCATATTGAAACAAATATAACCCAGACTTCCTTTGCATAATTTACAGATAATCACCCTTAGATATCCTAAAAGAGTGGTCACCAACCAGTAGATCCAGATCTACTGGTATATCTTGGAGCCTCTGATAGGTGATCCTGACTGGTTTGGGCAAGAGATTATCAAGCCCAGCACTTCAGCTGCCCTCCGCAGACTGCTGAGCATTTCCTGCCCTTTGCCTTGGAGCTGTCCCCTCAGAAGCCTCCTGCTTGCTGTGCAGGGCAGGAGGGGGAAAGGGGGAAAAGGGGGCTCTGATGTCAAGGTGAAGACAACAGGACTTGGGATGGAGTTTATTGTCTGACTTGGGATGGAGTTTACTGTCTGCTTTTGGAAGTGGTGCAGGGCCAGGACAGGGGTGAGCCTGCCTTAGCCCCACTGCACCATCACCCAGGAGCCACCTGAGGTAAGCAGTGCCCACATCCCAAAACTCTATTCCAGTCATGAATCCCCTTCTGCATCTCAAATAATTATGTAAGTGCAAAATTTTGATGTAGTTACACAATTATTAAATTATTCAGTATCTAACATCCCTAAAGCAAGATAGACCCTAGAGTTCTTTCAGATGGCATCGCCCTGTTCAATACTATTAAAACCCTCAGAGGACTTGGAAACCAGAAAGGAAGCAGGGATCTCAGTACAGACAACTCTGCCTCTCTCTACATTGTAACTCCATTGGCATCTTTCTCCTGGCAATACAATTAATGCCATACTTGGAATCCTGCCAGAACATATGGGGAATCTTCCCCTCTCCTCCCCCCATTCTTCCCTTTAGCAACCATCTATTTTTTGGCATGTCTGGAATGGAATTACCTCAGCCAGTGGTTCCTACAGCTTATCAGCAACGGGTATGGAATCCATTTCCAGTCCCTTCCTGTCTTTCACCCTGCTTCCCAGTCCCTTTTCATCAGGGACCTTTCACAAGATACTCTAGATGGGAATCTGCCTCTTGCTTCAGTAACTCAGAACAGCGGAAGAAGTGCCATTAGAATTCAGAGATAGGAGTTTTTATTCCTACTATTTTCTCATTTCAAGGAACAAGGGTTGTAATCAAATTTTGGCCTGTTGATGTCTCAAGTTTTGATGTCTTTTCAAGTTCAGGATAACTCTGGTCTCCATAATCTCTTCATTAGAGTTAAGGCTAGCTTCTGGCTCTCTGCGTCAAGATGACTATTTTCATTGACTTATAAAGCCAGCCACAAGCAATACCGCAGATTCCTAGAAGGAACATCTTTCGAGGAGTACAGGGTCCTGCCTTATGGTTTGTCCACAGCGCCAAGGGTGTTTACCAAGTGCTAAAAAGTTGTGGAAGGTCATCTAAGCAGACAAGGGATCCAGGTTTTTCAGCATCTTGATGACTGATCCAGCAGCTTTACCTTACTGGATGACTTCATCTGAATAACATGGAGCGTGAGGTCAGAAGAGTGTGTAAGCAACTGGAAGTGGGGAACCAAGAAAATCTTGTTGTCCATGGTGGATGTGATGGAGCACATGGCAGCTTTCCAGGATGCTCACACGCACAGCCTCTCCCTCCAGCCTTTTGGACCAACAAGGAATATTTTCAAGTATTTTGTGTATTTACTTGAACTGCTGCACTGGGAATGACTGTCCAAATCCAGTAGAAAGGGAAATTGTTTCTTAAAAGGACAAATAAGCTAATAAGGCAAATTACTGACCTTCCCTTGTGATCATAGGGCACAGGTAAATGATAATATGAGCAAGAAAAATAATGGTATATTAGAATTCATTTGTTCAGTACAAATTTTCTCTGCTGATCTTTTTTTGACAAATATTACATGCATATTATAGAAAACAGTACCATAAGGAAAAAAATTAATGAAGAATTTTAAATAGCAGTTATTCCACTTTACTGATTTTTGCATTGAATAGTGAAAAGCTTCATTTATTATCAGTGGTTATTTCCACTTGCAAAAATGTTTTGGCTATGGTCATCATGATCATTTTTCTTAATTGTTCATTCAGTTACAATCCTAAATTACTTTTTAAATGAATAATTAACCTCCGCAGGTAGCAAATCAGAATGAGGCCACTGTGCTGTAGAAAGCAGGATATTGATGTCAGGGTGTTGAGCCAGGGCTGTACAACACAGAAGCAGTGAGGTTTACTGAAAAAGCAGGGACAACTCTTTATTGTTCTGGGTGAATTTTCGTATCTTTGAATGAATTATGTAACATTAAGAAAAACAGTTGAGATATACAGGAGGACCCGTCATGCAACTGCCCGAGTTCTAACCCCCTGCACTTACAGCCATTTTTGTAAGTGTGGAAGGGGCTAAAAGACCCCCAACTAACGTGCTCAGCCAGCACTTATGACAGGTGCACTGCACCTATAGTAAATGAGGGCTCGAGTTATGACGGCCCCAGCTTGTGACACTTCCCCAGGAATGGATTGCATCGCAAGTCGGGGGGGGGGGGCAGTCTCGCTATCTCACTGTAGACACAGTTACATTATGTTAAACAAAGACAACACTGATCAAATTCTTTCTTATCTTACTTCCTTACACTTGTATTGGTGGGATTGTATATGAAAAACAATTTGTAGTCTAGGATGTCTAATTAAGCTAACATGTATACAGTGCTTCTACAATGTCATATACACTATGGTCCCTATGATAAAAATACTTTAGCACGTGTACAAATTTACTCACATGTAACCCCATTGATTCTAATAGTTCTTTTCATGTGGTCAAGTTACACCTGGTTTGAGTGTTTGCAGGATTGGGGCTTATATGAGGGAATGCTATAAGTTATCATATTTGCCCTCTGTGACGTGTTTTGAGATCTACAGATGAAATGTGACATTAAAAGCTAAGTATGATAATAAGTTACAAAACGTATTCACTATTGGGTTAAGATAATGCACAGAAAATTAGTCCAAAGGTAAATGTTTGAAAAAGCTGAATTTGTGTTATCAGAATGGAAACAAATTTACAACCTTAACTACCTGCAATAATAAAAATATCCAAATAGTCTCGTTGGCTAATATTTTCAGACAAAGAGGAGGAGAGAATCAATTGAGAGTGAAGTTAAGGTTTAAAGAGAATTGATATGGGAAAAAGAACAAAAAAATAAATAAAATAAATGGAAGGAATCTAGAAGGAACAGGTTTTTTTAAAAAAACAAGATTAGTACTTTTGACAAAAGCTTATGCTGTTGACTATTTCCTTCTACACCCACCAATCTTCCAGCTTCATTTTCTCAACCCTACATCCACTTCAAGTGCTTCTATGTCAGCATAGGCTACAATCAACACTTTGCAATGACATGAATGGCAGGAGTGGGATAAGTAAGGCTGACAGACCCCTGAGGAAATCAAGTGCATCAGCTCTGCTATCCACCAACCTAGGGAACAGACATACAAAAGCTGATTTGAAGCCCAGGAATCCTAAGCTCAGCTATCAGTTTTTACTGTAATTTTGAAGAAGTAAACAAATATACATAGAATATAGGACTAGGGTGCAAAAGTTGTTCATGTAGTATTTTCCTCGTTACAACGGGGCTGCATCTGATTATTTAGCAGGTACCAACTCTTAGTAGCATCAATGTTCAAAGCTTAACAGTTTGAAGTTCGATATGCTCTTTGAGCCTTACATCTCAGCTTCACTGCTGGCTAATGATAGCAGAGAAATTTAGTAAGTGATCTCTACAAAGACTTCTTTCCCCCATTCTAATTTTGACCCAAGTTAAAAAGTTACCTCTAATGGTTAACAAATGAAGAAAACTAGGCTCCCTATCATAAGATGACAACCAGTAAGAAAAAAGATTAACTTGTTTCTAATAAGTCTTTAACTACTGGTCAGAGTTTGTAATCCACACTCAGTTTGACTGTAGTAGTATATACTAGTTTGAGTAGAGTTGAATATGCTGGTGTTTCACAGGGATCTCTTTACTAAAGAGAAGGCTTTTTCAGGAACAAGCACAATTCCACAGCAATAGCTAATAGCTTATTCCACAGCTGACACGTACACATGGTCCCCAGTATTTCACATGGAAATTCTGTTCTAGTTTAAAAAGGGCACACTATTTTGAATTTCACTCCATAACCAAGTCATTGTTCTGCAGCAGTCACTTTCAGCAGCACTCTGAAATTCACCAAGTTTTCACTAGAATATTGGACCATTAGTGGAGACGTATTGACACACTAACATTTTTCAAGTTTTACTAACCACCATATTCTCTATAACACTTATTCCGAGCAATGAAATCATAAATGATGGTATTTGGATGCGACTGGTCTGTATACCTGCTGAGCTGCTAATAGCTAATGCCCTGCAGAGATATACTCTTCAAACGAAACAAATACAGATTTCATCTACTTGACACATTAAAACTCTGGAAGGCTTTAATCACAGTACAGAATAACTCATCACAATTTCTTATTTAACCTAATACACTCCTTTCAACTCACTCATTTCTTTTATTCATAGAACTACTTTCTACCTTATCATAATTGATCCAGTCCACGGAATGACTACCCTCTGAGTAGCAAAAGGCAAAATTGTATACAATTTTTTTTAAAAGAAGAAGCTACACCTGTCATGATTATGAGGGTTAGCCAGCAGCCAGGTGGAGTGACCAGTAGGAATGTAGGTGGGACTTTCAAACTGGGACAAAGGAATTTGGGTTTTTTCCTTTCCCTTTTGTCTCTCTGGGTGAGTCCTCTGCAGCTACAGAGAGGGACAAGCATGTCTCTCTCTCCAAGACACCATTCTTCATTTTCTGTAAGTAGGGTAAAGTTTAGGTAGTTTCGTTAGGTTTTATTGTTTTAAGGATTGGGTATGGGATCTGAGATCTGGCACTGTTTAAAATATGTTTTAGCTTTTCTTTGTAACTAAGTTCTAGGCCCATGGAGTTTCTCCATGAGTATATTTTGTTACCTCCCTATCTAGTCATTATGCTTGCAACAGGAATATTGTTGTAATAATAAAAGTTCTTTCCTTTCTTTTTATTAACCTGGCATTGGTTAATAGTGTGCCCTGATTTTTATTTTAGGGGTGAGATTTCCCAAATGATCTTTCCCCTGGTTTCTTTAGCAACATTTGGGTGGTGGCAGCGGAAGTTTTATTCCCAAGATCTAGGTTTTTAAGATTTTGGGGGAAGTTTTATACCAAATCCTGGTAGATAAGGCTTTGGGGTACACTTGCTGGCCCCCACTTCTGCATTTATCATGCACTACATTTCACTTTTGCAGGAAGTTACAGGGGAGGTCTGACAATTTTTTATTTAGATATTGAGATTCAAAAAGTTAATTTATCATACTTAAATATTAAAAATAAATAAAGCACTATTTTTCTTACTTAACATGTTTGAAAAATTTTATCATCAATGGACTTGTAGATTTGTGCATGCACAGTGAAATCAGCACACTGACATTTATCAATAAAATATGATTATTCCAAGCCTACATATTGTTTCTCCTCGAAAGAGAGACAAAAAGTTAAATGAAAGTTAGTTCAATCAGATATTTCTAAAATTAAGGTTTTTTTCCTACTGTTTCCAGAGGTCTGTTGTGTAAGAGAATGGACAAAGCTCACACTGAATTCCTAAGGTTGCAAGTTTGATCCCATAGACTGATTTTAAAAAAACCACACAACAAAAAAGCTCAAAGCAAATGGACAAGGGAGGAGAACCTTTTTTCTGTCACGAGCTATTGACCTCCAAAGGAAAAAAAACAAACAAACAATTATAGGCCACCACAGAGACTTGGGACTTCCCCTGCAGCCGGGCAAGTTGGCACATGCAGCTCCAGCCCCACCAAGGTGTGTGTGTGTGTGTGTGTGTGTGTGCGCGCGCACAGGCACACTATGGGAGGGATGAAATTAAGCCACAGGATGGATTGGGTATGTGTTGTAAGTTCCCATTCCTGGGTTAGAGATCCCTTAGGTCCATTCCGTTGTTGACAGAAAAATTCTTGTAATATGCAGCATTGCCAAAGCCAGACAGCCAAACCAATTCAACACTCCATAGAATCATGAGATTTTCATGAATAGATTTTAGATTGTTTGTTTTCTAAGTTTTTAGAATATATTAAGGTGATGTTTTTTAAGTTCTCTCCATAACCACAAGGGCTAGAAACGTCTTTAAAAATACCACTTCCATCCTATTATACGCATACAAAGCTACTACCATCAAATACTTATACTACATCTTCTAAGGTGAGTAGAAAAACATCTTGCAACTCATAACATCTCAAGAGTTGGCAGCATTGAATTTTTTTCTACCAGACTATGTTTTTCAACTACAGAAATATTGGAAAGTTGACTCTTAAAATTAGCCAGTTTAAGAAAATTCACACACAGCATCCCATTAAACCTGTTCCCAAAATTATCAACTCCTCAGCCAGAGATTTATTAGAATAAACAAGTAATAAAATTGGTTTAGAATTGCTCAGAATTGGCTTAACTTTTCTCATCGATGTCAATGAGAGTTGCCTTTGAAATCAATGGCACAGAATGAAGGCAATGCTCAGCTGAAAAATCTACCAGCTGTCTCCAATGAACATGCTCATATAAACCATGACTGAATTTGGACCCTACTAATTAAGTTAGTGTCCAAAAGGTTGACCTGAATACTGCCTTGCACAAACAGATTGTGAAACATGGAAGGCATTTGGAAGTACACACACAAGGCTGTGTCTAGACTGGCAAGTTTTTCTGCAAAATCATCTGCTTTTGCAGAAAAACTTGCCAGCTGTCTACACTGGCCGCTTGAATTTCCGCAAAAGCACTGACTTCCTACTCTAAGAAATCAGTGCTTTTTGCGGAAATACTATGCTGCTCCTGTTCGGGCAAAAGTCCCTTTTGTGCAAAACTTTTGCACAAAAGGGCCAGTGTAGACAGCTGAGATTTGTTTTCTGCAAAAAAGCCCTGATTGCGAAAATGGTGATCGGGGCTTTTTTGCGGAAAAGTGCGTCTAGATTGGCCACGGACGCTTTTCCGCAAAAAGTGCTTTTGCAGAAAAGCGTCCGTGCCAATCTAGACGTTCTGTTCCGAAAATGCTTTTAACGGAAAACTTTTCTGTTAAAAGCATTTGCGGAAAATCATGCCAGTCTAGACGTAGTCACAACTGCTTAGGTCAAGACTAGAAATTCCTTTGCCTCCTTTCATGAGCATGATGAGAAAAAGTTGCTCTCAAATATACACCAAAGAATTTTGCTAGTTTTACAATTAATGTCTTTAACTGGATACATTCTCAATGTGGTCAGCAGAGGCTTTTATACCCCCTACTCTACAGGGGCAACAAAATCTAATGATCTAATATTTTGCTTTCCAAATTTAGCAGTAATCCTAGAAAAACTAAAAAGAGCATCATGAGCAGAAATCAGAATGAGGAGCTAAAGAAGAAGAAACTCGCATCCAGGAGCTGGCATTTGAAATTGTTTCTAAACCTTTTCCTTCAAAAGCAGACTACCTTCTATATTTGACATACCTCAGAAAGAACGAACACTGGCTAATTTACAGCTCAGAAATCTTTTCCTCATTACATCTTTAAAACAATTTTTGTTTTTAATAAAAACAAGTTAAAAGATACAAGATTTTGGGTAAAAATAATGAAAGTGGAAGTCGTTTTGATGTCACTCCACTAAAGAAATACCTTTTAAAAAAAGTAAGACTGTTACCAATCAGCTATTGCTTTTCCTAGTGCCTTAGCTGAAAGCAAGTGTTCCTGTAAAGCTACAGCTTACTGGAAATTTTGGAGCAGCAGGTGAAGAAGATCTGGAATAAAAAACAACAGCAGGGGAGAAATTCTAGGGGCTATGGGAAATGTCACAATTCATACATTTTGAGAGAAGGAAAACTGCAACCATGGATACAACTCAACCTAAATGTCTAGGAGGCAAAACAAGAATTGGAATTTTGCACTTTAACTTGCTTGTGGAACTAAATCTAGTATTGGCTACGGTTAGAATATGGGACATGGTGTCAGGACATCAGGTCTGTCAGACATGCCATGACCTCATGTAAATCTTATTCGCTGCCTTAATTTACACATTGGCAAAAGAAGAACACTCTCCATTCATTTTATAGGACATTAAACACTAGCATTGGGCAAACCATTTTTCAGGACCAATGCATTGAGATAGAGAGAGAGAGAGAGAGAGAGAGCGAGAGAGCGTGAGAAAGAGAGCATAAGAAAAGGATTATGTCAAATATTTTAAAACAGAAGCAAATGGACAAAAATCTGGAGCAATGAACAAGATAAACATTCTGGCTCTGTAGTCCACATAATTGTCAATATGATATTCTAACATTTGAATGAACACAAAAATAATAAAAATCACATTCATTATTATTACCACAGAGCCTCTGAAAATGTATTACTGCAGAGTGTCTTCAAATAGAAACTGTTAAATTTTATTTCTTGATTTGAACAGTGTTTTAAGGTCATTTCCTAACTGTCTCATGTTGTAGCCATCCTGTGCACTGAATGAGGGGGGAAAATGACTGTAATTTTGGAATGGAGAGGGAGGAGAAGAGTTTGGAGAAGCAATACCCAAACTCTTTGGAACTTTAATGCTATTTTGGCATGCTTTCATATTTCCCTGAAGATCGCTTGTAAAAAAACAGAAACTGCCATTTTTAACTGTTTACAACTCAGCAAAAGCTGAATGGATTCTAAGGAGAAGCGAAAGGCACATCTCTCACTCCAAGACTTTATCCCTGATGAACCTCAAAGGTTTGCTGTAAAACAGTGAAAATGTAAGAGCATCTTTAAAAGAAATTGCAAGAACCTTTTATAATTGTAAGTAGCAGGAAGGATTTTATAAATATGGGGATCATGACCAGCCCTCCCTATTACAGTAGTAACAAACATGCATTGGAACTTAAAGTTGGCTACAAATCATCTTTTTTTCCAGTTTATTAATGCACACTTCACAGCTTTCTGTATATTTTCTGTTTCACTGTTTCCCCAAATAGTAGATTTCTATCTTGTTGAAAAAAATCCTTTAAGTATCAACAAAAGAGCAGAAAATTACTTATAAAAATATCTCCCCCAAAACAGCTCAGACATACTATTTAAGAGTGACACACCATAAACTGAGACTTGTTGAAATTAAAAAAAAAAGTTGAGATTGTTCCTTTAAGTCGCACAATGAACTCTTAAGTGGCAATCTTGCAAATTTCAGGTGGCAGGACTGACTTAACCTGCTTGCAGTATTATCTGTACTTTAGTTGAATTACTTGCAATTTCATCCTCAGAGGTTATTATGCCAAACAGGAACTAAAAAGGCAGAACACACAGTTCTGGCACTTGGTACCAAGAATGATACAGAACTTTTCATTCATATTTTCACATGTCTATTGCACAGTTTGGTTTTTTTGGATTTGTGTTTATAATTTATAGTGAGGTAACATGGCATCACTCCTGCAGATTAACCATAATGTCTGAAATAAATGTCAGGTACTGTGGTTATCAGTTAGTATTCTATGAAAGATTAAAAAAAAAACCCTACTGGTACCGTCTCTCATGAATACATACTTATGCATTTGCAATAGGTCGAATGCCTTGTCCAAAATTCCCACAAAATCATTGTGTAAAATTTTATCTTGGTAAAATATTTTCAAGCAACTGTACTGAAATTTTATTTACTGTTTCACTGAATTCTATAACATTCTTACTCTATCCATTTCTGCTGGGATGCATACAAATATGGCTAGGGCAGCAAGACAGATGGGAAACACTACTTCAATTTATTTATCCTAACCAAACTATCAAGTTGTGCACATTTGACCTTTTTGTTACTATCATTTTCTGTGGACTATTCCCTAATGTTTGCTGCATTTTCTATCAATTTAGACTAAGCTCTTCAGAGCAGGGACTGTATGTTCTCAGGCTTTTTTTGTACTGCAGTCAGCACAATGTGGCCTGGACTCCAAGAGCAGTCTTTCAGTGACAATACTCAATGTATTTAAATAATTTTTCTCCCAATCCAAGGTAGTTAGGCTATATGCCCCAAAGGTAGAGGGGTTTATGTTTATTTTTTACAGGTTTTTAGGAATTGAATGAAATTCCTTTTGATTACTACATCAAATCCCAGTGCAAATTTTCAAATGATGCATTTATCTTCAAGCAAGATGCATTAGAAATAGACTGTAGCAACACTGCCCCTATTTACTGACAGGAGACTAAGGAAAATAAGATGGATCACAGGCATTAGGGATCAGAGGTTTTTGCCTTCTGCTCAGACGTTTTTGTGAAAAACACTTAGTCAATTAAAAGAATACAGTTTCAGAGAGGGGAAACTTACAGTTTTACACAAAGCATAAAGTATTAAATGCAATCAGTTACAACAAAAAGATCTATTTTGGGAGAATTTGCATTACCGTATGCGGGCAAATAAATCAAGCAAGACAAAGTGACTGGTCACATGATTAGTGTTCCCTCTAAAATGCATGGCAACACAACTTCACAGGTGATTAATCAGCACAGAGGCTCAGGGATCCATTCATGGGGCTGAATTACTCGGCAGGCCTGATGCATCACCAGTGATGCTGTGCTATCACGCAGCTTAGGGGGAAAACACTGCACATGATGCACTTTTTTTTGTCCCATAATTTTATCTGCATCCCATCACGTTTTTGCCTCTTCTTAAAAGCCCTGCAAACCTGTGCATCCATCATCTGTCCGAGAAGCATGGATCCTGAACAGCTCTGCATTACTGTAATGAGCACTGAGACCATAGCACGCTGATCCTGCAGTATTTGCAAAGCCACCAGAGGAGCCACAAGGAATATGATGATTACTCCGAGGCTAGTTTGCTGTTATACAAAGAAACAATTCAGGGTTGTTGGCATTCACGAAGCAGCAGAAAATAGTGAAGAGCTGGCTCTGGGTCCAAGAAACAAGCAGTGATTGGTGTGATTGCTTTCTTATATGGGTATGAGATGACAAGCTGTAGTTGCAGAACTTTGTTCCTGGATGTGTGTTCAAAGCTTGCTCTAGCCCTCGGCATAGGGACACCAAAAAGAATGGTAAGTGGAAAAGTGACTGATGTGTGGAAGCTTGCAACATCAGATTGTTACTGACCATTTGGGAATCAATTTGGAGTTGGGAAATCCACTGAGATACAAGTGTGCAGGGCCATTAATTTCATCCTGCTATGAAGATCTGCAACTCTAGGCAGTGTGCAGGAAATAATGGATGGTTTTAAAACAATGGAGCTCCCACACAGTGGTGGGGCTATAGATGTCATTCATATCACTATTTGGCATCAGATATCCTTGCCCACAGAACACTTCAACAGAAAGGCTACTTTTCTATGTGACTGCAAATGCTAGATGATCACTGGTGATGTTTTATCAACATGTAATAGTTAGGGAAGATGCAGGATGTATGCATTTTTAATGACAGAGGCCTGTTCAGAAAGCTGCAAGTAGGGACTTTTTTTAAACCAGAGGAATCTCACTGAGGATGGTGAAATAAAGACCCAGCCTATCCCTTATTCCCAGGGCTTAGGAAGACAGGCCAGCTGGACAGCAGCAAGGAGTGTTTCAACTACAGGGTCAGTAGTTGTAAAATGACAGCTGAATGTGCCTTTGGCCATTTGAAAGGCTGATGGCACTATCTACTCACAAGATTAAACTTATGGGATTCCCCCCTCTCCCCCACTATAACTGCTGTTGTGTCCTTCATATGAAGTAAAGGGAAAAAAGTTTCTGCTGGGGTGGAGGTGGAACTGCTGTATGCTATTTTTTAGTAATCAAATACAAGAAGAGCTCAACAGGGAACAGATCATTTTAATCGTGCCAGAAAAATCCTGGCATAGTTTTATTTGCACTCCAGTATGACTCTTGTAATGAGTGCTCTATGTGTAGTACAACGTTGCAAATGTACCTATTGCTATTATCTGTGAATGATGTCAGCCCTACCTTTCATCTTCTATACTTGCCTCCTTCCCACTAGCATTCACTATGGTAGACATTCCTTCAACAGACTTCTCGGTGAAGACCGAAACAAAGAAGTCATTAAGCATCCCAGCCATTTCCAAGTTTTCTGTGACTTTCTCCCTCCTCAAAAAAGCAATGGGATTACCCTGTCCTTGGTCTTCCTCTTGCTTCTAATATATTTATAGAATGTCTTCTTGTTTCCCTTTATGCCTGTAGCTAGTTTGAGCTTGTTTTGTGCCTTTGCCTTTCTAATCTTGCCCCTGTACTGTTTGCCTATATTCATCCTTTGTAATTTGTCCTACTTTCCATTTTTTATAGTGTAGGGATAACATATTAATGTATTGAAAATGATTCCCCCAAATGGAAGTGACTCCCCATAATTTGTTCCCCACAACTTAAAGTGTTTAGATTTATTATTAATTCTTCTTCTTATTATTATTATTATTAGTTAAGATTGTTAAATGTTTAGATGTATTATTATTATTGCCCCTTTAGAATATAATGTATTAGGTCATGTAACTTAGAACTGTTAAGAATATAATCCTATGTAGCCAGAAACAACCCCTCCCCCCCCCCCCCCCCCCCCGTGTCCCAGGGCATGCTCAAGCTTGTACAAGGGGCTGCTTGAAATTGACATTGCAGAGATACATTGTAACAATGCATTGTCAAGCCACTAACTCTGCTATGGGAGCCATGCCCTGTAATTGACTAAGGGCATTGTTACATAATTGACGCCTGTTCTTTTTAAAACATTGTAACTTTACTCAGCACTCAGAGAATGTTTTAAGCAATACCACCCAGAAACTTTTGTAACTACAACTTTTTTTATTATACAAAATACTGTATGTGAAACATTAATTAGGGAATGTATGTAAGAGATAGAGTGCTTGGACGATGAATGAATGGTTCTGAGAGGTGCCAGCCTGAGAATACAGCAACAAAGGGCTGAAGAAGGCATCAGGTGCCAGTGCAACCAAAAGGTGTCAAGTGGAGAAAACCAAGTACTGGAGGTCCACCCGATGAGATCACTGACGAGCACCTGGCAGCCACCCTGGAGACATCAGCATGATGCAGCAATTTCCACAGACTGGCATAGGAAGAAATTCCTATAAGAACTGGACTAAAAAACTATGGAATCAGAGTCCAAGGTTCTGCTGCCAACCTACCAGGAGCTCCAGATGCGCATCTGATCAGGACTTCGCTCCCCACTACCATCACTTGTGTACAGAATACCCGGCCAGTATTCTGTCACAAGCAACTTCCAGGCTGGTAACTATAACAAATACACAGAACCTGAATGAATGGATGAATGAATGTTTATATGTATAAGGGTTAAGTAGTTAAACAACTTTGTTTGCTTCTATCTTTTCTTTATTTTTTTATTATTATCTTTACAATAAATGTGGCTTTTTGCCTTATCCCCCTCATAAGATCCTGCTTGCTTTTATTTGGTATAACAATAGGACTCCTTTTTTATTTTTAGATCATGCAAGATCTCCTGATTGATCCAAGGTGGTCTTTTGCCATATTTTCTATCTTTCCTATGCAGCGGAATAGCTTGCTTTTGGGCTCTTTATAATGTCCCTTTGAAAAACTGCCAGCTCTCTTCAGTTGTTTTTCCCCTCAGTCTTGCTTCGCATGGGACCTTACCTAGCAGCTTTCCAAGCTTACCAAAATCTGCTTTCCTGAAATCTATGTCTCTAATTTGCTGTTCTCCCTTCTACCCTACCTTAGAATCACAAACTCGATGATTTCATGATCACTTTCACCCAAGCTGCCTTCCGCTTTCAAATTCTCAACCAGTTCCTCCCTATTTGTTAAAATCAAGTCTAGAACAGCTTCCCCCCAGTAGCTTTTTCAACCTTCTGAAATAAAAAGTTGTCTTCAATGCAGTCCAAGAACTTATTGGATAGTCTGTGCCCCGCTGTGTTAGTTTCCCAACATATATCTGGATAGTTGAAGTCCCCCATCACCACCAAATCCTGTGCTTTGAATGATTGTTAGTTTAAAAAAAAGCTTCATCCACCTCTTCCATCCCATCACAGTCCAGCCCTTGTCCCAGCTGCACCCACAGCAGTTCCAGCCTCAGGACAGAACAAGGGACCCTCTGCCCGAAGCCCCCAGAAGAGAAGAGGTGACAAACATAGCAAGCAGGGTGCACAGCCCCTTAGCATTTTACATTAAAGCATAGATTCTGATACACAACTCCATAGTATGGGGTTAACTCCATAGCACAAACAATAGCACAGAATCACAGAATTCAGAAGGTCTTGATTTGAGGTCTGCAAAGACTAAGATGAACTCTAACTATTTGAATGGATAATACTCCCAAGAGACAAATTTAGCATTGTACACGGGTGTATTAAGTCTTTGTAAACAACTGCAAAGGTGGTATTTTATGCTAAATATCAGGAAAAGCTTTCCAATGATAAGATATTGGGCTTTTGTTAAATAGTTAGAACTCAACAGGCATTTTTCTTTCAGGCTGTGCTTTGGCAACTCTGTTTTGTTAACAAGAGGAATGTAAACCTCTTATTTGCTAAATGCTGCTTTAAGAAAAGAGAAAAATAGCATTCCAGCAAGAGACTTTATTACCTGAAAGGGTATCTCAAGCCAGGAAAAAGCATACTGAACAATGAAAACTAAATTGAATCCAGCAATTTTGAATCAGGAAAAAAAAAATCTAGATTTACACTTGTAAGACCCTCACATCTGGTTAATCTAAGTAGCACTACTGAGCACCATTACAGTATTTAATAATTTATAGCTCACAGAACAATTTATATAGTAACCCAGGGTAAAGCTAATGACCACACACAGCTTGCTGAGTTTGTTTACAATTGGACATATTCACAATTTGTTTTAAAAAGCGGAATTAAAAACAGATAATACAACCACGCTGGCATAACTCATAATTCCTTTTGCTCTTTACAAAGGCACTTGAACAGTAGTCTGAACACCTAGGTGGATAATGCACCTCTCTCACCCATGTGAAAACTATACTGCTTTTGCTCAGTGACATTTCTTTGGTTCCACAATATCGCTCCTGCTGGTTGCTAGGCAACCCTAACAGTTCCACCACATGCATGCAGCCAGTTGTAAATGATAGTGTTTTGTTACAGTTCTTCACACAGAGATTTCTCATAACTGCCCTTGTTTACCAATTACCATTGTTAGTAATGTTCAAACACTCCTACATCCCATTTTCTATTTCTAGTCTACCGTGAAATGAAATCAGTATTGCACTTTTTTGAAAATATTTTGCACTAATGCTGTGTTTTCTAGCTGAGTATCTCAAAGCACTTGGAGAATACTGATTAAGCCTCACAACTCTTTTCTGAGGATGCATTATACCCATTATACAAATGGAAACACTGAGGTACAGTGGTTAAGTTATTTGCTCAAAGTCACAGAACAAGTCAGTGAAAGAGCCACGGTGACATCTCAGGAGTAATTTAGAGGCAACATGTTTTACTCCATCTGCCATATAGTCATGGGTTATATACCCCTTAACAAGGTAGGCTCAAATAGGAGGAAACCCTTATTGAACATCTAGCTCTTATACAGGCAGTCCCCGGGTTACGTACAAGATAGGGACTGAAGATTTGTTCTTAAGTTGAATTTATAAGTCGGAACTGGTACATATTGTAGGGGAAACTCTAGCCAAACATTTCTCCAGAGCTCAGTTTTATTCTCCCACACCTCACTTCCCTCAGTCCTTTATTCTCAAGCTGAGGTGTCTGCTGAGAAAAGCCGCTCCGCATCTCCCTGGTCTGCTGGGGCGGGCGCTAGCTTCGCATCTCCCTGGTCTGCTGGGGGGAGAGGCAGCTAGTGCGGGGTTGCCCTCACCCCGTTTGTAAGTAGGGATCCGATGTAAGTCGGATCCATGTAACCCGGGGACTGCCTGTACAAGGCTTTTCATCTGCAGAATTCAAACTGCTTTACTGAAAAGGTCAGTATCATTCTGTTCATTTTACAGTTGGAGAGCCAGGTGAAGTAATTTGCCTGTGTCAACTCACAAGGCCATGGATGAACAGGATTAAGGATTTGCTTCAACAGAGTAGATTACGGAAAGTTTGTTATATTAATCTCATTACGTCACTGCTACTACAGAGTTAATGTTGCTGAATTGCTGTTTTACAGCTATTATAGAGTGCACATCAGCAATGCTACAGAGCAATGCATATAAGAGTAAAAGGCACTTGGAATGCTTATGTTCCTTCTACCACAGGGACTCTAGTCCCTGATCCTCGCGTCAAGGGCCATGACAGACATGGATCCAGCTGGGAGGGGGAGGGAGAGGAGGAGGGAAGAGAGAAATCCAGGGCATCCTTTGAGGTCTAGGTCCCTGGTGAAAACCCACCAGATATAGGACTCCTCATACTATTTATATCACAGTTGTTTACCAGGTGTGAGCATACTGACCCCACGCCACTCTTAGCATTCTCATCAAGCTGAAATTGAGGTTGATGTGATTTATTCCTCACTACATTCACAGCTCAAATGCATGGGCTGCGACCAACAAAGGCCATCTGGTGTTTGCATTTTCAGGGATCAAAGCTGTACTAGGCTGCGTACTCCAAGGATGGAAACTTCCATCCTGGCCCTCTGGGCTGCAGGCCCCGTGTATGGCTTCTTATATGACAGCCTGATGTCACCCTGCAAGCAGGTGATGAGACTATTTTTTGCTTAGACACTCAAATACATGATAAAACCTTCCTACGGCTACAGCCATTCAAAGCTATGTTTTACTGGTTGAAGATGGTAACTAACCTAGAGACCGATCAGCCAGGAGAATAAGTTCTATTTATTGATTTCTTCTACTACTGGAATAGACCCCAAAATGTCATAAAGATAAACAGATAGGATTAGCTATATCCAGACATGTTCAAGGTTAGAAAACGAGGTGCGATGTAGGTCAGGATTGAATTGCCATGAAAGAGCTATGTGGTAAATTTACACAGCCATGGATTTTACTTGGAGAGGTTCACATTAGTGTCATTCAGAAGCACTCAAAATTTAGAAAAAAATAGAGCAATCAATAGGCAAAACAGAGACTAAATCGAGCTACAGATTTGACAGGTCTGAAAGAGAATGCAAAGTCACTCCTAGGTTCTAAACCACATTAATAAGTATTTACACAGTGATGATCTATATTGCTGTACAATGTGTAACATTCCATTTTCAGATGGAGAAACAGTACAAGTAAAGTACTCAGTTACAATCAGATTCATTCAAAGGGCAGGGTTTCTTTATGCCATTTTTCACTGGCCAGTGATGCAGTAGCTATGGCAACTATAAACCACAAAGCCTCCCAAAACATACTGCAGTGAGAGTTGGAGCCCAGATAATACGTTTTTGCATAAACAATTGCATATGGAGTGATGAGTTCATGAAATCCCTTTAATAAATGAATAAATAAATAAGAACTCTTAATATTTTCCTGTCACAGACCTGAAAGACCACTACTTCTCAGAACAATTACTGAAATTTAAAGAAAAGTCAGTTAGAGACCCCAAGAACTTAGTATCTTCCTTTTACCTGTGGATGAGATACCTGACTTTTCATAGTCATCACAAAGAAAATTCTCAAGTAGAAGTTATATGAGCTCATGGCTTAAAAGCCATTTGTCACTTTAAGATTTAGAGTTCTTCAGCTAGTTTTGTTGCATGTGTTATATGTAAGCTGTTGGTGAATAAATAGAAGAAACCTGTTGGGCTATCTAATCCATCTCCTTGTTAGTATAGAATTGTTCCCAGCAGTACATTTTGTAGTTCTTTGGCTGGTATGCTTTAAGTACAAAATATTGTGGCTTCCATCACTTCCACTGGGAGGGCTTAACAGACATTTCACCATCCAAAAAAAGAAGAAAAACCCACAATGGATCAAAGGTTTTTAGCCACTCTGACTATAGATCATGGAAGAATTAACCAATACTAGGAAATGTAAGCTCTGCTAATGACTTGTCCAAAGTCACACAAGTTATGCGGCATTCCCCCCCGACCTGTAAACTGGAGCTAGTATTCACTTCCAGGCGTGTTATGAAGTGTAATTGTGTCACTATAAGCAGATAGGAGGTACAACAGAAGAATAAAGCATTGCTATTAGGGCGGGTTTTGTGGACAACTTCAGCATATGTTTTAGGGTTACCAGGTGTCCAGTATTGACCCGGACAATCCGATATTTTCGCCTCCTGTCCGGTACAAAATTCAGAAAATACTGGACACCTAAAACGTCTATTTTCTGATTTTTTTCCCCCCCACTAGGAAGCGAAAATCCTAGGCACTTACCTGGTTCCGCAGGGAAGCTGTTTGGCCCAGAGCAGGAAGACAAGATGGCCTGTTAGGTCCAAAAAGCCTCAAAGGCATTTCTTAAAGGGGCCATGCTTTTTTTTTTAATTTTTAAATTTTTTTTGCTTAACTCTCGGGGTCCTTTTTTTGCTCATCAACTTTGGTTTTCCCCTTTATTTTTTCCCTCAACAGAATTTTTTCCCTGATGGCTTGTGTGTGTGTGTGGGCGGGGGAGGGGGAGAATTTTCGGTATTTTTGTTTAAAACATCTGGCAACCTTAATGTTTATACACTACCATTTACTTTTGTAGATGAGGTAAGAATTTTGTTCTGATCAGCAGGCAGCCTATTTTGCTTTTAACAGAAATAATTTCTTTGTAATTTTAAGCATCATCTCTTCAAGAAGGGAAAGTAACAAACAAACTGGAAACAGAAAAGCTGGTATAATAGTGGAAGACTTTCATACAATTCATCAGGTTAACTATTTACCAAAGGGAAAAAAACAGATTGTCAGCGCTAACCACCAACAAAAAAAGAAGAGGCAAATTCTGACTTTAGAATGTCCCTGGTGCCCAGTGCATAGATTGTAGCACTGAATATTTTCAAAACCATGTACAGAAATAATGGACTTCTATTCAGACAAGAAATTCAGCACAAAATTCTGCCTCTCTTGAGTTAAATAAATCTTTTTCTTTTTACATTTTTTACTGACAATATGTTGGATACTGGTCAGTCTATGGATCTAAGTCTCAGAGACCCAATGACCTATAACATGCATAGATCATACCCAGATATCAAACTCACAGCTGCTTCTCATTCTGATCATTAAAATGCATAGTTTTTAATAGCACTGTTGCCTTGTTCACCCCACCCTCATCCGTTTATAGTACTCACTTGTTGTCTCAACTTAAGATTCCAAATTCTTTAATGCTGGTATGTGTTTGTACAGTGCCTACCACAATGGGTCATCAACCTGGATTGGGAATTCTTTATGACACCATAAGAGTAATGATATTTACATCAGAGAAGCCCTGAATCACTAATTAAAGTCTTAGAGTCTGCCATGCTGTTATACACCAAGACACCTGTGTCATACAGAGGGGAGGCTGGGTTGTCACAGAAAAGGGTGAAAAGAGACACTAACTCCTCCACCTATTTATCTTTGTCACCTAGCCATTTTTACCAATCTGGATAGAGGTAGAAAAATACAACTGCAGCAGAGGTGCTTCTATGAAGATTAAAATTTACGCATGAGAGGCATCCATGGGTCTTTAAGGCAAGTAATTTTCCAATTAACTGATGGCATCACAACAAAAATGAGCTGTTAAAGTTGACATTTAAATTTCCAATAATGTGGGTTTTTACAATGCCTCCCACAATGGAAGCCTATTGTTGGTTGGCTCTTTGGCACCGCTACAATAAGCATAAAAATAATCTAAATATAATGAATGTACACTACAGCAATGAATTTATTCTACTATTAACTTTGACACATTGTTCAAGGGATTGTTTCAAACATTCCTAGCATGCCTATATATCTCTTTTTACACTGTACAGTAAAACTCTGATAGTCCGGCATCCAACTGTTCGGCACTCCCAATACTCCCGGCATCAAAATGCCAAGCACTCCTGATCAGCTGATTAAAAAGTCTGCTGCTCAACACAAGTGCTGGCTGTAACCCCAGGGAGCATAAGGTTGGGGGGTGGGGGGGAGGGGAAGAGTGGGATCCTGTTACAGTATGGAGAAGAGCATTTTGCTTCAGCAAAGGGGAGAGGGGAGGGGAAGGGGAGGAAGATCAGGTTACAGCATGGAGAAGCAAAGACAAAAGGAGAGGGGAGAGGGAGGGAGATTGTGTCCCTGCCAGCTGTTAGTGCAGCTGTACCAGGACCTCCCGATTCTACGGCAAATCTGATAATCCGGCACCACCTAGGTCCAAAAGGTGCCGGATTATCGGAAGTCTCCTGTACTTTGAAATATCTAAGCTGACTTACTATGCAAACACCAAAAATGCATGAAAACAAAATATCTCTTATGCACATAAGGTACAATTTACTGATTTTAATGACTTACCACAACTTCTTACAAAGTACTTTTTTTTTTTTTTAAATGGTGGTGGTTCATTCATACATTTCTGCTCTTTGGACCTGATCCTGTTTCCATAAATAGCAGCAGTTATTCTTACTGAACTCAGTGATAACAGATTTATTCATTGGGCAGCTGGTGTAGCTGGGGCTTGGGGAAGCAGGCCCCGAACCCCACCTACATCCCCATCCTGGGGAGAAGGAGCAGGAGCAACAATACCCTCCCCCCACTACAGGGAGGGGAAGAGCGTGCACACCCCTGCATACCCAAGAGCAGCAGGGAGGGAGGCGGCTGCGTGGCCTGAGCTGGCCCAAGCCTCTCTGTCCCCAGGAGCAGCAAGGAGGTAGGAGGCCATAGGGCTCCAGACTCCCCAGACCTCGGAGTGACGGAAAGAGAGGCAGCTGCACAGCCCAAGCTTCCACAGAGCAGTTGGAATGGAAGTGACCCCAGGCTGCCCAAGCCTCCCTTTCCCCCAGGAGCAGCAGGAAGGGAGGCAGTGGCCCGAGCCATCCCAGATCACAAGGAGTGTGGGGGTACTGGGGGGCAGCAACGCTCCACCCCCAAAATGCCTACAGCAGGCGTTCGGGGGTGGAGTGTGGGCGGGGCCAGGCTGGCACTTTGGGAAGGCAGAGTGTTCCCCTACCAAACACACTAGATTACCATGGAATTTTTTTTAGATTACACAAGCTTTTCCATAAATACACAGGAGGAACTTTAAATGGATCAAGACGAGGTGAACCTTACATACAACTTTTTTTATTATTACTTTTCTAAGTAACAAAAAGATTAATATGGTTCAGCTGAGCCGACAAGAAATATGCAATCTAGGTATAGCAGAAATTAGCTTTTTAACAATAAGTACAAGGACTCCACACCCAAAAAGGATAATTATAACAATCTAGTCTGACCTCCTGTATAATACAAGCCATAGAACTTCCTACATAAAATGTCCAGAACCTATCTTGGTGAAAAAAACATCCAATCTTGATTTACAAACTCAAATATTAGAGAATCCATCATGACTCTTAATTTAAACTTATTTCCAGTGTGAATTTGTCTAGCTTCCACTTCCAGTCACTGGATCATATTATATCTTTCTCTGCTAAATGAAAGAACCCATTATTAATTATTTGTTCCCCATGTAGGCACCTATAGTAAATCAAGTCACCCCTTGGCTTTGTTAAGATAAACAGACTGAGTTCTTTGAGTCCATTGTTATGATCACCTGGTGCGCACCTGCGCAGACACGCACAAAAAATTCTCCGCCAGCCCACCTCCTTTGTAGAGTTGCACAGCAGCACTCATTTCCTGCTTGAAGGTGAGGGGTGTGACAGGTAGCTACTCCAGCAGGTGGGGCTGACTGCAGCATTGCGGTGGGGCTTCCTCTGGTGGCTGGAGCCTGTTGTAGCTCCACAGCCACATGGGGGGGGGGGGGCCTGCTGCAGCCACATTGGGCGGGGGGAAGGGAGGAGGGACCCTGATGCAGAGCCTAGGGGCCTGTGCCAAGGCCATGTAGTGGGGGCTGGTTGGGGCCCGCAGAGCCTGCTCTGGTCATGTGGTGAGGGGGCCAGTGCCTGCTCTGGCATCTCTGTTTCCCCCCTCCCTCATCTTTCCTTCTCCCCCTCAGAGCCTCCTGGTTCCTAACCCCACCCCACATATGTTAGTGAGGTGCTGTGGGTGGAGCAATCTCTGCAGATGCTGGGTGCTGGAGCAGAAGGAAGCTGCTGCCAGGTGGGGGCTCACAGACAGCCCCACAAGGGGCATCCCCTGCCCTGCACACAAATGACCTAGGGAGCAATGCTTCCTGGGTGGGTGGGCAGGCATGTCTCACCTTCTCCCATGAGAGGTGTGTGTGTGTGTGTGTGTGTGGGGGGGGTACAACCTGAAGAGTCTCTCAGAGCCATGTCACTGGTGGGTGCCACAGTGGCACACATCCAAATAAGCACACGTGCCTTTATTGTTGGCGCACAAGACAGAACTCACTCTGCTCATGGATGGAAAAATCTTAGAGGGAACAGGTTATGAGATATGTTCTAATCCTTTGATCATTTTAGGGGTCTTCTCTAAACCCTCTCCAAATTTATCAACATTCTTCTTCATCTGTGCTCCAGAAGCGATCACACCAATGAAAATAACTTTTCTACTCCTACTGCAGAGTCCTGTGTATTTGCACTCAAGGTCTATATTAGCCTTTTGGCCACAGTGTAACACTAGGAACTCATATTCAATTGATTATTTACCACAACCCCCAAATCTTGTTCTGTAGTTACTGCTTTCCAGGACCATGTCCTCCATCATGGAAATATGGCCTGCAGTCTTAGTTTGTAGTAATTAGGAATGTATAGTTCATTTACCTTGTGACTAAAAACCATGCAATCTTCTGGAAGTCAGGAGATGGCCTCATGTAAGTCTTAATGTGTGGCATAGCATGACTGCGGCCTGAGGCTTCTGCTGACCATTTGCTACAAAACAAAAAAAGGAATTTACTTCAAATAAGCAGCTTTAGTTTTGTAGCTCCAAAAGTCACTGTACCATATAAAAAATATGTAATTCCATACTTACTCTAACCACATGGCTGCAACAGTCCAAGTTTGATATATTTTCTAAATTAGATTGCTATACTTAAAATTAATTTTACTGTAAATAAATAATTTGAAACCTTTTTCAGTTAGGCATCTAGAGATTACCTGAAGCTCAACACACAACACAGATGGAAGTCAGGATATATTCACATATTACAATTTTTATATAAATAGATAAGTTTATGTTGTGCCCCAGCATGACTTGAGGAATATTCCATTCCTCTATCCCAGTTGTTCACCACAAAATACTTTAAGAACTTATTCCAAACTTCCAGCTAAATTGAAGAAAATAGCACATCCTTTGGAATTAAATGATTTACCCAGCCAGAGGTTCATTAACAGTACTTTTGATTTGTTTGGCATATTCCAAGACGGTCCTAAAGAAGCACACTAATGTTTAGTCATGTATGTCTCCACAATTCTGTTAAGTGGGACCAGCTTTAGCTCCATCTGTAATCAGTGGTGAAATGAAGGCAAAATGAGATTAAGTAATTTTCCCAAAGTTACATTAGATTTTTATGATAGAGACAGGAATTAAACTCAGATCTTCTGAATTCTGTTTCTTTTCATAATCTAAAATACCATCCTTTCTGTTGTCCACCAAGCTTATATTTAGCCTTTGGAGTAATCACCTGTTTCCACTTCTCTTCTGCCTCTCCCATCATACAAACTAATTTTATTTTAATGTGAACACCAATTCCCTTTTATTTAAGCACCAGAATAATCTAGCTACTGTAAATCCCTGTAACAGCCCAAAAGACCTACACAGACAGTGGTGTTTCCTCCAAAAATAAATAACTAGAGCTATCAGAAAGTTAAATTGTTATGGCTAAGAATTTCCTTTGATAGGGCAGCACCATTTTGAGCAGCCGAGGCAGGAAAGAGGAAGGAGAAGAATCAAACTTCCCACTTAATTTTTTCTTTTCAACTTTTTTTAGAAAGTGATGACAAAAAATGTCACAGGAGAGTTTAGTAGCAGGGAAAGTGAGATTGGAAAGAGTTTTTAAAAGATGCTGTCAACCTAAAAATATTATATAGCAAGGAAACAAAACATTTTTAAAAACTGGATAAGAGAACTTAAAAAACCAAAGTAACTGGCAAGAGATTCTGGGCAGATGCAGTATCTGCTTAACTCCATGTTTGAAATCTAACTAGACTTCAAGCAGACAGTGGATTTTTTTGGCATATTTTAAAATCCTACCAAAACAGATTCTAAAACCTAAATACAGAAGATTGGGGAAATCATTTTTTGGCAGCAAGGTTGAAAAAGGGGGAAAAGGCATTTCAAAATCTCTCTCTCTCTCTCTCCTTCCTGTTATACATCTTAATTCGCTGAACATGTATGCATGAATGTAGTTAGCCTTGAGCACGGCTAAAGGCTGATCTTGTGCCACCCTAACAACCTCAGACCTGTTCAATGTGCTTCAGGTTAAATAAGGAAAGTTCAAAGTGTCTAGCTTTGAGAGATTACAGGCAGTCCCCGACTTACGCGGATCCGACTTATGTCGGATCCGCACTTACAAACGGGGCTTTCTTGCCAGAGCAAAGCCTCAGAAGCGCGGGGAACCACCGCTGCTGCCGCTTCAGTCCCGGTGCCTGTGGTCTGCTGGGGACCGTCCCCAGCAGACCACAGGCACCGGGACTGAAGCGGCAGCCGCGGCGGGGTCCCGCGCCTCTGAGGCTTTGCCAGAGCAAAGCCTCAGAGGCACGGCACCCCGCTGCCGCTGCGGCTCTGCTCTCCGTGTCCCTGGTCTGCTGGGGGGGGGGGGGCACAGCTAGTGTGCCCACCCCCAGCAGACCAGGCTTTTGTTTTGGACCCTGGAGCAGAGCAGCTGGGGCGCTTCCGATTGGTCCTGCAGCGCCGTTCTGGGCACTACTGGACCAACCCGGCAGCACCCCAGCTGCTCTGCCCCAGGTCCTGATTCAGCCGCTGCTGGTCAGTTTCAGCAGCGGCTGAATCAGGACGCCTGGGGCAGAGCAGATGGGGTGCTGCTGGGTTGGTCCAGTAGCACCGAGGAGCGGCGCTACTGGAGCAACCCAGTAGCACCCCAGCTGCTCTGCCCCAGGAGTCCCCAAGTCAGCTTCTGCTGAAACTGACCAGCGCTGACTACAGGAAGCCCGAGGCAGAGTTGCTCTCTCCCGGGCTTCCTGGAATCAGCTGCTGATCAGTTTCAGCAGCAGCTGACTTGGGGACGCCTGGGGTTCTTAAGTTGATTCTGTATGTAAGTCAGAACTGGCGGTCAGTTTCAGGAGCGGCTGAATCTGGACGCCAGTTCCGACTTACATACAGATTCAACTTAAGAACAAACCTACAGTCCCTATCTTGTACGTAACCCGGGGACTGCCTGTATTATAATACAAAAGCACAGCTTGAAGTAATTATTTTGTTGAAAGTTAAATTGTGTTAAAGTGTCAACTAAAGGCTAAGGCATGCATGGCAACGGGAAGAAGAAACTGTGTGATTAATTTTGCTTACTGAAATTATGTAATCGGCATTATAGCCAAACAGTTTGTGCCATTACCCCCTCAACCCTCAGTAGCAGTTTACTTTCAAACAAGAAACCCATTCCTCCTCTTAGTTTTGCTAGTACTTAGTTTCCTTTCCTCTTGAAATTTTGCAAATTTTGCCCATTGCTCAATTATGTTATGACTCCACTTCTTTAGGGGAACACTTGTTCCATTTGGCAGTCTGCTAGTCACTCTGTCTTCAAGGGACATGTGTCTCGATTATATGCAGCACAACATAGTATGCTAAACTAGCTGTTTTAGTTACATTACCAAATTAGGGTGGAAGAGGAAAATCTACCATCACCACCACAATAGGGGTTCTTTAAAATTTCAGTCAACACAGAGCTCCTTCAAAACAACTCTAGCACAGAGAGACACTTCCTTCCTTCACATTCATGCTAGTCCACCACAGTGCCATTCAAGGGTTATTCCTTACAATATATTCTGAAATGTTCTTCCCAGTTCACTCTTACATGAATTGAGAATTGGACTTTCACCACACCTCTTGGAAGATATTGCCCAAAGAAAAAAAGGCTAAAGTCTGTTTGCTCAGTTTCATCTCCCTACTTTTAGGCACAACTGTATTGCACTGTTCTAAATAATTCCTTCTACTTAATACTTACAATATTTTTTCAGAAGAATTGTAAACTGTTAAGTTTCTTTTGGGATTCACCCACCTGTTTCCATGCTAGCAGATTTTAATAGCATTCCTTACTCACTAAGGATGAGACTTAAAGGACGCAAAAGAAGGGATGTGAACCAGTCAAAACACTAGTCAACTAGTCGCTTCCCGCCCCCTTCCTGCCTCTATAAGAGAGTGAGAAAGAATGGGGTGCTTCAAAGCAGCAGGGCCGTGTGGAACATGGGGCCAGACCTTGGGCTCCACGCAGTGCTGCTGCTTTGAAATGCCGCCTGTAGCCCAAGGCCAGCTGGGGAATCTCCCACTGGCCCCATGCTCTCCAGAGCTTTCACCACTTCAAAGGTGGAGGCACCTTTATTGACTAATCGAATAGTCGATGCAAGTTGCATTGATTATTCAATTAGAAGATTAATCTAAATTTAACATCACTACTCAGAAGTTTAAGCTGAAAGTCAACTGGACTTGTGCTCCTAATTTACTTATAGGCACTTGTAAAGCATAGCAGTCTTTATTTTTTCACTTCTCAAAAATTGGGTACTTGAAATCTACTATCCTCACAGTGTATATCTTGTGATCTCATTCTCTATTATTCTAAATTCAAGTAGCTCCTGGTTTCCAGATTTTATTTTTATCTGAATTTCCAAATGTTAAGTAGATAATGTATGTTTTTCCTCCGGATGGAGTCACTACTTTTTAATTTATGAAGCTGCCTTCTATGTAATTTAGGAACCAATTTTATTATGTGTGTCTGGTTATTTCCCACCCACCATTTACCTAGCTAGTTGAAATCCTTCAATAGTACAGCATCCTGAACATAAGGTGTATTCTTTAGTCATCTTGTAGGTTTTTTTATTTTGGGTTTTCTCCTATCATGGAAGACAAAGTGCCACAGTCCCTTCTGTTTTTCATTCCTTGGATCCTTCTCTAGAGTATTTCTCCACAACCTAAAATGCTGCATAGGTGCTAAACACACGTAAGCTACATAGAAACACCCTATCACCTTTTCTTCCCATCTCTACTGATATTCTATGTATAAGAATCATCTCATAATTTTATTGTTTTAGCCACTAAATTCTAATTACCATAGATTCTAGTAGATCTTTACTTTTCATGTTAATGTCATTGTACATCAGCATCTGTCTTAGACTTCATAGTACATCAGAATCTGTCTTATTTGTCAGCTTTTATTTCAGAATTTCATCTTCAGCCTTGATTTGTACGTTGGGAAAAATGCTAGACTGCTGTCCTACCCAAATTGAAGATATTGAAGATGGAAAAGACCAAATAGCCCACATAATCAGAGCATCATGCACTCTTTGAACACCACATACTTTTCAAAAAATTAACATTATGATGTGCTGTAATATACTTATAATGCTTCACAGAATTTTTTACACGGTCATGCATTTTGGAGAGCAAGATGATCTTTCTATTTTGAGCTAATGCAGTAAGTCACCTCCTTACTTCCACTTTGAATTTTTGAAAAATTACTCTTAAAAAGGCTATTTTAAATCTACCTCATCCTCACGCTGTTGAGTACTATGGCACTGAGGCATGTCTTCAGGGTGGCAGACTGAGAAAGCCCACTATGGAGTGATACCAAGGGTTGAATAATGTGAAATAAGGTGCTGCGAACCAATAGTACCCTAGGAAGAGGAAACCATGAATTTCAAACTAGGGCAGAAAGAATTCACTAAGCCTTTTTAAGCACATCTGTCTGATTGCAAACCTGCACTCCCTCCCTCCAGGCTGAACGTCACAATTCCTGTGCATGACAGTTGGTATAAGAAGAAATAGTGGGGCTGGAACTCACAAGTCAGTCTCACTTAAATCCATTCATATGTGACAATATCTCTCTTGACTAGTGATGTTAAATTGTGCTTAATCAACTAATCAACTAGTCGCACCCAGTACTCCCGCTGTGCTTCAGCCTTTTAAATGTATTAAGAGCCACCAGGGGTCTTAATACATTTAAAAAGCAGAGGTGCGGCATCTGGGACTGGGTGCAAGCTGGGAATCAACTGATTCCTGGCTCACACCCAATCCTCCGCTATGCCTCTAACTCCCCTACCCCCCATGGAGACTGTGCTGGGGGGGAAAACCAGCTTTTAAGTCAGCTCCTCCCAGCACTGGTTGCTGCTCCCCCGCACTCCTTGCTGCCTCAGAGCGAGTGGGGGAGGGCAGTGACTAATTAAGACACTAAACTATCCACTAAGCTTATGCTTATTGGATAGTCAAATAGTCTGCATGTAGCCTGTGGGGGTGACTGTCCACTGAACAGGAACAGCCTCTAATCCTGTGGGGGTGACAAAAGCAGCCCTATTTAGGGAAAGCGCTGCTTTCCTTAAAAGAAGAGGGGGAGAGAAAATAATCCCTCATTACAGCTTGTTCCAATTGACTCCTGTTGGTTAACCACGACAGACTGGATACCCCATTTTGCAGTCACAAGAGAAAAATCAATGATTAAACAGAAACTATACTTTGCATATGGGAACGTGTGAATCCTTCTTGTCAGCAATGATTGCCATGAACACAAGTCAGCAATTATAGTAGAGAACTTGCATGTTATAACATCCATGTCACAGCCTTAAGCAAAATATGCATCTCTGGTTCCAGACAGTTCACAGAGATTGGAGCAGGCTATTCATACTATTTGTGTGAGCTATACTGAGGTGCACCCAAGAGAAGTGGGAGTTGGCTTTACCATCAGGACTTCACTAGTTTCCCAGCTTGAATTCCAGCCACACACCATCAGACCTCACCTCATGACTGCAAAGCTTAGACTGAAGCATGGACAGTGCCTTTCATGTGTTAGTGCATATACTCCCATGCTGCCTGCTGCAGATGATGGAAAAGAGGCTTTCTAGGAGAACTTGGAATTAAAAGACACTGAATTCAGGCTATATGTACTTGGCAATTTTAATGCTAGATTTGGTCAAGACATCACATGGCATAAGGTGCTTGGACATCATGGTATTGGAATGAGAACTCAAATGTCAGCCTCCTTCAAATTTGTGTGCAGCATGAGCTTGCCATTGCAAACACATTCTTCTAACAGGCAAATACAAAGATGTGAATTCACCTTCATTTTAAGCAATGGCATATGATTGACTATTTCATTATAGTACAAAAAGAGACATCTCAGATATTAAGTTGACTTGTGCAATTGTGGAACTGGCTCCTGGTCTGGCCAGGAGATGGCATGCAGTGTTGTTTCTGAAGTTCTGTCTACTGAAACATCATCATGCAGCTGTGTGTCAAAAGAGTTGGATGTAGGTAAACTTGAATTTTCTGTGACATGTGTATTGTTTCATCTCAGTCTTGACGCCTCCTTAACCATTGACAATGAAGGACCAGAGCAGACAGTCACTATTAAAGACAACCTATAAAACTGCAGTTGAAGTACCGGGTTTCCAAATTCAAGGACTGGACTGAGAAGGACAAAGATGCCTGAGACACACCTGCCTTGGATAAATGATTAGAGAATGCCTCCAGGAAATCAACATACATTTGAGCTAGGCAGAAGGCACAAGTCAAATTATATCAAATGAAGCATCTCTAAGAAAAATGTAGTGACCAACATCAGGATCTCTACCTGATTTCCATTGACCTGACCAAAGCAATTGAAAGGTAAATAGAAACAGACTTAGGAAGGTATTTGGGTGAATCAGCAGTCCTGAAAAATTCATCAATACAGTTCGGTCTTTTCATGAAGGTATGCTGGATCACATCCTTAAAAACAGACACATCAGTATCTTTTGAGGTATCAAGGGGGACAAAGCAAGGACGTGTCCTTGTTCCTCTCCTGTTCTGCATCAACTTTCCAGTGATGCTTTTAGTTACTTTCAAGGATTGCCAGTTGGACAGACCCATTCAGTCTGAACTGACATCAGCATTTCCAACCTCTGAAGACTTCGTGCTTACACCAAACTGTTCTCTACAACTGTCCTCTAAAACTGATCTCTTGTTTGCTGATGACTATGCATTGGTGGCACATTCAACTGAGGATGCACATAAGTTTGATCATTTTACTATTTCTGCCATGTGGACTCACTGCGAACCCCAGAAAAATAGAGGTTGTGTCTCAAGTCTGTCCAGAAAGAGCCCAGCACTGCAAGGTTCACTATTACTGACCCTGTCTTTTAACCGTGACAAGTTATTGACAAGTTCTACTACCTTGGAAGCATAATGTCCTCAAGCATAAACAATGACGACTAAGTAGCTGCTCCACTAGCTAAAGACAGTGTTGCCTTCAGAAGATTGAATAAACACTTACAGAATTACCATTGTGTTAATTTAATATGAAGATAGCAGTTTCAGGCAGTCTTCCTGACTATCTTGCTGTATGGTTTAGAGTCATCTCTGCTACCTTTCAAAAGATTACCTATTCCATATGGTCTGCCTCAGGAAGATCGCTGAAGTCAATTTGAGAGACAAAATTCCAAGCATGGGGGTCCTTAACATGCATGGCATCATGGACAAGGATGCAATGCTTATGAACAAAAAGTTTCACAGGATTGGTCATGTTATGAAGATGGATGACACATGGATACCAAAGATGGTCTTCTATGGTCAGCCTGTTTGTGGAAAATGTTTTCTGTCAGTCAGCATAAGCATTATATAGATAGCCTAAAGACTAGTGTGAAGTCACGTGGTATATATATCTCAGTGATCTGGAAGAGATAGTTCAGGACAAACTAATCTGGTAGCAAACTATTGCACAGGCTCTCAAACACTTTAAGAGTCAATCCATCCAGACATTACAAGAAAAGTGTAGAATTCAAAAAGAGTGCATAGCACCTACAGATGGAGGTTTAAGTGACATCTGCAGATAGATTTGCTGATCAAGGACTGCTTTAGTTGTTCAGCAATGGGGTAACAGAACAAGAGATCCATCGATTGACAGATAGTCCATCACCCCATCCAGAAAAAGTAACTTGGTTTGTAAGTTACATCTTATGTCTTTTATGATTCCACTATAACTATAGCTTACCTGACTAATACACAGGCTAAAATGAAGTCTGAACAAGAGACTGATACAAGTATGTGCTCTTCTAGACGTACCAAATAAGGACCAATGAGATAATTCCTCCATCTGTTAAACACCAGGAAATTGGCATATCTTAACGATGTTGTTAATCAGGCAAGATAATATTATAATGAGTAATGTTATTTCAAAATGCAGATCTTTGCTACAAAAATAGAAGAAAACACTTATAAATTCCTTCACAATATATGGTGATAACTCGTTTGCTATCATTATAGCCACCTGCACAGTTTCAAAAGCTTGGCGCTTTTACATATTTGCTGGATAAATTTTTTTTGTTCCATTCAGAACTCATGCTTTTGAAAACAAAATGAGAAGGGCAACCACCCAAACAGGAATTCAAAGGACTTTATATGAAAACACAGTATTTTTCATCTCTTCAATTTATATAGCCATTCCAGCCTCTCTGGTTTTTGGTACCTGCTTTTTCTCTTCAGGGAGAGGGGAAATTTGTCTAGCACAACACCATTCAAGCTCCTCTATGCAATCTATGCCTGCCAATGCATGTCATTAGAGCCAGGAATGATCCATTTCCTTTAATATCAGCCCCCTGTAAAATCACAGAAATTAAGAAAGATTAGTTACAGATTTTATAAGATTAACCAACATCTCAGGAGGTTGGTAATCAGGCCCAGGCATGACCAGAGGAGTCTATCAGCAACACTGATGTGAAAACAAGTGATGCTTGGGAAGCAATTGAGACACTTCTGTGGATAACTTGAGGTATGAGAATTTGGTGACTGAGGGGTTAAAAGATGACGCAGTTTGCAATATAGGAAGGCAAACCTGCTTTACCCTGAATTTAACAGGCCTCAAGGAACAACACTCACTAAATATGATCAACGCTCACTAAATGTAAGAAATATAATTAAATGCCAGTCCACCTAGTTGTATAAAAAAAACCCCAGACCTTCTCAAACTAATATGATTTAATTATCTGATGATAATATAAAATTGGTTGATAAAGCTGACAGTGTTGATAGAGTATACTTAGATTTTGGTAATGCATTTGACTTGGTACCGCATGACATTCTGATTAAAGCACTAGCACTATCCAGTATCAATTGTGCACACACTAAATGGGTTAAGAACTGGCTAACTGACAGAAAATAGTTAATGGAGAAACATCATCAAATGAAGATGCCCACTGAGGATTCACAGAGACTGATAGTAGGCCTGACACTATTCTACAGTAAATAAAAATTAAGGCTGTTATAATTTACATATGACAAAAATTGGCAGAGTAATACATAAGGAAGAAGATTTCTCATACAGAATGATTTCAATGATGAGATAAAATTAGCTTATTCAAACAAAATTAGTTTTAGTACCACCAAATGCAAAGTTTTCTATATCTAGGAAGAAGAAATGCAGGCCATACCTACACCAGAGAGGATTGTATCTTGGACAAGAGCTGGGAAGGATTTAGTTGTAATAGTGGGTAAGCAACTCAACGTGAGTTCTCAGTTCAACGTTATCGCAAATAGGGCTAATGCAATCATTGGGTGTAAGAACAGGGAGAGAGCCAGTAGGAACAAGCTTATAATATAGCAAGTAAGTCATCTTACTGCTATATTGTATTTGGAAAGACTAATACTGCAATACAGTTCTGTTATTCAGATTTTTAAAAGGAAGTTAAAATTTGGAGAAGATGCAGAACAGAGGCACAAAAAAGATTCAAGGGTGAGAGAAAATGTCTCACAGGGAAGACTTAAAAAGCATCAGCCTTTTGGTTTATCAGAAAGAAGATACGGTGATCTGATTAAAAGCCATAACCTTTATGGGGAAAAAAATACCACATATTAAAGGGCTCTTTAATAAAACAGAGAAAAGCATAATGAGGACTAGGGGCTGGATGAGAAATTCAATTTAGAAATATGGGTTGCATTTTTAACAGTGAAGATGATTAACTACTGGGAAGTAATGGATTCTCCATCTCTTGATTTTTTTAAAATGACTGGATGCTTTCTGTAAAATTTGCTTTAGCTAAACCCAAGTTATTGGGCTCTATACAGGAGTAACTGGGTGAAATTTTATGGCCTGTAATATACAGTAGGTCAGACTAGATCAGCAATAAGCAACCAAGGCTAGTGAGAGGGCTGCATGAGTGGCCCTCCATCTCAGTGGGCTGCAAGATTGGTGTCAGGCCTGTTCCCCTTACCATGATCCCAAGATTAAATACATTGATTCTCCTTTATCATGCCTTTTCAACACAAAGAGATCCATCATTAGGAGCAAGTTAAATTGCTGGGAAAAGCACCAAAGAAACAGAGGGATTTTGTGTGCAATCAGCACGTGCCTCACACATGCCCTCGCTTAAAGTGCACATCACTTCTCATTTTTCCAGGGGCTGCTCAACCTTCCCTGCCACTACTGGTCCCACCCCCATTTTAGCCCTTCCCTCAACTGCACCACCCTTCTCTGCCTCTTCTCCTGAGCGCACAGTCCCTTCTCCTTTCTCTCCCTCCCAGCATTTCCAGAACTTTGTGAATGGGCTGATTTGCATCCAGTCTTTGCTCCTCCACCTCCCTCCCAGCCCTTCAATGCTGTGAATCAGCTGAAGGGCAGAGGGAAATGGCATAAGCAACATATAGAACCCCAATGGGCTGTATGTAGTCCATGGAGCATAAGTTGCTCACCCCTGGATTAGATGTTCTAATTCTTCCTTCTGACTTTATACTCTAAGAATATATATGAAGCATAAAGCACAGAACACCAGGATCACTTCAAGTACCGGATGTAACAGAACATCTTGTGTTATCTTAAGGGTAGAGTAAAAATGGCATAAAGGGTACTCTAGCGAAGACCTTAAAGGTTTATCAATCTGGACAAAAATATAGCCCAGTGATAAAAGAGAACATAGCTAGAGGAAAAAAAATGTATTCTGTATCACAAAAGAGTAGCTGCCTTGGAACAAACCGTACTACTTTTACAATTACACTCTAGTGCCTGATGCATGATTTGCCATGCTCAGAAAAGTGCATCCATGACATGAAGTTGTGCACATCTCATTCTTCTTATAAGCATGTACTTCAAAGTTCATCTATTTAAATAGAGAATGGCATTACAGGGTGTTGGACTCATATTTGGCTGTTGGAAGTGTCAAATTATCTATTAAAACTGTCTCACTTTCAAAATATAGGAAGGTATTACTAGCTTTCTTTCTCTGGGAGTATAAGAAACCATTGCGTGCATAATATATCAACAAGTTCCCTGTCTCTCTCTATTCCTTTTCCCTTTCTTTAGAATGTTTATCTTCTCTCAACATCTGTTTATTTCTTCCAATTCCTCAATTGTGTCTCCAGGTTTTAGTCTCACTCATTTTTGTCAGTGAAGGAGACCCTTCCAAGGCACTAACTTCATCGCTCATTTTCTCTCCCACCCGAAAGCCCCATAACAGCAAGCTTCTAGGAACAAACACCACCATAGCTCATCAGGAACAAAGTAAGTCACATGTTAGAGGACTACTAGACATTCTGAGACGGGTTGGATAAAAATCAATTATGTAAAAAAAAAAATGTTCATCTTGGAGAAAACTTGTTCATCTTGGCCTCAGAAGATAGAACAAGAAGCAATGGGCTTAAACTGCAGCAAGGGAGGTTTAGGTTGGACATTAGGAAAAATTTCTTAACTGTCAGGGTAGTTAAATACTAGAATAAATTGCTCAGGGAGGTTGCGGAATCCCCACCTCTGGAGATATTTAAGAGTAGGTTAGATAAATGTCTATCAAGTATGGTCTAGTCAGTATTTGGTCCTGCCATAGGGGCAGGGGACTGGGCTCGATGACCTCTCGAGGTCCCTTCCAATCCTAGTATTCTATGATTCTATGAACTCTCTCATGTGAGTTTATCTATCTTCACTTTAAATAAATAAAGTAAAATATGTCCAACACAAAAGGTTTCAATGTTTTCTTTATTTATGGCAGGTGTGAGGAACCTTTTTTGGTTCAAGGGCCATTGACCCACAGGAAAAAAAAATCAGTTGGGGGACCACACAAGTGAGAAGCAAAAACACTCCTCACAAAACCTCCAATCTTCACTGATGTGGCCCCCAACTGAGGCACCTCACTCTTCTGACACTGCAGCCCCCACAGAGTCAGGGGCAGGGACAGGGAGGACAGAGGTTCAGGGCTTCCCAGATTTACTTTTCTGGGATTCCAGAGTTAACTCATTTTGTGGACCCCCTCAGGCTCTGGAGTGGGAACAAACATGAGAGGTTCAATGTGCAGGACAGGGCTGCCATTGAGTGGGACAGAGATGCAGGATCTGGATGGGAAGTGGGGTACAGGAGGGGGTGAGGAGGGCAGGGTATGGAAGACAGTTTCCAGCAGGAGAGGGTGTGGGATGGGCCTATGAGAGAGAGTTTGGGAACACAAGGGTCCTGGGAAAGTAATGCAGAAAAGGTGACAGGGTTAGAATGCAGCCAAATAGCTAGCTGGGGAGGGAGGCAAAGTGGGGAGTAAAGGAAAGTGCAGCTTCTACAAAGTAAAATTGTATCCCTCCCCCCCCCCACATCCTCCCTCTTGCTCCAGCATCACTCCCCCTCAGCCCCATGATTCTCCCCTCCCCCCAGCAGCCTGATCTCTCCCATTGCCCCATGCCCCTCATTGCAACCACTGCCCCTTTCATCCTGCCCCTGCAGCCTGATCCCCAGCACTGCCCCACAGTACAGAAAGCTGCAGTAAGAGAAATCTTGAGTTGCCTGTTGCCAGTGTTATTTTCTTATTTTATATTACATAATATATAATACATGCCTCCTATTTTGGAACATCAGGGTCACAGACCCTAATGATGATGCAATAAGCCTATTTTCTATTTTACTTTAGCATAATTCAGCTTTCCCAAAGGAATCCTATCCTATACTTGTTTTCCATGGGGCTTACACCAAAATTAAGTGCACTGTAAGCAGTCCGCCATAGCTTTTTTGGTAACTTGGAATCAGATCTGCACCAAAATGACAGTGGGGATGGGGAAGAGGAGAGCTACATTGTAGAAGTTTAAGGACACCATACATTTAGGCTATGTCTAGACTGCAGGCTTCTTTCGAAAGAGGCTCTTTCGAAAGCATCGCGTCTAGACTGCAGGCGGATCTTTCGAAAGAGAAATCCGCTTTTTCGAAAGAGAGCACCCAGCGAGTCTGGATGCTCTCTTTCGAAGACGGCCTCTTTACATTGAAGAACGCCTTCTTTCGAAAGAGGAACTTTCGAAAGAAGGCGTTCTTCCTCGTGAAATGAGGTTTACCGCCATCGAAAGAAAAGCTGCATTCTTTCAAAATAATTTCGAAAGAACGCGGCTTGAGTCTGGACACGGCCTTAGTGTTCTGAGGACTTGCTTGTCAGGCAGTGGTTTTCAAACTACAGATCACAACCCAATACTACATTGTGAAATGTCAGGCACTGGGTCTCATTACTGCAATCAGATGAGCAGTGGGTGTACTAAGGCAGACTGCACTGTTCCCCAAAAGCAGCTAGATATAGGCCCAGGTCCTAGGTGGGGGAGGAGGAAGAAGAGCTCTACACACTGTCTCTGTTGTGAGCACCAGATCTGCACTCCCATTGGCTGGGAACTTGCTACTGGTTGCTTTTGGGGAGCAGAGTGGTCTGCAGTGCCAAGAGAGACAGAAAGCCTGCCTTAGCACTCCTGCACTGTACAGGGTGTCCCTGCTATGTTGCCCTGGTATACGTTGGTTCCACACCAGTGTCACTGAAGCTTGTGGGAACTGTTCTAAGTCCTCCTTTTCCCCGCTACTCTGTCACACAATACACAAAAAAGACCAATTTGCACAAACCTAAATCAGCTGTAGGAAAAAAAAAAATCTCTGCTTTATGTCCTTTTGCTGTATATCTACTTTTTCTGAACACATCTTAGACGTATAGCAGGGACCTCTGTACCACTAAGTGGGAGCCCTCAAGGTAAGCCCCTCCTGCCCCAGTCCTGACCCCCTCAAAACTGGAGCCTCTCCTATACCCCAAAGCTCTTATCTTCAGCTCCACCCTGGAGCCCACACTCTACCCAAATTTTGTTGGGTGGTAGGCATCAATAATTTTCTTCAGCTGGGTCTGAGGAAAAAAAAAAGGTTGAAAACCACTGTGTTAGAGTTAATCTTTTTTATTTCAATATTCAAGAGTTTGACAGCCATCAGCCAGCAACTCAGAAGACTGCTGTAACTGAAGATGTGAAACATTTATGTAACCTTTTTTAAACTGAAACTTAAGTAAGGGCTATTGTGTTTTTATGATTTAGTTTTTAGTTTTCCTAATGTACTGCTGCTGCATCTGAAACGTGACACAGGTAATGTGTATTGTGTACTATTTTCTAAATTAATAAAAAACTAAAAAAAATTACACAAATATACCCTCTTAGATGTTGTAAAATGTTGTACTGAACTGAAAGTAAACATGTTTTAGTTATGTTTGAACCACTGTTTGAAGAAATATGTCAAGTATCACCAGTAGGAAACTTGTTTTAAATCGATTATTTTTTGGTATTTAAATTGAGATTTAAATTACCTTGATTTAAAAATCAACCCATCCAGCTCTGGCTAAAACAAAACACGGATTGCTTCTGCACTCAGTTGTCATGCTACACTCCTCTAATTTCCAACAGGAGTCACAGCATGGACTGATTTCAGTGCACAACCTGGCAAGATGTTGTAGAAGCTGGTGGAGAGGGTCAGTGCCATTGTTCTAGAGACACAGTCATTAATCAGAAAGGAATATTCTTTAGTGCTCACAAGTATTTTTGTATATTGCAAAGGCACAATCACTGTTGCATATAAGGTCACAAGTGGTTTTTAATGTGTGTACAAACAAAGAGTTAATAGTATGCACTTAACATTTACTTTAATTTCCGACTACTTGAGTATTAAATTTCCCTCCAGTATATATTACTTTAAAAAATGCTAATGCATTTAAAATAATTTGGGAATGGGCTTTCATTTGAAGTTCTTAGAAAAGGGATCAAAAAAGGAGCTGCACTGAAACGTTTTCTGGTGTATAAATGGCAGCTGGTACAATCTGTCTCATTTATTCGTATGTATTTTGGTCTACAGCTGAGAATGCTTTTTCATTTTTCTTGGTTTCAGAATGCTAAAGAAAAACAAGTTAAGTGCTTCTGGCTGTAGACAGAATGAAGTACGCAAGAATCTAGAAAAGAGAATGACATCTATATTGCCATGTAAAAGGAGACCAATGCATTGCAGACAACATGCTGAACAATTTGCAAAGGAAGGCCTAACTGACATGACACTTCAAATGTTGGTCATCTATCTACACTAAAGTTCTCTAGGTTGCTCCCTTTTCAGGAGCTGAACCAGTGTTAACGGGTCTGAGAAATGTTACAAAATTTCCCTATGCAGGTAAAGTTTGATTTTTAAATAGTGGCCCTTTAAATTCTTGGAAAGAACACAGCACTTGTATTAAAAAAATTGGACAACTGAAGACGACATCTAAAAGCCTCCTGCTTTCAGTCACTCACTTACAACACATTTCAATAAATTATAATCTGTTGTAAAGCGTTTAATCAATAATGAATCCAATCTGAAAGTTCTGCAGTCAAAGGAATTATATAGTTAAATCACAAAAAGGGAGGCTATGCAAAAAATGGTAGTTTTCTTACTCCACAGATTTTCTCCATGTTTGTAGCATATGCTCATTTTATACTGGCAAAAGTGATCACTACTTCCTCATTGCTCTCTCCACTGTTAAATATTTTGGTTGTGCAGTGATATGGGAATGTGAGCTGGATTCGATTCTGTTTCATGCATCAGACTTAAATACATTCCTGTTTCAGAATTTTAATACTGCTGACAAGCCAGGGTGTTTCAGGGGAACTTTCATAATGCAGCTTGCAGGACTGGCTGAACATAAATTATTTTCATGTGTAAATTAACCAATTTATAACTCACATCATGAGATACCACAACACCATTTTCAGACTAACGTTTTTAAGAGTTTAACCACCCTTTAAAGTTGCATTAATGCATTTTTTCCCATTTAAAACCATGAAGAATGTATCAGTCTCTTATAAAGCATCTAGAAAATAAAAAAGAAATTAGACAAGTTATTTGGTAGAAAACCAAGGTCCATTGGGCTGTAGAAAGAATCTAGTGCAAATTCCTGTTCTTTTTTTACTTTTAAATGGAGTATTCCTCAAAGACTTCACCTGAAGTCCTGGCCCAAGTGAGATCAATGGTAACATTCATGATGACTTCAATGGACCTGTACCATAGCTGCTGCACTGCAGTAAAAAATGTCTTCCTGACCCTGCTGGGACCAGCTTAGTTAGGGCCTACAGCAAAACACTCCTGCCCAGATCCTCAGAATATGGGGCTTAGGGGAAAATGTAGTACAACCATACATCCTTTCCAGGTTGAAAAGGAAAATTTAGACAAAGTCTTATTGTACAGATTTCAGTTTTAAAAGCAAGTTTCTGGTGACTGCCTGATCTGGACATTTCATAACAAGATTCTATAGTGTCTGCAACTTCTTGTAACAGAGCATATATTGAATATCTGTGTGGTACGCAAAACACACCTAACTTTGGCAGCAAAGAAATTAAAATCCCACCAGGCATCTGAGTAGTTTGCCTAAATTTTCATTACACACTATAGTGTACTGTAGCAATATAAGTTTAACCATACTGTCTGATAATCAATTCTGTAAACTAAGAACCAAGAGTTTCACTTACTGGAAATAAGAGTGCAGCCAAAGTTGCTTCTGTGCAGTTTGTATACTGTATGGAAGAGAGCCACCAGCTCAAAAGAAAAACAAAAAATTATAAAACATTGGTATTTGATTTTTTGAAAAACGTTTTGAAAACAGTACAAAAATACATTCTCAGTGGAGGTGGTACAGGAATACATTAGCTCCATTTTCATCTCATAAAATGTTTCCTTGAAAAACAATTCAGAAGCCTCAACTGATGCTAATCGGTTTGTCTAGTCAGAAAGAAAAAAATTAAACACAAATTCCCAAACATTAGGTTATAAATTTGCACCAGAAAATGAATTCAGAAAGTTCCGATTTATGATTTACAGTTCAATCTCTTTTTAAGATACCTCTGTGGATATTTTTCCTTATAATGCCCAAAGGAACGTGCACCCCATAATCAAGTCCATAGGTGGATGAGCATTATTCATTTATAAAAAAAAATGAAGAAAGCTTCTCCAACTCAGTAATCATTGTTTGAGGGAGCACTTTTGAAAATGGGTATCACGAACTAGCCATTGAGATATGACACTTCTGAAAACATGGTCTGTGTCAAACTTTAAGACATGCATTTTTGCACACAGACTTTAGGAATATGGACCTGGGAAGAATGAACTGATCAACTGTAGCATGGAATGTTAAAATATCACATGAGCAACCATTGCCATTCCTAGGATAAACGTATTATTCTCTATTACATTCCAAGTCTAGGCCCTGGTTCAATGTCAATCAAGCCTTCTACTATTCTTGCTTTCAAAATGCAGTGTAGAGAAGACTGTGACACAAGCACAACAAAATGTTTCCGTTTTTTGTTAGATCCCACGTACCACTAAATCACATTTGTGACCTGGAGCAGTATTCAAGGCCTGACATGCAAACTGGACAAACAGATTTGTAATTTACAAACCAATACATTAAAATCTTTGAAGTGCTGGTGTCAGAGTTACAAAAACAAAATCATAAGACTGGCTGGTTGGCCGACCAATAATCTAACAGTCTTCCCAATACAACCAGCAGCTTGAGGCTCACTCTGAAGAAACACCAATTGCTGAAACATTTACACATTGGCAGACAGTGCACTGTCACAAAAACTTTAGAAATATTTTTTCTATTCATTAATTTACCAGGATAGCCTTCCAAACTTTGCCTCACATTGTCCACAGTAGGGTAAATCTAAAAAAAAAAAAAATAATAAACAAAAATCAAACCAAGATAACGGAAATAATGCAGTTCTACTACAACTTTACTCACCTTGACATAAAGGTATCAGAATCCTATCTTTTTAGGCATTGAATATTCTGAGAAGTCAAATTCCTAGCAAATAATGTAGAGTAAAAAGGACACTCCTCCAGAAAAAACAAGACTCAAAATTTATCACGATACAGGAGTCTTATTAGAATAATAATAATAATAATAAAAAGCTACAATCAAAATGTCATTGGAATTAAACTAAACAAAGTAGGAAATTAGTCATGATCCAGTAACAAATATTTAATGCTTATAATGTCCGTCATCTCCTTCTAGGTGAATATACATGAAATTCAAGGTTGAAAGGAGTGGAGACTCTAATGAGCATATTCCAAGTAATTCTCTTGAGGTTACTGTTGGCTTTTCCCCTCACTGAAAGGTTTATTCTTAATTCTAGTTTAGAATACTCTGTCCTTGCTCTTATTTTATTTTGTTTCTAAGATGGAGGAGTACAAGTAATACAGATACAGCCATTAGAGGAAACAGATACAGCCATTAGAGGAAACACAAAGAGGGAATTTTAAGATGTGGAATAACACTACACCTCACATTTTGGGAACTCCAATTTAGAACACTTTGGTGACTGAACTTAAAACAAAAATAGATATTTCTGTAATCCTATCAGTTTCCAAAATAGAAAACATAATTAAGATGTGGGAAGAGATTGCAGAGCACTTTGAGGGACCAGGTATGTTACTTCATCAAGCCAAATACATTTTCCCTCCGTAGGGTAAGTCTACACTTAAAATGCTACAGCAACACATCTACAGTGCTCCTGTGTAAATGCTCATCTCAACAACAGGAGGACTTTCCCATCACTGTAGTTAACCCACCTTCCTGAGAGAGGGTAGCTAGGTCAACAGAAGATTTCCTCTGTCAACATAGCCCCGACTACATCAGTGCATTAGGTTGGCACCGCTATGTCTGTCAGGGGTGTGGCTCTTTCAATATAAATTTTCAGCAGGGGTGAAAGTAATTGTCAGGACTTAATGGAGTCCTTGGCAAGATAGATGATGTGGGGTGGGGCCAGATGCCCCTATGCCAGCCCTTGACCTTCTTTAACCACTGGCTGCCATGGTAGCAGCCCGGCCTCTGGTAGCAATTTCAAGGGCCCAGGACTGCCAACCAATCAATGAGCCACTTCTACATTCTTCCTCTCCCCACTTTCCACTCTGGCCAAAGGGCTACCAGCAGGACAGCCAACGGCAGGGGGGCAGGAGGGAAGAGAGGAGGAGATCAGGGGCAAACGGGGCACCAACTTTAAACTTTAACACTGGCCATGTATGGACCAGTACTGGAAGCCAGCTCTTAAAGGTATGCTGTACTGGCACACTTTGACCTCTGGTTTTCAGCCCACAATCTTTTCATTTTCCTTGCCACTCAAAAAAAAAAAAGTTATTTCTTTCCTTCTCTTCCCAAAACCTAATATGTTGCTGTTCAAAAATTACTGCTACATCCTACTCCAGCGGAAGATGCATTTTAGTGATGGCCAACTCTCCTGCATATAGCCTCAGAGGGGTAGCCATGTTAGTCTGTACCTTTAAAAACAATAAGCAATACTGTAGCATCTTAGAGACGGACACATTTATTACAGAAGCTTCAGGGGGCAGCCGAGTTAGTCTGTACAGGATAAACTTAAAAAACAACAAAAGGTCTTGTAGCACTTTATAGATTAACAAAATATGTAGATGTGATCATGAGCTTTTGTGGGCACAGCCCATTCACTTCTCTGAAGAAGCGGACTGTGCCCATGAAAGCTCATGATACCATCTACATGTTTTGTTAGTCTATACATTTATTAGTTTTCAAGATGATCTAGGATCTTTTTACCAGTCTAGAACTCTATTTCTCCCTCCCTTTGACTGTTAAAACCCAGATGGCCATGGGGGTGCTTTAAGAATACTGACATAATTACAATACATCCTCTTAATGTTAAAATGAGTTTTTCTACTGGAATAGACAAAATGGAATAGGCACAATATACAGATGTATATAATAATCAAGAAGTAACCCCTGGGAACTAGTTTTGCCTATGTTACCGACAAAATACGACAACATTTTGAAATAATTATGAAAGTGAGAAAAATACAAAAAGACAAAAAAAATAGAGTTCTAGTTTTTACAGAGTTATCATCTCCAATGATTACAGATTGAAAATAACTGCATTTCTTCTGCCAATTCACCTCCTTTATTATTGAGTGTAATCACAGAGGATAAACTTAATTCTCAATCTGCTGATAGAATGCCAATGTCTTAGCCTGACATAAGAAACGCTGTCCAGTAAGTTGAAACCTGGCAACAAACAGATTGTACAGCTTATTATACTTTTTAAGTGTAGCTGTATGATTTTGTACATCACATAGCTATAGTGTATCACAGGGCTACTCAATACACGTCCCATTTGTTTGTAGCCCGCAATACAGTTTGGGTTTACACCATGTTCAAGGGTGGGATCCTTTGAACATGGCCTCCACTGGGCATATGTTCCACAACAGCGAGTCAATATAATGGTCTTCTGTTGATATGCGTTTTAGTAGTCAAATTCCTGGACTGTCATTGCTCATTAAAAGTGAGGTCATATGGGCAGAAACTGGGTAAATATTGCATTTTATTAATATCAGCAGAACTGACTTTAATGGGGCCTGCATGTTGTGAAGTCTTGCCTTAATCTTTATATTTATGCCCCTCAGTATAAAAGAAGCTATTTGCATATATTTGGATGTATATGCAACCACACTTAAGTTGCGACCCTTGGCATGTGCTGAGAGTATCACTGTGGCCCCCGGGTTTCCAAAGCTGAGTAGCCCTGGTGTATCATTTTATCATTAATTGTAGGAAAAAATTCTTCCACTTTGGCGCTAAGTGAAAAATCCTGAAGGTTTTTTTTGGGGGGCGGGGGAGGGGGAAGGAGTTCCCCAGAAGCATTGGTAAACTCACGACAACAACGAGACTTGTCTGTTATCCTAGCTTTGAACACTGGCAATAAATAAATAATCAGAAAATAAAAAATACTAACTACTATTACCTACAAAACATACCAAATGAATAGGAACATCAGGTTTTGCTAGAGTCTTCGTGTTACTGCCTAAAGTAACCAGGCTTTCTTGAAATTCTGAACACAACCATTTGGACTGGTCCGCTCCCATTGATCCAATACTTGAAAACTGTCCTATCACTGGCCAAGATTCTTGTGCTGGAATTTGTGATGTATACTCTTTCAAAAGCTATTCAGGAAAATTAAAACACTGTTAGACCCCAACATATCAAACAACATAACAAAATATTTATAGCCAGGTTTCAGTTTAAGATCTTGTATAATGCTCTCTATAATTAAGCAGTTTATTTGCCACCAATGGAAAAAAATTGGATTTTCTTGTCATGATTCCAATATAAAAACACTACTCAACTCCAAAGAAAAACATAATGCTCTTTTCCATGGAGAAAAGAGATTATGAATAGTTTCGTTCAGATGTGCTAAAACCACCAATTTAATAGATGAGTATTTAAAAAAAAAATTCAAGATACTTCCTGAAATTTATAGGCTGGGATTATCCACTAACCTAAGAATCTAAGGAAATTAGTCACTCGAGTCTTTTGAAAACAGATGGATATCAGACACCTAACTCATTTTCTCTCCTTTGAAAGTTCCCAGGCTCATATGGCCCAGAAAAGAGTGAAAGGGACAGAGAGAAAGGTGGTGGTGGAGGTAGGGGGTACCAAAATAATGTCCTCTTCAAAATTCTTCCTAAAATATTCTTACTGAAAGGCTAATTAGAAAAAAAAATACACAAAGCCAAGTTCACAAGGACATGAATGCCAATTAAATTATCTGAGAAAAGGACAGACATCACAAAAGCTCTAACTAGCTTATGAGAAAAGCATCTTTCATACGCTAAAAGGCACAAGTTTTACACGCCAATTATATATATTTATTTTACAGCCGGAGTGTAAAACTTGCACCTTTTAGCATATGAATGCAGCTCTTATCATGAAGCCAGTTAGAGCTTTTATTCAAACATCCATTTTACAAGGGGGATATAACTTTTACAATTTTCTTGTATAGTGAAGGATTGACTTTGTCATAATGAGGTAGCATGCGTAGCTCAGATTCCAATGAGAGAGCAAAAGAATGGATATTCCTTTGAGTAGAAGACGAATGAACTAAGAGGACACATTTCACAGATCACAGACGTCCCCTTGGGGTTGTCTCCAGGTATACTAATCATGCCATTGACATCTACCTTCCTTCCCTCTGGGATTCCCTACCATCCTGATCTGCTGGGCCAGAAGCTCTGGTCTCCCCCAGACAAAACAGAGTTGCAGTAACAAACCCCCTGCAAAACAAAATGGACACTGAGCCAGTTAGGGCTCAGCTTCAACGGCTCAGGAACCCTGGAAACCAACCCCCAAAAGGGACCAAGATGCCAAAATAAATCCATCTTACTCTGAGAAAGTTTTACATAGTGATATCTTATAAATTTGCCCTCTATATCACTGAAAGAGATATATGCACAGTGGTTGCTCCTCCCCAGGTAAAATTATTTACATTGGGCTTGATAAAAGTGTTTTTATTAAATACAAAAAGGAGAATGTAAGTGGTTGCAAGTGAAAACAGTCAGACCAAAGTAAGTTACTAAACTAAAACAAAAAATGCCAGCTAGTCTTAATCCATTAAGAAACTTGTTACATGCAAATTTTTACCCTAAATAATTGTTCTAAACATTTTTCACAGGCCAAGCAGCCTTCTAGCTTGGACCCGATCCTTCCTTCTGTTCAGTCTTAAATGTTTCTAGCAGGCATCTTATGTGGTAAGTTGGAGGCGGGTGGTCTCCTGGCATCTGGCAACTGCCCCTTTGTGTAGTTTTCCACTCCCTTGTATCCCTTTTGTCCAAGTGGCGAGGGCGGCAGGGGGTGATTCTTGGTGCTCAGTTTAAACTTCTCTCACCTCAAGTGGAAAAGTACAAGATCCAAAATGGATTTCAGCATCAGATGGCCTAGGCGCATGTCTTTCTAGGACTACTCACAGCGTTTGTTTACAGGTCAAATAAGATTATCCACAGCTCTTTGCCTTGAGTACCAAGTCATTAAAATCCTAATGGCCCTTATTAGCATTAAGTGAGGTTCATACTTCATATTTCTAACTTGACATACAAGAATGATTCATGCACAAAAATAGGAAATACAGATTCAGAAGATTGTAACTTTATGTAAAATGCACCATGTAACGTCAATTTTAACATCTCAAGTTATCCATATTTCATAAGCCAATTTTCATAAAGCATGGGGGGAGACTGTAACAACTGACATTTGTGAAAGATGGTGTTAGAATCTCGACCATGACAGGTAAAAAGTTTGGAAGAGTATGAAATTACCATTTGCCAAAGAGGAGTTAGCTACAGGGTACCTTCCCAACTTTGGGAATGTGCATATAAAAGACAATATAAAGGCATCTTCTTGCAATTCTGAATAAATTTGTACAGAAGCATAAACATACAATTCCTAGTGGAAAGATTCTCCAGTATACTATGTAATATTATATGAAGCTTTATGAATGTGGCTTAATAAATTGATTATTTAGCAAATGGTGTAGAAAATCAGTTACTCTCTAACCTTAACCAGTTACAGCAAGCCAAAAAACCTCAAGTGAACTTGAATATGCTTATTTTGTTCAATCATATTTGCAGGCCAACCTCCTGCATTTTCAATTCATTATCAGTGTAGTTACACTTGAAATTATATAGCGTTTTCTTTCCCAGTCATTTAGGGTACGTCTAGACTACGGAGGTTTTCCGGGATACTGTTTTTTTTGCGGAAGAGCTCTTTCGGGGAGCCCTGTATACCTCATTCAACCAGGAGTAAGGGCTCCTCTGAAAGAGGAAGTTTTCCCGTCATATGGCCCCATCTAGACGGCCTCTTCCAGAAAAGCAAATAGGAAAAAGACACGCAAACTGCGGCACGCAATTTGCGTAGCTTTTTTTAAAAAAAGGCTATACTGTAGACCTAGCCTTAGAGACAAGGTAAACAAAAGCCTATCTAATAGCGACTACAGCCACTTTTTAAGTATAACACTGAATGATCCTATTCTGTAGGTCAGTTATACTAAATTTGCCCTTTTAAACTATCATGCCAACTGTCACGCCTACTGACGACTTCTGCTATGCATCTTCTGAGGGAAGTAGTCTTCTTCCAATAAAATGGCTTCTGATCTGATATTTCCCGACACATATTATAAGTCTGGCATCATGATGTACAGTCCATAATGTATGGTTTTAGAATGGTCCTTAGAAAGCGTCATTCCGACAGCAGTACATATTGGAAACAACATGTTAAGCAGCTTATAGTTAATATTAGAAAACTGTAATGCAGAGATGGAAAGTTTAAACACAAACCAAAAGAATTTCCCACTAACGTTGTTTATGAAAAAAGAGGGAAGGAAAAGAGAATACAACAATTCCTATACCTTTCTAAGCCTAAGATGACCCCATTTTTCTTTTTGGTTGCCTTGGTATCGTCCTGGTGTGGATCCAAGCAGATATACTCTTAAGAAGATGAAATAAGTTAATTGCAAAGTGTGGAACAAAAAGTGGAAGATAAAGCACTTTATAGACAAAGCCATCATTTACCATTTAGCATGTGCATCTCAATCTGGATTGAAAAATCCGCTCACTAAAGAGAAATTTACCCAACAGTTTCTGTAATGGAATACATAGTTTTCATTTACAAGATTCAACACTGATTTCAATGTAAGTAATTATCAGCATAGCCTGATACATACATTAACAAAATACAGTATACATTACTACAGCAGAATTAGTAATACAAAGTAGCTGGACTATATTTGGTGTATTTTGTTAATACCGTCCATTGCTGATTTTTAGACTGATAGTAAATGCCAACCTCTCTCTCTAGCATCTTTTCCTCTTCTCCCAAAGTGGCACACAGTTTTGTTTTTTCCTCTTTATCCAGCAGTCTTACACTATTGCTAATAGAAAATCCCTTCCTAGATTTTTTTTTTTTTATTTTGTACAAATGACATAGGAAAGGTTTTTTAATCTCTTCTCTGATGTTGGGTTCTTTGAATTTTCAGCATGGTTTACAGATGGCCTTTTAGTTTTCCAGTTTGTTATTGCATATTCTACTGGGCTACGTCTACACTACAGGCTTCTTGCATAAGAACTTTTAGGGCAAGAGTTCTTGCACAAAAGTTCTTGCACAAGAGCACATCCACACTGCCATGTGCTTCTGTGCAAGAGATGTGCTTTTCCACAAGAGTGTCCATGGCAGTGTGGGCGCTCTCTTGTACAAGAAAGCTCTGATGGCCATTTGAGCCATAGGGGTTTCTTGCACAAGAAACCCCTGTTCCCATCCACACTGCCTTCTTGAGTAATAGCTCCTGCACAAGAAGACTTATTCCTCGTGTGAAGAGGAATAACTCTTGCGCAAGAAGCCCTCTCTTCAGACGCTTCACTGTAAATTTCCTTGCGCAAGAACACGTGTGCAGTATAGATGCTCCACAAGTTTTTGCACAAGAATGGCTGTTCTTGCGCGAAAAGCCTGCAGTGTAGATGTAGCCAGGGGTTCCAGTGATTCGGGCTAAATTTAGTATTAAAAAAACCAAGAGACTTTGTACCTACTAATGCACATTCCTAGATTTATTTTTCTTATTGCAATTCTTAAAATCAATATAACAAATCTCTTACATAGAACCCTGCAAACTCTACATAACCAACGGATTCAGTGCCTAGTCTTTTAAAAAAAGAGTTAAAAAAGGTACCCACATTAAAAAATAGGCTGAGATGATACATACCTAGTCTCTGAAAGATCATGCTCTTGGATGATGTCAGCCCATTCCTTGAGAGTAGGGGAATTATAAGACATCAAATAATTTATTAGGTCAGACTTAAAATTGGTTAAAGATTCACCAGCAGAACCAGTAGTCCCATGTGGTAGCCGTGAATATAGGGGGCTTAGCCATATTCTAAAAGAAAGTAGCAATGAAACAATAAGGCACTACATTTTCAAGTCACTATATTTATTCACTTATTACATATCATATTACATATATTCAAAGAACAAGATACAGCAGCCTACTCAGAATGCCAGGTAGAAACATTTGAGTTATTTGATGATTCTGGTAATTGTACTAATAAAATGACTGTCTTAATTTGTTAAGCATGCATAGTAACCGCAGATCACACTTCAGACGTAAACAGAAGGTTAACTATGAGTGCAGTTTATTATTCTGCCAGAACAGAATTGAAAACATACTATCCATTATAAATTTCCTAGAACACTAAACTGTAATTACACTCAATAGGTCACAGACTATGCACTACTTTGACTATTCATCCCCTGTAGATGTACAGTGCTGTGTAAATGTTATATGGTCTGAATGCAAATATTCGGCATGACTAGTAATAGTTGCATCCAGAACTGTGATAAGTTGAAAATTGCACTGCTTTAAATTAGAATTGTCTACCAATTCATGGAACGAGAAACAGTGAACCAAAGCTAGAGAGCCTGAAAGATCTATGTCCCACTTCCTTCTTCTAAGGATAATCATTTGTCACTCCAAAATGCATAGAAGAGGGGACACAAGAAGAGGGAGTCTGTCATCTCCCAAAATCCTTTCTACTATTGAGAATATGGAGCTGCCACCATCCTCCTTCAAAGGAACCCAGTGTTGGCCTCTTCGGAAGATTAGGATTCTAGACAGGGCACCATTGCTCCTGTCACGAGTCTCCTCACTAACCTAAGTCTCCAGTTCTAGCTTCTTCGATATCTTAAGAGGAGTAAGGAAGAGTTTTTCTCTCAGCATACTAGAAGATAAGACAACCTTTTGAAACTACTAAGGCACAAAGAAGTTCTCCACACATGATTTCTATGATATGCTGTTTCTCAGTTTCCAAAGCTAACATTTCATGGCCAAATTCATGTTGGTCCCAGGACATTAGAGAGACAAGGTGAGTGACCATTCTACTGGACCAACTTCTTTTGCTGGGACTGAGTATACTGACCAGAGAAAGAAGACGAGCTCAGTGTAAGCTCAAAAAATTGTCCTTCTTACCACCAACAGTTGGTCCAATGAAAGAAATAACCTTATCCATCCTATCTTGTTTTATTGCTAAGAAATTACAAACCACTCCTTGAATTAGATTGTGCAAATCTAAACAGTACTGCAGCAATTGCACAGAAGGAAGAATGGCTACAGATGGCCCTCATCTTGCAAAAGGACTCTCAGGAAATAGCCTTATTCCCATAATGGGTCTCATGACTGAATGGTTGCCAGAGTCTGCCCACATGGATACTTTGGAGAGTCTGGGCCTAAACGAGCAGAGCCATTACTATTTAAAACAAAAAAGAAAATTAGAGGCTAATTATTCAGAGTAGTTTCAATAATAACCCACTGCATCTCAATAATTCCTCACAACCCAGACGTAAGCAGGTTTCCTTCTACGTTTGCCACTCTGCTTTGATTGGTTTACGTAAGTAACACCTAAATCTGGAATAAAAAGATGTATATTTAATAGTGGGTGTAGGCTTCTTCATCAAAGCAACCAGTACCAGCTACAGCAGAGGATGACACACAAATCATATAGTCTGCCAGTCCTATCTCTTCATCTGTTCTCTGAATCAGGAGGATCTGAACACAGAAGTGTCCCTGCCTTCAAAGCGATGACATCTCTAACTTTTGAAACTTGAACTCTGGATTTTTCTCTTAATTCACTGTAATGCCATTAGTACTCCTTCAGATCTGCTCTGCATCCTACCCACACAACTCTTTAAGCTTTGTAGCTTCATTCTGCTGTTTGCCCAGTGTACTTCCTACCCCTCCCCTCTCTTCTATCCAACTTCATTTCCTTTCTACTTTATGTTCTTTCATTCACCCCCACCCTCCCGCCTTCTTATGCCCCAAGAATCCTTTCCTCATGTCATTCCAGAGTCCTCCCTCACCAGAAAAAGATGGTTTTGGTACAGAAAATAAAACCATACAAACATTAAACAAAACACATGGAACCAACATTTTAACTGTCTGCCACCACCTAATTATTCTGTGTATAGATTATAAGTCTCCCGCACCATTTAGAGGAGCACAAAAGCGTGGCAAGGAGAGAGGTAGAGAGTAGGGAGACAGAGGTTACCTTTTTAAATTTCAAATTCTGTGGGAGGAGAGAGTCCTTCCAGACATTCATCAAGTCTAATAGCCCCTACTCATGATTTGGGGCCTTTTGACACTAATGCTATGTAAAATAAGTGGCATTCAAAGAGATACAGATGCTGAAAATGCCTTGCTGCTATTGCTTACCCCATCAGTACAGGTTCGCTCAAGGTTTCCAATTAGTGATCATAGAAAATAAAGCACTATCTTGGACATTCCAGAACAGTGAGTAATGCTTCTTTCAAATTCAGGAACAATAAAATATCCTACTGTATGCTGATCGAAAAGACAGAACCTCTGCCATTAGTGATGTCGATGTAGCATAGATCTGCTTTTGTGTGAACAGTGGTTTTATCACATCTAACAATCTACTAGTTGCTTTTAAAAAAACATTTTCTCTTTAAAAAAAATCTCTTGTCCTTCAGCAAAATTGTCATACACAATGTATTTTTTCCTTAGGGAAAGAGATTAAGAAGGATTATTTATAGTCAATTTCAACCACCACTACACAAACCAGAATTAAACACAGACTTTTTTTGAAAAAACAAAACATTTGGGTTTTATTTTCTTCCCTGTGGCAAATGGAAAAGCATCCTTATGAGTTAATCTGCATTCTAGGTAGACTAAACCAACATCAAGATTTCTCTCCAGTTTTACATTACTGTAGCTATAGTAACGAAAGCCTTTGTTAAATTATCAAAGGATATGCACGGTCTTCCATAACTGAAACATCTACAATTCTTGTGGAAGCCATCATACCAGGAATCCTGCATGTTGTTACAACTAGATGCCAGAGGTTCTACACACACAAATTCTGATGGAGGAAGTTCTGATCAATAAGAAATTATTCTTTATTTTTAAATGATTCAGAAGTAGGGAAATTTGTTAGGCCAGTTTCATGCCTGGTTGGTTCTCTGTAAAATCCAACTGGAAGAAAAACACTAGATAGCATTAAAGCTCTGAAGTGAAAGACATCTCTAAACAGATATTTTAAACCCAAAAATTATGATGTTTTTTGCTGCTTCTGAAAAACCTATAAAAGGCATTTGCTTCTGTGAAGTGATGAGCTCTAAAATTCGGACGTGTCTAGTAGAGATTAAAGATGGCTGATGGAAAAATATAGCTCTTGTACAACTATTTTAGAAATGGTTTGCCAAGAAAAGTCTCTCAGAGCACATCTACACAGCAGGGCTAAAGCTGAAATAAGCTACGCAACTGGAGCCACACCAATTGTGTAGCTTAAATTGAAATAGGTTATTTCAGCTTTTGGCGCTGTCTACACAGCAAGAAGTCCAAGAAAGAGCACTCTTCCTCTGACTTCCCTTACTCCTTGTGAAATGAGGGTTACAGGAGTCGGAGAAATAAGTCCTTCAGCTCGACAGTATTTTGACATTGTGTCAAAATAACTGCTTGTAGTGTAGATGCAGACTGTTATAGAATCATAGAATACTAGGCCTGGAAGGGACCTCGAGAGGTCATTGAGTCCAGTTCCCTGCTCTCATGGCAAGACCAAGCACTGTCTAGACCATCTCTGATAGATGTCTATCTAACCTGCTTTTAAATACTTCCAGAGCTGGAGAGTCCACTGCCACCTAAGGCAATTTATTCCAGTGTTTAACCACCATGACAGTTAGGAAGTTTTTCCTAATGTCCAACCTAAATTTCCCTTGCTGCAGTTTAAGCCCATTGCTTCTTGGCCTCTGATGAAAGGAAAATGAGAACAATTTTTCTCCCTCCTCCTTGTGATATTTCAGAATAACGTCAGTGAGGGATGAGAAAACAAAGATATTTTAATGGAAGCTCTTCTTCCAACACTTTTCTTAATTTACTGTCACTTATCAGACCAGCGTGTTAGCCAGGACTTCCCGCCATAAGAGAGTGATTTAAGAAGGCCCTAAATACTGTTTCAGCCTTATAACTGTCTTGAGAGAATGCTTACGAGCCAATATTCCTCAAAAATCTGTTAAGTTACATTTTTTTCTCATATTAGTATCTGTTACAAATCAACAGAATTGGTATATATCTGCCAACTATAAAAGAAAACATTTAAATTTGTGTATTTTTAAGTATCTGCTTTGGTTTCTTCATAATATTCAGAAAGTTCTATCTAAATGGGTGAATCTTTGCAAAACTAGTGAGTACAACTTCTCATAATGAAAGGCCTGAAATTTGCCACAAAACCGTAAGTGGTCAGAAATGATAAAAACGATGCCTGCTTAGATTTCTGATATAATGGTAAGGGGACAATGTTTACATATAGCTACTACAGCTAAGAAAGGTGTAATTTTTTTTAATTCTGAAATTGTGACCACAATTTGTTAAAGTTGTGGTTTTGATGTGGGGTTAAATTTCAGTTCTCCAATCACAATGCCCCTCACTCAAATTTTGGGCAATCAGACCAAATTTGAGCGTGTATGCTGTGCACCAGGTTGCAAAGCATTATATCACCACTCAAATCTTTAGCAATTAAAAAAATTAGCCAACTTAAATGTATGTTGAAGTTGTGGATTTCACAACAAAATTCCCCCTACCAAAATCTGAAACGGAAGCACGTTCCTGCAAAGATGAGCTCAACTCTTACTGTTGAGAGTTACCTCCCACGCTGCTCATCCTATAAGACGAGCCATCCTTGATTTCTTCTCATCGGTAATGACATTTTAGTGAAGACATTTAGGGAATTAGTTGACTCACCTGATTAGGGGATTTTTCAAAACATTAAGCACTTCACTACTAAGGCTGTTAGAAAGCATTTTTTAAACTTGTAAATCGCTGAATTTTTCAGCAGTTATATGTTTACACAGGTGGGGAGACAGCACTGTGAGGGGAAGGGAATGGTAGGCAGCTCCGTGGGAGCCAGTACACATGGGGAGCTTGCTTAAAAGCCTGCTCCTCTCCCAACCTCCCAGGCTACTGCCTCTGATACAGAAAGCAGCGTGTGGGGTACTCACTACATCTTTAGACACCTAGATTGCTTTGACAATCTGGCTTAGGCAGTGAGAATTATACACATACAGTATTTGAACAATCAACTCCTAAGGAAAAACAACCATTATTAATACTCACCTGGAAGCCACCACATTAAAGTGCAGTTTTATTCTGAAAAGATACACTCTAATAATGGGATCATGGAATGTTTAGTTGCATCTCAATTGTTTCCAGACAAAATTTGGTCAGTTAATAAGCAAGAACATACAATAGGCCAAGAATATTTAAAAAAAAAAAAAAAAACATACTTGGCTGCCTATATTTAGACTCCTATATCTACCTATCGTTTTTTAGCATATATAACCTGTGGCTTATACACGTTTTTGCAAACCCTGCCCCCGCATCCCCTGTGAGGTATACAAGTTTATTTTTACTCGCCTGCACTGCGCTCTCCATTCCCCCCACCCAGAGAAAGATGGGCTGAGCCTGGTTGCAGGTGCAAGGAGCCTGGGTGCGAGTGCAGCTCCCCTCCCACAGGCCAGCCAGCTCACCTGTGCTGCGCTCTAAGTTTCCCCCGCTGGCAGCAGGTTGGCTACCTAACAGAAGATGCAGTTTATCCTGGTATGTGCTATCACCTTAAAGTAGCGTATATAACCCGCAGGTTATACATGTCCACTGGTTAATTTTTTTTTTTTAAATATAAACACGTTTAGGAAAAACCACGGGTTATGCACAGGTACAGGTTATATATGCTAATTTACAATAAATCTAGACATCTCAGAATACCTCCCTATTTTCAGAATGAACTGAGCAACTGTATCTTTCTTGGAAGTCAATAGGGATGCACAAGTTTATGCATGAGATAGTCATTTCACTTGCTGAATGACTAAGTGAGGATTAACACATCCAAATCTTAACATTTTGACGATAATTTTTTCAAATCCATCCATATCTGAAAGTCTGACTGTGTTTTTCTATGATCATGAATTAACATCAATTAAAGGCGGTGTGGGGTCCAAATCTTGTCTCCAGTTGTGTGTTCATTGTGATTGCCCAGATAATACCAGTTTCTCAACATCATGTTGCAGAGCCAATGCAGATAGTAAAACTAGGACAACCTGCCCCTCCCCAAAATACAGCCAAACATCTGGCCTTACTCATTTACCAAGAAAAGTGGAGGTAAAAAGTCCATTCCTAATAATTTTTCAGGCCATCTTGAACACACAATACAGCATAAGACATGCAGCCTCCTTATTTAAGAGCTGGTAGGTATCAAAGACTCTAATATAACAAAGAAATGGTTGCTTACCCCTGAGTTTTCTGGTCCCAATCATCATCAATAAGATTTGATGTATGTATCACCACTCGAAGACCTTCTTCATATAATAACAACATCATTTTCCTTAGATATAAATGCACAAAAACCATGAAGTATCACAGTAAGAAAATACAGAACACAATAAAAATGCAAAAGATTATACTATTAAACCCCATTCCTTCCAAATAATTTGGAAATTAATGACTGTATAGGACTGGTGCTTTAGTAGGGTCTGGTCAGCCTGACACCTAAGTGGAGCTCACTGCAGTATCAGGGTCTAAAACTTAAATCCTGTAATGTGCGTGCGTGTGCCCACACGGACAGTTTTGATTTTTTAAATACACATGAGTGCACACCCCTGCAGTGAAAACAGGTTTACAATGGACCTCCAGCTCATCCTTTGCAATAATATCATGCAGCCTCCTTATTATGGAATCTAACTTGAAAATCATAAGGCTGATACAGCATTCTGAAACTTTGCTTTAATCTTTGAACAGTGCTGAACACTAAACTGGTATTGAATGGTACCAGATATTGAAAAATCGATACCATAGTTTCACTTGTGCTCAGGAAGTAGTTGAGACAAAGTACGTACAGATCTCAACATAATTTTGGGAAACTCATACATCAAATTCATTATCCCGGAAGGTTAAACTATGAAGTATTTTTATGCTACAGTGTGAGCCAAAGTCAGCTTACATTTAGTACTCAAAAAGATAATGGAGCAAGTAATTCAGCATTCAGTTTGCAAATATCTAGAAGATTATAAGGTAATATGTAAATGTCAGCAAGGATTTGTCAAGAACAAATCACATCACGTCAACATATCATATTTGACAGCAAAACAAGCATTGCAGATGGAAAGAAGCAATAGTAAGGCTTTCAGTACTGTCTTGCATCACATTCTCATGAACAAACTAAGGAAATACAACCTAGATAGAACAACACTTAAAGTTTGCAGACATTACAAAGCTGGGAGGGCAAGATTAAAATTCAAAATGATCTAGACAAACAAGAGAAATGGTCTAAAGTACGTAACCCGGGGACTGCCTGTACAAGATAGGGACTGTAGGTTTGTTCTTAAGTTGAATCTGTATGTAAGTCAGAACTGGCGTCCAGATTCAGCCGCTGCTGAAACTGACCGTCAGTTCTGACTTACATACAGATTCAACTTAAGAACCCCAAGTCAGCTGCTGCTGAAACTGATCAGCCGCTGATTCCAGGAAGCCCGGGGCAGAGCAACTGTGCCTCGGGCTTCCTGTAGTCAGCGCTGGTCAGTTTCAGCAACGGCTGACTTGGGGACGCCTGGGGCAGAGCAGCTGGGGTGCTGCTGGGTTGCTCCAGTAGCGCCGCTCCTCGGCGCTACTGGACCAACCCAGCAGCACCCCAGCTGCTCTGCCCCAGGCGTCCTGATTCAGCCGCTGCTGAAACTGACCAGCAGCGGCTGAATCAGGACGCCTGGGGCAGAGCAGCTGGGGTGCTGCCAGGTTGGTCCAGTAGTGCCCAGAGCGGCGCTGCGGGACCAACTGGCAGCACCCCAGCTGCTCTGCCCCAGGGTCCACAACAAAAGCCTGGTCTGCTGGGGGGAGGGGGGCACACCAGCTGCGCCCCCCCCCCCCCAGCAGACCAGGGACACGGGGAGCAAAGCCGCAGCAGCGGGGTGCCTCGCCTCTGAGGCTTTGCTCTGGCGCGGGACCCGCCGCCGCTGCGGCTTTGCTCCCGATGCCCCTGGTCTGCTGGAGACGGTCCCCAGCAGACCAGGGGCACCGGGGCACCGGGAGCAGCTGCCTGCGAACTCCGGGGCGAGAAAGCCCCGTTCGTAAGTGCGGATCCGACATAAGTCGGATCCGCGTAAGTCGGGGACTGCCTGTAAACCGAATGAAATTCAATACAGACAAATGCAAGTACACCACTTCAGAAGGAACTATCAGTTTCACACATACTAAATAAGAAATGACAACCTAGGAAGGAATACTGCGGAAAAGGATCTAGTAGTCATACTGGACCATAAGTTAAATATGAGTCAACTAGGGATGCAAAAGTGCAATAGTTTAAATGGTTGATAAGCATTAGCGTATCAGTTTCCATTCTGGTTATACACCTGTTCCCCATGCTAAGGGCTCTGCAGTATAAAAGTTATATCGCACAGCCCGCAGCACATATAACTGTTATGCTTTTACATCTCTCAAGTCAGTGTAAGACTTGAAAAAACAAAAGACCACACCATTCTGGGATGTATTAGTTGATCATCATGTGATCCATAAGAATGGCCATCCTGGGTCAGACTGAAGGTCCATGTAGCCCAGTGGCCAATGCCAAATGCCCCAGAATAAGTGAACACAGGTAATCACATGATCCCTCTCCCATCATCCATTTCCAGACAGAGGCCAAGGACACTATTCTTACCCTTCCTGGCTAATAGCCATTGAAGGACTTAACATCCATGTATTTATCTAGCTCTTTTATGAACCCTGTTAAAGTAATTCTTCCGCTCTGTGCTAATAAGGCTTCAACTGAAGAATCATGTCCAGTTCTGGGCAACACATTTCAGGAAAGATGTAGACAAATTGAAGGCCCAGGAATGATGAGCTATGAGGGAAGATTCAAAGAATTGGGATTTGCTTAGTATGGAAAAGAGAAGACTGAGAGGGGACATAACAGCTTTCAAATATCTAAAAGGTTGTTGCAACGAGGAGGGAGAAAATACTTCTCCTTAACCTGTGATCAGGACAAGAAGCAATGGGCTTTTTAACTGTCAGGATGGTTAAACACTGGAATAAGTTGCCTAAGGAGGTTTGGGACTCTCCATCATTGGAGATTTAAGAGCAGATTAAACAAATACCTGTCAGGGATGGTCTAGATCCATGGTCACCATCTGGCCGCAGCATCATAACACTCCTGCACCCCCCCCAGACCCTAGATCTGAGCCTATCATACACTGGAACCCCCTGCCCTGAGCCCCTCACATACCCCAACCCAAATTCCTGAACCCCCACATCCACAAGCCTGTGGCTTGCTTAGTACCCCAACCCTCCATCTGACCCCAACACTCCCCAGCCTGGAGCCCCCTCCCCGAGCCAGCATCCCCTTCTTCACCTCCTCCTGCATCCAAATTTCCTCCCAGAGCTTGCACCTCTCACCCCTTCCCACACCCAAATCCCTTATTCCCACCCCAGAGCCCACACATCCTGTCTCAACCCAGTGAGGGTACAGCTAGACTGCAGGAGATTTTCCAGGATTTCAGAGATATCCTGGAAAAACTCTTCTGCATCCAGGGATGCATTTGTTCTGCTTTTTTTAGTGGAAGAGAAAACATGCTCTTTCGGTAACCTCTATATTCCTCGTTCCACAGGGAATAAAGGGGATTCCAAAAGAAAGGGGTTTTCTAACATAAACCAGTCTAGACAGGCCAAATGTTGGGAAAACCTCTTCCTACATAAGAATTGGGGAAAACAAGTGGCAGTATAGTGTATAAGGGCTAGGGATAGCAAGTGATGGAGAGAAGTAGAATAGAGAGGGCGGGGCTTCAAGGAAGGGGTGGGGTCTTGGGGGAAGGATGGGGCGGTAGATCTTTGCTTGTTCTGAGATTTAAAAAGTGATCTTGGGTGCAAAAAGGTTGGAGACCACTGGTCTAGATGGTGCTTAGTACTGTCATGAGTGCAGGGGATTGGAGTTAATGACCTCTCAAAGGCCCTTCCAGTCTTACGATTCTAGGAAATTCTAATCTTCATAAGAACGATCAAGTTAAAATTTGTCAAAAATACTCCTCCAGCAACCTAAAAAGAACCCCCCACAGCGGTTGACTCTGTGCAGTCCGATGCCACAAAAACAAACAAAAACCCACACAAACCACCCACCCACCCCCCATAGGAATACACAAAGAAAGGGTACACTCCTATATTATAGTCCTTTCAATTTGTCTTGAAATGAAAAGGGTATTGTCATGTTCCAAGATCTACAATTAAAATATTTTCACTTGCTGGACCCACAGGAGACCACAAAGCTCCATCTGCAACAGACTGGATTTTTAGGGTAATGCAGCTTTGATAGTCAGAGATACACCATTTAAAAACATTAGTCAGAGAGAAATAATATCATAATTTAAAACTAAAAAAAACCACATTGGGAGAACAGAATGTAGTGCAGGATACAGAGAATACATTAATGAAGATGGAATGTTCATGCTATGCTATGGAATATTATTTGTACCACTTAATTATACACACAAACATTTGAAGAGTTTTTAAGGATGATAGTGGAATGACAGCATTGCTATTGTTGAAGTAAAGAACTGCTTCTTTTGTAAATAATGAACATAGCAGCCTAATGTTTTTAAGTCAGGAAAAGACAGTCTCATCTGCAGAGAGAAACTGACTGGAACAGTATGACTCTGTTACAAGTACTGATTTCTTTTCCCCTGGCCCTACCTTCCCATCCCTAGATAAACAAGATGAAGGTCAGCTGCAGGCATATTAATGAAAAAGTTCATTTAAGATGCTAATTCTTCCAAAATCACTTTCTAGTTTCATTTAATCTTTTTATAAGTTTCAATGAAAGTCAGCAACCATTTTCAACAGGGCTAGGTGTTGGAACATCTAAAGTCTAAGTACCTTTTTTCTATCTTAAAACCAGAAAGTGTCCAATGACTAAGAACATTTTCAGCTTTTGGTTATCAGATTGCAAACTCAATATGCCACTAGACCAAGCTGTAAAGAGTCCATCTGTGACAGTTTTCCCATTTTCTAAAATTCCTTTCTGAGGCAGTTACTTAAAGATCTAACACTTTTGCTTCCCGTTTTTTCTACTCCTCCCAAAACAAGACTGTTTTATTTGCCTATAACTTTTTTTCTAAAACAAAGAACAGATGGAGAAAAAGAAATGTCAAAGATGTTCTGACATTTCATTCTGCAAGAGCTTTTGCGGTCATGTCTAAAATCAAAGTTGTCCAAGATTAAAATATGCCACTGGAAAGTATCAGTGATAATCAAGTGGAAAGGTAGGGTCCCAAGCCATATATCAGTGTCCCTGCTCCTCTTCCATACTATGTGTGATCATGGGAAAAAGTGTAAGAGCATCTAGGGTTAAATTCATACCAGTTCAGAATGTGTAAACCAGCATATGCATCATTAAACAAAAAATTATTATTGCTTAAATAGTGCTTAGAGCATGGGTTCCTAAACTGGGGGGAGTGCCCCCTGGGGGCTGTGAAGAAATTCCGGGGGGGGGGGCGGGAGAGACGTGAAGCGACCCAGCCACACATACCCCCATCAATCCCACCCCAAGTTTTGCTGCTTTTTGGGGAGGGGGTATGAGGGTTTCTCAAAAATAAAAAAAGGGGGCGTGATGCTGAAAAGTTTGGGAACCACTGGCTTAGAGAATGGTAAGTTCCTTCTCAACTCAGTGACTTTCACCATAACTTCTGTTTTACTGACAGAAAAGTTCTTAGCTTATTTTATCATTAAAAATCCAGGAAGGCTGCTGCTGATTTATTATACAATGCTCAGATTCCAATCTTGACACTGTTAGAAGTGTTGTTTTTAGCAATACATCCTGTCAATCACAAGCATTCTATAAAATGCAAGTTTCGTCTTAAATGTGTGGGTGGAGATCATTCACACACATGCGCATGCGCACGCGTGCACCCACCCCCCATTTAAACTTTCCAACAAGACATCAGCTTCCTTTTGATCTTTATTTGGTACACAATGACCATTAGTCTGGCTTAGGGATGTCAGTGGTTAGCCACTGCCTGCCCCCATTTAAAGAGTTAACGGATTAAATGAGATTTTACATCCTTAGTCTGGATTTGTAAAGATTTTTAAAGATATGTTCGTGTGGCACCATAAGCAAGAACTGTAACTGCAAGAGTAAATATCAGCATATCGGAGTGACCTGTTCTACTGAAAGCTGTTCAACATTCATTACAGAACAGCTGCTTTAATTCCTAAACTATTTCCAAAATTTGATTCTTCACTGTTACCTTTAGTTTCCAGACTACGTAATTATCCCTGTAACTCGCAAGCCTCCATTACTCCCCCAATTTCAATTTTTTAAACAACCAGCTTATTCTAATTTCATAGAATTTTTTGAATCAAAGATTAGAAATCAAATAAAAAAAACCAAGCTAAAAACATTAAGCCTCCTTCATATAGTTAGCTATGGCTGAGAAATGAAACAAGTCACTGTGAATGGGGCCCTACCAAATTCATGGCCATGAAAAACTCATCATAGCCCATGAAATCTTCTCTCTCCCATGATATCTAGCTATTGTAGGGGAGGGGCTGGAGGCACCTAAGCTGAGAGCTCCTACCATAGGTGGTCCACTCCAAGGGACACCCCCATATATCCTGTGACAACTCTGTGCTATTTCTGGAATCAATGCTGGAACTAGAACTGGGCACTGCCAGCTTGAAAGGCTGTGCCCCTGCCATCAGCAGTGCAGAAGTATGAATGGCAATCCTGAAACTCTTCACACCTCCTTTGGGAGGGCACTCTTATGGTAACAGCAATAAAAGACTGAAAAATTCAACTGTAAACATCTGAAGAACTATGAAATTGATTATTTTTAAAATCCTATGACTATGGAATTGACCAAAATGAACTGTGAATTTAGTAGGGCCCTACTTATAACCATTTGTAAATAATTAGTGTTCTGCATGGTCTTCAAAACCTCAGTCTCAACCAATGTGCAGACTAGCCTTTAAGTTCAAAAGCAAATCTTTATATCCCTGTTTTCCTACCCTATGAATTTTTCTTTAAAGTACTAGAAGTAACTTGTCCAAATGAGCCCATTTTATACAGCATCCTCAACATTCTCTTTAAAAACTGGACTTTCCTATTTCATTGAAATTACTTACGTGTGGTGGGTTCCAAACGCAATGTCCAGCTTTGCCTAGAGTAACAAAAAAACTACGTAATTATTTTGTTAAAAAAAATCCTGCTGCTTGTATTTTACTTTAGCTTACTGCTCTCTAGTGGAAAAGTCACATAATTCCAAGAACGTCACTTTTAACCCAAGCATCTATACATGCAATCTCCAATTGCTAGAAGTGAGTAATCTTTATATATCACACCATTAACCATTGTTGTTTGACACTGAAATTAGTCCCAAGTTCTTTTGGTATCGTAAGAACAGTGTATTAAGCATATTAGATATAGTGTAATTGAATAGTTATGTAGAGACATGAAATCTTAGTGGTTACACAACTATTTGTGCCCCATGGACAGAGGCTGCTCCACAGCAGAAGCAGCCCGTCTGCAGGGACCATGGGCCTGCTGCAGACAGAGGCTGCTTCATGGCAGTCTCCGCTGCTCTCCCTTTTTCCAGCAACTGCAGTGCGGGGGGGGGGGGGGGGGGGGAGAAGCCGGCCCTCAGAGCCGGTGCTGGTGGGGGGGAGGGGGAGAAAATGGCTTTTAAGCCTCTGTAGGAAGCAGCGGGGGCGGGGGCGAGTGAGTCTGCGGGAGCCAATACACATGGGGAGCTGGCTTAAAAGTTGGCTTCCTGTGCGTATGAGCTCCAGTGTATACCCCTCACTGTCTGTGCTGCTGCCTCTCTATCAAGGTGTGAAGGTGGGGGGACAGGTAGGTGCGGTGCTCATGGGAGTCAGTTTTTAAGCTAGCTCCTCACAGGCAGCAGCTCCCGCTCCCGCCGATACAGAGGCGGTGAGGGAGGAGGAAAATGCATGTAGTTGATAAGATTAACTGAGAAGCCCAGGCTTACTGGTTAATCATGTAGTCATCTACACAATGACATCCCTACAGTGTATCCAAAGACACTAAAAGCCTTCTGGGGTGTAACAGATTTGTTGCATGCAGCTTCAAATAAGGTTTATTTGATATGGAAAGAGAAGCGAGACATACAGGAAACTACACATGCAAGATAATTCTGTATTTCCACACTATTTACACTGTCCAGGGAGAAGAGGAGCAACACCCTCAGATCATGCCACATCATATACTTTTAGAGTACAATATTTTACTTTGTAAACCACATGAATTGATTTTTTTTTAAGATATGGTTTCCTTTTAATTCAGTAATAGGTTGAATATAATGCATGTTTTACAGTAGAAGAGCCTACAGCAACGGTAGGATTTATGTTCAGATACATAATGACGTTGTAGACAAAACAAACCCTCTACGTGAATTACCTGGCAAAGGCGAACATTTTCATATTGGTGTGCCTGCGCATGCAGCTCAGCCTTGGATTCTCGCTTTTCACCGTGTACTATTAATAATGGTTTTTTCCTTAAAACAAAATTAAAAAGTGGTCATTTTAATAATGATTAAAAGTGGATTGGTAGGATTACTCAGGCAGCAATTGACCATAGTAGCTCTTTCACGTAACTACAATTTCTGGTTCTCATCTCCCATGCTCTGGCAGAGAAAGGGAGCTATAATTTGCAGTGCCCATCAATAACATCAAGGGTTGGTTTAAAGAAGTAATTAAGACACAAGCTTCTGAGAAAGAAATTTACAAACTCATTTGGAAGAAAAGTGGAAGCAATTTAGAAACCATGAAGGTACGGTCTCAGAAGAAAGATTTCCAGCATTGTAGCTGTGTTGGTCCTTGGACATAAGAGAGTTAAGGTAAGTGAAGTGATATCTTTCACTGGACCAAAAACTGCTGGTGAAAGAACAAGTTTTTGAATTGCACAGAGCTCTAGGTCATCTGAAGAAATGAAAGAGAAGTTTCAAGCTATAGGGAACATCATCTTCAGGCCACTCAGAACTCTGTATAGCTCAAGAACTAGAGAACTTGATTCAATACAATTTCTGTCCCTGCTTACTTTTTCTTCTTCCTTCTTAGAGAGACAATAACATCCCCTTGGATCTATATAGCACTGCTGTTCAAAGTTCACCCCAGCATTTTGACAGTTCTATTCACTCCCTGATGCTCCAGTTCTTTGCATTTCTACTGTGAGGGAAACAGCAAAGTGACATTTAGAAGAACAATGCACACATTTTGATTAGCAGCCTAGAGCACACAAATATGAGAATGAAGAGAAGTGACTGGGATATATCAACAATAGCTTGTACTGTGAGAGCACCCAAACTCTTATCCTGGGTGCTGTGTGAATATGCTCGCTGCCTGCAAATCATGACTAGTCTGGAAAACAAAACAAAAAAAGGAAGGAGAGTGAAAAAACCAACAACATACCAATAAAATAATCTCTAGGGCAGCAGGCACTTTTGTTAATGCTTCTCTTTAACACATTCACTTCAAGAAGGAAGAAAACGTTAAGCCACATTCAAGTCCGCTTCTGCATAAGGATCAGCTTCTTCTCCAGTGAGTGCTCTATACAAGAAACTAGGAGATACTCGGACATGGGGCTCCCTAAATCTATCCTGTTGAAGAGTCATTGGAATTGGGGGGGGGGGGGGGGGACTAGTTCCTAGGTCTCTCACATCCTGGATAAGTGCTCTATCCATCAGGCTACAGAGTCACTCTTGCTTGCTTTCTCTATCTAGCCCAAATGACAAAATATTTATCCAAAGAGGGACAGTGTCAAACAGGAGAGATAGAGGGAGTCCCACATCAGAATAACTCCGCAGTTAGGGCACTCCCCAGAGAGGTGACAGATTCCTCTTTAAATCCCTTCTCCCTCTCAGGCCAAGGAGAAACTTGAGTTATTGGTCTTCCACAGCCCGGGAGAGTACTCTCGCCAATGGTCTGAAAGTTGTCACGAATCATGGTTAGTCTGAATGATTGGCATGAGTGAATTAACAGTAAGTGAGCTGAAGAGAGGCCATATTAGGGTCCGAGTCAATGCCCTGATGGATTATGGACTTATCACTTTGAGAAAAAGACTGCCTTCTTTTGTGCAGATTTGCTTCTCTCAGCACGCACAAAGTTCCCAAATAAGAAGAGTCAGCAAGGGAGGAACTCGACCAAAGACATTCCACTATTTATCGCTCGTGGTTAGGCAAGCAGAATTGGGTGTTGTAAGTAGGATGTTCCAAGATCAGTCGTAAGCACACCCGCAGGTGGTGAAATCAACAGACATCACTCCACCCGAACTGTCCCTTGCCAAGGGGATATATACCCCACCACTTTGTCACACAAGTCGGAGTCCATCGATTCGGCATATTGGGGTGACGTGCATGTCAGACTTCTGCCTCAATCAAAATAACCAACATTACCTGGGGTTTGGCCAGCCCCAGAGGGTGAGAGGTGTGTGAATGGATATCAAAATTAGGTTAACATTAGACTAACTACTAAATTTAAACATTGCTTTTAAACTGCTTCTGAATTGTTTGCAATAAAGTTTGGTAAAGTCATATTTTGTCTGCTGTGAATTCATCGTTCCATGTTGGGCCTTTCTACGGGACTGTTGCCGGACTGATCACCCATGCAATAGCACCCTCTTGTGACAGTTACAAGTGAAGGACATTTTTCTAAGTTCCTGGCTTCTTTCAAAAACAGCATAGGAGCCTAACTCCAACAAAGGGTTCATAGCTGAGAATGGCAGGGATACATGCCTCCCTGAAACCTGGACTTAGGCGCTTCTATTTCCATGATCACAGTCTCTTGTTGGCATCTTCCACTAGCTAGCTTAGCAGCTCCTTGCCTAGCATATTCTAGCTTTTGTTAACCAGTCTAAAATGCCTCTCTTCCCATTTATTCTATAGAGAGTTCAGACACCCAACTCTGAATTGGTGAATCAGAAATTTTTCTAGGAGCCGAGACACTCAGCATTACAATATTTAACTCCTTTTGTACATCCAAACAATATAGTTTTAGGGCTTACCACCATTCATTCATTTGAAGCTGACCCTTAAGTTTGTATTTGTTTAATCTTTTTAGCAGCCACAGAAGTATCTGGTTGTTTTCTTCCTGCTAAGACACTTTGAGTGTGTATGTTAGTTAAAAGTTAGGCATTAACAAAAAGTGCTATTACTACATAGACTATTTTGCTTATAGAGGTTGCACCTCTATAAACCAGGACTCTCTGGTCTGATAACATCACAGATATTCCAGAATCAGAGAGTCCCACCACAGTGTGGCGGTGGTGGGGGGAGGGGCGAGGGGAGAGTCTGGCCCCATGTGGGGGAAGGGGAGCCCAGTACCTGGCCCAATTGGGCTGCCCAGGGGGGCTGGAAGTTGGGAAGCTGCCGCACTGCTGGGGGATGGAGGAAGGCACAGCTCAGCTAGGCTGCCGGACTGGGGGAAGAGGGGAAGGGAAGGGAGCTGGGAAGCCTGGTGGGGCAGCAGGGTGGGGCTGGAAATAATTTCCTCTGATCTGGCAAAATCCCTCATCCAGGACCAGCGAGGTCCAACCTGTACTTGGTTTTCCACGTCCCCCCCCCCCACTCCTTTGTTTCTTGCCTTTTCAAATTGCTGGGGGCAGCACCTATGTTTGTAAGGAACCTACAGAATGTTTGGACATTGATCCCTGGACACTATCTCCCCACCACTTCACAACTGTGTGTGATGTAGGCATGGTTAGAATTCTCCTATCATATCAGTCCCTGCATGTGACTTGGAGATTTGAATGCTTATCTTACCCTGGTTTGTGAACTGTTGTAGGGCTTGTGACTCTGTATGGAGTATGAGTGACCATTTACTATATTACTGACACCAATATTGTAAAACTGCATTAAAATGTATATAAAAGATAGGCCATGTAAGGAATCAGTAGAAGAATTAGGATTTGCCTAATGATAATTTTGTTTATATATCTTTCTAGTGTGTGTTATAATTGTGTGATATCTGTATCTCCAACCTATGCTTTGTTTCGGAATACTACCCCCAGACAGATTGGCATCAGCATGACCCAGCCTATTTGATGTCTCCTTCAGGATAATTAACTATACAATGAACTCATTACGAGAAATTAGGGACTTCACCTATGAATCAGCAGGACATGTAGTGATGTAATGGCTAACAGGGGACCCACATGTTCTGTAAGTTTGTGTTTGAGACAAAAATATAACAGCACAAAGGATATACAAAGGCAGTTGCATAGTCTCCAATTTGTCTTCAAATCCTGCTTCTTACCTCTAGAGCAATTTCTCTACAAACTGAAGCACTGAACAAAGGAAAGGACTGACAGACCCATCCAAGCCTTGCATGTGTTCCAAAGGGACTCCACAAGTGAGCAAACTCACCCATGTAGCTAAAAACCCAATATATGGACTCTGAAGTCTTATGTACATTGTAGGGATGTAAAAGGTAACAGAAGAACTGCTAAAAATCTTAGTGCTTATACGCCCTGCAAGGAGCTTATAAGAGCAACCAGTCAGGGCCATGTTGGCCCACATAAGAAGAATTGCAGCACAGCGCAGCTTGAATCAACCCCTGGAGCTTGAGGATGAAGGAGGACTGGTTGCTTTGCAAATGGAGGACAGCAAGCACGCTGACATAGCAGTGCTGCAGACAGAAACTCGGGGTCCTAAAAAGCAGCTCCTGGTAAGCTGCAATGATTGGCAGGCTGAGGCCAGGGCAAAGAGGGTTCTGGGGTCACGAGGATGAGAAGCAGGAGATCTACAGAGGAGTCAGAAGGGATGCAGCAAGTAGCAGACATCTACAGGGCCCCTCGGCCAGGAACTGGAGTAGTGGGCAGGCCTGGGCCCCTCTTCATCTGCACTGACGAAGTGACTGGACTGAGAGACTATAAAACTATCCCCTGGAAGGATGGGGATAACACAGAAAGTGGCATAGCCAGAGGGCTGTGTCATGAAGAGGATGCTGCAATCCTGGCAGTGATGTGAAATGATACTAGAAGAGGGTGCCCTGGCTAATCCATGTGACAGACCAAAGGCGGCACTGGAGTGGGCTAAGCCCTGTAACATATAGCAAGCAGAGTTTGAGTAACTTCTCATTTTCCTGGACCTAGGAGCTGACTGGGAGTTGGAGAACTAGACAAAATAAAGAGGTGTGTGTGATTTCTTTTTTCAGCTTCTTTACAACTTACATGGTGATCTTACTTCTCCCTAAGGTGTGCATCTGTGCGGCCGCACACAAATTCTCCACCTGCTTTGCAGAGTCGTGCAGCAGAGCACCAATAAAAAGTGAGCTGTTGCTGGGGGTGGGGGAAGAGGGGAGGAAGGTTCAGCTGGGAAGCTCTTTGCTGTCCCAGATCCCCCAAGACTGCGGCCAGGGCCAAGTAACTGCCCCACCTGCTCCAGAGTCTGGACCACATGGCTGCGGCAGCAGCTCCTTTGCCTGCCGGGGCTGGCACCGCGTGGCCACTGACGTGGCTCCTTTGTCTGCTGTGGCTGGCTTGGGACTGCATGGCCGCAGCATGGCTCCTCTGCCTGTCAGGGCTAGGACCACGTGGCCATGGCTGCTTCTTAGGCAGCCAGAGCTGCCACCCAGGAGTAGCTGGGAAGTCACCACCCAGCCATGGCCCCCCATTTCAACCCTGGGGAAGGGCTGGAACTTGACTAGGGCTGCATGGTAGCTTCTCCTGTGGCAGGCCACAAGGCAGCTACTAGGCCTGGAGCTGGGGCTGCAGTGTGGCTGCTCCAGGAGCCAGGCCACAGTGTGGCATAAGGGTGCCAGGAAGCAGCTGCGGGAGGGGTAGGTGGGGGGAAAATCAGGATGCCATTCATCTGCCATCATCACCAGTCGAAGTGGCACTGGAGACATTGGATCTTCATCCCAGACCTCAAGTGAGTTGCCTTTCCCTTCTGCCTTGGGGGTGGGGGCAGTCTTTGAGGGAAGGATGCATAGTGGCATTTCTCAGCACCCTGGGCCTGCAGCAACCCACACAGCACTATTTGCTGCTTGTCCTGTTGCTGCTCTGCTGCCCTGTGCAGACAGCAAACAACGTGGCTCAGACACTGGGTGGAGAGTAGCTAGGGCAGGGACCCAGCCATGGGGAGAGGGGTGATGTTGACTCCCATAGTAGTGTGCCACAGGCTCCCATCACTGCCACAGAGGAGGGGAAAGGAGCACCCTGCCCTGGATTATGCCTGGCTGTGTCAGTGGGTGTCCTTGCTATTTGTGCAGCATTAAGCAGTGTGGCGATTTTACACTCCTGTGGCACAAAGGTACCCTAAAGGCAGTGATCTCACTTCTTTACTTGGGTCTTATCCCCTGTGTAGGTAGGGCATGCCCAATCTTGCTTAGAGCCAAGGAATTAGCTCTGTGGTGTCCATCCCCCCACTATAAAGCTCCCAAGATAATATTTTGGAGGAAAACTAGAGCAGTGCTGCACTGTGATTATTCCTGACCTCCTGTGACTTCTACGCAACTGTGAGCAGTGCAGACTTAGAGCAGCCTTGAGGCTAATTTAACATACAACAGCAGCTGGACTTGCTTCTGGCAAGATGGAAAATACAGAAGGAACAATAGGGACTTAGATACATCTTTCAGCATCCCTGCATTGATGCACTGTGGTCATGCCTTAGTATCCTAATAAAAGTTGAGAGATGCTGTAGTTCCAACTTATCTGCTGGATCTCATACTTCTGATATTGCTAGTAAACCCTCCAACTTCCTTTTGATGTTTGAAGTCCAACAGTAACCATAGAATCATACAACTGGAAGGAAGTTCACCTACTCTACATCAAGCTAGGGGAGAGTCTGGGAAAGGGTTATAAACAGAGGAAGTTGGTCACTAAAAATTTTGCAATATTAATTTTCTTTTTATTTGACTTCATATTAAACATTTAAAATCATGAACCTTATTATTATCCCTTGTTTTAATATTCTTTCTTCCATAAGATTTTACAAAATATACATAGAAGATATGTTAATAACTTGGCTGCCACAGTGGCAAATGTCCAGGCAAGCGCACATGACCTCAAAATTGGTGCACAAGACAAAACTCACTCTGCTTACAGATGGAAAAATCTTAGAGGGAACACTGGTAGCCATCAGGAGCATGGTTTGCGAGTCAAACCTTCACGGTTACATGCAGCCTCCCCACTTCTGAACAGTGCAGGGCAGGGGAAGGGAAATGGGAGGGAGCCAGTGCTCATAGGGAACTGTCTGGAAAGTATCTGACAGCTTAGTGTGTTGCTCAATTTGGGGAACACTCCTGTTCTGCCCTGCACTAGGGACACAGCAGCAGCAAGACTGCTATGGTGAGAATATGAAGGCAGCTCCTCAGCATGAAGAGCTTAGAGAACTACTCTTGATGCTGCTCCTGAGAGCTGAGAAGGCCATGGGAGAACTCTGAAGGAATCCTAAGATATGCAGAGATCAGCCTTCCCACACCACTGCACTGTGAGATACATACTGTGCCTGGCTCACACTGTAGATGATGGTGTCTCAAACGTGGACATGTTCTGTCTACAAAGGAAGCAAGTGTGAACACCCTTTGTTGATTTTTGTTCTGTCAACAAAAGTTGGCTATGTAGACAAGATTAATGTTCACCTCCAATTTTGGGAGAATCTGCTTTGCTCTTTGCAGCCTACCCTGACCTGGGCATTTTCAATGTGGGTTACCCTAGGTACCACAGGTCACAGGAGGGCTTAGGCAGGGAGAGTGAGGCAGCAGCATGCATGATCAGAGGCAGAAAGACTCTTAGAAAACATTTACAGCACAATCTTAGGTGCCACATAGCAGCAGAAGTTTTGTGCACGGCTTTGAAGCTGAAACAGAAACAAGCACCTAAAACAGAGACCTAGCTCTTTTTATGCATCCAGGTCTAGGTAACTTTCAGACACGCAAAATTCATTATGAGTAGTATAAAACATTCTTAAAATTCATACCTGAATTCTGGTGGATACTGTCTTATGAGCCATTTCACATCTATACAATAGTTAAACTTGCAAAGAGAGAAAAGGAAAGGAAAGGTTAAAAAAAAAAAAACTTCAACAAAGAAAAAATTCCAGAGGAAAATATTTGGCATTCAAAAAATCACTGATGTGTATAGTAGTATTCATATTTAAGACTACATTTCAAGTAAGGATAGCAAACATATCACAAGATTAAAGAAGTCACAATGAATTGTGGTTTTAATCACACTGTTAAAGAATAAAATACCAATTTTAAATTAATATTTTGCACTTCTTAGGGATGTTACATTTCAATTAACTAATCGAATAGTCAATGGGATTTCCATTGACTACTCGATTAGTCGATAAGGACTTCTGTGTTCAACCTTTGAAAAGTACAGGAGTCCCATCAGGGGCTCTTGTGCATTTCAAAGATTGAAACACTGCATGGAGCCGGTTCCAGCAGGGAATCCTACTGACCCCAGACTCCACGTAGGTGCTTCTGCTTTGAAATGTACAAGAGCTCCTGCTGGGCCTCTTGTACATTTCAAAGTTGGCCGCCTGCTATGCACCTGCTCCCTCCCATGGACCTAGAGGGAACTGACATAAACCAGCTCACACCAGCACCCCCTCCGCTTCCCACCCCTTGTAGCCTCTTTGTGATAGAGGCAGCGGGGGAGAGGGGTGGGGGGCAAAAGACTAGTCAATTAGTGTGTCAACAATCAGATAAGCTTTTGCTTATCAGAGTTGATTAGTCGCTTACATTCCCTACTTTTTTCTATATTTTCAAATATATTAATTTCAATTAAAATACAGAATACAAAGAGTATAGTGCACACTTCATATTTAATTTCATATATTTGCACTACAGAGAAAAAAATAGTATTTTTCCATTCACCTGTTCACTTGGGCCTCCTCGTTCACCCAGTTGCTAAGATAAGTTTGTTTACATTTGCAGGAAATAATGCTGCCTGCTTCTTATTTACAATGCACTGCATTGATGTAGCCAGCATTGCAAGGTAGCTACATGCCAAATATTCATATGCCCCTACGTACTTAAACTTGTAGGCTCTGAAGTTTTACATTATTTTTGAGTTATGTAAAAAGAATCTCTACATTATGAAAATGCAGCTTACAAACAAACAGATTGCACTGTAGTACTTAGATGAGGTGAATTAAAAAAAATATTCCTTTACAATGCAAATATTTGTAATAAAATAAAATGAGCACTGTACATTTTGCGTTGTGTAACTGAAATCATTACATCTGAAAATATAGGAAAAATATCCAAACAACACAATCCTAATTTAAATTAACACTGATTAATGGGGACTTCAAATCTAGTTAATTTGTTCTGCATTAATCACATGCATTAACTTCAATTAATTGAAAGCTCTACTTTCAAGTAAAAAACAACAAATGGTGTAGTAGCACTTTATAGACTAACAAAAATGCAGATGGTATCATAATCTTTCGTAGGCACATCCCACTTCTTCAGATGACTGGAGTTTTTTCATCTGAAGTGGGCTGTGCCCACAAAACCTCATGATACTATCTACATTTTTTGTTATAAAGCGCTACCAGACCATTTGTTGTTTTTTAGTTTATCCTGTACACACTAACTCAGCTACCCCCTTAAGCTACTTTCAAGTATTACAAATAAATTTAAGTTTTCATTTTCATACACATCTTCTTACAAATGTACTGCTTACTACAGAATACGGAATATAAACATTTATGCAATAGAACACAAGCAGAAGAACATTACTTTGAGAACAATGCAAATATAAAATTTTGGGGGCAGGGCCCATCTTTTTTTTTCCTTTGTACAGTGCCTAGCACAATGGGCTCCTGGTTCATGACAGGACTCCTAAGTGTTGCCAAAAATATAAACAAATGTAACTCCTTAGACATCATCTTGCTCTGCATATTTGTTAAGTTTACCATTATACACCAAGCAGCAGACACAGTATACAACCATCCACTTTTCAATGCTTATCCATTCCCAGAAGATACAGGTAGTTAAGACCTTGGCTAGCCTCGTATAGGCAAACAGGCTATGTGTAACTGCACACCACAATAAAAAGTAGGTTGTGTCTATACAGCAGTGTGTAGCTACACATGACAGTGAAACACTCTGGAAGCAGTGAAAGGCTCTGCTGGTGGATAATGATCTGAGCCCTTTTCCATTGCCAGAGTTTTTCACTGCAGTAGGAAAAGACTCCAGCAACACGGAGGCTATATTGCTAAAAACAGGCACATGGGAGGCACTCCGTTGGAGTGTAGATAGCAGCTTAGGATAAATACCCAGAAGATCTGGCCCACCTCACTCTACTCACCAAGGCAGTACCTTACCATCAACATTGCTACTGGGGTATGCGATGTCTGTACGCTAAATGTCATTGAAAATGAATATATAAATGTGACGTAGTGGGGGTACTTGCTGGGCTGTGGTGACCCCTGCTGTCTGGAGCAAGACCCAGCAGGGAAAACCTCACTAGGCAGAGGTAATGCCAAACTTGTTGAACCAGTGGCCAGACACTCCCCATGGAGAGGAACAAAGGAAGGTGGAATGCTGCCCTGGCTGGGGGGCAGGGCTTGGAGAGGGTTAGTTAGTTCCTATCTGGAAGGCAGGGAATAAGGAGCTGGGGAGGGGGCTGGGACTCCCCTATCTCAAGGGGGGCACTGAGGCCTCTTAGCCCAGTTCCTGTAACCAGATTACATCTGTGCTGCACTGTGCTGGAGGAGCAATAAACCACCCTCAATTCCACTGGCTGGTGCAGTCTGTTTGTGCCATTTCGGGGTGCAGCAGACGGGGAACCCCCAACGCGCCGTCACAATAAACCCAAGAAGAAATTCTTTAGAATCAGTCTGAATTTTGTATGAAAGAGAACATTTCACTCAAATGTAAATGTCTCCTTCAGAAAACTTGTGGTTTTAACCATTTTCCCCACTGTTCCAGTTATATTTAAATGGGCTAGGCCTCATTCTGATATTGGTTATATTGGATGAGTCTGGAATAGCAACCTTGAAGTCAAGGAAATTACATTACCATAAAACCACTGAAATGGACTTCAAAATTGGAAAGAAAAAAACAAACAAACAGCAGAAAGATCTAACACTCACTTGAGCAGAAGATACAAGAGTCCCAAAAAGAGGAGACAAAATATCTATAAAAAAACCAAACACATACTATTAACTACATCTTTATAAGTAAAATATTTACATACACTTCATATCTAACAATTTGTTAATTACAGTCCCAGTAAAGCAGGAAACTCTTATCTACATTGCTGATTTACATAAAGTCCAGACAAGCATCATCATCAACTGTTTGCAAAATAATTTGGGATGACAGTCCAGCTCTCATTGATTGTCTTTTAAAAAAAAAAAAAAAAAAAAAAAGACAACTTGTTGACAGAGAAAGAATATAATGAGCAATAGCAAATGAGCTACTCTATTATCTCTGATTGGATGGACCCTCCAAAACAGGTTTGAAGGACATCAGCACGGTAACATGATGCTGCCCACCTTGTGCTTGTGCTAGTGCTAGACATGAAAGACTTCAGTCTCTTTGTAAAACTTCAATATTTTCCACTTCCTTCGAGTGGAGGGGATGCAAGAGCAGGAGGAGGAGGAGGGAATAGCAAATGCAGATGGAACAGACTCTGCCTCCGATCCTTTAACTGGATTCATAAAGGTCAACTCCTTTAGCTAACCGGAACCCTTCTGAAGTCAGCGACGACACACAAGCAGGATAAAGCTCCATGACAGAAGCTTGATATTCTTTGTGTATTAGAGTTATAATAGACTGCCCACATATAATTCACTAACAAAATCTTAATGTTTGAACACTAAAAAGATTTACTTCAAAATATAATCACATACATGTTTTCCCAAAATATTAATCAGATGACATAATTTAACCCTCTTCCCACAAAACCTGGTTTTGCAGATCAAATGCACAAACATTCTCTCTTAGCTAAGGGATAAAGCAAGTAAGATGCTGAGCACTCCTGAAAAAGGATGAGAGCCCTCAAGTGCCAGTGAACTCATATATGAGAATCCTTAGCATCTTGATTTATTTCTGTAAAATCTTGTGGGATGGATACCTCAGACAACACATCAGTACTTTGGGTACGCTGGCTAAAGAATCAAACAAACCTTGAGACCTGACTCTTGTCAATTAATTTAATTGTACATAAGTACAGGGCTACAAATATTGGTACAAGCACTTCCATGTTGCTAGAGGTCAGCCCACAAGTATCATACAAATATGATAATAAATCACAAAATAGTCATGCAGTGTGCTTTGATCAGATTTCTAATTAAATGCGCACAGAGTGTTAGTGTAATGTTACTGCAGAAGTTCAATATGTAAAGTATATTTATCAAGAAACATGAACTTATTTTTTGCACATCAGCTATAACTCTGGACTATTTCTCTGGTACGGCATCTTTGAAGTATCAATTACACAGAAGCAGTTATTCAACCTTGGGTTATAGCTAAGGATGTTAAAATGCAGTTAATTGACTAGACAATGAAATTTCCTTTGACTAGTTGATAGGCACTTCTGCATTCCTCCTTTGAAACGTACAAGGGCCTGGGGCTCTTGTACATTTCAAAGGAGGAATGCAGAACTCCAGGTACAGCCCGAGGCCAGTGGGAAGTCCCACTGACTCTGGGCTGCACTCAGGAGCCTTCTTTGACATACACAAGATCCCGGGAGGGGCTCTTGTGCATTTCAAAACCATGGGGGACTTGGTCCCCCACTGAACGCAGGCTCCATGTTACACTGAGCTTATTCACCAACTAGTGTAGCTGTTTAAGTGTAGACATAAAGTATGTATCACATGCTTTAGAGGGTTTCTAAATGAGAAGCATTCTGGATGGCTCCGTGACTTTGAAATACACAAAAGCCCCTCTCGGGATTTTTGTGTATTTCAAAGAAGGCATCTGTCTGCAGGCTGCAGTCAGCAGGACTTCCCGCTGGCCCCTGGCAGTATGTGGAGTTCCGCATTCCTCCTCTGAAATATACAAGAGCCCCAGGCCCTTGTACATGTCAAAGGAGGAATGTGGAAGTGCCTATCGATTAGTTGACTAGTAAAAAAAAAAGTGATAAGCAAATGCTTATCGGATAGTCAACTAGTCTATAACATCCTTAGTTACAGCCAGATTTTAATTTCTACAACTACAGATCGGAGTGGTATAAAAATTCAGTTTTAAGAGCATTTACAGTAGTATAAGGCAATAGCAAATTGTGATGGATGCAGAGTTTAGCATCTAGGAAATGCACTTCATTCCACGGAACCTGCAAGGGTGTGCACTCTTGAAAAAAAAAATCACAAAAATGAATTAAAAGACACTTCTCTCAGCAGAATCCCAGAAGGAAGGCAGTAATGCAAACACCATGCAACCTCCCTCCAGGTAGATGCACACCAGTCCACTCTAACCCATAAGCTGTATTGGAACTGGTACCCAAAGGGTTATGTATGGTCATAAAACACAGCTTATACCATACTTATATTACAGATTTCCAGAAGAGGAAGTATAACTGAATTTCATTACTTCTATGTTTAGAAAGTCAAGTCACATTACTATAGTAATTCTTATATATACTTACAAAACACTTTAATGTTCCCATTCTACCTGAAACTATGTTACTGTACGAATTAAACACTTACCTTTTATGTGAAGTGCTCCAGAATTGTACTTAGACTTAATACCTCTGACTTTAGTGACAAAGAATCTGAAAGGGTTCCCTTCATTCAATAAATCCCAAGTGTCCTGGCCTTTACTTGCTACATTATAATGTTCTTCTGGTTTTTGGCTCACTGAGAGCTCATTATCTTCACATCTACGTAGAAACTGCTTTTCAGGTACAATGATTTGTGGTTCCTCCTCTTTGTCTACTTTTTGTGAATATTTTGGCTGATTTTCAGATTCAGGATCCTCATCACTACTTGAAAGGCACCAGCCTAAACCCTCTTGGGAAGTTCTCTGTTTTTTTGCTGGTGAAATCTCCGTAGAAATACTTTTATCAGTACATTTCGTAGGGGAGACTTTTCTCTTATGAGCAACATTTCTGGCCTCTGAACATGGATACTGTGGTCCACTTGTTTTACCATGTCCACTACGAGACAATGAAGATGTAGACGGCTTCTCAGCGTCAGCATTTTCTTCCATACTTTCATCACTGCTAGATATGGTCCATTTCCCATGCTCACTTTCTTGATACATGTTTCTGGAAAAAAAAAAAAGCAGTGTGTTATGCCTATTGTACTTCTCACAAGGGTGTTTTCCTTGCCAGAGCTTATTCACCAACTTGAACTATCACCATGCCTTTGAGATTTTCTTATTTAAGAGTCCATCCAGAGTGCTTCTCATTTAGAAACCCTCCAAAGTATGTGATACTTGCATTATGTCTACACTTAAACTGCTACAGTATAGACATTCACTAGTGACAGGAGGGGTTCTCCCACTGCTGTAGTTAATCCAACCACCCCAAGCAAAAGCTAGGCCTACAGAAGAGAAAAATATATAGAATTCTTCAGTCAACCTACAAAAGTGACAAGGAGTCATCTGACAAAGTGGGTCTTTGCCCACTAAAGCTTATGCTCCAATACATGTTAGTCTATAAGGTGCCACATGACTCGTCACTTTTGCAAATCCAGACTGACACGGCTACCCCTCTGTCAGCTGACCTACTACTTTCTGCACTGGTGATAACTATGCATCTTAAGCATGTGGATTTTTTACAACCCTGAACAAGGTAAGTGGTTTGACAGCCCAGGAGACTGACTGTAACAACTGCTGACTCTCTTAATGGAACGGCTAATCAGAATGACAGCTACTAACCAATGGGGGAAAAGTACTATAAAAAAAAAAAAACCAAGCTTGAAAAAAGAAAAGTTTTTTTAAAAGGCTGAAATAGAAAAGAGGTCTGAAGTTCAGGATAGTTACTTTCATAATCAGTTCAGGATAGTTACTTTCATAATCAGTTCAGGTACTATTGCTAGTATACTATACCTGTAACAATAGCCAGCAAGAAGTGAAAGGCAACTAGTTTATTAATCCAGGGATTAAAAAGAGAAACGAAAGACATTCATTTAAAAAAAAAAACTATAAAAGCCTCTGGAGCCATGATACCTGTAAGAAATCAGCCAGTAATTAAGGGCTGAATTGAAATAGCTAGCACTTATTTACAAAGAGAAGTATATACAAATTGTGCCTATTACTGCATCCCAGACAATCTCTGCAACAAAGAATAAATGGACACAAATCAGACACCAGGACACACAAACTTGTAGCGGAACATTTTAACCTACCTGGACACTCAATCCTGAGTTAAAAATAGACATTCTTCTTCAAATTACAGGGAGAGAATGCAGAATTGGTATTCTTTTACAAATTTTACACAGTTACCCTGGGCCTGTATAAATACATTAACTAGTTAACCCACTATAAAGCAATTTCCCCTGCCTTTGACATTTGCATTTTCATATCAAAAGCTAGGAATGGGGCATATCAAGCCCATTTAACTAGCTTCATTAACACCAGTCCTACAGTTTTTACTGTTATATAGATCTTGGATTCTGTTATTTCCACTCCAACGCATCTGATGAAGTGGCTTTTACCCAGGAACACTCATAATCAGATATATTTTTGTTAATCTCCGAAGTGCCACTGGCCTACTTGTCCCTCTTATATGTCACTTTCAGAATTAGCACTGATTTTGCAAAAACGTATACACATATTTAACTAGATGGAACGGTGTGTGCGTGTGTGTGTAAAGTTAAGGCATTACATCAGTTAGGGTCATAGGGTTTCTTTACACCTGCAGTTATTCCAGAAAAACCATCTTGCTTCTGGTTAGAGTGATCCACTTAAACAGTCTCCTCTGTGCGGTCGGAGTGAGCGTTTGTCCTTCCAGAACAGCTCCACGTGACACCTATTAGGCTTTGAAGTCAAATCGTACATTGGCCCTGTTAGCTGTCAAGCGCAGACAAGCTCTTAGCTCCTGAGGAACGGGGAGCAGAATTCTGTCTCTCCCCAGCCCAACATGGCCCCGATCTCAAGTCGAGCTACAGCGACACGCGCAGCTCACAGGACCGCCCGCCACAGCACCCGGCCGCTGCCACCCAGGACTCCCAGCATGCTGCGAAGCCGCCACCAGGAGTGAGAACCGGTCGCCCGCTCCCCAGCCGAGCCTGCCCACGCGTCAAGCTCTCGATGGGCGCACACAGCCCCCGCCCCAGCCCCGCCCAGGTTCCTCGCGCACCTGCGCCGGCTCGCCGGGCCCCCCCAGGCTCAGGACGATGCTCACCCGAGCTGCCTCCCGCGCAGAGCTAGATTCAACCTCTTCCAGTTCCGGGTCGGGCTCCCTCTGAGTCCTATCACCTGTCCATCATAGTGAGGGGGCCTAACGTAGGGGAGGGGGCGGGGCCATCGTATTCTTCTCAGCCAATGGCGCCTTCCCTGCGCTCCGCACCAATAGCAGGCGATGCTGTGGTTGCCCCGCGGAAGTTAAGGGAGGCGAGCGGGTTGCTAGGGACGTTGGAGGTGTTTGTATCCATGTGCGCAGCCCCTAGTCCAGCGCGGTGCGGCGGTTGGGGCAGGGAGCGCTACGTGCGGGTAGGTAACGGATGGGCGGGCGCCTGCGGCTCCCTCAAGCCCGGGGCGCCGCGAGCGGGTGCGGGGGAGGCGCCAGGCCGGCGGGGTGTGGGGAGAGCTGGTCCCGGTCAGTGGCCTGAGAGTTCCCGGGCACAAGCAGTGACCCCTAGCGCTGCAGTGGGCTGCGGGCGGTCCTCAGTGCCCCGCTGCCTGTGTGCCAGTTTCCGTGGGAGGGGGCTCGCCCTTTGATCCCATGCACCTGAAAACCCCTCCGAGCTAGATGTGCTGCCAGGAGGCAGAGAGCTGGGGAGGGGCTGGCGCCGTAGTGCGGAGCAACGCAATGTTCACACCCCTGTGTCCCGAAGAAACCTGGCTGTTCATTTGGCCTTGAAGCTGGTTCAGGGCAGGAGACTCAGAGTAGCTTTTTGCATAATCATTCCTTTAGTTCATCATTAAATACTGCATGAATGAGAGTAGCTATATGATGGTTTAAATCAGCGTTTCTCGACTTTTTTTTTTTATAAAGTACTCCCTTTTAAAAAGTAATTGTACCCCCAGAGCCAGGCTCCCCCAGGTCCCCCACTCTAACCCAAATCCCTCTCCCAGAGCCAGCCCCACCCAACCCAATGTCCTCTCCTCCCCCAGAGCCAGGTACCCCCATGCCCCATCTAAGCCAATGCCCCTACCCTCCTCTTGAGCCAGACACTGGACCTATGGTAACCCTAACTTTGAAATGCCTGCTTCCGCTGCCCAGCCCTGCCTCGGCAGCTTATCTGCAGGGAGCAAGTGGCCTGCCAGTACTTGGCCCGTCGCACAGGGCTATGCGCTCCCACCCCAGGCTGCCCTCCTCAGCGGGGTGCCTGGGGGCAACTGCCCCCCACTATACCACAGATGCGGGCCGGGTCCTTTGGAGCAAAGCTTATTGTGCTGCTTCACCACCTTTTAGCTCCTTTCCACAGTACCACGAGGAAGGGGGGGGGAGATACATTATACTGAGCTGCTGGCGGGGGTGGGGGTAATGTGCATATCCAGGTTTAGCCGCCCTCCCTGCTGGGGAGGCTGCCGGAGAGGAAACAAAGTAGGAGAGGCAGCTGTGGAAGTGATGATTTTTTTTGTTTCCTCCCTGCTCCCCATCCTGGAACTGCCATGGGTCTTAGTGGAGCCACGGACACAGCCACACACTTTCCCCATCAGGCACTGGGGTGCGTGCACAGAGCGCCTGTTATTGTCTGGGCACATGGCTCTGAACATTCAATCTGACAGACACATGCCGTTGCCCGATTCCCCTTTGCAGAGCAAAATCCCAGGCATTTTTTGCCAAATTTCACTTGTGTTGAGATACCCCTAAGGGTATGCATATCACTGGTTGAGAAACACTGGTTTAGAGGGCAGAGTGGGAGAAAAACCAGCATAAAATTAATCAAATTAAAACACACTCTACATCGAATTTGGCTCATCTTAACAAAACAAAGTCAGTTTTGGTTCCTTTTGTATTCTAATTTATTACAAGCCCATGAGTAGAGCTAAGAAGGAATGTAATTGCAAACCCCTGATATTAGACTGCTGATGAACTAAGCAGATTAGACCAGATAACCTGATAATGAAAGGCCTGAACAAACAGAAATGTCATTGGTACTTTTCTCTTAAATCCTTGCGGATCATAGCAACCCTTTGTCTTTTTTTCCCCCGTTGTTTTCTTTTACGTTCTCACCTAGAACAGCTCATAAATATACCCCTCAATATTTCCAAAATAAAACTGGATACCATGTCCTAGTTTGTTATAAGCACTTATTGGAAAAAAATCCTTGAAACTATGATTCAAAATTTGTTGTGTTAACTTTCCTTTTAATACTATACTAAAAGATTTACCTGGTGTTGCTCAAATTCTTAACTCAGTTTATTTTTGTGAGGGTTTTGTTTTTTGTTTTTAAAGAAACTGAAAATGTGCATCCTTTATTTAAATCATTGCTCTGGGGTGGGGCTGGGGATGCAGTATGCCAGTGTTTCCCAATTTTATTTGGCCAAGGAACCCTTTTCAGAATTTCAAGGAACCCCTAGGTTTGTCAAGCAAAAAAAAGGGGGGGGGGGAGGCAGAGGGACCCACCAAATGCATGAAAATCACATTCCGTCCCCAAGACCCCCACCCCGCTTCCTTGAGGCCTCATCTGCTCTGTTCCTCTCCTCTCCGTCACTTGCCATCCCCAGCCCTTATACACTCTCACTAGGTTGAGACAGGAGGTGTGGGGTGGGAATGAGGGGTTTGGGTGTGGGAAGGGGTGAGAAGTACAAGCTCTAGGAGGGAATTTGGATGCAGGAGAAGGGGATGTTGGCTCGGGGAGGGGGCTTCAGGCTCGGGAGTGTTGGGCTCAGGTGAAAGGTTGGGGTGCTGAGCAAGCCATGGGCTTGTGGATGTGAGGGTGCTGGAGTTTGGATTGGATATGTGAGGGACTCAGGGCAAGAAGGTTGTGAGTATGATGGGCTCAGGACACAGATTTGTGATGTGTGGATGGTTCAGGAGTGTGGTGGCAGAAGACTGAGGATGTGGGGATGCAGGAGTTTGGGGATGTAAGAGGCTCAGGACAGGGGGTTCCAGTGTATGATAGGCTCAGATTTGGGGTCAGGTGGTGCAGGAGTGTTGGGAGTTTGGCCCCAATTGGGGGCTTGCTGGCCAGGCTTCATTTTTAGGGTTTTTGACATAAAATATTATGTCGACTCAAAAAGTTTTAGCATTGTCTCTATTTATGAGAGGGGTGAGGAACCTGTTTTGAGTCAAGGGTCACTGATCCACAGAAAAGTCTGTTGGGGCCACACAAGTGAGATGCAAAAAAAACCCAACAACCCTCCAAAGACCCCCAAGCCTCACTAATGTGGTCCCAAATGTGCTGGTGGGAGCAAGGGACAGAGTGAAAGTGGGTGCTGGGGCTCGGGAGAGGGTGCTGCTGGGTGGAAGGATGCTGGCTCAGGTGATGGGGTGCTGCGGCAGGCAGGTGGCGGGGTGCTGGGGTCAGGGACATGGTCCTGCTGGGCACTAGGGTGATTGGCAGGGTGCTGGGACAAGGAACAGGGTGCTGCTGGGTGCTAGCGTGGTTGGCAGGGTGCTGAGGCCTGGGCGGTTCTGAGTCCTGGGGTGTGAGGCAGGGTGTTGGGGCCGGGGTCAAGGTGGTGCTAGGTGCTAGGGTGGATGGCAGGGCTGCCAAAGAACGGGATAGGGATGGGGTGCAGGATCTGAGAGGGAGATGGGGGGGCAGAAGGGGGCAAGGTCTGGGTGGTAGGTAGGGTGCAGAAGCAGGCTGGATGTAGGGTGTCTGGCCAGTGGGGAGGGAGCAGGAGCAGATTGGGGGTAGGGTGTCTGGCTACGAGGGAGGGTGCAAGGAGGGGACTTGGGTAGGAGTTGGACCTCCCTGATCTGGCACCCTCTGGACCTGACTGGTCCCAGATGAGGGATTTTTGGGCCAGGGGAGATCATTTCAGGGCTCCTGGTTCCCGCCCCCCCTCCTCCCCAGTAGGTTTCTTTGTACCTCCATCCCCTGCAACCCAGCTGAGCTGCTCACCCCTGCTGGTTCCCTGCACTTCCCCCAAAACCATCCCCCACAATCCAAGGTAGTGCAGCACCAGTTCCCTGCAGCCCCCACAGCCCAGCTGAGCTGCCCATCTGTTCCGTATGCCCTCCCCCATCCACCTCAGCTCAGCTGAGCCCTGCACTGGTTCCCCACATGCCTCCCCCACAGCACAGCTGAGCCCTGTTTCCCTGCACCTCCCCTAAGCCCTGCAAAACTGCTGAGCCAAACGCCGATTCCCTGCCCCTCCCTCCCCTTGAGCCTAGCCCCAGTTCCCAGAACCTCCCTCCTCCTGCAGCCAAACTGAGCTCCACACACACACCCCCACCCCGCAGCCCAGCCCAGCTCCCTGGATCTCCCCACTCTGCAACCCAGATGAGCTCAATTTCCCTGCACCTTCCCCCAAACCATGTAGACATGCTGAGCCAGTGCTGATTCCCTGCCCCCCTCCCTCCCTCCTCTTGGCTGTGTCTACACTGGCGTGATCTTGCGCCAAAGCGGGCCGCTCTTGTGCAAAAACTTGCTTCCTGTCTACACTGGCCGTGTATTCTTGCGCAAGTACGCTGACATTCTCATGTATGAAATCAGGGCTTCTTGCGCAAGAACTATGATGCTCCTGCTCAGGAATAAGCCCTTTTGTGCAACTGTTCTTGCGCAAGAGGCCAGCATAGACAGGCAACATGAATTTCTTGTGCAAGAAAGCCCTATGGCTAAAATGGCCATCGGCACTTTCTTGGGCAAGAGAGTGTCCACATTGCCATAGATGCTCTTGTGCAAAAGCACAGCTTGCACATGGCAGTGTGGATGTGTTCTTGCACAAGAAACCACCGGTGTAGACATAGCCTAAGAGTTTCCTCGCATGAGCAAAATGAATTTTGTGTTGTGCACCAATACTGAGTTCATGTGGCTTGTTTGGATGTGCCACTGTGGCATCCAAGTTATTAATAAATATTGTTAAACTTTTACCTTTTCTCTCTGCTGCCATGTCTCCTCTCCTTGTTCCATCAGCTCTCCTGGTGCCTGCTGCCTCCCAACTCCTCCCCCTCCTCTACTGTCCTGACTCCTGCCCTTCTCACTGCCGTCAGCCCTCCTGCAACCTGCCCCCCTCCACCAGCCCTTCTCTCCCTCCTATGCCCACTCCTCCAGTAGCCCCATTCTGATCATGCGAGCTACCCCTCCTCATCCCCTCTTCTAACACCTCCCTCTACACACGTGCCCTGCCTCTCTCCTCTGGTGCTGGTTCCTCCCCTGCAGGTGTCTGCCCTTCTGCTTCACCACCAGAATCCCCTGGCACCTGCACCTTCCCTTAGCCCTGCACCCTCCTGGTGCCTCCCCCTTCCCTCACTGCCCCTACCTCCTTTTCCCTCTTTTTCCCTGATGCCCACCCCCTCACCACCCTCTGCCCCCATTCCCCCTCATGCCCCTCTGTACCCTCACACATGACTTGCTCCATCCCCACCTTCCTCATGGCCACCCCTTCTTTCAAGCCTTCTCCCAGCACCTCCCCGTCCCCCCTCTAGCCCCTAATGCCCTTACCCTCTCCTCTCCCCTCCCAGCATCACCCTGTCACCCCTCCCAATGACACCTCCCCTCCTGCCTTTTTCCTTATTGTCTGCACTTGCCTCCTGGCATTTGTCTCTCCCTTACCCTGTCCCTTTGGTGCCTTCCCCTCTCTTCCCCCTCTCCCCTCCCCCTCCGCACAAGCTTCTTCTCCTCCCAGCCCTTCCCCTTCTTTCTGCCTTCCACTTTGTGGGGCTGGAGTCTGCACTCCGTCCCTGGACTCCAAACCCGCAACTCAGCCATACGGCGCAACGCAGCGCCCAGCAGTTTCAAAATCCCGAGCCGTGATGTTACATCACACCCGGGCATCTCCCTGCCTACCGGTTTGAGCATGCCGTGCAGGGCAGCAGCAGCCAGCAAGGGGGAGCTCAGTGTAGGTTGCACACGGTGGGGACAGGGGAGAGATGCTCTGGGACCGGGGTGGGAGGATGCGCGGGGGGTGGGGGGACCGGGGCCTGCTCCAAGTATTGGTGGAGCATGGGCACCATGAGCCCATACAACTTGCTGCCCATGCCTCTGCTGGCTAGCTGGCTCTCTCTCTCTCTCTCTCTTTCAGAGGGGGTGGGGGAGTGCCAGCTCCTTGCGGAACCCCTAGTTTTTCTTCGCGGAACCCCAGGGTTCCCCGGAGCACCAATTGGGAAACACTGCAGTATACAGACTGCCCCAGGGAGAAAGGACTATCCCAGCCCGCTGTCACAGCAGCATTTTGGGGCCAGGTGAGAAGCGTCACTCCATAGCCACTGCAGCTCCAGCATGCAAACATGGGGGAGGGAGCATGACCCCCGCCTGTAGCTGGTCCAGGTTTGTCTGCCCCCGCTGCACTCTCAAGCCAGTGTGAGCAGTGTAGCGAACTGTGCACTTTCCCTTGCTCCCTGACAAAGGGGAACAGCCAGAAATGTTCCCTTACAAATCACGAAGAGAGAGCTTCAGCCCCCTTCCCTGACCCAGACTGGAGCAAGTCCAGATTTGTCTAGGAATGCAGCAAGTTGTGTAGTTTCCCCTGCCTTCTTGATGAAGGTGAACATCTAGCAACTTTCCCATACAAATTGGAAAGCAGAGGTATCTTGAGCTCCTCCCATCCTCTTTAAAGGGCACCCCGGGGTGGGGAGCTTGAGGTTAGAGCAGTCCTGGACAAGGGGTTGTGCCCCCAGCTGCCTCTTTCATCTGCCTGGGGAGTCTGATTTTTTTTTTTCTGTATGTTTTTTAGAAATGCAATCCGCTATTGGGGCATATGTGCAGAATGAACGATGAGCAAAAAGTTAAGACCCTGGTATTTGGCATATAATGGACGGTCCGAATAGGAAGAATGGCTCTTGCACAAGAGGGGGTGTTTGATCAAAAAGGAGCCATTTACACTAATCTTTTTTTGTGCAAAAGCGGCTGCTCATTAATTATGCAAATAAAGCGTGGCGATATTCCACGCTGAGCTTCATTTGCATAAGTTTTCTGCAAGAAGGCTACAGTGTAGACGTAGCCTTAGGTTGAATCAAGGCAACTTACATCAACCTACCTATTGAAGTGTCTTCATTTAAATTTGTCTCCTGATGTAAGTCTCTATTATGCTGATTTAGTAATATCATATCCATGAGTGGTATAGTCACACTCACTGTAACTAGGTTGATGTTGTGTTAGTGCCAGCCCGTCGATGAGTGGGGCGGGAGGAAAAGGGGACAGTTGCTACTGCAGTGACGTTGCTACTGGAGTCCAATTTGGTGTGTTCTGGACAGCGCTGAGGGGAGGGGGGAACAGCATGCTTCACGTGGTGCTGAGGGCTGGCTGCCCCCAGCCTCCCTCATGTGACCAAGCCCCCCCTCCTTGTCCAGGGGCCCAGTGATTCTGGTGTCTCTCTCTCTCCCTCCCCTCCCCCCCCCCCCCCCCCCCCCCCCCCCCAAGGCCTGGTCAGTCTTAGATACAGTACTGTTGACTGTTACTGGCTTTCAGGAGCCATCTCACAATGCCCAACACTGACAATAAAATAGGCACAAGTGCGCCTGGTGAGGATGTGCACCACTGACCTAATAAGCCAAGGGTGCTCATCCACAGGTTATTTAATAATTATGGTGATTGTACACCAACGTAAGTTTGATATAATTTTGTAGTGTAGATGTGGCCTTCAACTCCCACAAGGTGCTAAATTTTTCCAGATACTTATGCACAGTTAAAATTAAAAGAATATAAAACACATTAATAAGAAAACGTTTTGATGTGAGTTAATAATTTACTAAATGAAAAAAGTTTCTATATCAACATCAAGTTGAAATTTGCAGATGGGAGGTTGTTCAGGTTTTTATGTGCTTAAAAGAAGTAGCAGTCCATTGGCTGTGTCCCTTTGTAAGATAAGGCACAGAATATTTTCAGACAACAATATATTTTTAAGTTGAAGGTTTGTCTTGTTAAATACAATATCTTTCCCCAAATAAGTATTTGTTTTATTTTTCACAGGCTGTTTTAGTAAGTAATAACAATAACTTCAAGTTTGTTTCTGAATGGAAATCTATTTACTTTTCTTTAGGTCTTTGAAGCATGTGATGAAGATAAAAAAGGATATTTAAGCAGAGAAGATTTTAAGGTTGCTGTAGTGATGTTATTTGGTTACAAGCCCTCAAAGGTATGGCTTATTTCTCTCTCCATGTCTTAGTCTGAGTTTACAAGGATATCTCACAATTGAGAACACTGGGTATAAAGTAGTCTAACTGATCTAGTTGAGCAGAGTTGTTCCAATTAATTAAATTAACAGAAATCTAATGGGTCTCTTAAAAGTTGGATGTCAGCTGTATTTTTTCTGTATTTAAAAACAAAAGGTCTGAGTCCTTAATTTTCATGTTGGGAGCACTGTCACTATCCACACGAATTTTGCAAGATTCTTCTCTGTGGATGCACAAATGTAAAGGTGGCTGGGAAAAGTGGGTGTAGTGAGCCCTGCTTAGTTTAAAGTGTGATATGAGATCCAAATGATTGTGCATTAAGCAAATGGCTTATATGTTTATTATTTCCTGATGCTCTTTGAGAAGAAATTACTTTGTGGGAACATGTTTGTTCATTGTAACAATCACTTATGGCTCCAATAAATACAAAATACACTTCCTCGACCTTGCCTTTTCTAACAAACACGCAGCAGCATGCACTTTAAAAAACAACACCAACAACAACAAAAAACATACCAGAACACTGTACCACATACTGGGTTGTTTTGCCTCAGGAGAAAATGAGAGAGAATAAATACATCTGAGAAATCTTAGACTTGTTACTGATTACAGTATTGGAATACAGTCATATGCTATGGGAATGATACCTGATCAGAATAGATAGAACATGTATAAAGGATTATATGATCATGGTCTTGTATGCAATCACTGAAATAAATGTATCTGGGTCCATCACCGTGTTTTATCCAGACCAGGGCTGTAGATTAATTGCAGTTAACTCATGATTAAACTAAAAAAAACCTAATTGTGATGAATCACATTGTTAAACAATAGAGTACCAATTGAAGCTTATTAAATATTTGTGGATGTGTTTTCTACATTTTCAAATATTTGTTTCTATTACAACTCAGAACACAAAGTGTACAGTGTTTGCTTTATATTTTTGTTACAAATGTTTGCACTGTAAATGATAAACAACAGATATAGTGTATTTCAATTTACCTCATAGAAGTGTGGTCTCTTTATTATGAAAGTGTAACAAACAAATGAACATTTTTTGTTACATAACTGCATTTAAAAAGAAAACAATGTAAAACTTTAAAGCCTATATGTCTACTCATTCCTACTTCTAAAACAGGGCTATTCAACTTTGGAAGCCCTGGAGGCCACAATGATACCCACAGCACATGCTGAGGGCTGCAACTTGAGCATGGTTGCATACGTATGCAAATATATATGCAAATAGCTTCTTTCATCCTGATGGGCATGAATATAAAGATTAAGGCAAGACGACACAACACACAGGCCCCATTTAAGTCAGTTCTGCTGATATTAATAAAATGCAATATTTACCTGATTTCTACCCATATGACAGCACTTTTAATGAGCACTGTCAGTTCAGCAATTTAACTATTAAAACACATATCAACAGAAGACCATTATATTGACTACTTTTTTGTTTTGGCTTCACAATTTTAAAAAAATCAAACTAAATGCCAATACAATATTTACTGAAATATAAGTACAATCAATGTGAAGTTAAAGGTGCTGAGCGGAGAAGTGGCATGACTAGAAAAGGAACTCAGGAATCCTGCTTCCCAGAATCTCTTCCTTTCCCCTGCCTGCCCCACCAAGCATCAGCTCCCACAGTCCCTACAGATCAGAGACTGGAACTCCCAAATCTAACCCAACAAGATCCACTGTCCAGTTCTCTACTCTAACCCAGTGCCCACCTCTCCCCTAGAGCCAGGCATCCTCCAGCCCTGTGCTCTAACCCAATGCCCTTTCTCTCCCACAGAGCTGGGGACATAAATCTTGCAGGGCAGAGGGTAATGCCCTGGGTCTCACCAGTGCCGTGTGATTCCGCTCATGGGGAGGTGATGCCGCTGTGGCAGATACGGCAGGTGTGCTCTGCCGTGCCTTTTACTGCCCCCCGTTGCCAGCCAGCAGCTCCTGCGCATGTGGCCTGGCTCAAAGCCACACAGCTTGGTGCTGCCACTGGAGCCCCAGTGATGAGGCAGGCAGGTGGCCCAGGAAGCGGCTCAAGGCGCTGTGGCCTGCATACAGCCCATGGGCCGTGTGTTGAGTTGCCCTGCACTAAAACAAGCAGGCTTGTTTACACTGATGGAAGATGCTGATGCTCACTTCTGTTGACATTGTAAACAAGAAAGTGAGAAGTGTATTCATATGGCACTTCTGTAGCTGGTATTGCAAGGTATTTACCACCATACATGCCAAACATTCACGTGCCCCTTCATGCTTCACCCACTATTCCAGAGGACATGCTTCTATGCTGATGATTTTCTTTGAAAAAAATAAGTTAATTATATTTGTGACTGAACTACTTGAGAGTGAATTGTATGTCACCTGCTCTGTTTAACCTGCCTTCTGTCATATTGCCTATTGTATCTGTCTCCGGTGATGAACCAACACATGTTCATTTTAAGAACACTTCGGCAGCAGATTTGACAAAACACTGTGAGATTTCTAAAGTAGCTACAGCACTTAAGCAAGGTTTAAGAATCTCAAGTGCCAGCCAAAAAACTGAGAGGCATGAGGTGTTGAGCATATTTTCAGAAGTCTGTGGAGCATGATTTATTGGAGATTTATTGGAGCATAAACTTTCATGGGCAAAGACCAACTTCGTCAGATGCATGTCAAAGAGCAACACACTGATGTGAACACTATAGAACCCAAATAATCAAAAACAGAAAATCCACCTTCTGCTGGAGACATCTGACTCTGATGATGAAAATGAACAGGCTTCGGTCTTCAGTGCTTTGGATCATAATTAAGCAGAACCCATTAGCATAGAAGTATGCTTTTGGAGTGGTGATTGAAGCATGAAGAGACATATGAATCTTTAGTGAATTGGCAAGTAAATATTTTGCAATGGCATTTTGCAATGCCAACTACAGTGCCATGTGAAAGCCTGTTCTCGCTTTCAGGTAACATTTCCAACAAAAAGCAGGCAGCATTATGTCCTGCAAATTGTATCCAAATTTCTTTGAATGATTGGCTAACAAGAGTTAGGACTGAGTGGATTTGTAAAATCCAGAATTTTACATTGTTTTATTTCTGAATGCAGGATTTTTTTATACATAATTCTATTTTTATGCTTGCACTACAGTACTTGTACTGGGTTACATGAAATATATCCATATATTTTCTTTACAGTGCAAATTTTTGTGACAAACAGTGGCACTGTACATGTCATATTCTGTGCTCTAATTGAAATAAATTAGGGCTGTCAAGTGATTAAAAAATTTAATCGCAATTATTTGTGTGCACTGCCCCCTTTGAAATGCTGTGGCGACATTTCAAAGGGGCAGCACTGTGGAAGCCCGGAATTAGCTGGAGTCCTCAGCTGACCGCAGGCTCAGTGCAGCTGCCCCTTTGAAACGCAGCGGCGGCGATACAAAGGGGCAGCGCCGCAGAAGCCCGGGACCAGTTGGAGTCCCAAGCTGACCCTGACTCTGTGCCTTGCTGCCTCTTGGAAACACCTGACCCACACTACAGAGGAGCAGCGTAACGTGTAGCCAGGGATAAGCTGGAGTGCCCCGGTGCCTCAAAGGGGCAGTATGTTAGGGGCCTGGGATCAGCTGGAGTGCCCAGCTGATTCCTGGCACTGTACTGCACCTTTGAAGCGCCACTCCAGCTCTTCAAAGGGGGCAGCACAGCATTAACGCCTGCAATTAATGCATCAAAAAATTAATGCATTAATCCTGCCTTGTGTTAATCCCAGGCATTAACCCAGATCACTTGACAGCGCTAAAATCAATATATTTGAAAATGTAGAAAAAATCAAAATATTTAATAAATGGTATTCTATTGTTTAACAGTAAAATTAATGGCAGCATTAAATTTGTTTTAATTGCTTGACATACAGACATTTGCACATGTAGCTATTAATCTTATGTAGTGTGCACTTAATAAAGAAATAATATACTGTGGACTATGTTTAATTTCTCAACCCGCTTATCCACTCCCTTTTCCTAGTTTATCAAAACAATCACTCTTCACGGAAGCCATCGTGCTGCAAACTATCTCCAAGCCAGTTGTCATTCATTTAAGTGTTGAAAGTGTCCTAAAATGTTAGTGTTTCTTTTGCACTCATGACCACGTTACTTACCAGACAACAAAAATATTCACCCTGTGGCTGAGAACAGATTTGAGAAATTTTATGGAAACATTAACTTTTTATTCCAAATGAGAAAGGGACTAAAATTGGAGACTACAGAAACACCATTTGGTTACACTGGTATTTCTGATGTGACAGGTATTTGTATCTCCATTTTAAGACTATAAGAGTTGGTTGTAGGCAGGGATGTAAAATTCTATTTAATTAGTTAAACATTATGTTTAACCAGTTAACTGATTAAATGGGAATGGGCAGGCGGGAGTGCCCCTCCCTCCACAGCAGGCAGAGGTTGCTCTAGCCTGGCCAGAGCTGCTCCTATCCATGGTAGATCCAGCACAGGCATGCCATGGATGGGGGCTGCTTCAGGCCCTCCTGGGCCAGACACACTACAGATGGGGGGCTGCTCTAGTAAGTATCACCAGGTAAGGGCAATGCTTACCGGTTAACTATTAATATCCCTAGTTATCATAGAATACTAAGACTGGATTGGACCTCGAGAGATCGAGTCCAGTCCCCTGCCCTCATGGCAGGACCAAATACTGTCTAGACTAGCCCTGATAGACATTTATCTAACCTACTCTTAAATATCTCCACAGATGGAGATTCTACAATCTCCCTGGGCAATCTATTCCAGTGTTTGACCACCCTGACAGTTAGGAACTTTTTCCTAATGTCCAACCTAAACCTCCCTTGCTGCAGTTTAAGCCCATTGCTGCTGCTTCTATCCCCAGAGGCCATGATGAACAAGTTTTCTCCCTCCTCCTTGTGACACCCTTTTAGATATCTGAAAACTGCTATCATGTCCCCCTTCAACCTTCTCTTTTCTAAACTAAACAAACCCAATTCCTTCTGACTTCCCTCATAGGTCATGTTCTCTAGACCTTTAATCATTCTTGTTGCTCTTCTCTGGACCCTCTCCAATTTCTCCACATCTTTCCTGAAATGCGGTGCCCAGAACTGAACACAATATTCCAACTGAGGCCTAACCAGCACAGAGTAGAGTGGAAGAATGACTTCTTGTGTCTTGCTCACAACACACCTGTTAATGCATCCCAGAATCATGTTTGCTTTCTTTGCAACAGCATCACACTGCTGATTCATATTCAACTTGTGGTCCATTATAACTCCTAGATCCCTTTTTGCCATACTCCTTCCCAGACAGTCGCTTCCCATTCTGTATGTATGAAACTGATTGTTCCTTCCTAAGTGGAGCACTTTGCATTTCTCTTTATTAAACTTCATCCTGTTTACCTCTGACCATTTCTCCAATTTGTCCAGGTCATTTTGAATTATGACCCTATCCTCCAGATTAGTCGCAACCCCTCCCAGCTTGGTATCATCTGCAGACTTAAGTGTACTTTCTATACCAATATCTAAATCGTTGACAAAGATATTGAACCAAGCTGGTCCCAAAACAGACCCCTGCGGAACCCCACTTGTTATGCCTTTCCAGCAGGATTGTGAACCATTAATAACTACTCTCTGAGTACGGTTATCCAGCCAGTTAGGCACCCACCTTATAGTAGCCCCATCTAAGTTGTATTTACCTAGTTTATTGATAAGAATATCACGAGAGACTGTATCAAACGCCTTACTAAAGTCTAGGTATACCACATCCACCGCTTCTCCCTTATCCACAAGACTTGTTATCCTATCAAAGCTATCAGATTGGTTTGACATGACTTGTTCTTTACAAATCCATGCTGGCTGTTCCCTATCACCTTGCCACTTTCCAAGTGTTTACAGATGGTTTCTTTAATTACTTGCTCCATTATCTTCGCTGGAACAAAAATTAAACTAACTGGTCTGTAGTTTCCTGGGTTGTTCTTGTTTCCCTTTTTATAGATGGGCACTATATTTTCCCTTTTCCAGTCCTCTGGAATCTCTCCTGTCTCCCATGATTTTCCAAAGATGATAGAGGAGGTATCTGAGCCTCTAGCTATCAGCTCCTTGAGTATTCTAGGATGCATTTCATCAGGCCCTGGTGACTTGCAGGCATCTAACTTTTCTAGGTGATTTTTGACTTGTTCTTTTTTTATTTTACCTTCTAAAACTACCCACTTCCCACTAGCATTCACTATGTTAGGCATTCCTTCAGACTTCTAGGTGAAGACCAAAACAAAGAAGTCATTGAGCATCTCTGCCATTTCCAAGTTTCCTGTTACTGTTTCTCCCTCCTCACTGATCAGTGGGCCTACCCTCTCCTTGGTCTTCCTCTTGCTTCTAATGTATTTATAAAAAGTCGTCTTGTTTCCCTTTATTCCCGTAGCTAGTTTGAGATCATTCTGTGCCTTTACCTTTCTAATCTTGCCCCTGCATTCCTGTGCTGTTTGCCTATATTCATCCTTTGTAATTTGTCCTACTTTCCATTTTTTAATGAGACTCCTTTTTTATTTTTAGATCATGAAAGATCTCCTGGTTAAGCCAAGCGGTCTTTTGCCGTATTTTCTATCCTTCCGACACATCGGAATAGCTTGCTTTTGGGCCCTTAACAATGTCCCTTTGAAAAACTGCCAACTCTCCTCAGTTGTTTTTCCCCTCAGTCTCGATTCCCATGGGACCTTACCTATCAGCTCTCTGAGCTTCCCAAAATCCGCCTTCCCAAAATGCATTGTCTCTATTTTGCTATTCTCCCTCCTACCCTTCCTTAGAATTGTGAACTCTATGATTTCATGATCACTTTCACCCAAGCTGCCTTCCACTTTCAAATTCTCAACCAGTTCCTCCCTATTTGTTAGGATCAAATCTAGAACAGCTTCCCCCTGGTAGCTTTTTCAATCTTCTGAAATAAAAAGTTGTCTCCAATGCAGTCCAAGAACTTATTGGTTAATCTGTGCCCTGCAGTGTTATTTTCCCAACATATATCTGGATAGTTAAAGTCCCCCATCACCACCAAATCTTGGGCTTTGGATGATTTTGTTATTTTGTTTTAAAAAAGCCTCATCCACTTCTTCCACCTGGCCTGTAGTAGACTCCTAGTATGACATCACCTTTGCTTTTAATCCCTTTTAGCTTAACCCAGAAACTCTCAACACTTCTCTCTCCTATGTCCATCTCCACCTTACTCCAAGTGTGTTCATTTTTAATGTCTAAGGCAACACCTCCTCCCTTTTTTCCCTATTTATCCTTCCTGAGCAAGCTGTACTCTTCCATACAAGCATTCCAATCGTGTATTATCCCACCAAGTTTCTGTGATGCCAACAATGTCATAATTGTACTTATTTATTAGCACTTCAAGTTCTTCCTGCTTATTTCCCATACTTCTCGCATTTGTATATAGGCATCTAAAATCCTGATTTGACCTTGCCTCCCAGTTTTGCCCTGACCCTCCTTTCTCTCTGCTATTGTAGACCATGCTCCCTCCCATTTCCGACCCATCTCCCAGGTCTCCATGTTCTCCACTTACCTGTGGGCTTTTCTCACCTGTCCCCATTGAACCTAGTTTAAAGCCCTCCTCACTAGGGCTGTGTCCAGACTCAAGGGTTTTTTCGAAAAAACTTCACCTGCGTCTAGACTACAGCCGCGTTCTTTCGAAATTACATCGAAAGAATGTGGCTTTTCTTTTGACGGAAGAAAACCTCATTTCACGAGGAAGAACGCCTTTTTCAACAGAGATCTGTTGAAAATAAGTGAGTGTGGATGCGGGGAGGCCTTTTTTTCGAAAGTAATGGCCTCCAGGAAGAAGCCCTGGTGGACAATCTGGCGAATGCCTTGCATGTCTCTGGTTCCTGTCTGCAGCCATTTTTTAAAGGGACAGGCACCCTCACAGCCACTTGTGGCAGCAAAGCAGCCAGAGCACATGGCTACTTAGGTGCAACATGTCCCAGCCCCAAGACCCTCCTGGCCCTTCTAGAGAGCCTTCTGGAGACCCAACCAGGGGTTCCAAACGCCGGGCACCGGCATGGTCTGGGCCAGAGCTCAAGACGCTTCTCGAGCTCTGGGCAGAGGAGGAGGCCTTACAAGCCCTACAAACCAGGTGGCGAAATGCGGACATTTTTGCCTGCATAGCAGAGGCCCTGGCCCAGAAAGGACACTACCCCCACACCCAGAACCAGGTGCGCTCCAAAGTTAAGGAGCTGTGCCAAGGTCATGTGAAGGCCAGGGAGGAGAGCTCCCATTCTGGGGCAGCCCCCCCACTCCTGCCCTTATTATTCTGAGCTGGACCACATCCTGGGTGGTGATGAAGCACGTACACCACTGCGTCTTGTCCAGTCAGGCTTGGGGGATCCTGTGGTGGACGCGCCAGAGCAGGAGCCAGAGCAGTCTGGAGACGGGGACATGGTGCCAGAGGAGGAGGACAGTGAGGAGACGGGGACCCTCACTCTGGAGCCAGTCACGCAGACCCCAGAGGCCTCCCAGGTGTCATCTGATGCCGGAGATGAAGCAGCAGGTGAGTGCAGAGAGGTTGTGTAACATGGGGGGGAGGGGGGGGGCGGGAGGTGGGTGCACCGTGGGTGATGCACAAGGGAAACCTGTTATGCTCAGGCTGATGCCCAGGTCACACATGGTGTTACCTTCAGAATGTCTGATTCCCCTGTCTGAAGGAGAGGGCAGGCCCTTTTGGACAGCTGTTGCACACATGACTGATTGTGATAGAAATGTAGCTGTGTTAGTCTGATCTGAGGAAGTGGGTCTGGCTCACGAAAGCTCATCCCCTAATAAACCATCCTGTTAGTATTTTAAGTGCTACATAGTCCAGTTTTTTAGGACTGATTGTGTCTTCCTCTTTTCCTCCACAGCCGGACCAGCCGTGCAAGAGGGCTGCAGCACCCCAGCCCCACCTCCATCTCGGGGACATGGGAGCCGCAGACACAGGCGTGTGTATGCGGACATCCTGAGGCAGAATGTGGCGGCCCTGCAGGACCTCAACACCATCCTGCGAGAGAGGGCGGAGTCACAGGCTCGGTGGCATGATCGGCTGATGGAGGAGCTTGTCCAGCAGCGCACGTCCCTGTGTGCCACTCTCAGGGAGGTCTGCGGCTTGCCTGGTCCTGCTCCTCCAGCACCCCATGACCCCGCCCCACCAAACCCCCCTTCCACAGCACCATCCCTTTCCCCCCTTGTACCTCCCTCTCCCCCAGCCCCTCTCTCTCCCTGGCCCTCCTCTCCCCCAGGCCTCCCAGTCCCAAGGGCACCTACCCTCTGTTGTCCAGCCAACGGACAGTCACCCCACCCGATCCCGTGGCCATGGTGGACCCCGAACACGAGGCCCAAGCAGGAGACTGCGAGCAGGCAAGCACTGTGCAACCTGATCCCCTTCCCCCCTCCAGGTTTCAAGCACCCCCATCACCCCAGTTAAATAACAAGGATTGTGTTAAAGAAAATGTTTATTGTACGTAGTTTGTCATGAAAGTATATTTTATACATCAAAAATCAACAAAAGCTTTATGTTTGCAACGTTATACAATTTTTCAGTGACTGATATTTATAACAATATAACAGAACTTATTCTTTTGAGACAAACCCTGGTATTTATTATTTCTAACAGCAGGGTCAGGAGATGGGTTGAGGAGGGAAGCTTTTATTGGGCCAGGGCCCAGTCCCCAGGCAGTAGAGTCAGTGGCCTCCAATTGAGAATCGCTCTCATAGGGCCTCCCGTATGCAAACAGCAGACCGGTGAGCTTGGCTGATGGCAGCTGTCCGGGGCTGGGCAAAGTGCCTCTCCTGACCATCAGCACCTGTACCCCACCCTGGTAGGAAGGCCTCCCCTTTCCTCTCCACCAGGTTATGGAGAATGCAACACGCGGCCACCACCTCAGGGATGTTGCGCTCCCCCATGTCTAGCCGTGTGAGCAAGCACCGGAATCTCCCTTTTAAACATCCGAACGCACATTCCACCTGGTTGCGAGCCCGGTTAAGGTGAGCATTAAACTGCTCCTTGCTCGCATCCAGGTGACCGGTGTAGGGCTTCATCAGCCACGGCATCAGGGGGTAGGCGGCATCAGTTACTATGCACACCGGCATGTGCACATCCCCAACTGCAGAGTCGTGATGCGGGAAAAATGTTCCTGCCTGAAGCCTCCGGTAGAGGTACGAGTTCCTGAAGATGCGGGCATCATGTGCCCGCCCTGACCACCCAACACAAATGTCCGAAAACTGGCCACGATGGTCAACCAGGGCCTGGAGGACCATAGAAAAGTAGCCCTTTCTGTTAATGAATTGGGCTGCTCGATGGGGCAGTGCACGGATTGGAATGTGTGTCCCATCGAGTGCCCCTCCACAATTCGGGAAGCCAAGGGCAGCAAAGCCGGCCATGACGCTGTCCAGATCTGCTAGACAGATGAGCCTGTTGAGCAGCTCAGAATTGATGGCCCTCACCACCTGCAGAAAGAGACAGACAACAAAATTTTAGAAGGGGTGCCTTATCTCTTAAGAGGAGAACCCACCACCCAGCTTCCCTCTCAAACATCCCGAGAATCCCCTCCTCAGAACTCCCCCCCCCCCCAGCAGTTCAAGGTGAGTGGAGGAGCTCCCTCCCACTCCCACTCCACTTTCCCCTTCCTGACAGTCTCCCTCCCCCCCACCCCAAACTGTGACTGTCCCCAGACATTGACTTACCTCCATCAGGATGTATCCAACAGTAGACCTGCCCACTCCAAATTGGTGTCCCACGGAGCGCTAGCTGTCGGGGGTGACCAGCTTCCAGAGGGCAATAGTGACCCTCTTTTCCAGGGGGATAGCGGGCTGCAGGTGGGTGTCTTGCCTTTGCAGAGCCGGGGCGAGCCAGGTACACAGCTCCTGGAAAGTGGTCTTTCGCATCCGGAAGTTGCGTAGCCACTCTTGGTCATCCCAGAGCTCCATAATGAGCCGGTCCCACCAGTCAGAGCCGGTGTCAAGCCTCCAAACACGCCTGTCCACAAAGAAGTTTGGAGGCAAGGGCAGTGGGGCTGCATGATGGACGATCCCTTTGTACCTCTGGTCTGGGTCCAGATGGGGAAGTAGCCTCATGACTGTGTCATGCAGATGCAGCAACACTTGCAGTATGATGGCGTGGGGCCATCGCCTGCCCAGGGGCAGCTCTGGCTCCGTGCCAAAAAAACAGGTCTAAAACAGAAAAACCTCCAAACAAAAAACCTGCTGGGGTGTCATAGGAAGCTGAGCACTCCAAACCAGCACTGCAATACCTTGCTTACCTCCTAGAGGGACAGCAAAGGCAGCTGCAGGAGCAGAGCAATGGGTGTTCAGGAGTGTCCCTTTAACCACGCGTCTCTGCAAAGGGCAGGCAGCAGCACCCGGAAGGAAATGCTGCCCCCATACACTGGCAGAAGCAGTTCCCGGTGGCTTTTCCTTTCGAAAGAGCGTCCAGCAGTCAGGATGCTCTTTTTCGAAAAAGCGGATCGATTTTCCGATCTGCGTATTGTAGTCTAGATGCTCTTTTTCGAAAGAGGCTTTTTCGAAAGTATTTTTCGAAAAAGCCTCTTTCGAAAGAGGCTTGCAGTCTAGACGTAGCCTCGGTTAGCCATTCTGTATTCAAATAAGGTCTTCACCCTCCTCGAAAGGTGGATGCCATCCCTGCTTAGCAGTCCTTCCTGCAATAGCATCCCATGGTTGAGGAAGCCAAAGCCATCCTGGTGACACCATCCTCACAGCCAGGGATTCACCTCCAGGATGCACCTGTATCTTCCTGGGCCCCTACCTTCGACAGGAAGGATCAAAGAGAATACCACCTGTGCTCCAAACTCCTTCACCCGTACTCCCAGAGCCCTGTAGTCACTCTTGATCTGCTCGGTGTCACAGCTCACACTATCATTAGTGCCCACATGGATGAGTAGCAAGGGGTAGTAGTCAGAGGGCCGGATAATCCTCGACAATGCCTCCGTAACATCTCGGATATGGGCCCCCAGCATACCTCCCGAGATGAAATGTCAGGGCGACAGATTGGTGCCTCCGTCCCTGTCAGAGGAGAGTCTCCGACCACCACTACCCTATGTTTCCTATTCAGTGGTGGAAGCAGACCTCCCAGCCTTGGGGGTACGGGGCTTCTCCTCCTCCGGTGTAGGGGATGATTGCTTATCTCCTGTATAAAGAAGAGCATAATGGTTTCCTAGTACCATGGTGGGAGGGTTCGGAGCAGGGGTGGAGCAGTGCCTGCTGCCAGAAGTAACCAGCTGCTACTGTCCACCCTGAGCCATCTCCTCCTCCACCAGTGGTGTGTCCACAGTCCTGTGTACTGGGACAGCTACCTCAGCTGTTTCCTCATGAACACGGTCCAGGAATTTCTCATGGATGCAGGTGCTCCTCAATCTAGCCACCTCCTCCTGTAGCGCTGCCACCTGCTGCCTGAGAGATTCCACCTGCACGCACCTCTCGCATTGGATGATCTCCCCAGCCTGGATATTAATAAGTGGGAATTCAAATCTACAGTCCCTGCAAAACCACACCAGGATCTGGGTAGAGGCATCCATGCTCAGGCGCTCTGTCTGGTTACAGGCGCCGGTGGAGGCGACCGAAGCAGTACTGGCACAGGTGTTGCGGGGCTTCCTGACAATTGTAGGCCTCTCTGTCAAACTCCCGTCTGCAGCTCCTGTCTTCTTCGCTCCCTGGTCGCTCTACCTCTGGCTTTTAAAGCCTGCTTGCCTAGGCCAGGCCTACCCCCTTGTGAGTCACACAGGGGAAGGCTGACCAGATGCAATCAAGAGAGCATTTGAGAGAACAAAGGGTTAGGCACTCAGTCCCAACTGCCACAGCAGCTGAAACTGAAACTGCAGTCACCTGAGATCAGAATCAGATTTCAACAAACAAACAAAATTCAAAGAGTCGAGCAAACTCACTCACACTAAAAGCGAGTACTCTCACCAAGTAGCCTGTTCAGCGGGGGGATCTCTTGTGGTCCCTCTCAAACTCCCATGTCTGCAGCTCCTGTCTGCTTCGCAGGACAGGAGCTGCAGACAGTGAACAGATATATATAGTTGCAGGTAATGAACACCTCTCAGCTATATCTATGTCTATATATCTATATATCTATATCTATAATCTGTTTTGTCTCTTTAAGCACATAATAATGTCATATTCATCATTAGGAGTACGTCTAGACTGCATTGCTCTTTTCGGATATTGGAAGTATCCCAAAATAGCAACACTGCATCTTTAAAAGTGCCCACTATTTTGGAAAATAGTGGGATGTCCCTATAAGCCTCGTAGAGGTTACGGGATTTGTCAGAATAGAGCCTTATCTTGAAATTTAGCGCGGTGTAGATAGTGCCAAACTTCAAAATAAGCTCTTTCGATTTAGACTCAGAATTTTTATTTGTGCTATGCAAATTGTATAGCTTATTCCAACAGAAGGGTGTTGTCTAGACACACCCTACAAGTGTTAATGTGCAACATTTGCACCTGCAAGAACTTCTTATACAATAGCAGATGGAAAAGTTTACTGATTATGTGCAATCTATTAATTTTAAAAACTAAACAACTCAAGATATTGTGTGATCATTCTTGCAAGAATAATTGTGATTGTAAGCCACCTTTTGAGTAAATTGCTTTCAAAACTTTGTTTTAAAATACAATGTTATTTTAAAATTAATTATACATTGATTTCAAACTATATTTAGCTGTATTGTTTGTTCTAAGTACCCATTGCTGTCGATTTAAAATATGTATAGGCTTTTTATTTTAACTGGAGGCTTGTTGAGAACTGCTTAATTTTTGCACGCAATTGATGCCGAAACCTTTTCTAGAGATTTACACAGAATGCATTTTTAACTAACAATTTCAGTTTGAGATCTCTATTTACAGTTTTTAAATTTAAATATCTTTTTAAACCACAAGGTGTCATCAGTAAACTCTTTAGTGGAAGATATATTAAGTGAAGATTGAATTACTAGTACAGTTGTACTATACTGCTGATAGAGTATTATTCACAACTCCTTGCTTTTCTTCAAAATAATTTCATTTTGTCTGACAAGTAGTTTGTGGCCATTTGCTATAATGTATTTTATAAAATACTATTTGTATTTTATAAATTTATGACCTTTATAATATGCAGTATAGCTCTCTGTGGGCCCCCAAAATTCTCTCTCTTCAACCAATAAAAGATATTACCTCACCTACCGTGTCTCTCTATTAAAATGACATTTCTAACAATATGACCCACCTGAGAAGTGTCTAGTGATGAGTTAACCTGGAGAGAGAAAACACCATTTTTTTAATATTGATATTTCTCTGTTTTGTCAGCGCTTGTATAGCTACACAACAGGTGCCTTAGATTTACTGTCTAGGTAGAATATCTTGCAAATCAAAATGTTTGAGTGCAAAGCATTTCCCCATATGTTTTACCATTTTCATCACTTTAGTATTCAGCAATTAGTTATTATATCAGGACAGCATGCTTCCAAAGTTCTGAAAGAAGTTATTTGTTACTGGGGAAAAGAAACAAACTTTCTTTCTGCAAATCTGATTGTTACCTTCTAGCCATCTAAGCTGATCTAAAATGCTTTAGATTAAGAAGGAGTCTGTTTGTTATATAATAAAGGCTGCCCTGACTCTCTCTCCCCCCCTCACCCTCCCAAGGCTCTTTGCCCACCCCTGGACACCAAGGAGGGGGGCCAAGGCGAGTTTATACCTAGCTTTCCCCCTGGCTACTGGGGATGGGAGGGCTGGACCCACAGGCAGCCCCAACTCTCCACGTGGGCTCTGGGAAGGGCCAGGCTGGGAATGGGTGGGGCTTGGCTTCTGTGAATACAAAGTGACATGATGACATCACTCTAGAGAGAGAGACAGACAGACAGACAGACTATTATTTCAGGGGCAGTTTGGTATGCTAAAATGCATATTTGGAGCTCATGTTCCTCAGCACAATGAGATCACTGCAGAAGCACTAGAATCAAGCCATAGGGGAAAGAGAACATCTCAGATTGTTCTGGGCTACATTAGGGATGTTTGATTATAAATGATTAACTATTTAACTGATAAGCGGATGGTATTGGTTAAGGGTATCTGCTACATTTTTCCAGGAGCTGGGCGGGCAAGAGTTGATTACTGTGCTCCAGGGGAAGTGGTTTTTAGCTCAAGTTTTATACCACAGAGCCCACAGCACAGGTAACCGTGTAACCGCTGAGATTTTCAGTGGTTACGCAATTACCCTATTACATGATTTTTAACATCCCTAGACTACATTCTCCTGACTGCTGCAAACGAGCCTCAAAGGGAGCCTCATCAAGTATATTCATTGGTAGGAGGAATGTTGCAATACATAGCTTTTAAGGATGGAGGTTGGAGAAACTGGGTTATCCCAGTATGGGTGTGTCTAAACTACATGGCTCCATCAATGGAGCCATGTAGATTAGGCTGATCGGCAAAGGGAAATGAAGCCGCGATTTAAATAATCGCGGCTTCATTTAAATTTAAATGGCTGCCGTGCTGAGCTGACAAACAGCTGATCAGCTGTTTGTCGGCTCAGTGCGCTAGTCTGGACGCTCCTGCACCGACCTGAAAGCCCTTTATCGACCTCCCCGTTATGCCTCGTAGGATGAGGTTTACCGGGGAGGTCGATAAAGGGCTTTCATGTCGGCAGGGGAGCGTCCAGACTAGCGCGCTGAGCCGACAAACAGCTAATCAGCTGTTTGTCGGCTCAGCATGGCAGCCATTTAAATTTAAATGAAGCCGCAATTGTTTAAATCGTGGCTTCATTTCCCTTTGCTGAGCAAACAAATCTACATGGCTCCGTCGACAGAGCCATGTAGTTTAGACGTACCTTAGGTTATCTCCTCCCATTTTGCATACCACTCTTCCTACATTTTTAGTTAAATCATTCATTCTAAATTTTTAACACTTCTATTTTTGAGAAAATGTCTTTGAAATACTGAGTTGCAAGATGGACTGTTGTTGAAACAGGAGCTTCCTTCCTTTATTTTTAAAGGAACTAGGCCCCATCCCAAAAATATGAAGTGCACTCTTAGTTAGAATTGGTTCACTCTTTGGCCTTGTCTACCCTACACAATTTTGTGAATAAGTCAGTTTTTATTGACAAAACAAGAGGTATACACGCTACAATGCACCTCCCACCAATTTTTCTTGCCCCCATTACGCTAAGTATATAAAACTCATCACGAGGTGTAGAGCTTTTTGCAGTCAAAGTCAGATTGACCCGGTGCCATATAGACACTACTCTTGCTTATTATAGAAAGAAGAGAGCCTAAGAAGTAAGCTCTTGTAGAGAGGCCTTATATGAAGCAGAACCTGCTCACAAAATCTGGCAAGAACAGGGCTGATATTGCAAAAATACACATTCCTAAGAAGTGTTAGTCACAGAGTACTCATCCAAAAACATCCTGATATCAAGTGGTACCAAAATATCTTGATATCATGAATGGTTCAGAAATATTCACTTAGGATAACAAGAACACAATGAAACCTTCTAAAAAGAGGTACACAGAACTGTGAGTATACTAGTATAAGAGAATACTAGTACTATGCTTTGTCGACAATAAACCTGGCTGGATGCTTTCATCCTTTAATGGATTTTGTGGTTACTGGGTAGTTCGCTTGAGGTCTGCCATGCTAAGTATCTGCACAGGCCTGGGGTAGCACACAAAGCAAACACATGCAGCCATACATCTATCAATGTCTAATCATACTTATGTCACCATAAATGGCCTCTAGGAGTTGTCCAATAATACCCATTCTGACCACTTTGGCTAGCAGTTTGGTTACCCTGTAGCCAGGTACATAGGCATCTGCCTTGTCCTTTTAAAGGACTGGAATTCTTAAATTTCCACTTCTTCTTTGCTCAGTGTGTAGAGCTCACATTGCATCTTCCCAGCTGACTATGGCAGCTCCACACTGCAAATGTTCTCCCTCTTGAAGTATACTGGAGTTGCTAGATCTGCTGCATTTGTAGGAAGAGGAGGCTGTGCTGGCCGAGCTCTGCTCCAGCCATAGAACTTTGATATTTACAGCAAGATTTCTTGTGGCATGTTGGAGAAGAGCCATGAACAAGACATGTACCAGTGCCATGTGAAAGTTAAGGAGCTGAGGCAGACTTAACAGAGGCAAGCGAAGCAGACTGTCGCTTTGGTGCTGCACTGAAGACCTGATGCTTCTGCAACAATGGTGAGCATCCTGCGGCCTGAAGACCACTAGTGGCCCACAGATCTCCCTGTCTCTCCCATGTGCCCTTCTCCCCATGTGCCTCTCGCAAACTGGAGCACTGCAGCCCCGCACTTCCTATTCCTCTCCCAGGCTACGTCTACACTGGCCCCTTTTCCGGAAGGGGCATGTTAATTTCACCTATCGTAGTAGGGAAATCCGCGGGGGATTTAAATATCCCCCGCGGCATTTAAATAAAAATGTCCGCCGCTTTTTTCCGGCTTTTAAAAAAGCCGGAAAAGAGCGTCTACACTGGCCCCGATCCTCCGGAAAAAGTGCCCTTTTCCGGAGGCTCCTTCAAAGTAGGAATAAGAGCCTCTGGAAAAGGGCGCTTTTTCCGGAGGATCGGGGCCAGTGTAGACGCTCTTTTCCGGCTTTTTTAAAAGCCGGAAAAAAGCGGCGGACATTTTTATTTAAATGCCGCGGGGGATATTTAAATCCCCCGCGGATTTCCCTACTACGATAGGTGAAATTAACATGCCCTTTCCGGAAAAGGGGCCAATGTAGACGAGCCCCCAGTGTTTTGGAGTGCCACAAATCGCCTGATTTGCACTCCATCCCTTCACTTCACCCTCTCCCCTCCCAGAGCAGAACAGCAGATTTTCAGCATTCCAGCTCTGGGAGGGAAGGGAGTGTGGACAGCACATGAATCCGGTGGTTTGTGGCACGCTGAAAGTGCTGGGAGGGAGGGAGAAGAGTGTGGGGCTCCTGTGCCTAAGTGTGCAAGAGGCACATAGGTATGGGGGGCAGACAGGGATCCATGGGACTGCAGTGGGCCATGGGTTGCTGCGGCCCACTCAAAGGGCCATTCATGTGGCCCACTTGGTTGCCCTTTGCTATTCTACAAGGAACTGGATGCCATCCTGTGTGGTGACACAACCACCACCACCACCATCAAGAGCCCTCTGAATATTTTGGGATAGACCGTGGCCAGTGGATTCAACCCTGAGGATGAAGTGGTGGACAAGGAAGTGGAGTTGGAGAATGAGTTGAGACAGGTGACGGGGTCATCTGCAGTGTTTCCATTTTGCATAGCTGGAGTTGCGCACCTTATGCCCACCATCTAGGTCCTGTATAGACCTGGCCTCCTGAGTGGCTGCACAGTTTATAGGGAACACTGGTTGTCTGGTAGTGTGGCAAGCCAGGATCTCCTCTGCACTCCACAGAGTTCAAGCCAATTCCAGTCCTAGCATGCCAGTTCTGGGGCTGGTGATGCAGCAGAGAGGAGCTTTGGTACATACTCATTTTTATTTGATACTACTTGGTTGCATGAGCTAGACCCGTCCTTTGTTTCATTATTTGCTGTAAGTGGGTTAAGGAATAGAACTGTACAAGACTAGAAATATTTGCTTCTGCTTCCCATTTAGTCATGCATCTACACAGTGGGAACCCGTGAAAAAGTTTTTTAATACATACCAATATTTCACAGGAATCTTCCAGAGAAACCTCTAGGAAACTTTTCTAAAGGTACTTGTCAATCCTTTGCCAAAGGTTTCTTGGCAGAACTGTATGAAACTTGGTGCCAATCAGTAATCACTTGTGCAGGGACCAAAGCAGTGCACAGACAAGCAGCATGGGGACCCAGTCTGGAGTTGCACATGTTCAAGAGATGTACCCTTTCAGAGTAAAATATCAGCTTTAGTTTCCCTGGCCTATGGAAAATGATGACAGAATTTACAATAGTGACCCTAGTTGCTTGGAGTGATCCCCTTAAAAAAACATCTCGACCCTTGGCTCCATCTTAGACCTCCCTGTCTCCACCTCAGCTCAACTCACCAATTTTAGAGTTCTTGCCAAGCTATGTGCTTACTAGTGGAAAGTGAGAAAGAGGTGTACTTAACTCTGGCTACGTCTAGATAACGATCCTCTTCCACAAGAGGAAATGGAGCGCTCATTTGCATATGTCGTACTCTCATTTGCATTTCCTCCTCAGATCCCTTTTGTGCAAGAGGGTTTTTGGCAAAAAAGTACTGTGTAGATGGCTACTTTTTACGTGCGCGCATGCGCGCACACTTTTTTTTGAGCAACTCCCCCCCCCTCATTTGAGGAAGAACAGCTTTTGCGCAAAAAAGAGCCCTCTACACAGTGCTTTTTTGCGCAAAAGCCTCTTGAGCAAAAGGGATCCAAGGAGGAAATGCAAATGACATATGCAAATGAGCGCTCCATTTGCATTTCCTTTTGCGGAAGAGGATCATAGTCTAGACATAGCCTCTTACAATTCAGTGCTGTGGGTGTACAATCAATACTGCCTTTGTTTCTTATGCCTCTACAGATGTATCCTTGGGAGGCATTCCATATGTACCAGTAGAGTGCCTCCATTAAACAAGGAGGCAACCCAAGAGGAGTAGGGAGGACACAGTTTAGGGAAGTGCTCCAATCCTCTGATGCCACAGATCATGATCGCAGGTCATAGAGAGAGACAATTAACAAAACAAAATTCAAATAGATAGCCTGGAGAGGAAGCAAGACCAGGAGTGTATTTTAGAGGGACAGAAGCAGTGGATGGAAACAAAAATGCCGAAGTTCCTAATTATACTGCAATCAAAACATGTTTGCCTTCCTCTACAGTTTATATAGAACTGTATGCCATGCCATCCTAAAATTCCCTAGACAAGATCTCTCTCTTGAGTATTTGTAACTAAACTAGTCCCTATCATTTTGTATGTATAGTTGGGATTATTTTTTTCCAATGTGCATTACTTTACATTTATCAACATTAAATGTCATTTGTCATTTTGTTGCCCAATCACTTAGTTTGGTGAGATCTTTGTGAAGCTCTTCACAGTCTGCTTTGATCCTAACTGTCTTGAGCAGTTTAGTACTGTCTGCAAACTTTGCCACCTCACTGCTTACCCCTTTCTCTAGATCATTTATAAATAAGTTGAATAGGATTGGTCCCAGGACAGACCCTTGGGGGACCCCACTAGTTACCTCTCTTCACTTGGAAAACTTAACATTTATTCATACCCTTGTTTCCTGTCTTTTAACCAGTTATCAGTCCATGAAAGGACCTTCCCTCTTATCCCATGACAACTTACTTTACTTTAGAGCCTTTGGTGAGGGACCTTATTAGAGGATTTCTGAAAATCTAAGTATACTATATCCACTGGATCCCCATTGTCCATATGTTTGTAGACCCCTTCAGAGAACTCTAGTAGATTAATAAGGCATGATTTCTCTTTGCAGAAACCATGTTGACTTTCCCCAACACATTATGTTCATCCTCTATGTGTCTTTACAGTTTTATTATTTCCTATAGTTTCAACTAATTTGCCCGATATTGATGTTAGACTTACTGGTCTGTAATTGCCAGGATCACCTCTAGAGCCCTTTTTAAATATTGGTGTCACGTTAACTGTCTTCCAGTCATTAGGTACAGAAGCTGATTTAAAGAATAGGTTACAAACCACAGTTAACTCAAATGTGAAAGTGAGGAACTATTATTTCAGAATTAACTGGAACATTTGCAGACTATAAATTGTGCTCAGGAAGCAATCACCCTAAGAGTTATTCTAAACAGCAAGTAAACAAAGCGTGGGTGAATGCATTACATAAAGATACATTACCTGGAGCTTCCTTGTCAAAGTGCTCTACATAAGCCTCCCTGATTCAAATAGCCCACTTTTGAGCTCCTCTAATAGCTTTGGTATCTGGCTGTTCCAAATGAGCTGTCAGCCCATCCGTCTCAATGCTTTGTGTTTCCTAGAGAAACTTTTTCTCCCTTAGCATTACAAACATTAGGTAGAGTACAGCACTCTGCTTATGACCATGGGAATATTTTCCTAATTTAAGTCTAACTTGCCATAAAGGCAGTACCAGCAAGCCTTTAATGGTGGGTTGACATTTTACAGGTGCTGTAGAAAAAAATCTATGAAACAGAAACCCATAGGATGATGGGACAGAAAAAAATTCCTTCATGGGATGGTGAGCTCATATCCATGATGCCTCTATTCCCCATTCCCATAATGCCTAGCAGCAAAAGGTGGCAGTTATCCCACTGTGCGACTATCCACAATGCACTGCTCTCTCAGTGCTAGAGCACCGACTGAATGCACTCTGCCACACACAAAGAGTGTTGTATGAACATGCACAGGCAATGTGATTTTAGCGGTTTATAATTATTGACAGAAATTATGTCAACTTAACTGTGTAGTGTAGACTTAGCCTTTCATTTTTTTCTGAATGTTTAATGTGGGCCATATGTGCATTGAAGTCATAGTATTGAAACTAATACTTCAAATGATTTTACAGAATAACTATTTACTGTAATACTTATGTGATCAGAACTGAATTTAGTTAATTACATTTGATACAAATTGAAATAACTTTAATGGATCATATTCACTACACGGTATAAGTAGGCTCAGTAATATTGCCTGATGTTTTTTCTCTGTTCCAGGTGGAGGTAGATTCAGTAATGGCCTCAGTGCAACAAAACAATTCAGGTAATATGCAAACAAGTCTTCCTTTTTTCTCTAGTCCTTTTAAAAGAACCTGCTACAAATTAATTGCAAAGAGATTTACACAAACTGTGAATGAATCAGAAATATTTAGTTGCTAGAATCTTGGGACACCAATATTGAAAATTAGCTTTTAGGCTTGTCTTTGGTGTAAGGCTGGCAGTTACCCAGGGAAAAATAATTTAAAGATTAAACTGGGAAAATAAAATTATTAGAATATACTAACCAAATTAACAGAAAAACATTTACCAGTTTGATGATAGTTTTATTACATATAATATTGAAAACTGAAATATGGTGACATGTATAATTTTCTTGGAAGGTATACCAAACCAAAGTGTATAGATATTATGATGTTCAGTATTATGTGTCATATATATTAGTATTGCCTTTACTGCAGTTGTACTTTTTATTTGTACAAGCTTAAATTAATTCCCAAATCTAGTGTCTTGTGTAACCACTATTTGAATGTGTAACTAAAGGTAAGGATAATATGGTGTGCATTAATGAAACAGATTTTAAAATAGAAAATGCCTAGAAATGGGACTAATTCATTTTTTTTCCCCTGAGTGGTGAAACACAGGATTTACTTGGTAAAAACCACTTCTGGTAAATACCATATTATCCGTATGTTGGTACAAATGTAGTTAATCAAAATTGAGGTTTTAATAGCAAGTTTTTACAGCCTAATTGAAATCTGTGTGTATGTGTATATAAAAAGTTTTTCCTGTGGGACGACAGAGTGACGGCATGTACCATTCTGCATTCTACAGCCCCTCTCTCCACCCTCATTCACATGGCCTCCCCCTCAGTGCTCTGGGGGATTATGAGCTATGTGGCCTCCCCACCTCGCCCCTTCTCTATCCTTCAGGGGGGAGCTGCGCAGGTCTGACAGCCTCAGCCAAGCACAACCCCCTGGTGGTTGGGGTGAGGAAAAACCAGGCCTGCCCCCTCTTGGCAGCTGGAGGGGGAAAGCTAGGCCCATCCCTCCCAGCGGCCCATGGTGGAGGGGGAGCTAGGCCTGATGCGGCTTGGCGCAGCCCATCCTAGTGGCTGGGTGAGGGAAAGCTTGGTCCAGAACGGCTTGGGCATGGCTCCTCCCAGAGGCTGGGGGGGAGGATAGTCCAGTCTGGCGCAGCTTTGGCCCACCCCCAGCAGCCAGGGGGGAGGGAATGCAAAGGGCTGGGAGGGGCAAGAGGCTGGGGGATAGGGCCCAAGAGCCAGGGCAGCCTTGATGTCGGGCCTTCCCTGGTGACTGGAAAGGGGAGGGGAGGGCAGAGAGCCAAGGCAGCCTCAGATCTTTCCCGGTGGTGAGGGGAGGGTGAGGAACCTGGGCCTGGTTCCTCCCAGTGGCTGGTGAAAGAGCCTGTCACGGCTTTGGCTTGGCCCCTCCCGGCAGCTGGGGGGAAAGCCAGGCCTGCTGTGGCTTGGTTCAGCGCTCCCAGCAGGTGAGTGGCAAAGAGCCAGGGCTGGCTAGAGAAACTTTGAGTCTGCAGCCCCTTAGTGGTCTATTAATTCTAAGTGTACTTTTTAACAAATAAAAGTGCATCTGCAGTATATGCTTCCCAAATACAGTGGCATTGTATTAGATCTGAGGCTCTCAAACTGTGGTCTGTGAGCTCCATTCACGTGGTCTGCAGATAGTTCCCTCTAAGGTGTGCACCTAAAACAGTGAAGGACCGCCCATCTAATTAGTGGAGACACTCAGGCATGGCTCTGCTAATTAGGTACTTGGACCCTCAAGAAGATATATATGGAAGGAGAGGTGGTGGCCTTGGGGGGGGAATAGGGAGTAGATGGGAATGGGCAGTGGAGTAAGGTGGGGGAAATAGGAGTGTAACGGGTTCCACCCTTCTTATGAGCGCCCCACAGAGTCCAAGAGGAGTCTAGTCATCTCTATCCAGCTGCCTGCAGGAGAGGAAGTGTCTGGTATGTGGCCTGGGACCACTGCAGCCTCACTGTAGCCCCTTACTTTGGGGCAAGCCACAGTCCATAAAGGCCACTCCTCAGTGTGGCTAGGTGAAGTGCAAGGGGGAAACCCAGTCCTTCCCACTACTGTGGGTCAAGGCCGAGGGATCATTTGGTAGGAAATTTGTCCTGTCCTCCTTGTCTTGTCCTCCTTCTCTCCTCCTTTACTGCCTCCTGTTCCCTGGGCCACTTCTCTTGGGATCCGCGCACCTCTCTGGCCTTTGCATCAAGGCCTGCATCCTGGCAGTTGCCTAGCTGGAGCCGTTCTATCTCTTTCTAGCTCCCCTGAGCACTGCTTTTTCTAAGGTACTTCCCTGGGAACCAGTCCTGCACCCTCCCTGGTCAGGACCCATCAACCCTCTCCTAAAAGTATCCAGTTGAGACAGCACTTTATATTTTTACCTAGAAAGATGGGTTCTTGCATATTGATGTAGCTTTGTATTCTGTAGTTATTATCAGTAACAAGCCAGCACTAAGGGATCAATGAGTGGGTGGCACAATACTTTAGGGGTCATTCTATAAAAGGAAAATTGTTTGTACTATAATTTTTCAGTCATGTGTCATTTTGAAAGAGAAAATACATAAATAAATGGATTGCTTTTCTAAGGCTTCACGTCCATAGTTATCCAATTGAAAGGGATGTTGCTCAGGCAGGCAAGTAGAGTGTATTTCGGCATCCCTTATTATTAAAGAAATTGTGCATTAACACAACCTAGTAGTTGAAACCAGCATGTGTCTATAATTCTAGAAACTGAGAATGTAATGGCTTTTAATGTGGTGTTTTCAAGAAGCAGTAATGGAAAAACATGGGGACCTTGTGAGCTTGTAGTTTAAGATTTGAATTGACAGTATTCAACTAAGAGCTAAAGGAGCTATGCTTCTGAGCTATATTAGAAATAAATGGATATGGAAAAACTGTAAGAACAAAAATCACAGAGGTCTTGTGATGTTATTTGTTTTTTTTAAAGGTGACCAATACAGTGATACTGTTCTTGATAAATTATTTCAGTTATATAAAATAGTTCTAGGTCTGTTTATTTCACAGATATAAGGCAAAAGATTAGACTGTGTGTGAAGTCAGAGTTGAAATTACGTTTTTCTGTCTTGCCTTGTTCTATCTTTAAAAAATAGGGCATAAATTTTTCCTAAGATTATGTTTTTGCACAAGTACTTTGCTTTCAGAAATACCAGACAGTTAATTAGGGCTGGATTTAACAAACTGTATACGCATTCAAATCTGTTTTATTTAACTCTCACTAAAAAAATCAGATAAATGTACTTAGAAACAATTTTACACAATAGGTAAATGTAATAAGCAATCCAGTGTTACCATTCATAGGAAACCAAACCTGAGGCTTCAGAGCATTTTAGAGGGTTTGGAAAGTGCTGGGAATGATGCCAGCTATATTGTTTGTGCAATACACTCTAAGTCTTTATTTGTGGAATGCAAGAACTATTGACTTTGGAGAGACCATTACTTTGACCTGTTTTCCCATTGTAATGTAAGATTGCTTTGTAGCATGCAAATGAGAGAGAGCAGAAATATATTGCTGAATTTTGCAAATCTCTAGTAGAGTATTTTCACATAATATAACAATATGGAAGATAATTGTTTCAATTCTTGTTCTTACAATTACTAATCAGTTACAATTCTATTGCCTGAGTCATTCATAGTTGCAGAGGTCAATTAAAGCAGAGGGGTTTTTTGTTTTCCATTTTTCTAGGTGTATTACTCGAAGAATTTTTAAAACTTATGAGTGCAAAGAAGGCTGCACAACTGTACCATAGTGAAAAAAGGCAGATATTCACAGCTTTTGACATGCAATGTAAGTTTTTCTTTACTGCAGAGTTATTTAAGAGAGACTTCCACACTGAATCAAATATGCTGTAGAGCAGTGTTTCTTAAACTGTGTTCCGGGGAACACCGGTGTGCCGTGGAGAACAACAGAGTTCAAAATGGCTGCCTTTTTTTTCTCAATTATTTTATTTTCCCCCGATTTTCCTCTCCCCCAAAATCCTTGGTGTTCCTCATAAAAAAAATGTTTGGTGTTCCTCGGTCTTAAAAAGTTTAAGCAACACTGCAGTGGAGCCTTAATATAAAAGTGGACAGTATCCTAGATGCGGGTTTTCCAGCCCTACTTTCCTATGATTTTGTGTTTCCAAGTAAAGTAACTGATATAGTAACAGCATTACAAATAGATGATTAACAGAAGCCGGGACCGCAGACAGTTGAGAACAGCAGTAGAATCCCAAGTTGTCTGTTCCACTGCATGCTTTTCCAGTTTTGAAAAAAATATCTCTAGCGATGCACCTGTCCTGACCCCACTTACTGTTACCACTATCATATCTCCATCCTGATTTCTGTAACTCCCTCAGGATCGCCTTCTCCTAATATTTCCCTGCTTACTCAAGCACACAATTTACTCTGCTGATTCTTCTCCCAAGAGATGGGTGGGAATCTTTACTTCCCTGCCTGAAGGATGAAGGGGAAGAAACAAAGCAGCAAGGATGTTCTCTGGCTTATTCTGGGACTCAGATTTAGAGGTTCTTTTCCTTTTCTGGTAGGCTGTGGGGACAGAATGTGATTCCTCTTCTCTTCTCTTCTCTTCTCTTCTCTTCTCTTCTCTTCTCTTCTCTTCTCTTCTCTTCTCTTCTCTTCTCTTCTCTTCTCTTCTCTTCTCTTCTCTTCTCTTCTCTTCTCTTCTCTTCTCTCCCTCCATCCCTTTTTCTCCCAAAGAGGAAAGAAGCTTGAGTACAGGTCCACTGAACCAAGGACATGTAGAATTTATATTATCCTTTTCACATTATTTCCTCTCTCTCCCTTTTGCCTGAAACTTTGGTGTGGCACATGGTGAACATAGGTGGGCCAAGTGCTGGAATGAGTCAATCAAGGATCCTCTGCAGCTTGATCAGAACACACAAAACACCAAAATAGATTTTAAATGACAAGCTGCGACTTCATTAGCATGTAATATTGGAGAGGTGCATTATCTGCTCTGTATTTTCATATGAGGCCTGTTAGTAGGGTTTACAGCATATCTATTTTATAGCCCATAACTCAGGAGAGACTTTCATGTGCCTATCTCCAAGCTTACTCGGCCGAATCTTTGCACCTTTCCTTCAGCAAAGGGGACAGATGGAACCACAGGATGACTTGTGATCTCTCATTTTCCATAGACACAGAGTCCACTAGCAAAATCCCATGTTACTTACTTATTTTCTGATCTCTAATCCTTTGGCCTTTTTATCCAGCTTTGACACTGGTTGCAAGTTGTACTAAACTAATATACTGCTACTAAACTCTTGTACTCTAAGAGGAGTTTAGGTCATCTACAAGTCTCCTCCACTTTACTCTGCCTCAAGACAAAACTTCTAGCTGACCCCAGGGGTACCCCAGCTGTTGTCCTTCAGTCTCAGTAGATCTTCTCCACGTTATCCAAGGTCTTCCTCTTTTGTGTTTTCCTTGTGGGTTACACGTGAGAACTTGATGGACTATACTGGAAGGTAGTTTTCTGAGTGTGTGGCCTAGCCATCCCCACTTTCTTCTCTTGATTTGAACGTCAAGTGGTTCTTGTCCTGCTCTGTTCCAAAGCTCCTCATTTGTAACAAAGACTTGCCATTTGATGTAAAGAATGTACCTCAGGCATCTGTTTATGATTGTCTGTAGCTTGTGATTTAAAAACTTTTTAGTACACCAGTTCTCGTATCCATACAAGAACACGCTCTTTGCATTTGTGTTGAAGATCCACAGTTTCATCTTTGCAGGTATTATTTGTGAGCTACATATGGGACAAAGAGACTTGAATGCAGCTGTTGCTTTCCCTATCCTAGCATTGATATCCTTATCTGTTCCTCGTCTCTGCCCATAATACTCCCCAAGTAGGTGAACTGCTCCACATCTTCCAGATCATCCCCTCTCAGTGTGATGGTGATAGACTGATTGATCCTCATTGTCTTGGTCTTTCCCTTGTTGATGCTCAGTCCAATCATTGAGGCAGTTTTGTCTAGTGTTACAACCTTTTCTTCCATGCTTTCATGTTGGCGTGAAAGGAGGGCGACATCGTCAGCAAAATCAATGTCCTCTAGTTGTTTGAAAGGTGTCCACTGAATGTCCCATTGCTGGCCATCTGTTGTTCTGCTCATAATCCAGTCCATTTTGATCAAGAACAGGAAAGGTGGCAATAGGCACCCTTGTTGCACTCTGGACGGTATGCTGAAGGATTCTGTCAAGACACCATTGCGTACAACTTGGCATGTCAAGGGTTCGTACATTGAATGGATCAGGTCAATAATTTGAGATGGAATGCCACGATGTTGCAGCAGTTTCCACAAGGTGTCTCTATCAATGCTGTCAAAGGCTTTTTTGAAGTCTATGAAAGTTACAGACAGTGGGGAATTCCACTCAAGCGACTGTTCTATGATCACTCTGAGACTTGCTGTTTGATCAGTACAAGATCTCTTGCTTCAGAAGCTGGCCTGTTCTTCTCTGAGCTATCTATCAGTTTCTGTCTTCATTCTGTCCAAGAGAATCTTATTGAACACCTTTCCTGGAATAGACAGTAATGTGATGACCCTCCAATTCTTGCATTCCTTCAGGTTGCCTTTCTTTGAAAGCTTGATAAGGTAGCCATGTTTCCAGTCTTGTGGGATCTCTTCAGTGACCCAAATTTTCCCAAATAGATTATACGTCATATTGACTGATGTCTCACTATCTGCATTGATTGCTTCTGCGGGGATCTTGTCTGGACCAGGTGCTTTTCCACTTTTCAGATGGGCAATGGCTTTTCTGATTTCTTCCTTTGTAAGTCTGCTGCTGTTAATTTGCAGAGGTATATTTGCAGGTGGTAACTCCACAGGTTCTGTGTGGACAGGGTGATTCAGAAACTCCTCAAAATGTTCCTTCCATCTACTGAGCTGCTCACTTGGGTTTGTTAGCACATGCTCCTCCTTATCCTGTACTGGCTGATCCAGCTAGCTTCCGTGTGATGTCATACAGTTCTTTCAAGTTCCTCCGTCCTGCAGCTTGTTCTGCTTATTGTGCAAGGTTTTCCAAAAAGTTGTTCTTGTCCAGTTTTACAGCCTTTTTAACTTCTCTGTTGGCTTCCGAATACAGTATCTGAGCTTCCACCTTGGCTGGTCTTGTTTTCCTGTTGTTAATTGCTGCTTTTCTGTCCTTTCGTTCTTTCACTTTTCTCAGAATTTCTGCTGTAATCCTTTCTTTGTTCTGCCTTGTCCTCTTTCCAAATATTTTTATCACAGATCTTTCCAGGCTGTTTTGGTGTATTCCCAAATTTGTTCCATGGTAGCATCTTCCAGAATAAGTTTTGACAGAAGTGCATATCTGTTGGACAGCTCCACTTGGAAACATGTTCTTGTCTCTAACTCCTTTAGCTGCTCCGTGTTGAATCTCAATCTCAGTTTAGTCACTTTTGTGGTGAACCTCTTGAGCTTGAACTTGAGTTTTATTGTGACCAGATGATGGTCTGAACCTATATCTGCTCCTTTTCTAGCATGGACGTCCTGCATCGATCTTCTGAAAGAACTGCTGATACATATATGATCAATCTGATTTTCTGACTGGTGATCTGGGGAAACCCAAGTGACCTTATGGATCCTTTTGTGTGGAAAAACACTACCACATATCACCAATCCGTTGAAGGAACAAAAGTCACTGAAGAGCTCTCCATTTTCATTCGTGTTAACTAGGCCTTCTTTTCCCATGATCTATTCTCTGCCTGTATTTATGCTTCCTATTTTTGTATTGAAGTCATCCATCAAAATCAAGATATCCTTCTTTGCTTTCTGGTTCACAACACATTGCAGTTTCTCATAGAGGTCTGTTTTACATTCCTCGGCTGCTTTGTTGGTTGGTGCATAGCTTTGCATAATCAATACCTTCTGCACTTTGTTATAGAATCTAGCTGTGATGATGCATGATGATACTGCTGTCTACTCCATTAAAGCTCCAGATGCCTCCCTTGATAACATCAAGCCCATGCCTTATGTGTGTGTTGTGCCCTCTTCTTCATGTCCTGAGTAGATGTGGGTTTCACCTGTTGCTGGGCGTAGCTGCCCAGATTGTGTCCATCTTGTCTCTCTCAAGCCCCAAACTGTAAGCTTATACTAATTAAACTAATATAAAGCAACCTGAAACATAATTACTGTACTGTAGAACTACAAGTAGGTTGCATAGGTTCATCTAAACATGCAAAAGTCTTTATAAACCATGGGCTAGGATTTCAGTAAATGATGGTGGGAACCAATGATCAGTTAGTTCTTGTCTCGTTAGATGGCCATTGAACAGTAGAAACAGGGGCGTACCCAGCCTACCCAGCCAGCTTGACAGCCACCACAGGCCCTGGGGCAAGGTGTGTGTGTGAGAGGCTGGCTCCACGCTCCCAGAAGGGGTGGGTCTGAAGGTGAAAGAGGCGGGGCCAAGAGCAGTCAGCTCTTAGCCCTGCGCAGATCGCGGCATGTTCCCCCTGTCCCTCAAAGACATAGAAATTCAAAGGGGCCTGGGTCTTGATAGTGGCCAGAAGCTCTGGCCACCAAAGCAATTATCCCGTTTGCCACCTCCTGTTGGCAGGCCTGACCCTACCCCTTTATATTTTCTACCTTTTATCCAAAGCTGTCAGGTATGTTGTGTATCCAATCAGGTTTCCCCTTTGTTAAATTAAGGGCTAGCATTCTTGCCCTGAACTGCTAGTAGCAGCTTCAAAAAGCTTTTTAAAGAGGCTTACGTGCTTAAGAAGCTACATCATTGCTCCTTTGTTTTGTATATTCTTTTCTGTCTTGCTCACTGTCTCTGTCCTCTCCATACGTACCCAATGACAACTCTGTTTGAATTGTCACTTTCTTGTTCTCTTGACTCCTGCAATGAAGTCACAGGCTTGGTCTGCACCTAAATGTTAAGGTAAATAGTGTGAAAAAACACATCTTTAAGCATTGTGACTATGGTGACTTAGCCCCAGTGTAGTTGCAGCTATGTGTTTTGAAGAATACTTCTGCCATCTTAGGTAGTATCACTCAGAGAAGTGTTCCTGTACTTTCTGGTGGTATAGACTGCATTTACACTACAGGGTTATGCTGCCATAGTTATAGCAACCTAGCTCAGTAGTGTAGACATTCCCATAATCATAGTTGATTAGTCTCTTTCGTGAATTTTGTTTTGCTATTATATGGACAGTTTCATTGCAAAATTCATCTAGAAGAGAAAATGAACGCTCATGGAAATCTTGTTTCAGTACAGCTCCATGTGTGGAATTTTGATAACAAATATGGGAAGAAACATTGTGAAACACACGTGAAAGGAAATTTCATGTATTTTAAAGTGTGTATTTGAAAAGCTTCTCTGGTACAAAAATTTACGAACGGAAAAATTTTAAAACGAATTCTTAAATATGAAACGGTACAGTATAGATGTTGCTGGTGTAATTCCTTTGAATTGAGTTCTTGGTAGCACACCAAAGTGACAGTATAGAATCATTCTTGAATCTCCTCATCTTTTGGAAACCCCATTGCCATACCCAATGTGGATCCCAGCCATTTTCTCAAATACTTTGGTTGAAATTATAACAACTTCAAAGAGTGTATTTTGATTCTGAAGATCTACTGGACATTCTTATAAATATTAATATATACATAATTAATGTTTGGCTCTTGAGCAAGCATAACTCTTCACAGTATTTTAATCTTATTTTCCCACTTCTTTAAACAAGATAAAGGATTTTTGACTTTGGAAGATTTCAAAAGAGCCTTCAATTCTGTTGCTCCAAAGTTACCTGAAAGGATGATAGTTGAAGCTTTCAGGTAAGACAAATATAAGTCTTGTTTGATTCTTGTTCTTTAATTTTCTCTTAATTCACATATGAATAAAATTCTGGAAACTGTAGATTAGGTTCCAGAGCCAAAGATACAAGCCTTTAGCACATTATTGTTTCAACATCCTTGCATGTATAACATATAGTATAAGAAAAAGGGATTTGTCTATTTATCTACTGATATTTTGAATAAATACTGCAGCAGTGATGGGCAACCTGGGCTAGTGAGTGGGCTATATGAGTTGTTCTCCTTCATCTCAGAGTAAGGATGTTAAATATCAACTAATTGAATAATCAAATAGTTGATGCATTTTTGCATTGATTATTTGATTAGTCGATAGAGTGATTCCACCTTTGAAGTGTAGCAACAGCCGTAGGGTGCCAGTTGATCCTGGGCACCACCCGGCGCTGCCACTTTGAAACGCGGTATGCAGCCTGATGCTGGGCTCCCTGCAGCATTTCAGAGTGGCAGTGCTGCATAAAGCCCAGGGTCAGTGGGGGAGTCCCCTGCTGATCCTGGACTCCATGCGGCGCTGCTGCTTTGAAACACCACGTGCAGCCTGGGAACACCCCAGATGGCCCCGGGCTGCATGCAGCGTTTCATAGCAGCAGCGCTGCATGGAGCCTGGGGTCTGGCTCCAGGCTTCAAGCGACATTGCTGCTTTTAAGTACCCCCTCTTCATCTCCTCCTTGCTGCCTCTTTCTGATAGAGGCAGCAAGTGAGGAGGGAAGCAACCAGTTAACTAGCATGTCAACTATCCGATAAGCAAATGCTTATCGGATAGTTTACTAGTCCTTCACATCCCTATCTCAGTGAGCTGTAAGATTGTTGTAACCAAGGTGGTCTTCTAGAATAGGATAATTGTGCTAACTGTGCTTGCATACTTTCAATTTGCTGGGTAAGCTGATTGAACCATAGCAGTGCTTTGATTAGATGCAGAGGGAGAACACAGTTCTCATAATCAGTGTTGTTTGCAATCCACAGTCCCAATGGGCTGCATGCAACCCACAAGCCGCAGAGGTTGCCCATCACTGCACTACAGGCACTGATAAAATATTACCAAGCATGAAAAACTAATACATTACATCCTACAATGCTTCTTCTAAGGTCTAAAAATATTCATTTTCCCAATTTAATGACTTGTTTGAAAAACTGGAACCTGATAGTTGTCTCCAGAAAACTGTGGAACTAACATGGTAGCGCACACACTCTCCTTTTGTACAAAAGAGGAGTTAATTGAAGTGGGCTGGAGCTGCTGCTAAGTCTGATCCCGTTTTATCTGAAGTGTTGTTTGTGTTTTAGCTGGAGCTGGCAGATGTGGTGATGTGGGAAGTTTTATATTGTAGGAGTGTTTTTCCCACTGTCCATTTCTGATGGATGAAGTTTGAGTGGTATATAAATTTTATTTTTATTTTTTTTAAATATTTAGCTATCAATTGCATAGTCACTGTCCCAAAGGTACATTCCAGTATGCAGGAAATACTGGTTTTATTTGAGCTAATATGGCGGCATATATATGCTTGGTTTCTAAAAAAGTTGTAATAGTTACTTACAATGTTACCACACTAACAGTATTCATTGTATTGAAAAATTTAAAATGAAATTATACTATATTTGTCCCAAAGAGTCCATGTTAATTTATACCAAATAGCCACTTTTAAATTTTATTTGATTTTGTATTGTGTTCTTTTTTTCTCCCCCTCCCCTCCTGAAATCACAGTATGGTGCATAGTAATGTGTCCTATAGAGCATTAGTCAGTGGATCTTCACAATAACTAAAAAAGGGGGAGAAAGGATATTAAGTATGGAATAACTTATTTCTTGAGTGCTCTTTTTATCTTTGCGCATTAAGGATTGAACCCAACACTGTAGGGCTAATCATTTTAAAAAGCTCTTTTGTGGCCTTTTTAAGGAGAGTATATAATATTTGTGGGTGAACAAACTGAAGATAGGCCAAGAAACACCCATTTATATTAAATCTTAGAATCATAGAATCATAGAATACTAGGACTGGAAGGGACCTCAAGAGGTCATCGAGTCCAGTCCCCCACCCTCATGGCAGGACCAAGCATGGTCTAGACCATCCCTGATAGACATTTATCTAACCTACTCTTAAATATCTCCAGAGATGGAGATTCTACAACCTCCCTAGGCAATTTATTCCAGTGATTGACTACCCTGACAGTTAGGAACTTTTTCCTAATGTCCAACCTAAACCTCCCTTGCTGCAGTTTAAGCCCATTGCTTCTTGTTTTGTCCTCAGAGGCCAAGATGAACAAGTTTTCTCCCTCCTCCTTAAGACACCCTTTTAGATACCTGGGAACTGCTGTCATGTCCCCCCTCAATCTTCTCTTTTCTAAACTAAACAAACCCAATTCCTTCAGCCTTCCTTCATAGGTCATGTTCTCTAGACCTTTAATCATTCTTGTTGCTCTTCTCTGGACCCTCTCCAATTTCTCTACATCTTTCTTGAAATGCGGTGCCCAGAACTGGACACAATACTCCGACTGAGGCCTAATCAGCGCAGAGTAGAGCAGAAGAGTGACTTCTCGTGTCTTGCTCACAACACACCTGTTCATGCATCCGAGAATCATGTATGCTTTTTTTGCCACAGCATCACGCTGCTGACTAGTATTCAGCTTGGCTACGTCTACACTGGCATGATTTTCTGGAAATGCTTTCAACAGAAAAGTTTTGCATTAAAAGCATTTTTGGAAAATCTTGTGTTACAACAAGAAGAAAATGCAACACCCCAGAAAGAGGACAGAAAATATGCTTTTTTTTCCTCGTAAAGGTTTGAAAATTTTTCTGTTCTCCACTCCAGTCACTTAGGGTATGTTACCTATAAGTGAATGGGCAGATGTAAGTAATATATAATAGCTAGATTAGACAAAGTGGCCCTTGTGGATATGTCATTTAAGGTTCTTTTGTTGTATTAGAAGCAGCTAATGTTTGGTTTTTTTTCTGTGCTTTAATTGGTTAAAATCCTCCTTTTTGTCATATAACAATCATAATGAGTTATGGTAAGATCTAATTAATGTTATCCATAATTAAATACAATATATGTATCCATGTAATTGGTATTTGTATCGTTTTGCTCTCTACTACTTGAAGAATTGTTTTGTTGAAATTTATAATTTTATTATCTTTTACTTTAAGAAGTTTTAAATACATTTAAGCATGGCATTGTTTTGTAAATCATTTCTGAAAATGTTGGGCCCAATCCTGCTTCTAATTTTGCCATAGATTTATGGGGAACCAGGATTTGATTTCATATGGGGCTACGTCTAGACTGCAAGCCTCTTTCGAAAGAGTCTTTTTCGAAAGATACTTTCGAAAAAGCTTCTTTCGAAAAAGATCATCTAGACTGCAATCTCTTCTTTGGAAAAAGTGAGCCGCTTTTTCGAAAGAGAGCACCCAGGCAGTCTGGATGCTCTCTTTCGAAAAAGCCCTGTTTGCATTCAAGAACGCCTTTTTTCGAAAGAACACTTTTGAAAAAAAGATCTTCTTTCTCGTGAAATGAGGAGTGCCGCCGTCGAAAGAAAAGCCGCGTTCTTTCGATTTAATTTTGAAAGATCGCGGCTGTAGTCTAGACGCAGGTGAAGTTTTTTCGAAAAAAGGCTACTTTTTTCGAAAAAGCCCTGCAGTCTAGACACAGCCTATGAGAGAACATAACAGAATAGAAAAGAGTACAACAAAGTTTTGTGATATAACATTTCTCTAATGAAGGAAAAGGAATGCTGTGCTTTTTTTTTTCTTTCACTGAGATACAACATTCAAGTTTTAATAGATAACAGCTGAAAAACAGCTTGCACTATTTCTTTCACGTCACAAAAATTGTCATACCTGTAAAATGTTGCTAACCATATTGATTAGTAGATACTATACTACAGTATTGCCAAGTTGTGTGCCTTGTGATTGCATATTTATGGACTACTCGGATTGCAGTTTCAAAGAGTGTTTCTTACAGAATTGTGACCGCCTTAGGGCCAGATTCTGGCATTCTATGTCGAGTAGCACCTTATTCCACTAATAACCACCACTGAAATCATTGAGAATACATGTTCCTCGTAGTATGCAAGTTTTAATTTATTGGATAAAGTTATGTCCAGAAAATTTTCCTAGACTGGTGAACAGAAAGAGCCATCTGGTGAATTAGGAACATATAAGCAGTAACACAGAAATGCATGTTCTGAATGTATGGACCAGAAGCATTAATATTGTCATCTCACAAAATGTGGTTCTCTGTAGTCTCCCATCAGCCAAAACAAACAGATCAATATATGATCAATATATTTAAACTGAATGTGTGGCTGTGTTTCTCTCTTCCCTTCCCTATCCCTCCCCCTGCACACCCAACTTTGACCTTTCTTTCACACACAGATCAGAACTGAGATCTTTGGTTAAATTTAGATCTTAGGTACAGAGCTGATGTGTACTTTATGTAATATTTATAGTACATATGCATGTAAGATGTATGGCAGTGGATGCTTTGATGACCAAAAGGTAAGCAAACTCTAAGATAGGCTTGTGGGGACTAGAAAGAAAAAAGCTTAATGAGTACATTTTGGAACGATACGAAGTTGTCACCTAAATAACTTTTATTTTAGATTAACTTTCTTTCTTAATATTGTAAACCCTGCAGGTTGCTTAAGATATGGTCTCTGTGGCATTTCACATACTGCTGCATCACTTCAATTTTATGAGAAAAATCTCAAACTTTCAATGGTTTACTTTTTTAAATTAAAGTAAAAATATATAAAAGCAGCTGAGTCTGCTTACTGCAACAGGAGACTAGACAAAATAACTTTTTAAAAGAAAGAAAATTCAAGGTCATAGCTTTTAATGCCTATTTAGCTTCTCCTGCTGCTTTTCCCAATGTTATTATTTTTAGTAAAAATTTTAAAAGTGTATCAATCACTGAAGCCAGGAAAATCTTTAGTAGTACAAAGATAGTTGTTACACAGCAGAAGAGAAACTCTGACCCCATTGAAATCCTTAATAGTTGTGCCATTTTCTTTAATATACGTAGGATTTTATCCTACTTATGTATACATTCATGTATAAACATGCACTGAACAGATGTGTTTCTGACTTCAGATCCTAAAGATAGTGAATTACATGTTGACCTCAAAAATGCTTTTGAATTGCCTTTTAAAATGTTCTTTTTTTCTCTGATTACAGGCATTATTTGTCATTACTCTATTGTAGTTTACATTAAAATAAACAACCATCATAATCTCAATATTCAGAGCCAAATTTACAAATCCCTTGTACAACAGATGAGCTACTCAAAAAACACAATTAGGCATAGAAGTAAAATTCAACATTTTCATGCTGAGATTAGAAAGCACAGGTTTTACACATGCAGTTATCTGAATTTGTGTGTGCAAAAAATTCTCATAAAGGTGCACACACATTTTGTTTGCTCACTCCCTACATGGTGCTTTAAAATCAGTTGCCTAGTTTTTCCATTTATATATTTTTATTACTATGAAAATGCAGTTTACATTTTTAATATAGCATAGCAAAATAAACTGGATTACTATGCATAGTGTACTTCTCTAACCCACCGAAAATGAACAGTTAATTCCTGTGCTTCATTTTGGTATTAGATAGATATAAAGTATATTTATGAACATAAGATATATTGAATGACTATAGTCTGCTTCAGAGGGGTGGTAATAGATGCTCTTAACCATTTGGTGGTGCTAAATGCTCTGTTAAGGTAAGGACTGAGAATAAATAGTTGATTCAAAAGTGTTTCTGAGTATAAGTAAGTGTGCAGATTTTTTAAAATCTTATTTGAAGGTAATAAGACCAATATGAGAGTATTTGCATGTCATACAAATCAAAGGAAAAATTCATTTAGAAATTGTTATATATATATTGTGGTTTTTCCAAAAAGTTATTAATACTCAGTGCAATTTGCACAAAGATTCATGTAAGCTTCAGATGAACCTTCTGTTTATATTTGATCACATTAATTGACCATAGTACATGCATAGTTATTGTAGTAAAACAATTGTAGAGTTCAATTTTTTCTGTGCTAGCTTAACAGGTATATTAAACAAATTGCACTTCAGATACATCTGATTGAAATGTCAATGTTCCATAAGAACATTGGCCATTCTAGACAGAGACTGTAGTAATGCCTAGTTTAATGACTAGAATGGTTTAATAGCAAGACACTTATTTAGTTTGATAGACAGTTGATTTATGAATTAAACCTTATTATAACCATGTTATTCTTGCTCTCTTTGAGAGTACATATATGAATTGTCAGAAAAGTTTAGTTAAATAGGATGATGTGACATTATTAAGTATAACATCTTTTAATTAAAAGTGAACATGGTATCCTCATTGAATGGTGGTATACCAGTTGTTGTCAGAAGGTACAGCAAGAAATTTTTTGTTGTGAAACTTTGATTTATATTTCGTTAACCTAGTTGGAAATATAGAGCATTATTAATTACTGTTTTCAAAGAAATATCTGTCTTAGCTATATCATTTGTATAAGACAAATATATTTAATTGTGGAGTCCTTAAACTGTGATAATGAAAGAGAAGTAGTAGAGAAAAGCTGAAAAATGATCATTCTTATGAAGATGAAAATGTGAAAGAGCCAGTAAATGGCATACGTCTCTTAAAAAAAAACAATAAACAAGTTTCTGAATTGAGCAAGCATACATCAGAGTACACTGATCAGAAGCAATGTATAGTGTTCATGATCTGCATTTTATTCTGCTTTGCACTTAATAGGATCACATGCCAGAGGTGTATTAATACTTTAGTGTATTGGTTCATTCTCTGCTAAAAATGACCCAGCTGTTTCATATTTCTTTCTTTTATAATTATCCAGTAACAAGAAAATAACCTAGTTTTGAGAACCACCCCACAGAAGAAATCTTAGGCTCTTTATGCAAGTTTGATTTATAGACATGTACTGCAAAGCAGAGTGAATATGAAACATTCATCTTCCAATGGCTAGTTGCTATGGAAACATAGTACACAGTACAATATCATTCCAGCTCTGGTGATGCCTGCAATAGTTTATTCCTTTGTTGTTCTCATTTCTTAAGCAACCGTCTTGCAGCCTTTCATATTATCACAGTTAATCACATACACAAGTCTGTATTGTTATCTCTTCAGAATCTTCTCTAATGGATAAAATACATTTTTCTGTGTAGATGTGCATATATTCATTGTGAATGTATACTTGTATTAAAATCATTGGTTAAAAGCTGGTCACGTCTCAGAAATAATATATTATTGCTCATAATCTAACATATCTGCTCAGTATACCATGTTGGACATTACTGGCTCACTTAGGATATGTCTACACCGCAGTGCTATTTCAGGACACCAGAGGTATCCCGAAAAAGTTCCCTTGCGTCTTCACAAGCCACCCGTTATTTTGAAATATTTTTCAAAAATGAGTGTACTGTTTCGGCATCCCAGTAACCCTCGTTCAATGAGGTTTAAGAGAGGACTCGAAATAGCACTTCATTTTGAAATAAACTCGAAATAAGTACACAAATTATGTAGCGCAAATTGCATATCTTATTTTGAGTTTAGAGTGCAGTGTAGACATAGCCTTACAGAGAAAAGAAAGCTACTTTCTTTTCATCTAAGAAAATATTTTCTTGCTCAGGCCCTCTAGCTTCCTTTTGAAGTTCCTACCAGGGATTGGAATCACATCTCCATTGCTTCTCCACAGACAAATTTCTTCCTTCTAGCTCCCACCCAGCCCCCGGAGCACCAGGCAACCCCAGATCCCTTCTGGAGCACCAAGCAGCCACGTGGCCCCAGCTCACAGAGCAGCCAAGCAGCCACATTCCCCCAGCCCCACTCTGTTCCCTAGAGCACAAGGCAGCCTTTCTGTAGCCCTAGCCTTCCTACCCAGGTGGAGCATGGATGAGGCTACCCCTGTCTTTTTGGGAACGCAATGACTTCCTTTCCCTACATTACTCATCGCCCATACTGCAGCCCCAGTCGGAGCCCTCACCTTCTCCCACACCTACCGTCCTGCCTCAACCCAACTCTCTCCCACACTCTAAACCCCTCATTTTGGCTCCACTGCAGACCTATTAGCCCTGAGCCCCCAATGAGTTAATTCAGATCTGAGCCCAATAGCTCTTCCTGCCTTCCCCCCAGACTGCTTTTGCTAGATAAAAGAGAATCCAGAAATTATCAGAACACTCAGGCTATGTCTAGACTGCTTTCTTCTGCCGGAAAAGATATGCAAATTTGGAGCTAATTTGCATATCTTCTTCCAGTCGCGTTATCGGAAGAGGTTTTGTCAAAAAGGAAAGCAGTTTAGATACGGTTCTTTTAAAGAAACAAAACAAAACAAAAACCCTTTATTGAAAGACCCCCTACTTCCTTAAGATATGAGGCGTGCAGGGGTCTTTCGAAACAGGGATTTTTTTTCTGAAAGAACCACGTCTAAACTGCTTTCTTTTTTGACAAAATCTTTTCCGATAACATGATTGGAAGATATGCAAATTAGCTCTGAATTTGCATATCTTTTGGCAGAAGAAAGCCGTCTAGACATAGCCTTAGTCTGTCCCTGCCCTTATCTGGTGAGAAATAAGAGAAATTGAGGCGGGAGGTAAGGACTAATTTTATGTAATTAATACATAAAATAACAGCTATGTACCAGGGTGATAGATAAACAAAAATATTGCCCTCCGATTAAAGAGTTCTGGAGGTTATGAAATTTGTTTAGGAACCAAAGGTTCCTTCTGATATAGTCCCTTGATATTAATCAATGGGCCTGATCCTGCAGTGTTTACAATAATAAGGAATACAAACTAAGGATCATTAATGTTAATCATAATAGTGGCATACAGTTATGTGTAACTAGGCCAGTTCATAAATAACTAATAATAAAGGGAAGTGGAATGCTCCTTTTGGGAGCGTTATTTCATAAGAAGTAGGTCTCTTAATGTATTTTTGTTAAAAAAATGTCTTGGGCTTTATTGTTTGGTTTGTGTGTTAGTGTTTTGTTTTTGTTTTTAATATGATAAGGCCCATGAGCATGAATGAATAACAGAGTTGCAATTGGTGTTAAAAAGCAAATCAAAGGGTGCTTTTTTGGGAGAAGGATGGTTCCTCACTTAATGGAGGTCATGGATAGTCAAGTTAATCTACTTTCCTCAGTTATTCTTTTGGCAAAATTAAAAATGCACTTCAGTGGATAGAAAAACTGATGTAAGTAAATCTGACACCAGACCTACTCCAATATAAGAGTCAGTCATGATTTTGGATTTTAAAATATGGATTTTAAACAAATACTATCCCGAGCCTGTAATCTTTTCCACTCTGCGTTCAAATTCTGCAAATTAAGCAAGTGGATTAGATCCATTGAAGTGAAGAGTACTTGCATACTTAAAATTAAGTATATGAAGGATCGGGGTCCTGGAATGCAATTCATGTGAAAATGTATGTATATAGTCCTGTGTATATGCATCAACTGCATCTAAATAATTAGGTGTATTTTTTCCTAATGTAGGAATATGCCATTACACAAAATAAACCTTAAAACTTTTTAAAACTAAATCCAGACTAATATCATTACTTAAATGAAATGCATAGATATTTTCTGCTTCTGTGACCTTCTCTTATTTTAAAGACTGTTTACTTCACAAAGGGTAAGTCTGTAGAAAAGCCTATAAAACATATAAATGTAGCATTAATAAAATGTCAAATTGACAGCTTTGAAGACTAAATTATTATTTAGATACAACTAAGATAGGTTCTTCAGAGAGTGGCGTCCCTGTGGGTGCTCCACTTAGGTCTCTGTGTGTCCTTGCGCCGCGGATCGGAGAATTTTGCTGAGCAGTGCCCCTAGCACCGTGCTTGCACACCTAGCATCTCGCACCCCTGCCGTTTGTGGAGTGCGTGCGCAGCATGAGTCCCGTTAGTTCCTTTTCTACCATCCTCGGCTGAAGACAGAGTTAAACCCTCTTCTTCCTGACAGAAAAACAAGAATTTTACAATTCATTTTAGACTTTTACCTTGTAGCTTATTATGTTATCGCTAGTTTCAACATTTGGTATGCTTTGAAGGAAAAAAAGGGGGGGGAAGTGGCAACCTCTACGGTGGTGGCTTTTCTCTTCAACATGCCTGGTTCCCCTAGTTTTAAAAGATGTGACTCATGCAGAGACTCGATGCCTATCTTGAATGGCCCATGCCTCTTGTGTTAAATGCCTGGGAGAGTCTCATTCAGCACTTAAGTGCCCTCACTGCCTGAACATGACAGCCCCGGCCAGACAAGACAACGAAATGCAGCTTAAAATCCTCCTCTGGGAGAAGTCCATTCAGCCCTCAAGAGACAAACCAGAGGACATGCAGGGACAGCAAAAGCACTCTGACAGGGCAGCTTCATCACCCCGCAAAAACTCTCAAGCCACCAGGGCTTCCCCTGCTTGCTCACAGTCAGTGCAGCCCAGAACCTCTCGTTCCCCAGTACCGTCAGTTTCCAGCACCATGGAGAAACACAAGTCTGCACCAGCCAGGAGAGTTGAGGCAGAATCTAAACTTGCCACGTGGTTGGCACCACAGAGGCAGCAGCACCAGCAAGCTGCATATGCCCCCACCATCAGCTCCTGCGAGCTCTCCTTCAGTGCCCGAACAAACTGGGCAGAATGACCTTGACTGCCCCCTGGTACTGCAGCATAAAAAAGTACTGCGTAAAATGCGGCACCTACAAAAATCTCCTTAGCCTGACACAAGAGCAGCAGTTTGCTCACCATGCTCCACAGTAGTGTCTTACTCTCAGGGCCACATGAATATGCCAGAAGGTGCCCCCACCTCTCCTACACCGCTCTCCCCAGAACAGATTATAGCAGTAGGCACAGGAGTAGGTTCTCATCATGCCATTCCTCTCCTCCATCACTAGCTTCCTGGCACTCATTAAGGGATCATTCCCTTCAACAGCATCCCATGTGACCCAACCAACCCTGGATGTATCCCTTCATAACAGTTCCAGCGTCATTGGGCCCCCTTGGATACTGGCCATGTTCTTCCCGTGCCTACCACTCAAGACACACATTTTCTACATCTCAACAACAACACACCTCCAGGCGCTCACCCACAATCTCCGCGCATTCCTCACCTGCCCAATGTCTCAAAAGGGTTCTAATGAACATGATAACTTACCTACCTTACCTTCCTTACATGAACCCAGATCCAGACAGGACCAAGGAGTATTCCAGATCTTGCCTTCCCCACCGGCAGATGATCTGAAACCATTTCAGGATTTGTTTAAGCGGGTAGCCCAATCACAAAACATCACATTACAAGAGGTTCAAGATAAACAATACAAATTACTGACAATATTATAACCCCAAGCATCCTCGAAGATAGCTCTACCCATAAACGAAGCTATCCTTGAACATTCAGATGCTCTGTGGCAAAATCCAGTCTCTATTCCTCCTACAAACCGTACAGAGGATAGAAAATATTTTGTCCCTGTACAAGACGTGGACTTTCTCTTTGAACACTCCCAGTTGAACTCACTGGTGGTGGGGCTCTGTTAATCACAAGACTAAGAACTCACAATTTAAATCTACAGCTTGTGACAAACACAAGTGACTAGACACCTTTGGCCGCAAAGTGTACTCTTCTGTCACACTCCAATTCCATATATCTAAATTATACTGCCCTTCTGCTACAATCATGTCAACTATGCCAAGTTACAAGACCTCCTACAGGACCTTCCTGACTATAAATGACCTCACCTCCAGTCCATCATTAGGGAAGGTTTATCAATAGTGAAAACTGCTCTCCAGGCAGTTATGGAGCCACAGCCATTGTAATACATAGTCATCGGGATCCCAAAAGAACTGCAGTCAAGTGTGGAGGACCTTCCCTTTGACAGAAAACAGCTATTCGCAAAGAACACAGATGAGATTCTACACTCAGTGAAGGACTCTCGAATGACACTCTGCACTATGGGGATCTACACCCCACCTAATAAGAAACACAAATATACCCACTCCCAAAGGCCTCGGGACTATAATTACAATTACTATAGGTGACAGCAGAGGCCATATGACAACAGGCCCAAGCAACATCCTAACAGGAGGATGACGCAGCAAAACCAGTCCTCCACCACTCAATCCACCTCTCACAAACAACAAATTTGAATTCTTGGTCGGGGGTCTGAGCAACGACCCCGCAGTTCCAGTGCATTCCAAGGTCGCCTTCCATCACCGCCTGAGACCCTTCTGCAAACAATGGGCCCAAATTACCACAGACAAATGGGTCCTAGAAATTATCAATTTGGGTTATACTATCCCCTTCACATCCATGCCCCCATCCAACCCCCTATCCTATCCTTTTTCAGGGACCCATCTCACGAGCCCCTACTACAAGCAGAGGTGCAAAAACTACTCACCTTCGGGGCAATAGAACCCATCCTCAAAGAATACATAGGGAGAGGGTTCTACTCCAATTATTTCCTCACAGTCAAGAAAACAGGGATGAAGACCAATCCTGGATCTAAGGAAACTCAACAAATTCATCCACAACACAAAATTCAGGATGGTGACCCTGGCAGCCATCATACTTGCACTGGATGAAGGAGAGTTGTTCTCAGCCCTTGACTTCCAAGACGCATATTTTCATGTAACCATCCACCGATCCCACAGAAGATTTCTCAGATTTGTTGTAGGCCAAGACCATTATCAGTACAGCGTTCTCCCCTTTGATCTCTCTACAGCATTTCGAGTGTTCTCAAAGATGCTAGCCATAGTTGCGGCCTTTCTCAGGAGACAAAATGTCATCATCTTCCCTTACCTAGACGATTATCTCATCAAAGGCCACACCTGTCAACAAACTACAGTCATGACAACTGTTACCAGGGAATGTTTTTCTTGACTTGGCCTTCTTATCAATATACAAAAGTCCACCATACAGCCCATGCAAAAGATAGAATTTATCCGGGCATTACTAGACTCGGTCACAGCAAGAGCCTACCTCCTACCACAAAGATTCAAGGCAATCTGTGATCTCATTCAGGAGGTCAGGCAGGCTCCCTTTTCCACAGTCCAGATGTGCCTCCAATTATTGGGGCCTATGACAGCCACAACATTTGTAGTCCTATTCTCAAGGCTCCACATGCATTGCCTACAACATTGGCTCACAGCCAACTACATCCCTACCCAACTCAGCTTTACGAAGCGCCTCACACTTCCTCCACTAATACTGCAATCTCTCGAATGGTGGACGTCTCCGACCAACCTGCTCACCGGCATACCCTTCCACCGACCAGACCCATCAGTAATTATAATGACGGATGCATCACTGCACAAGTGTAAGCATCTTTTGTGTTGGGCCCATGTACCATCAATATAAGGTACATGGGCCCAACACGAAAGACACTTACACGTCAACATCCAGGAGCGCAGGGCCGTTCGCAGGGCATGCACCCATTTCCTGCCCCTGGTAAAGGGCAGAACTATCTGTGTCCTTACAGACAATACACCTTTTATGTTCTGTGTCAATCGACAGGGGGGTGCCCAGTTACCTCACTATGTGCAGAAGCAGTCAGATTTTGGAACTGGTGAATCAGGAACCAAATAGCCCCAACAGCCATGTATATATCAGGACAGCAGAATGTGAGGCTGACATTTCTCAGGGATGGTACTTGGTCCTGCTATGAAGGCAGGGGACTGGGCTCGATGACCTTTCAAGGTCCCTTCCAGTTATAGGAGATAGATATATCTCCATTCTTTTTTATTAGATCAGCATGAGTGGGAGATCAATACCAATATTCTCCTCTCAGTCTTCTGCAAATGGGGCTTTCCAGGTATAGACCTCTTTGCGACATCTCACAACTGCAAATGTCACAGGATCTGCTCCCGAGCAGGCCTAGATAAGAGGTCGGAAGGGGATGCCTTCACCATTCGCTGGAGAGCTCTCTTACTATACGCCTTTCTACCAATTCTGCTTCTTGCCAGAGTGATTAACAAGATTTGATTCGATCAGGCCATGGTAATTCTAATAGCCCCAGCCTGGCTGAGACAACTTTAGTTTCCTTATCTGAATTACCTATCAATATATCAACCCATTCCTCTCTCCGCGGTGCTGAACCTTCTGACGCAGCACCATGGCAGCACATGCCACAACAACATCAAAACTCTGACAATCATGCCATGGCTTCTCCATCGTTCCAGAATGAGGAACTCACCTGTTTGGACAGAGTAAAACACATTCTACTAAACAGCCAACGTCCCTCCATGAGAAACACCTACCAAAACAAATAGACATGCTTTCAACAATAGTGCATGACACGCAATTTACATCCCACTACTGTCCCTATACCTACCTTGCTGGAGAACCTCATTGGACCTCAGTGACATGGGCCTTTCTATCAGCTCTATCCGAGTCCACCTGGCAGTGATCACGGCTTCCCATGATCTGGTGGATGGCTTTCTCTCTCTTTGTGCATCTCACGGTGAAGCGATTTCTCACAGGCCTGCAGAAAACGTGCCCAAACCTGCACCTCAGTTTGGTCCTTGATACGCTCACCAGGCCACCCTTTGAACCACTAGCCAGCACATCACCACAATACTTATCCATGAAGGTGGCCTTCACAGTGGCCATAACATCAGCCAGAAAGGTAGGAGAAATTTTAGCCCTCATGGCAGACCCACCTTTCACTATCTTTACTAGGGACAAGGTGATACTCAGGCCCCATCTGAAGTTTCTCCCAAAGAAACTTCCACTTAAATGAACCCATTTCCTTACCTGCTTACTTCCCTAAGCCTCATACCTCCTCCAAGGAGGCTATATTACAAACTCTAGATGCAAGGCAGGCAATTGCGTTCTACCTCGATAGAACTAGAGCAACCAGGAAATCAGAGAGACTTTTTGTGGCATGGTCTGGACCACACACAGGAATAGTGATTTCAGCACAGTGCCTATCCAAGTGGATTGCAGGCTGCATACGTACAGCTTATGAACTCTGAGGCAAGTAGACACCACAGACTATCAGGGCTCACTCCATGCATGTGATGGCCATTATGACAGCCTTCCTGAACAATGTACCATTAGTGGATGTTTGTAGGGCAGCCACATGGTTATCACACCATACTTTCGCACAGCACTATGCTCTACAGAAGGCGCCAATACCCTCCACATCTCTAGCAGATGTGGTCCTTCCTTCCTCGACATAAATGACTCCAATGCTCACCACCATCTGGAGGGTACCGCTACTGAGTCACCTGGGTGGAGCACCCACGGGGACACCACTTGCTGAAGACGAAGTTACTCACCAGGTGCAGTTACAATGGTTCTTTGAGATGTGTGTCCCTGTGGGTGCTCCACTACCCTCCCGTCCTCCCCTCTGCATGGAGTCTTCCTGGGCTTCAAGTAGAAAAGGAACAGATGGGACTCGCACTGCGCGCATACTCCACAAATGGCAGGGGTGCGAGGCGCTAGGTGCGCAGGCATGGCGTGAGGGGCACTGCTCAGCAAAATTCTCTGATCCCTGGTGCGAGGACACACCAAGACCTGAGTGGAGCACCCACAAGGGGACACATCTCGAAGAACCATCGTTACTGCACCTGGTGAGTAACTTCTTTCTTTTCTTTCTGCTGACAGTGAGTCAGTTATGAATGAGATCATCCCTAAGAGTGAAAGGATAGTTTGAGACTTATGATCATTCAGTCCATGGTCTGTTTTGTTGGGACTTCCATTGAGGATGTTGATTATTTTTTGTTGTATTAGCTTTTGGTATGATGTAGCCTCTATCCATGGGAATTAGACTCTGGACCATCAAATTTATCTTATATAGACTACTAAACAAGTGTTAGCAGCAACTATTGGTCACGACCATCCAGTACCAGGCTGAACTGCTGGCGTGGAATGGAAAGCTTCTGCTACCCCATTAGATCACTCAGAATATTTCCCCTTGTTTTGAAATTAGATTTAGTTCCAGTGATAGGGTAAAAGATTATCAGTATCCTCCAAAATGTACCTTTTTATTGAAATTGTAATCTGTACTAGACATCTTGATAGCCGAGGAGAGAAGAGTAGTTAGATGTGAAAAAGGCAACTATGACTGAAATTTTTCACTTATTCCTAACTAGAAAATGTACCCAGTGTTGGTTGAGTCTTTAACTCAAATAAGATTTGTTTTCTTTTACTTAAATTTTTGCTCTTGGATAGGGCTGAGAATGAGGTGTTCATTATGCAGGCTACCCGAGAGAGAGAGAATAACCCCAGCTGTCTCTTACTGCAGAAGCTTTGGGCCAAATAAGAAGGGCCAAGTCCATAGCTGCTGCAACAGGCAGAGCCAGAGGACGGGTGTATGTCACCTGGCTGGGGAACAGACAGGCACACAAACAAACTCTCTGAAATATATAGTAGATAGTTGTATCTTTCTCCACCCCTGCTGACCCATTGGAGTTATAGCTGTCCTGAGCCTCATCTCTGGACCCTTGTTGCCCCCCTGTGATCATTCTGGACTATAACTTTCCCTTCTACCAGACTCCTCCCTTTGCTTCTCATAAAATGGAATCACATTCGAGGCATATCCTATTGTCCTGGCACAACCAACCCCCTATCTTGCTTTAAGTTATGATAAAAGGAAGCTGCCTAACAACTTTGGTTGTCCTAGCTTTTATCCTTTAGGAATTCTTGAACAAATGGATTTTCTCTCTCTCTTACACACACACACTTTCTAAAATACATAGTAGATGATTCATCTAAAGAGTTGCTGTTTGTATTACAGTAGTGTCTAAATCAAAATCCAGGGCCATTGTGTTAGTTCCTGTACTAACAGACATTAAGACAGTACTTGTCTTTGAGACTTTATGATTTAAGCAGACAAGACAGGTTATAGGTGGAAAGGCACTTTTAAAATCCCATTTTTAAAGATAGAGGACAGAGGCACAGATAAATTAGATGACTTATCCAATATCACAAAAGAAATCTGGGCAGAATCTAAAGTTAAACCACCCCTCCCGAATCTTATTCCAGTTCTTTACCATAACAACAAACTTTCTATTTCTGGTTGGAATTAGAAATCAGCTGTCTCCAATGTGTTTACATTTAGTTCTGCCTTTTGCTGTCTCTTGTAAGTGTATTTAGCTACATATTAAGAAAGGTAATACATGCCTTTATAAGTAAAATATGATTCAGGAAAGGATACCATAATAATTCATATTTATTAAACTTAATAGAATTAATGCCTAGTTTTAAAATGGTGAAAGGGCTTCTACTTTGTTTTTAACATGACATATTAAGTCATTACATGGTGTGATAAACATGGTTAAACTAACTGTTAGTATGTACTAGCACATTACAGTATGTACTAGACAACTATAGTTCACCCATGCCTTCCTTCATTTGGTGTTACGTATATTACTTTGATTCAGATTAAAATATTGGTAAAAGTAAGGACAAAGTGATTCTCCGTACATACCCCAAGTTTCTCCCAAAGGTACTTACCTCATTCCCTTCCAAAGAACCATTATACTTACCTGACTTCTCCCCCAAACCCCACAAGGACTGCAGGGACATGTCACTGTATACCTTAGACATCCGCAGAGTAGTTGCCTTTTACTTACAACACATGAAACCCTTCCGCAGAACTCCACGACACTTTGTCTCATCTACAGAGAGATCACAAGGGTTACCCATCTTAAAACAACTAACTCTCCTAAATTTCCATAGGTATTTCTGCTTACAAAAGCAAATATATTAATCCCTTTATTAAAGTATTGCATTATAGATTCCTTTTCAGTTTTTACTGTGGTATATTTCTAGTATACATATCATTCTAATGTCTCCCATTTTGTCTTTGGCTCCTAATTATGAACTTTTGGTATTTGTAACCTCTTTTAAAATCATGGACTTTCAGACTCACTTTTTCTAGCAAATGGAATGTCACTCAACGTCTCTTGTCATGACTGATGTCTTTTGGTTCCTCCTGCTTATTGTAATCAACATTATCTCTTGATTCAGTTAATAAATACTGAGCTGTTTTTCTTACACTTCTAAATTGCAAACTCACAGCAATTTCTTTCCTTCTTTGTAATGGTATTTACATGCCAGCTCTTCTAACAAGTAATATAAATATGGTGAATATTCTGTATGTTATGCCAAAATGCAATGTTATTTCTCTACATAAATTAGCAAATACAAATACATATGCAACATTCATTCTGCTTATATGTAAATACATATTTAGGCTGTGACTGGCATTTTTCACTGTGATTGTTATATAATAAAAGCATCTAATGAATGCATCCTGAAAAGTCATAACCTTGTAATTTTTAACAATTTAAATGTAATCTAAATTGGTTTTGATGTTATGTTATAAATATCAGTAGTTTGAACTTTTTATTGATAGCTTCTAAATATTGAAAGGTTACGAAATCCTTCAAATTACCTTTCTAATACTGACAAACTGAGCCTCATAATAAACATTTAAAATAAACTCTAATCTGAAGTCCGTCTAGTGAAAAAGGTCAAGGAAGGGTCACTGGTGCATTTAATTAACAAGCATATAAATTAACTAATTTGTTTTCCTGCCCTCACTTAGTTCCTGTTGTTGTTTTCAAGTTGATTTTAGTAGATATGCATTACATTTGTTTGTATGTGTGTGTATAGCACAACAATTCTGTTTTGCAGCTTGTTCCCTTCATTTCATACTCTCTTAATGTTTTAAAACATTGGGCTGTGTGACTAGAAATTTTCCAGTTTTCTCTTCTTGGGGCGATTATAATTTTTTTTTTTCCGTCCAAGTGCTGATGACTCTTTAGTTCAGGAACACACAATTTTTTATGCTTTCATGTTAAGGTAAGGTTAAGACATGCTAAGGAGTGCTGTCATTTGTAACTATTGAGTGCAAGTAGGAAGTGCTTCTCAGACTCCTATCAGAAATTAATCTTTCTGGTCATTAATTCAGGACCAGTACTTAGAAAAGTATGCTTATCCTACAAAAATTGTACTAGTCTATCAAATGTTTCTCTGGACTCACAATTTATGCAAGTTTAGCGTTTTTTAAATTGGGTGTAATCTAATTTACTTCTTGCATTTTTATTTTTTAAAACCTGAGCCATTTTACAAAGGTTGGAGAAAAGTTAAGTTCTGTCCCTCAGCTGTGATATTTTCTGACAACCCAGGACTTGTCCATGATCTAAAAACAGTGTCACGGACCTGGGGACTTAATGTTTAAATTAGTAGTGTGGATGTGAAATGTATCTAAGATCTTTTCAACAGTGTAAATTGGAACCATGTAATAAACCAGGTCTTCTGACTTAGATTAATTTGAAGCATGGACAGGCCTTTGGTTATACATTATGGGCATACTTCTTATTTAGTACTGTACCTACATAATTTTTTCTTGCTATTTTTGAACTTGCCTAGCCCTGCAATTTAATCATATACCACTCACATCTTCACTTCTTGACCTGAACTGTTCTGTACTACTTCAGTGCTCTTCTAAATATCTCATGTTCCTCCCAACTTGAAGCCACATCTCGTATATATCCTTTACCTACTTCACAGATGTAGTTAAATCAGCTTTTCTGCTCTATATTAAGGGTTGCAACAATAGTTTTATTTGTCATGTCCTTTTTACTGCCAAATGCACAGGGTATTTTGTCAAGGACATCAAGTGCCAGATGTCAATAGAAATTCTGACACATGTTGATGAATCTGCTTACTCAAGACTATTTAATTTTTTTTAAATTGCTACTATAAAGAGATGTTAGAAAAGAAAAAAAAATCTGTTTAAAAAAGATATGTCTGAAAAGATTGGTGTAATACTACAGGGAAATAACAAATGAAGATAAGGTGTTACTGTCACCCCCAAAAGGATATAATCCTTCTCCATTTTACTGAAAGAGTGACTCTGGGAGTTCCATTTCAGTTGTATACTTGATGTTTCTGATGTTCAGAATAATATATCCTGTGCTTCACTTGTTGTATGTGCCATTGAACATATTCATATAATGGAGTGCAGAACACTTTCCTCATTGCACAGAATATAAATTGTTGGTTCAAAATGTCACTATTGTAAATTTAATTACAAGGTAACTCAAAATGTTTTGGAAAAGATCTTTTTTTGTACTGATCTGCTGAAAGAAATGAAGGAAATGGTTCCCTGAAGCTGTAGTGTGGAGGCACCCTGGGAAAGAACAGTTGGGGATAGGATTGCCAGGAGTCCGGTATTGACCTGGACAGTCCAGTATTTTCGCCTCCTGTCTGGTAAAAAAAAAAAAATTCAGAAAATACCGGACACCTGAAATGTCCTGTATTCTTAGTCAAGTAGTTACCACGAGGGTGCTCCACTTGAGGTGCTGGGCTCGTCCCGGCACCGCAAACCGGAGGATTTTCACTAGCAGTAGACCCCACCAGACCGCGCACGTGCGACTGCTGCCTCGAGCCACTCAGCTGAGCGTGGTCCAGTCTTGTCAATTTCCTTCCAACCGTCTGCGGCCGCAGATGGAGTTCGGTTACGCTCCCCGTCCTGTCTGAGGAGAAAGGGAAATTGTTCTCATTTTTTCTTATAGTTATTAGTGTTAATGTAGTTGTTTTCTCTAGTTGTAGTCCTGTTCAGTTTGGAGGGGGGGAAAAAAAAAAAGCCTTTTTTTCCCCTGTGTTGTCAAGTTGCCTCTCACCGAAATTAAGGACTATGCCAGGATCACCTAGTTTTAAAAAGTGTACCCAGTGCCAGGATGCTATGCCGGCATCGGATGGGCACTCCCAGTGCGTTAAGTGTCTTGGGGACGGACATGTCCCGGTAAAGTGCAGCCAATGTGGTAAGCTGATGGCGCGTGCCAGGTGAGACTGGGAGCTAAGATTGAGGGTCCTCTTATTTAACAAAGCGCTTCAGACACTGGAGATGCCCGAGTCACTCACCACTGGAATGCATAAGGATCACCCCACACAAGAGACTCCCCACAGGGCTCCGAAGACGGCGGTCAGGCTGAGCAGCGGAGACAGACCAGGACCCTCTGGCTTTTTGCCAAGGTATCCCATGGAGAAGTAGGGCAAGGGCCGTAGTTCCTCGGCCCCCATCTTAGCCCGCGGCAAGGACTCTACCCCAGCACCCGCAAAAGGCTGTTCTGAAGCTGTCAATGGATGCCCTGGCACCGGCATTTCCCGTGCATTCGCAGGTAAGCGCAGCTATGCCGGCACCTGCAGCAGCAGTGCTGGCGTCGTCGTCTTCTGATAATTAGCTCTCCCCGATGCCGGAGGCGTCGGCGCCTCAGTTGGCGCCGCGGGAGGGCACTCTTACTGTGCAGCCCTTGGCACCGACATTGCCTCCACCTGTCCTGCAGCCAGCTATTTCAGCGGCACCGAGCCTCCAGCCAATCAGCAACCAGGCTATGGAGGCTGCTTTGTTGCCTGTCAGTACATTGCGGTCAGCACCATTGTCTCCTCTCAACTCCTCGGTGCCGACCAAAGCACAGCACAAGTCAACACGGGACCGAACACCATCTTTGACACCGGATCATGTGAAGTTTTCACCTGGACTTGTTTCACCTACCTTTTCTTACTCTGGTAGCCATCACTGCGCTCATTGTTATACCTCAGCCAGAGAACATTACTACAGGTCACATCGCCGCTCACCGCCATGACGGTATTATCGAGAGCACTACTTTCGATCTCCCTCTCGCTATTCCAGGAGATCTTTTTCACCAAGGTCTTCAAGACCCTCGGCATATTCTTGTCGATATGAGACACTGAGAAGGCATTCTCCCAGATGTTCCCCGAGCCCATACCACAGACAACAGTATGATTGATACTATCACGAGTGCCCTTCTTTTCCCCACAGAAGGTATTCGCGTTTGCCATCGCTACGGTCCAGTCGACCTGTGTTGCTGCATGCTCCAATAGAATCTCCACCTTCTGCTGCCCCACCAACCCCTGCAGAGGACACAGCTTCAATCTGCCAGGAGGATGAACACAACTACACTCCTCACCAGGAACACCAGAACCCTGATTCCCCGACTCATCACTCTTCTTCGTCGCCAGATGACGCGGTAGTCCCCAATGACTTGTCTCCCACAGAAGACCGCAAGCAATTCCAGGAGCTCTTCAAGAGGGTTGCTCAATCCCAGGAGATTCAAAGGACGGATGTGCAGCAAAAACAACATCGGCTGTTGAAAAATCTGCAACCTTCCCAGAAATCAAAGCTGGCGTTCCCATTTGATGAGGCTATCTTTGAGGTTGCTGATGACATCTGGCAGACTCCAGCCACATCGCTGCCAACCAATAAGAGGTCGGACAAGAAATATTTCATAAGCCAGAAGGGAATGGACTTTTTGTTTACACACCCTCAGCTCAACTCCCTTGTTATGGACGCTGCACAACAGAGAGCGAAAACGATTTAGGCCAAAAACACGCCAAGCGACACAGAGGCTAAGCTCCTAGACATTTTAGGCAGGAAGGTATATTCTTCTGCCACTTCAGCTCTGAGGATATGTAATTATGCGGCACAATTAGCAAATCACGATTTCTATAATTATTCGAAAGTAGTGCCTCTATTCAAACACTTGCCGGACTCCAACTGTCAAGTTTTGAAGGCGGTGATACAGAAGGGCCACATAGTTGCCAGAACAGCATTGCAGATAGTGCTCGACACAGCTGATGCAGCTGCCCGAACCACAGTTATAGCCGTAGTCATGCATCGGGCGTCTTGGTTACACCAGGCCGCTGTCCCGAAAGAGTTACAGTCCAAGGTGGAAGATTTGCCATTCGATCGCCAGTCACTCTTCCCTCAGTCCACCGATCAGGTCTTTCACTCGGGCAAGGATACGCGCACAACCTTGAGAATAGTGGGTATGTACGCACCTCCATATAAGCATAAGAGATACATGCCCTATAACAAGCAAAGGCCCTTTTCTTGCGCGACACCTCGGGCCAAACCATACGATCAGCAGAGACCAAGGCAACGTCCACAAAAGCGTCGACAACAACCTCGTAAGGCGCCGGTTCAACAGCAGAGTCAGCAGCAGGTTTGACGTGTTGATCGAGGGACTGTGTACCACCCCTTTGACAGAGGCTCCGAGCAATGTGCAAGGTCTATTCCATCATTGCCTGAGGCCTTATCAACATTGTTGGTCTCTTATATCCGCCGACCGGTGGGTCCACGGCATAGTCACTTCCGGATACGTCACTCCCTTCAGTTCTCTTTCCCTTTCCTTCCCCATCCCTTTTCCGGGACCCCGCTCACGAGATTCTTTTACAACAAGAGATCTCTCATCTGCTCGCCATAAGAGCAGTGGAGAGAGTGCCAACCCAGTTTCTGGGGAGCGGATTTTACTCTCATTACTTCCTCACCCAGAAGAAGTCGGGGTTGGAGGCCTATCCTGGACCTATGTCGGCTCAACCGTCATCTGCGAAAGCAAAAATTCAAAATGGTCACATTATCTTCGATCATTCCAGCTCTCAACAAAGGGCATTGGTTCGCATCCCTTGATCTACAGGACGCCTATTTTCATATAATGATACATTCTGCTCACAGAAGATTCCTTCGGTTTGTAGTGGGAGCCGACCATTATCAATACCAAGTACTACCTTTTGGACTTTCGGCAGCTCCATGAGTTTTTTTTCCCACGACCCTTGCGGTAGTGGTGGCCTACCTTCGGCGCCTCTACATTACAATCTTCCCATACCTGGACGACTGCCTGCTAAAGGCTCCCGCTTTTCGACGAAGCCAAGTGGGCAGTTACCACTACCACCACTATATTCAAGGCCCTCGGACTCATAATCAATTTTGAGAAGTCCTTCCTGACACCGAATCACAATTTAGAATTCATCGGGGCAAGACTCAAATCCCTGACCGCAAAGGCATATATATCCAGGAAGAGGTTCCAACTAATCCGGGATTTGGTACAGGCTGTATCAATTTCTCCCAAATCCTGCATACTTACCTGTCTACAGCTGCTGGGACATATGACGGCTACCACATATGTGTTCATGGCTTCACGTGCGCAGTCTTCAGCACAAACAGGACAGTTTCTATTTCTAAGCAGGTCCGGACTTCACTGGCATGGTGGGACGACCCCAAGAACATGTTAATAGGGGTCCCTTTTCATGCCCAGAAGCCATCATTACAGACCATGACAGATGCCTCCCTGCTCAGTTGGGGCACCCATCTGCATGATCACTGAGCTCAGGGTCTCTGGACGCCCCAGGAATCACTGCAACATATAAACTTCCTCAAGTTGCGAGCAGTCTTCAATGCAATACAGATTCTCACCGAGAACATATGCACAGTGTATTATGTCAACAGACAAGGAGGTGCACATTCCCATTCCCTTTGTACAGAGGCCATATGCCTGTGGAATTGGGCGATTCGGCAGGGTGTCACCCTGACGGCAGCATACTTTCCCGGCAAGGATAATGTGATCGCCGATACCCTCAGCAGGCACTTCCTCGCCCAACACGAATGGGAGTTAAACACCGAAGTCGTTCGCAACTTCGCCACTCGCCACAACAGGAAGTGCCATCAGTATTGTTCGCGAGCGGGTGTCGGCACAGGGTCTCTGGGGGATGCCTTCCTACCTTTCTTCCTCTCCCACTCATCCCAAGAGTGCTGTAGAAAATAGCGTTGGAGGATGCAACAGTAATTTTGATAGCACCCTTCTGGCCCCGACAGACATGGATAACACAGTTATTGAGAATGTCGGTTGCCAAACCACCATGACTACCAGAACTGTTCAATTTACTATCTCAACAGCATAGCGCAATGATCCACCTGGCCAGTGAGTGCATGCACCTGACAGCATGGCTCCTAGCTGGCTCCAAGCGTCCAAGCTGATCTGTTCTCAGGAGGTGAGGCACGAGTTGATTAACAGTAAGCGACATACCACACGTAAGACTTACCTTCAGAAGTGGTATCGCTTTCAGTCACTGTGCTCGGTGAGAGATCTCGATCCTCTCTCGGCATCTATCCAGCAAGTGTTGGATTATATGATGCACCTGAAGACGCCGGGGTTGGCGATTTCTTCCCTCAGAGTTCATTTAGCGGTGTGATGGGGCACGGCTGTATCGCACCCGGGAGCCACTGGCAGCGGCCCTGTACAGGGCGCGGGGCAGCAGGGAAGAGGCCGGTGCAGCATGGCTCCAGCCCACGTGAGACGGAACTCAGCGCCTTCACCCCTCCTGCCTCCTGGTGGGTGATGAATCTGAGGAGCTGACCCAGATTGAAGTGTCATTAGAGGAGGTTTTGGAACAAATAGAAAAACTTAATGTTAACAAATCTCCAGGACCAGATGGCATTCATCCAAGGGTTTGTAACCTATCTTTTAAATTGGCTTCCGTACCTAATGACTCGAAGGTAGCTAATGTGACACCAATATTTAAAAAGGGCTCTAGAGGCGATCCTGGCAATTACAGACCGGTATTTCTAACTTCAGTACCGGGCAAATTAGTCGAAACAATAGTAAAGAATAAAATTGTGAGGCATGTAGAAGAACATAATTTGTTGGACAAAAGTCAACATGGTTTCTGTAAAGGGAAATCATGTCTTACTAATCTATTAGAGTTCTTTGAAGGGGTTAACAAACATGCAGACAAGGGGGATCCAGTAGATATAGTATGCTTAGATTTTCAGAAAGCCTTTGACAAGGTCCCTCACCAAAGGCTCTTGTGTAAATTACATGGCCATGGGCTAAGAGAGAAGGTCCTTTCTTGGATTAAGACTGATTAAAAGACAGAAAACAAAAGGTAGGAGAATAAATGGTAATTTTTCAGAATGGAGAGGGGTAACTAGTGGTGTCCCCCAAGGGTCAGTCCTGGGACCAATCCTTTTCAACTTATTCATAAATGATCTGCGGAAAGGGGTAAGCAGTGAGGTGGTAAAGTTTGCAGATGATACCAAACTGTTTAGGATAGTCAAGACAGAAGCAGACTGAGGGACTTCAAAAAGATCTCACCAAACTGAGTGATTGGGCAACAAAATGGCAAATGAAATGTAATGTGGATAAGTGTAAAGTAATGCACATCGGGAAAAATAACCCCAACTATATGTACAGTATGATGGGGGCTAATTTGGCTATGACATATCAGGAAAGAGATCTTGGAGTTATCGTGGACAGTTCTCAGAAAACTTCCACACAGTGTGCAGCGGCAGTCAAAAAAGCAAATAGGATACTAGGAATTATTAAGAAATTGATAGAAAATAAGACACAGAATATCTTACTGCCCCTGTATAAAACTATGGTATGCCCACATCTTGAATACCGTGTACAGATGTGGTCTCCTCACCTCGAAAAAGATATTTTGGCCTTGGAAAGGGTTCCGAAAAGGGCAACTAAAATGATTAGGGGTTTGGAACGGGTCCCATATGAAGAGAGGTTAAAGTGACTGGGACTTTTCAGTTTAGAAAAGAGGAGACTGAGGGGGGATGTGATAGAGGTATATAAAATCATGAGTGGTGTTGAGAGGGCAGATAAAGAAAAGTTATTGATTAGTTCCCATTGTAGATGAACTAGAGGACACCGAATGAAATTAATGGGTAGCAGGTTTAAAACTAATAAAAGAAAGTTCTTCTTCACACAGTGTGTAGTCAACCTGTGGAACTCCTTGCCAGAGGAGGCTGTGAAGGCTAGGACTATAACAGAGTTTAAAGAGAAGCTAGATAATTTCATGGAGGTTAGGTCCATAAAAGGCTATTAACCAGGGAATAAAATTGATGTCCCTGGCCTCTGTTTGTCAGAGGTCGGAGAGGGATGGCAGGAGACAAATTGCTTGATCATTGTCTTCGGTCCACCCTCTCTGGGGCACCTGGTGCTGGCCACTGTCAATAGACAGGATACTGGGCTAGATGGACCTTTGGTCTGACCCAATACGGCCGTTCTTATGTTAATAAGCCTACCGACGTTCTATCCAAAATGCCATTCCTCACTGAAAGAGTCATGCCTGCATACCCTAGATCAGTGGTCCCCAAACTTTTGGGGCTGCTGGGCGCCCGGGGGTAGGGCTGCTGTGTGCTCAGTCCTGGTGCCCAGAGTCAGCAGTACTTCCCGCTGATCCTGGGCAATACACAGAGTTCCTCATACTCCCTTTGAAATGTGCAAGAGCCCCATTCAAAGGAGGAATGCAGACGTGCTTATCGACTAATCAACTAGACAATTAACCGCATTTTAACATCCTTACTTTGGAAACCCTGGGGCCACAATGATACAGCACATGCTGAGGTTGCATATACGAGGTTACAAATAGCTTCTTTCACACTGACGGGCATGAATACAAAGATTAAGGCAAGACTATACAACACACAGAACAACCCAGGAAACTACCCCAGGGAAGCCCCATTTAAGTTAGTTCTGCTGATATTAATAAAATGCAATCTTTACCCGACTTTCACCTATATGACAGCATTTTTAATAAGCAATGACAGTCCAGGAATTTAACTACTAAAACGAATATCGACAGAAAACCATTGTATTGACTCACTGTTGTGGAGCATGTTCCCAGTGGAGGCCATGTTCAAAGGATCCCACCCACAGGCAGCGTGTTGAGCCCCGGGTTTACCCAAACCACACCATGGGCCACAAACAAACAGACCACGGACCGCAGGCCGCATGTTGAGTAGCGCTGATCTAAATCATTGATGAAGATATTGAACAGAACCGACCCCAAAACAGACCCCTGTGGAACCTCACTTGTTATGACCTTCCAGCATGATTGTGAACCGTTAATAACTACTCTCTGAGAACTGTTATCCAGCCAGTTATGCACCCATCTTATAGTAGCCCTATCTAAGTTGTTTTTGCCTAGTTTATTGATAAGAAGGTCAAGAGAGACTGTAAATGCCTTATTAAAGTCTAGGTATACCACATCCACTATTTCTTCTTTATCCACAAGATTTGTTATCCTATCAAAGAAAGTTGTCAGATTGGTTTGTCATGATTTGTTCTTTATAAATCCTTGTTGGTTGTTACCTATCACCTTATTTTCTTCCAGATATTTGCAGATGATTTCCTTAATTACTTGCTCCATTATCTTTCCTGGCACAGAAATTAAACTGACTGGTCTGTAGTTTCCTGGGTTGTTCTTATTTCTCTTTTTATAGAAGGGCAACCTTTTCCAGTCTTCTGGAATCTCTCGTGACTTCCATGATTTTTCAAAGATGATAACCAAAGATTCCGGTACCTCCTCTATCAGCTCCTTGAGTATTCTAGAATGCATTTCATCAGGTCCTGGTGACTTTCAGACATCTAACTTTTTAAAGTCATTTTTAACTTGTTCTTTTTTTGTTTTATCTTCAAAATCTACCCCCTTCCTACTAACATTCCTAACTATGTTAGGCATCCTGTCACCATCCATCTTCTTGACAAAAACCAAAACAAAGAAGTCATTTAAGCACCTCTACCATTTCCAAGTTTCCTGTGACTTTCTCCCTCCTCACTAAGCAATGAGCTTACCCTGTCCTTGGTCTTCCTCCTCCTAATATACTTGTAGAACATCTTCTTGTTACCCTTTATGCCTCTAGCTAGATTTAGCTCTTTTTGTGTCTTTGCCTTTCTAATCTTGCCCCTGCATGCCTGTGTTGTTTGCTTATATTCATCTTTTGTAATTTGACTTTATTTCAGGGAAGCCTTCAAGCCAGAGATCTTTTACTTTGACTCAGATCCTCGTCTGTCCACTTGGGTGTGTCATGCCAGCCAAAGACAGAGAGACTGATAGCTTTCCAGCTTAAATAGACTTCCTTTTGGGTGGGCTTTCATTTGCACATTTAAAACCATAAACCATTCTATGCCTCATATTTCTAACTTTACATAGAAGAATGATATACAGGCAGTCCCCGGGTTACGTACAAGATAGGGACTGTAGGTTTGTTCTTAAGTTGAATCTGTATGTAAGTCGGAACTGGCGTCCAGATTCAGCCGCTGCTGAAACTGACTGCCAGTTCTGACTTACATACAGATTCAACTTAAGAACCCCAAGCTTCCCCAAGTCAGCTACTGCTGAAACTGATCAGCGCTGATTCCAGGAAGCCTGGGGCAGAGCAACTCTGCCTCGGGCTTCCTGTAGTCAGCGCTGGTCAGTTTCAGCAGCGGCTGACTTGGGGACGCCTGGGGCAGAGCAGCTGGGGTGCTGCTGGGTTGCTCCAGTAGCACCGCTCCTCGGCGCTACTGGCCCAACCCAGCAGCACCCCAGCTGCTCTGTCCCAGGCGTCCTGATTCAGCCACTGCTGAAACTGACCAGCAGCGGCTGAATCAGGACCTGGGGCAGAGCAGCTGGGATGCTGCCGGGTTGGTCCAGTAGTGCCCAGAGCGGGCGCTGCAGGACCAATCCGCAGCGCCCCAGCTGCTCTGCTCCAGGGTCCAAAACAAAAGCCTGGTCTGCTGGGGGGGGGGGGCACACTAGTCGCGCCCCCCCCCCCCAGCAGACCAGGGACATGGGGAGCAGAGCCGCAGCGGCAGTGGGGTGCCGCGCCTCTGAGGCTTTTCTCTGGCAAAGTCTCAGAGGCGCGGGACCCCCCCGCGGCTGCGGTTTCAGTCCCGGTGCCTGTGGTCTGCTGGGGACGGTCCCCAGCAGACCACAGGCACCGGGACTCGAAGCATGGGAACCCGCCGCTGCTGCCGCTTGAGTCCCGGTGCCTGTGGTCTGCTGGGGATGGTCTCCAGCAGACCACAGGCACCGGGACTCAAGCGGCAGCAGCGGCGGGTTCCCACGCTTCTGAGGCTTTGCTCTGGCAAAGCCTCAGAAGCGTGGGAACCCGCCCGGTGCCCCTGGTCTGCTGGAGACGGTCTCCAGCAGACCAGGGGCACCGGAGCAGCTTGCGAACGGGGCTTTCTCGCCCCGGAGCTCGCAGGTAGCAATCCGCTACCTCGACCTCCGGGGCGAGAAAGCCCCGTTCGTAAGTGCGGATCCGACATAAGTCGGATCCGCGTAAGTCGGGGACTGCCTGTATACTTCAAAATAAGATCTACGGATCGAGCAGACTGTGACATTAGGATTGATTGGTTATATGAGGTATTTTGTCTACAGCATCTTTGAGTTATGCATATTTGTATCCATAATACAATTTCATTCAGCATGGGGGAAACTGTCACATATATAATGTCAATTTAACAAGCCATACGCTGGATCAGATTATTGACATTTTATAACCAGTGTGCTACAGAAAGTAGTTTTCAGGAGACTGAAAGATGCATACTGTGCACCAGACAGGATCAAATTTTGTCATCTTATTGTCAGTGTTGCCTGTGCCTGCGTAAGTGTAGAATATCTATGACTCATTGATTTACCCATGAAACTCCCTTATTTGAATCTCTCTTCAAACTCCCTCTTCTCAACTGCATCAAGTTTAAACTTGTTCAAAACCCTATACAATTCAACTCACCTGCAACTCTGATACCACCTATGCGCCAGGAGTGCCAGACTCAATAACCCCATTCTCTACTGCTACTCTTGGCTGCATCCCATCCTCTACATGAAATGACCTTTTGCTGCCAATTCTTATTAAAATTTATCCTAAAGAGTCCCTGCTTTATTCTTCCCACAAGAAGTGATTATTTTTTTTAATTCTCCTGCTCTGCAAGTGCATCCCGACACCTCTGTCCATTAGACGGTATTTTTTTCAGGGTAGGGATTGTCTTTTGTGTATTTTTCTGCATCAAGCAGATGGCATTAAATAATAACATGAAGAAATGTGAGAGACAAATATTAAAGACTATTTAGAAATTATCAAAGAAAATAAGTAGGGAGGAGTATAGTTTTTCTGGGCAAAGAAAGATTTGAAATATAGAAATCATGAGTGAAATCAAATGGGATAAAGTAATGGAGGGGAATGATACAAATGGGAAATAGCAAGTGTTCTAAGATAAATGAATGTATGTCCTAATGTTATGCATGTTGCTTAGCAACAAGCAGTAAAAATGTGGATGAACAAGTAAGAACAAAAAGTAATTAAAGGAGAGAAAGGCATATGTGTGGTACAGTATAATAATCAGGTAGAGGGGGGAAATATGAAAAAAAGCAAAGACGGAGAATGAAAAATAGATTTCAGAGAATGTTAAAAATAAACGAGACCCTTTTTAATCTGTATAGTCTGATTCTATTTTTGCATAATATTAGAGCAAACAGGTATCTACTTGCACTAACACATAATACCTCATTGTATGCGCTCAATGTTAAAGAAGAATTTATAGAAGAAAAGCAATAAAGTGAGTAATTCCATAGCAAGAGTTTATTCTGCAACATAGAATTAACACAGCTTTTAAAAAATTCCAGTCACATAGAAAATGAGCAATTTAAATAATACTACTATCTTTAGGCAGAAATCCAACTTGCCCATAGCCTCTGTCTCTGAATCACTTCTGGGGAGAGCGTGTTCTTGTGACTGCTTTCAAAGCTTCATTTCCCAGTTTTTCAAATAGGCACAATTTCCTAGAGTATGTTGCGGCACTAGAATGTGTTCAAATATTATTTTGATTTTATTGAGAGATTTGTGGTCAAAATGTATTAAAATAAATTCTTCTTGATTTTTTTTTCATCTCACAGCTGTCCTAGGGAAAATATACAGCATAGTACTGATAGTCACTGAATCTTGCATGAATGATAAATCCCTTTAAAAGAAGAATTGTCTTGTCATCGATGTGGGAATCAGGAGACATGGTTTCTATTCCTAGCATTGCTACAGGCTTTTTGTATGCTCTTCATCAAGTCACTTAACATCTAAGTGCCTCAGTTTCCTCACTGTTGAAATGAAGATAATTTTACCAACTTCATAAGGATGCTATAATGTCATAATCATTAATGCTAATACACTGAGATTCTCTGGTACATGCTGTAGAAGTATTATTATGCCAGCTATTACATGAATCTTTTTTTTACAATGTTTGTAATTTGTAAGTATTATCAAAAACAGAAAGTTTTAAAAATATGGTGGTGAAGACGTTTTGTATAACTAAAGGACTTACCCGCCATTGCCCGGGTTCTTCAGCACAGGGGCCTGGTAGTGTTGAGATGCAGGAGGCAGGGTAGGAGGCTGGAGGTGTGTGAGAATTAGGGTTGGTAGGTGAGAGGGGGTCAAGGAAGGGGGTCCCATCGGGCAGGGTTTTTTCTCCCTCCATCTCTAGCCAGCAGAACCTTCAGTTCTTCTTCGAGTTATGTCCCCGTGGGTGCTCCACTGTTGGTGATGGGTCACCTGGAGCTGCAAATCGGAGCATTGCACAGCAATTACCCCCACCCTCCTCAGGCCATGCATGGACAGGAGGAGTCTCACGCTGCTGCCTCCTGAGCTCCTGACGCTCGGCCTGCCCCCTCCCCTTCAGTTCCTCTTCAACCGCCCTCTCATTACCTCAGATTGTTAGTTATTTAGCGTTTGGGCAGTTTCTTTTATAGAGTTAGCATTAGATATTTGTGTAAATAGTTTCCTTCCTTCATTTTTACCTAAAAAAAATTCCCCTCAGGGGGTTTGAACAGGGCGCTAGCCACTTGCACTCGGTTTGCTGCGCTTATCTCGGTTCCTGGCCCCTCTCTCTCTCTCTCTCTCTCTCTCTCTCTCTCGCTCTTAAAAAAAACAAAAACAAAACCCTGACGGTGTCAAATCAACAAATATTAACTAATATGTCTGCCTCCTCAGGCTTTAAGAAATGTACTGACTGCTGAGAGCCCATGCCAGTATATGATGACCATTCCCTCTATATATGCTGTTTGGGGAAGCCCACAACCCACAAAAATGTAAGCACTGTTCAAGCCTGAGAGCGAGAAGAGATAGAGAGGCCCACCGGAGAATGATACTGTTTGATAAGGCTATACAGCCTGCTAAGGCGCAAGACACCACCTCTAGCCAGGTTGGCTCTCCAATGAAAAGGGCTGCTGCCCACCCCCCAAGAAAGCCACAAAGAAGAGAGCTTCTCCAGCTCACGCTGTCCCTCCTTCCTCCTCCCCAAGAATTAGCAGGGGAGAGAGACCTGGAACATCTGGGGCAAACACCATAAAATCAGCAGACAGAGCACATACTGCAGCATTTACACCGGTGTGTGCCTCTTCGGTGCCGAGAGAAGCACCAGGGTGCTCTGCTCTCCCGGCCCCGCTTAAGAGCTTGACGTAACAAAAAGCCAAGGCACCGCAGGCAAAAGTGGCACATTTTAAGCTGGCATCACCTTCAATGCCACTGTGTCCCCGTGGGTGCTTCACGACCCTCCCTTTCTCTCCTCTACTTGGAGTCTTAGTTGCTTGGACATAGAAGAGGAACTGAAGGGGAGGGTCTGTGCTGTGCATGTCGTGTGTTTGGGAGGCAGCGGTGTGAGAGTTGCTTTGCAATGCTCCGATTTGAGGCTCCAGGTGACCCATCACCATCAGAAGAGCAACCATGGGGACACACTTCTCAAAGAACAGTTGTTACTGCACGAAGTAACTAACTCCCTTTTCCCTCCAATAGTCAGCAGGGCCTTCTCCTCCTCCCCTGCCCCCTCCCCCCCCCCCCCCCCCCCCCGGCACAGGCCTTCTCTCTCCCCCTGGTTGGCAGGGGTCTTTTCTCTCCCCCTCAGCGTCCACTTCTGGCTGGCATGGGCCTTTTCTCTCTACCTTGGCTCCCATCCCCAGCCGGCAGGGGCCTTCCCATTTCCCCATCCCCACCCCCTGTCACTTCACCCAACTGACAGGGGGCTTTTTTCTCACCCTCCTGGCTGCTTCTCCAGAGCTGGTGGGTAGAATGGTTTTGGGGCACGGACTCTACTTATCCATTCTGGTTGACAGGGAGTATGGCAAGCCCCAGTCTCAGCTTGCCACTCTCTTGTAGGTACAGCTGCTCCCTATGATCACTACATTATAGCTCTCCCCTCTGCTTGCTTACTGCCCACTAGTAGTCACTCTGTGGTATTGCTTCCCTCTAAACAGCAGCCCCTCCCTTTGTATGTTATGGAAAACAGTCTCATTCCTGGGGCTTCTGGTTGTCCCAGCACAACCAAATCCTGATCTTGCTTTAAGTTAGGAGAAGAGGAAGCTGCATTCTAAATCTTGTGTCCCTAGCTCTTACCATTTAAGAGGAGTTCTTGAACAAATGGACTCGCAGACCTACACACTTTTAAAAATAAATATATATTTTTACTTAGATGCAGTGCTTTGGTTCTGGAATGGCAGGTCCAAAGACCAAGAAGCAAATATTTAAAAGATGTGCTTCATACCTAGCATCTTCCATGCATACAAGATGCCTGATTTGAGAAGAAAATGGACACACTTTATCAAGGTGCTCCATTTGCTCCACTTTTACTTGAAGAACATTTAAAAAGCAGCAATACAGATTGCAAACTTAGTTCCTTTCTGGGAGAGATTGATGGTTAATCGAGCCAGATCCAATCCTTCAGGGGGAGCCAAGAACTTTATAGACCTTATTTTGCCCCTAATGTATCAGAAAATATGCAATAAATGACTCTGCAGGACTCACCTGCTGTGGTTCTGAAGCTTGAAGAATGCTGCGGTTCCAAAGAAAGACAAAAAACTGTCTGATCTAAATCCAAAAAGCATGAATCTTTGTAGTAGTGGCAAACTTTGTGACCAGAGTTGCAGACATTTTGTTTAGAAGTGCAAATAATTTTACTTAACTCTAGAAAATAATTCACAGTCGCTTACATCCCTAGATCAGATACTAGATTTAACAGAATTCTTGAGTTCCTTCTTATTTAGGAATTCATATCCCTTGTTCCAGAATGTGATCACTGCTAGCTAAACTAGCCTGTGAGTGGGAATCTGGAGAGGATGCTTGAAAAAAAATTAAAGTTGTTCACCTGTAACCAGAAGTGTGGTTTTTTTAATGGACTCTGTAAATTTATACTCTCTGCTCCCCTTCACCACTGTTTTGGAATCTTAATTACATAAGGATATAGGCTTAGATGGGAGCTTCTGGAGGGGTCATTGAGGCACATTAAGGAGCATGGGGAAGGAGATTGAGAGTGTGAGCCATTTGGGAGGCAACTGGAGGCTATCAATGTGGAGATGGACAGACTGTGGTTCCAGGAGGGGGAGCAGGAACTTCAACTGTAGCTAGGCAAAGGTACTGAGAATGTGAGGGAAGACAGAGGTGATGAGTCCATCTCCAGAGGGCAAATCAAGGACTTTCTGAGCAAAGATGGGGACTGGGATCAATCGTCCAAGGCAAAGAGACTAGGACTTGCTAGGTGAGGAGAATGGACTGGGACAAGGAGCCAAGTGGTAGGAAAGAGAGAAAACTTGAGACAAGGACAGTTTGGAGGGGAATGGGCAGAAAGGTGTGTGCCCATTAATTAATGTTGCCCTCCAGAGTCTGAAGTGGAACCCAAGATTCCTGAGTTTCATCATTCTCTGCTGTAAGAAAATATCTGTGATACCAGTGGCAGACTGCGTCGCTCCACATAAAGTATAACAATCACCTACTGCTATCAGTTACCATGGCTACGTCTAGACTACAGGCTTCTTGCACAAGAAGCTTTTTTCGGAAGAGATCTTCCGAAAAAACTTCTTGTGCAAGAGAGCGTCCACACTGCAAAAGCACATTGAAAAAGTGATGCACTTTTTTTGGAAGACAGCGTCCAGACAGTCTGGACGCTATCTTGCATTTAAGCAGCGATTGCTATGGATAGAGTGGCCACCAGGGCACCTGTGCTTTTTCCTCTTCCTTCTTCTTCCAAAAAAACTCCCTCTTCCCCATCTGCACACACCTTTTTGCGAAAGAGCACTTTTGCAAAAAGGCTTCTTCCTCGTAGAATGAGGAATACCAATTGCACAAAAACCACTCTGTTCTTTTGAATACTGTCGAAAGAACATGCTTTCAGTGAGGATGTAATTCAGGTTTTATCAGATAAACAGCCATTTTTCTGACAAAACTCTCTAGCCTAGACATACCCTCTGTTGACTTATTTGGAGGAGGTCTTTGCATAGGCACTGACTCCGTGGGTGCTCTGGAGCTGGAGCATCCATGAAGAAAAATCAGTAGGTATCCCACCAGTATCAAATTGCCCCACCCCTGTCCTTCTGCCTATGTGTCCCTTGCGCACTTGCAGCCCTGCACTTACAAACTCCTCCACCTCCCGTCCACCACTTCCTGAGAAGTGGTCAAGCTCTGGGAAAGATGGGAGGGGTTGGGGACAGGTCATGCTTAGGGGAGAAGGTAGGGGAGAGGTGGGGACAGAGTGGAGTGGGAGGCAGAAATTGGGGAAAGGGTAGAAGGGGGGAGAGGCCTAGAGCAGAGGAGGGGATTGAGCACCTTACAGCAACAAGAGAATTTGGTGTTTGTAGCTCTGCCATGTATAAAGGTTCCAACTCCAGTGATGCCCCATGTAAGTATGATGCTGTCACATGATGGAATTTGTTTTAGTTTCCTTTTAAGAAAAATGCTAGGAAGTTGCACATAAAAACTATGCTAAAGTAATGCTATTAATGTTGCAGCTACATGTGCAGTGGGATAGGTTCACTGCCCTGAACCTAAGATTCCTGTTTCTAACTACTCTCTATTGTAAGAAAATATCTGTGATACTAGTGGCAGATTGTGCCGTACCCAATAGTGCTACACCACATAAAGTATGATATCTACCTACTGCTATGAGTTACTCTGTTCACTTACATGGAGGAGGTCTTTGCAAAGGCACTGACTCCGTGGGTGTTCCAATGGGGGAAAATTAGTAGATGCAGAGCACCCACCAGCACCAAGCTGTCCTCCCATCCCTCTCTCCACACTCTTAGGTGTCTTGTACATTGGCAGCCCCATGTACCATCCCATCTGAAACCCTAAGGCTGCGACTACACTGTAGCCTTCTTCAGGAAAAGCTTACGCAAATGAAGCATTGCATGGAATATCGGCATGCTTCATTTGCATAATTAATTAGCAGTCGCTTTTGCGCAAGAGGCTTTTGCTCAAAAAGGAGCTGTGTAGACAGCTCCTTTTTCGCAAAAACCTCCTCTTGCACAAGAGCCCTTGTTCCTCATTTTTTCAGGAAGAACAGCTCTTGCGCGAGAGGGGGTTTTTGCACAAAAAGGAGCCGTCTACATAGCTCCTTTTTGCGTAAAAGCCTCTTATGCAAATGCAGCTGCTAATTAATTATGCAAATGAAGCACTGCAATATTCCATGCAGTGCTTCATTTGCATAAGCTTTTCTGGAAGAAGAATACAGTGTAGCCATAGCCTTAGGGTTTCAGATGGTATGGTACATGGGGCTGCCAGTGTATAAGACAGATAAGAGTGTGGCGAGATGGATGTGGAGAGAGGGATGGGAGGACAGCTGTAGCATCAGTATGGGTATGTCTACACTACAATGTTAGTTCGAACTAACGGACGTTAGTTCGAACTAACATTCATAGGCGCTACACTAGCGCTCCGTTAGTTCGAATTTAAATCGAACTAGCAGAGTGCTTAGTTCGAACTAGGAAAACCTCATTTTACGAGGATTAAGCCTAGTTCGAACTTACTAGTTCGAATTAAGGGCTGTGTAGCCCCTTAATTCGAACTAGTGGGAGGCTAGCCCTTCCCAGGTTCCCACTCTGGCCAACACCAGGGAAACTCTATTGCCTCCCTCCCGGCCCCGGACCCCTTAAAGGGGCACGGGCTGGCTACGGTGCCCGTGCCAGGTGCAAGCCTGCCAGCACCCAGCCAGCAGACCCTACACCTGGCACGGCACAGAGCCACCCACCCGATGTCCCCCAGCCCACCCCCTCTTCCCAGGACCAGGCTGGCGGCTCCCGGGAGCTTGCCCGGGACCGCAAGAGGCGGGCACCTTCCTGGGCTAGTGCAGACATCATGGACCTTATCCACGATCTCCGCACTAGGCACAGGAAAGTGGCCGTCTAGGGAAGGAGAGCTGCCAGCCTGGCCACCCACGAGCAGGTGTGCATGAAAATCAAGGGGGTCCACTGAGACCCCCGACCCTGAGCTTACAATGGCCGTACTGGGTCAGACCAAAGGTCCATCTAGCCCAGTAGCCTGTCTGCCGACAGCGGCCAACCCTAGGGACCCTGGAGGGGATGGACCGAAGACAGTGACCAAGCCATTTGTCTCGTACCATCCCTCTCCAGCCTTCCACAAACTTTGGACAGGGACACCACTCCTACCCCCTGGCTAAGACTACTCCATGGACCCAACCTCCATGACTTGATCTCACTTCCCTTTAAACTCTGTTCTAGTTGTAGCCTTCACAGCCTCCTGCAGGAAGGAGTTCCACAGGTTAACTATTTGCTTTGTGAAGAACAACTTTCTCTTACTAGTTTGAAGCCTGCTACCCATTCCTTTCCTTTGGTGTCCTCTAGTCCTTCTTTATGGGAACTAATGAAGAACTTTTCTGAATGCACCCTCTCCACCCCACTCATGCTTTTAGAGACCTCTATCCTGTCCCCCCTCCGTCTCCTCTTTTCTAAGCTGAAAAGTCCCAGTCTCTTTAGCCTCTCTTCATAGGGGACCTGTTCCAAACCCCTGAGCATTTTAGTTGCCCTCCCCTCTCCCAGCCTCTCTCTTCCCCTCTCCCACCTCCTTTTCCCAGTCTCTCCCAGTTTTGTTCAATAAAGACAGAGTCAATGTTGGAAGAAACGTTATCTTTATTTTGTACATCAGGAAGGGGGGCTAGGGAAGGGTAAGTGGAAGGAGGTGAGGGAGGAATGGGGTATGAGCCCCCGATGGGGAGGACTGGGCTTCTGTGGGTGGAAGCTCTCCTGCAGCCCCCCAATTGCCCTCTCTCCCCAGATGGCAGCCTGCAGCAAGTGCAGCCGGTCTGATGGCCGAGTGGTGTGATGTGCCCAGTGTGGGCACTCCAGGTACTCCAAACCAGGACTGGTTTTCAAGCGGGGCACCTCTGAGAACTGTCTGTCTGGGGTGGGGGTCGGGTCCCTTTAAGCGCAGCCCTCGGCTAGCCTGAGACAGCATCTCCACGCTCTAAGTCCTCCTCTGATGCCCTGCCGGCACTGCTTCCGGCCATCCTTAAGCCCTGTTCAGGGTCCACTCAATGTGGACATGCTAGTTCGAATTAGCAAAACGCTAATTCGAACTAGTTTTTAGTTCTAGACGCGTTAGTTCGAATTAGCTTAATTCGAATTAACTAATTCGAACTAAGTTAGTTCAAATTAATGTAGTGTAGACATACCCTATGATAGTTGGCTCATCCTGCCACTCATACAGAAGTGGCTGTCATGGTATTTTTAGTGTGCTTGCTGACCTGAGCTGGAAATTTTACTTTCAATCCCAGTGTAGGCATACCCTTACTACCATCGTATAAGATTGTAAACTCACTGAAGAATTGACGCACGTCATTGGCAGCTGAGAGTAAGCAAGCAAACAGCAAAGCCATGTTTGGGTTATTGTGGTCCAACTGGTGTAGTACTCACCTGTGTGTGTTACTGGGACTTCTGGAGTCATATTGTGTGGTTCTTTGTACTGCAGTTAACTGAGCCACTTTGTGAGAATTGAAGGAAGGCAATGGAGGACTAGCATCCAGGGAGTGAATTAGGCTGCATCCTTACCACCATCCTCACTATCTCCCTTTGCATAGTTCATGGTATACACCAGGGGTGGAAAACCTTTTTCGGGCCAGGGGTTGCTGACCCACAGAAAAATCAGTTGGGCTGCACACAAGTGCAAAGAAGCAAAGTAAGAAACCTCTGACTGAGAAGGAAAAAGACACTCCCCACATTGCTCTCACAGACCAGAGCCTAGGGAGGCCCAAGCTTGTAGATTTTGTGTGCTCCAGCTCTGTGGGTGGGTGTCTGGGGGTGTTGCAATGCCAGGACAGACTCCCCAGTGCTGAGCCTCGGGGACCAGATCGAGGCAAGCAGGGGCTGCATCTGCCCCCCCAGGCCTAAGGTTCCACACCTGTGGTCTACATTATTCCAACAGTTGAGGCTTTCCTCTATTCCCTGTTCATTCACTTTTCCACTAACTTTTCTGCTTTGTTCTGTACTATCTCCTACACCTGTAGCACCCTCCCTGACCTGGTCTACATGGTCCGTTCTTTTTTATCTTTCAAGTCACTCCTTAAGAGTCCCTAGTTGAATAGCTGTATGCTGGTCATACTTAAAAGCTGGTGATGGATGATTGCTGTTCTTCCCCGATGATGCTTTCATATGTGGTTCTCTATAGGGGTTTTATTGACATTCTTTCTCTTCTGTCTTATTAACTTCATTTGTTTGTTGTAAAGTACACTGAAAACTCTTCAACATTTAGAATCATGTCATTTTATGTGTTTGAACAGTTCCTAGTTCAGTGACACCCCAGCTCGAATCTCTGAATGCTACTTCAAAAGAAATAATGCTGTAAATGATAACAAAGACTGCAGGAATCTTCAGATATATTAATGGTGCATGTGAGAAAACTAAGCCTAATGGTCAGAGGGCGCCTCAGGTATCAGTGAAAAACCAAGCATCTCACTAAGCAGCCTGGTGAAAAAAATCAAGGAATCAGAGTTGTGACAGTAGCTGGGCAGAAGAGTGCAATGCACAGGGGACTTGATAGGTTTCATTTTGTTTTTGGGGGGAATGGAGGACAAGGGAGAGGAGAGAGGAGAGAGACAAATTATGGAAGATACAAGTCCTATATAGTCTGGCTGTGTCTAGACTGGCAAGTTTTTCTGCAAAAGCAGCTGCTTTTGAGGAAAAACTTGCCAGCTGTCTACACTGGCCGCTTGAATTTCTGCAAGAACACTGACTTCCTACTGTCTGAAATCAGTGCTTCTTGCGGAAATACTATGCTGCTCCCGTTCAGACAAAAGTCCTTTTGCGCAAAAGGGCCAGTGTAGACAGCTCAGATTTGTTTTGCGCAAAAAAGCCCCAATCGAGAAAATGGCAATCGTGGCTTTTTTGCGCAAAAGCGCGTCTAGATTGGCACGGACGCTTTTCCGCAAAAAGTGCTTTTGCGGAAAAGCGTCCGTGCCAATCTAGATGCTCTTTTCCGCAGATGCTTTTAACGGAAAACTTTTCCGTTAAAAGCATTTGCGGAAAATCATGCCAGTCTAGATGTAGCCTCTTAGTTTATTCTGCTTGCATAGAGCAAAAGGAAATTGAGAATGAAGACTGGCCACTGAAAATAAAATTTCAAATGTACTGAAGTCCTAAATGCATGTTAATACCATAGTGTGTGACAAAACAGGAACATGAGTATGTATATCAAACTGGCTTCTGCAAGGAGACAAAATTAAGTAATGAATAGTTTTGTAGTGTTACTGTCTCTGCTGCTCTGTTTCAAGAAGCACAGTATTCGTGAATGAGTGTCATTTTCCCTTATGATTTATAATTGGTCCCTATGAGGAAAATCAATTACTTCATGTGGAATAGGCTTGAAAAGGCAGAAGTGTAATATATTTTTATTCTTGTGAGATGTAGATTTGCCTTTATTCAGCAGCAGAGAAATAAACAAAACGAATACTTTAATCTGATTTGCAGAGCACTTGAAACAATGATTTGAGTTTAGGAAGATGGCAACAATAAACCTCCTACAGGAGAAACCTCAAGCTCGCTGACTCACTGAATTAGAAGTAGAGATCTGCTGTAGAAATCTGCGAAATTCCTGCTTCATATGCTCTGAAACATTTTGTGAGAAAATTGTATAATCTTTCACAGAGATAATGTGTAGGCTAATTTGAGGTTTTTGAGAGTGTTTTTCTGTTTTAATTTTTTGTGTTTGCTGTTTTTATGCTAGGAAAACTATTTTTAATATAAAAAATATCCTTTAGGGAGTTACTGCTCCAAATGTGCTGGTGATGCTGTGAAGTTAAAAATAGAGGTTTGCCAAGTCCTCTTACTGAGAAAAGATTGCATTTTCAAAACATTCTATACACATCCACTAACTAAGCTTGCAAAAAGATATTGACAGTAAGTTCTTGTGAACAATTTTAAGGAAATTAAGTAGCCACAATGGCTGAGACAGTAAGCAGTCAGTATTCAATTTTGTTGTACCAGTATGGTTCCGGGGTACTAGGCTATGTCTATACTGCTTCCTTCTTGCGCAAAAGCCTATTCAAATGAAGTACAGATTAGTATATTGCCATGCTTCATTTGCATAATTAATTAGGGGGTGTATTTGCGCAAAACCCCCTCTTGCGCAAGAGCCGTTCTTCCTCATTTTTTCAGGAACAACAGCTCTTGCTCAAGAGGGGGTTTTTGTACGAAAAGGAGCTGTCTACACAGCTCCTTTTTGCTCAAAAGCCTCTTGTGCAAAAATGGCCCCTAATTAATTATGCAAATGAAGCACAGCAATATGCTTATCTGCACTTCATTTGCATAGGCTTTTGCGCAAGAAGGAAGCAGTATAGACGTAGCCTTAGAGAGACAAGGTGGGTGAGGTAGTATAGTTTATTGGGCCAATATAAGATATTACTTCACTCATCTTTTCTCTCTTGTAGCCTGTCAGGTCTGTTTTTATCATGCCAAAAGATTGACTGGTATAGTCCAAGAGTTCATGTTAGGGCCAGAATTGTTTATATGAGTGTACTATTGATCTGGAATAGAAGGTGGCGGTACTTAGAGGTTATTTTGGTTAGTCAAGAGTAGAGAAAATACTGAGGAACTTCGGAAGAACCCAATGAAACTAAGTGAATAGACAACATAATGGTAGATTAAATGCGGGGTTGATAGTGCAAGATAACAGACTGAAGTGAATAATTGCAGAGTTCCAAATTTATTGTATCATCTCAAGAAAAGGACTCTGGGCATGATTATGAGCAGCATGATGAAAATCTCTGTTCAGTGTCAAGAAAGTGAACAATACATAGTGAAAGAGGGAATAATACTAAAAATACTGAAATGGCATTTTATAAATTTGTAAATCCTGACAATTAAGGGCCAGTTATCCTTATTTTAGTGAACAAGAGTGGACTTAGAAATATAGTATACTTGTATTTTAAGAGTCTTTGACAGAGTCCCACACCAAAGACTCTGAAGCAAACTAAGAGAGATAGGCGGGAAGGTCCTCTGATGGACCCTCAACATTTTTTGTATTGTGAACCAGCAAACCCATTCACAAACTTTTAGTGGACCAGTAACATTTTATTTGAACATTCATTATACACATATGCAAATAAAATGTTACCTCTCCACCTAGCCCCAGCCCAGCCCAGCCCCTTGCATTAACACCCTTTGAACCCCCCCCATACCACATGCCCTTTGACTCCGCCCCACCCACACACTCCCCAGAACCAGGCTGCCCTATCTAGGGAGTGTGGACTTTCCTGTCCCACTGGCTGAGGGAGAGGCCATTGCCGACACACATACTTCTTCCTCCTTCGTGCCCCCATGGGTAGAGGTGGGGGGAGTGTGGAGCCTTGGCTGGGTTACCACCTGTCATGAACAGGGGGAGTGCTGACCAGCACCTGGTGACTAAAGGGTTAACTCAGGTACCTAGCAAAAGTGTCAACCAGGGGAGAACCAATCAAGATACAGGGTTGAAATTTGAATTGGATATAGGTTCCCTGCCTGCTTTCTTTGTGTGGGAGAGTTAAACCAGGAATTGAGAGACACGGAATGATTTAAATCCAGGCAGGACTACCATGTTCCCCCCACTCTCCCGAAATTCAAGGCATGGGAGTGGACTGAACAAAGAGAAAATTAGAAGTGAGTACCAGGGAAATGTGAGTCCACTCGTATTCAGGGTAGTAATTTTTCTTTATTTTGTGGTTTAGTTTGAACTGCTCTGTGTGAATCTATGCCTCCCCTCCCCATTTACTACCATCTAATCATTGTGCCAGAGGTTTTTTTTCAGTTTTTAATCTGTTTCCTCAGTTGCTCTGTAACATCTAGCAACCAAGTATGCTTTATCAAGTTTATCTTTTGTTTTGTAATAAAAGTCACTGCTTTTAAGGTGATTTTATTTTTCTGTCCTAGAAGGTCTGCCTGTGTGCATCTGCATGCCTCTGACTGAGGGGTCAGCTACCAGAGACTGCAGCTTGTTTTTCTCTTTTCTTTTATAATCTCTTTTGGGGCAGAAGAGCTTGGGGTACCCCTGGGGGTGGCTTCAAGTGTTCACCCCTGTTTTTTAGGGATCAAAAAGCACTTTGTGGTGGCAGCAAATTCCCCAAAATCTGTGTATTAGGATTTGGGGGAAGGAGGGTTTGTAACCAGTGCTTGTAGAGGCAAGGTTTTCAAGCTCTCTTGCAGGACCACACCTTCTGCATTCGGCGTGCCAGAGTGGAGACAGCCTTGACACCACCTTACTGCATGGGAGAGGGGAACAGGGAGGGAGGTGCCTCCTGCTCTGCCTCCTCCTGCTGTTTCCTTAGCCCTAGTGCCAGGCACAATCAGCCACCATGGTTGCCGGAGCTGAGCCGTCGCAAACAGCTGGCTTGAGCTCCGGCAGCTGCCATGGCCCAGCAGCCAGCAATTCGCAGACCAACACCGGTCTACGGATGGGCGGTTGGGAACTGCTACTCTAATGGATCACTAACTGGTTAAAAGATAGGAGATAAATGGTTAGAATAAATGGTCAGTTTTCACATTGGAGAGAAGTAAATAACAATGGATCCCCAGGGACGAGCACTGTTCAACATGTTCACAAATGATCTGGAAAAAGAGGAAAATAGTGAAATGGTCAAATTTGCAATAGAAAATTACTCACTACAGTTAATTCCAAAGCAGATTGAAAAGAATTTGAAAGGGATATCACAAATTGGATAGAAGAAATTTAGTGTTGCTAAATGAAAAGTAATGTACATTGGAAAATATAATCCCTACTATACATACAAAATACCAGTGTCTGCATTCGCTGTTACCACTTAAGAAAGTTACTGCCTCTTCCCCACCTTCTACCCTCTGTCTTGGTGCTACCTGAACTGTTTGCAGCACTCTGGAAGCACTGGGAGGGTAGGGAAGGAGTTGGTCAGTGGGACTGCTAGTGGGCAAAAGGCACTGCAGGGGAGAGAAGAGTTTGGCTACTGGTGGGTGCTTATCATCACTAATTTATCCCTGTGGGTACTCCAGCCCCATAGCACCCACAAAGTTAGCATCTATGGTACAAACACAGAGTAGTAGGCAGTCTCTGCCCTGAAGAGCTTACACTCTAAATAGGCAAGACAGAATCACGTTGAAGGAATGGATATAGCAAATGGCATGCAAGTTCCATATTTTTTTCTAAAAGTGGGATGTAGGTTTAATTAGGCAGGGATAAGCTAAATGGAAAGAAAAATGAAGTGAGATGAGGAAAACAGTGCTGGGGAGAGGAGTATAAAGGGCAGGTGTGGAATGAATCTGAGGTAAAGGGACTGTGCGGGAGGAGGAGGAGGAAGAAGGTATAGCAAACAAACAATCAACATATGGCAGAAAAAGTACAGTGGAGACTGAAAAAGTTCTCTGAAATTTCCTGCTTTGATTACTTCTCCTCCTACCAGCTGTAAAGCTGCTATTTGGATTTTCCATTTTCCAAGCATTAAAAAAATCTTTTAGCATCCACAGATGCTTCCCTCTGATGCAGCATCCTGATGGTATCCTTTCTATGTACAGCCAGTATGAAATAAAAAAAATCAATAATTTTTTCAGTTATTTGGCGTAGTTTCTTGCTTCCTTTCCTCCCTAACAGTTGTTCTGCTGCTTGCTACTTTGATACCGCTCTCTCCTGATTTATAGAAGGCCACTTCTTGAGAATAAAACAATTTTGTCTTTTTCCTATTGGTTTTTCCAAATGGTTCTTCTCATGAAGTGAACTATTGCCAGTTCTGAACATATTTCTTTCAGTTTGGCCTTCACACACACACCCTGTTGCCTTTTCAGGATTTTTCCAGCACTGGAAGCATTTTCTGGGATCTTGAATGTTAAACTGTCTCTGAAGGGCTGCAAGACGCTGGTACTCAGAGAGAGACATACATATTCTCTCACAGGCAGTCTCTTCCTCCTGGAGCAGTAGTGACATCCTGGAGTGTGGAGCATACACACACTCTAAGATCAGTACAGTAAACTCTTGCCATTTGCAGTGGATGAACTCCTTGTGGCTCCCAAACTCACTGCAGCAGCCCAGACCCATGGGGAACTCACCACAGAGGCCGGGAGTCATGGTAAGTTCCCCGCAGCTCCCAGCCCCAGCCAATGGTCCGGCTGCCCGGAGCACTTCCGGGTTCCTGATGGTGCCGGACCATCAGGAGTGCCGGACCGTCAGATGCCGGACCATCGAGTTTTACTGTAACTGGAAATGTGCAGTAAAATGTGCAGTATCATTGTCTTCCCTTTTGGCACCTGGAACAAATAGCACATCAGTGCAGATAGTAGTGTTAATTCTTTCTATAAAATGTCTCCTGTCCTTCCAGGATGATCAGAGATTAGTGATGGGCAACTGCTCCTCTGCTTCCAAAGGGCTGATCTCCAGATTTCTAGAAGGCTGAGTTTTCTTCCCCACCCTTTTAATATCTATATGAAGCCTTTGTGAAAAATTGAAACACTTTATCTAAAATGCCAGCTGCATGCAGATTTCACATAACTCTGTCCTTTACCTTTGACACAAGTAGTACCATCTTCCTACTATTCCATTCTCTGGTTGAGATAAGAACCTGGATGAACAATGGCTGTCAGAAACTGACCCCAGTAAAGATGGTGAAAAGAAATACTTTGAGACCTAGCAGACATTATCAACATTCTGTCCATTCACATAGCAACAACTGTGAAAACAAAAAACAACTCCCTTTTTAAAAACATATACCAGTAGTCAGAAGATTGTGATCTATCATAAGATAATAATGCACAGGAGCATGCCACAGTAAAGCCTGACTTCATGATCCAATGAAAAGAATGTTAACTTAGTATATGTAGATAGAGCTTTCCAACAATTTTAGAAAGTTTCTTAGTCCACGTACTGTCACTAAATTCAGACCCCAGTTCTTTATGCAGGACACATTCACTGTTCAGTGTTTTACTGCACATTTCCAATTATATATAATAGCTCTCCTAATGCATAATAAAACTTTTGAGAAAAGAAACATAACACCTACATGCACCTATATGCTTCCATAATAAAGAATGCAGTCTTTCTGCCAGAAATATTAACATAGACATTACTTATTAAATTGTCTGTTCTCATTTGCCTTTTTATTATGCTCTTATAATTGTTGGAAGTTTTACCTATAGTACTTTAGCTTTGCATGAATACCTATATAGTGTCTGAGGGTATGACTACACTACCCTCCTAATTCGAAATAGGAGGGTAATGTAGGCATACCGCAATTGCAAATGAAGCCCGGGATTTGAATTTCCCGGGCTTCATTTGCATAAAGCCGGCCGGCGCCATTTTTAAATGCCGGCAGTTTGAACCCCGTGCCGTTCAAATCCCGGGCTTCATTTGCAATTGCGGTATGCCTACATTACCCTCCTATTTCGAATTAGGAGGGTAGTGTAGACATACCCACAGAGTCTAAGTATTTTCTATAGTTGAGGAAAACATAACTCTAACAAAGAAATTGACAGATAATTGAATAATATTCTAAACTAAAGAAAGATCTACTAGTTTACTTATTCCATTCCTCTACCATTGCAGAATGATTTTCTGTTATATATTTGCCTAGTTTACATAGGTATCTGCTAAGTCATGGGCATTCACTATTTCCAATGGATATTATTCTTCAGGTTTAAGGAAAGTTCTGGAAAGGAGGGTGAATAGTGAATTAGCAAAAATTACAAGGGTGCGTCTACACTGTAACCGTAGTTCGAAATAAGCTACGCAATTTGAACATAGCCCAAGTGACACAAAACTATATACAGTAAAACTCCATTCGTCCGGCATCCAATGCTCCGGGACTCCTGATGGTCTGGCACCATCAGGAACCCGGAAATGCTGGGGCAGCCTGACAGGCTTCCCCCATTCAGCTGCTGCTGAAACTGACCAGCAGCTGAATCGGGGAAGCCGGGAGCAGAGCAGCTGGGGTGCTGCCGGGTTGGTCTCGTAGCGCTGCCCCTCGGGGCTGCAGGACCAACCCAGCAGCACCCCAGCTGCTCTTGGGGACGCCTGGGGCAGAGGAGCTGGAGTGCTGCCGGGTTGGTCCCACAGCGCCAAAGGACGGCGCTGTGGGACCAACCCGGCAGGACCCCAGCTGCTCTGCCCCAGGGGTCCCCGATTCAGCCGCTGCTGAAACAGATCAGCGGCTGATTCCAGGAAGCCCGGGGTCAATTTCCAGCAGGCTGGAATCCGGACGCCTGGGGCAGAGCAGCTGGGGTGCTGCAGGGCTGGTCTCGTAGCGCCGCCCCTCGGCGCTGCGGGACCAACCCGGCAGGACCCCAGCTGCTCTGCCCCAGGGGTCCCCAAGTCAGCCGCTGCTGAAACAGATCAGCGGCTGATTCCAGGAAGCCCTGGGCAGAGCAGCTCTGCCCCGGGCTTCTTGGAATCAGCCGCTGATCTGTTTCAGCAGCGGCTGAATCGGGGACCCCTGGGGCAGAGCAGCTGGGGTCCTGCCGGGTTGGTCCCGCAGCCCCAAGGGGCAGCGCTACGGGACCAACCGGGCAGTACCTCAGCTGCTCTGTCCCAGACGTCCCCAAGAGCAGCTGGAGTGCTGCTGGGTTGGTGCTGTAGCGCCGCCCCTCGGCGCTGCGGGACCAACCCGGCAGCACCCCAGCTGCTCTATTGCAGGCATCCCCAATTCAGCCGCTGCTGAAACTGACCAGCAGCGGCTGAATCAGGGACACCTGGGGCAGAGCTGGACTATCGTAAGGGGGGGCTATGAGGGGTCTGGGGTGGCATCCCCTCCCACCCCACTCCAGACCCCTCATAGCCCCCCCCCCTTCTGATAGTCCGGCATATCTGATAATCCGGCACCCGCTGGGTCCTAAAGGTGCCAGATTATCGGAAGTTTACTGTAGTTCAGTCAAGACTACAGAAGGCTGTGAGGTATTCCAAAGAAGCCTAACAAAGCTGGGTGAGCAGCAAAATAGCAGATGAAAAGCATGATCAACAAATGAAATATCATGTACATTTGAAAGACTAATTTGAATTACTTACACATATTTTTAGGTTCTAAATGAGCTAACCAATAGGGAAATGACCTGGATGCTATTATGAGCATATAAATGACTTTTCTCAGTGTTCAGCAACAGTAAAAAAAGTGTGTGTGCGGGGAGGAGGGGGAGAATATTAGGAAATAAAAAGAATAGAAAATGAACAATACCAAAATATTTATAATGCACATATGTAAATGGATACAGCCTCCCCTTGAACACTGTATAGCCATTGTTTTTCAAAAAAAGCCAGATGAGAAATGGAAGAAATCCCGAGATAAACAACAAAAATTATTAGGCCAGGGCAAACTTTCGTGTGACGGGAAAGATTGGGACCATTTAATTTGGAGGGGAGATGAAAAAGGGACATGATAGAGATAAAAATGATTTCATTCCTATGATTTGCTTTCTTAACTTTATTCTTTGAAGTACAAATAATGTAAAGGGAAAACTGTTCCATCTCAGAGGCTATCCAAATGGATTGGTTTCTGCATACAATCCTCTTATGTTGATGTAGGATATAACTGGACCACATCATCTAGCCACACTATTTAAGAAACTTCCATGGGTTGCTGAAAGAACATGTAGATTTAGGAAATTTGTAAAAGGGCTATAAGAAGCTATGATCTCTTTTTAAGTCTACTCTTAAGTTAAACTCCAAAGACCCAAAGCTGCCTGTATCCACTGACTTGGGCTGCAGGGATGTTAAATTGTTGTGTAGACATTCAGGGTTGGACTGGAGCCTGAGTTGTGGGACCCCCTAAGGGGGAAGGCTGCCTAAGTCCAGGCTCCAGCTCAAGCCTGAATGTCTGCACTGCAGTTTTACAGCCCTGCAGCCCAAATCCCCGCAAGACCAAGTCAGCTGATACAGACTCAGTCTCCACCATTTAATTGCTGTGTTGACATACCATTTATGTGTCAAGTCCGATGCTTGTTTTGGGTAAGTAAATAGTAACGCCCCTATTTTTATATAGCAGTTTTCATCAGTACATCTCAAAGTGCTCCACAATCTTTAATGTATTTATCCTCACAACACCCCTCTGAGGTAATGAAGAATTATCATCTTCATTTTAGAGACTAGGGCTGTGTCTAGACTACATGCCTCTGTCGGCAGAGGCATGTAGATTAGACACATAGGCAAAGGCAAATGAAGCCGCGATTTAAATGATTGCGGCTTCATTTACATTTACATGGCTGCCGCGCTGAGCCGACAAACAGCTGATCGGCTGTTTGTCCGCTCAGCGCGCTAGTCTGGACGCTTCCCTGCTGACATCAAAGCCCTTTGTCAGCAGCCCCGTTATTCCTCGTGGGATGAGGTTTACCGGGGCTGCCGACAAAGGGCTTTGATGTCGGCAGGGGAGCGTCCAGACTAGCGCGCTGAGCGGACAAACAGCTGATTAGCTGTTTGTCGGCTCAGCGCGGCAGCCATGTAAATGTAAATGAAGCCGTGATCATTTAAATCGCGGCTTCATTTGACTTTGCCAAACAAACAAATCTATATGGCTCCGTCGACGGAGCCATGTAGTTTAGACGTACCCTAAGTGACTTGTCATGGGTCACAAAGGATTTCCATGGCCGGAGGCAGATTATGGTTTTCTGGGGGTGTAGGCCAGAACAAGTGGGGGCTCCTCCCCACCTCTTCCATCTGCAGTTCCTTCTGCTCACCGGGCAGAACCAAGCAGGAGATCCCCATTTTTCTGGGGGCCCCAGTTGGTGTGGGCATCAGCCCTTTGACTGAAGGGCTAATCCGCCACTATCCATGGCAGAGCAAGGAATTTAACCTTGGTCTTCCACATCCTAAACCAGTGCACTAACCACTTGACAATCCTTCCCTACTAGTTTTACAGCTTTCAAGATTTCTCCTTCCCATTTCCTATGGTTGTTATTACTTGTTACACTAACGTCTCAGTAGTGGGAATCTTGCAGAGCCAATTCTTAAAAGAGAAGGAAGGTTACTTACCAATTATTTTAGCTCAGGTGTGTTGCCTTTATAGACATACAGTCTCCTATCCTCCATCCCCCTCTTCATATTTTCTTTTTATGAATTTAGGCATTAAATGATCTTGGAGAGTTAGGGCCACAGATTTTATGCACTTTCATAAATAGTTCAGTATTTATGAGGTAGCATGCACAAGACTTACTGGCCATTGCTTTCAGCATGGAGAGCATGCTCTTCCCAGTTGTGTGGATCTGCAAAGGCTCCACATAATGGTAAATAGCCTTCTTTTTCTATAACAACATTTAATGTAAATATTTGTGTTTCTTTTTTTGAGGCACAGCACCTACCTGTATTGAGTACCTTAGAAGAGTTGTCACTTTATATTGGTAAAATAAAATTATCCACTTTCAGTGCTTTCACAAAGACTATATAGTAAATAAAAATAATTATCTGAAAATAGGAATTGGCCAATTTAGAAATCCAGTGATTTTTTTTTCTAATCAAAACATAACAAAAATCTGATCATCTATATTGTTTTCTTTCCCTTGCTGCTTATAATGTGTGCCTATTATTATGTTTTGATTAATATCTTCCTTATTGAAGAGAGTTCTGCTGAAAAGAAACATAGCTAATGACCTATACAGGTTTAACGATAGTTTGGCATATGTCTAAAGAGTGTATTAATGTACCATTATTTTATCAATTTTATAGTCTTGCTAACTGGCACTATTTTCTTTTAATAAATATTAAAGGCTCCTGTTCTTAAAAAGTATATCTTAAGCAATTGCATATGTTAAAGATAATATTTATATGGTTCCATCTGTTCTTACAAAGGCGGCTTTCGTGGTAGTCTGCGTTGTTCAGCTCTACGCTACCCTTATGTGTCATTTTATACTTAAACAGATGGTGAATCCAATTGCCAAAGAAGGAAAAATTACAAGAATCAATCGGAAGACATAGATTTCTAAAATCTTAATGAAAAGAGTTGTGTGCAGGCTTAGCACTATTCAACCTCTTGCATGTTGAAGTATTATCAGTAATCTATAGTAAATGGAAACATTGCAATTGTAAATAAGGTCTTTTTCATTTTTTTTAAGCTGTTTCCTAAAAAAGTAGTCTAAGGGGATGTCTACACTAGGAAATTATTTAGAAATAACTTAGTTCAAAATAATAACTCTCAAAATATCAATTACTCAAAATAACCTGTACTGTCCACACTTAAATGGAAGCTTTGAAATTAGTCAGAGGCAGGCTCCCTTAATGTGGACACACTACCTCAATATAGCGCCCTGGGAAGCACTTAGAATGACTCTGGGGAGTAGTTATTTTGAAATAGCAGTAGTAGAGCGTCCACACTACCGCTATTTCAAAATAACTATTTTGAAATAATTATTATTTCTCGTGGAAAGGAGGAGTTGTTATTTCAAAATAACCAGCCTGTTATTTCAAAATAATGGGCTTGGCAGTGTGGACGCGCTCTGTTTGTTATTTCGAAATAAGGGAAGCTATTTCGAAATAATTCTCTAGTGTGCACCAGGGCTAAAATTCCTATTGTCCACTACTATTTAGAAACTTAAATATCATGTGAACCCTAAGGAACAAAATATATGTATAGGACAAAAAACTGAAATACTTCAAAATTACTGTCTCCTTTTTTTTTTTTTTACATGCTAACTTCTATATTTCCTTTGCAGCTGTCTAAAAGAGAGAGTACACGAAAAAACTCTCTTCTATGATTCTCATATTTGCAGCAATATTCGTGGGGTAAAGAGCAGTGTACAGCACAATGTAATGGTTCAAACTGGATTTTGGCTGTATAAGCTCAGTGTCACTGTTTTATTTGAGGAATTATATTTCACATAATGCTAGTCACAGATATTCTATTGGTTTATGTAGTTTTCAGTACATAGAGGGTAAAGAACTCTGTTCTGAATTAACAAATGATGGTGAAAGATGCTTACAAAGAGAGACTGTGATTTGCCAAAGGTCTCAAAGGAAGTCACCATTTTTCTGGGGCCTTTTAACTCAATGGCTAATCTGCCTCTATCCTAAGTCAGTGCTGCAAACACTGGACAGTCCTTCCCCACTGATAGTTTTACAGCCTTTAAAATTTCTCCTCACCATTTCCTTTGGTTGTTATTACTTGTTACAATAATGTTTTACTAGTGGGAATTCCAGAGCCAATGCAACTATATTGCATTAAACCAGCAGTTCCCAAACTTTTTACCTATATAACACCATTTTCAGATTTACTGTTTCCCATGACTCCAGACAGCATCGAGGATGCAGTTTTGTAGAGCAAAATGGTGTCCTTCACATATGGACTTGTAACCTCATCTGCAGATGGAGCAACCCCACTTTGGGTCACAACCATAGTTTGGGAACTGCTGGATTAAGCACTGACCATTTTTGACAGAATGGCATTTTGGGAAATCTTATGAACAATCTGGAAATTAAATAGTGGATAAAAATCTCATTTAAAAAAACAAGATCTTTCATGCTATCAGAATTTTTCATTTACCAAGCTTGAGAGAGAGAGAAAGAGAGAGGAGGACCACACAGCCCCAAACTTTCCACCCTCCAGACACCCTTCATCCTCAGCCCCACCTCAGAGCAATGATTTAAATGACAAAAAAAAAAAAAACAATTAATTGAGTTAAAGACTTAAGCAATGCCCGTTAAATCTTCTAGTTGGGCCTAGGGCTGGGGAGTTTGGGGTGTAGGATGGGCTCAGACAGAGGGTTGGGTTCAGGTATGAAGGGTTCATACTGTAAGGGGGGCCCTTGGGACGTGACTAAGTGTTGAGGTGCAGGAGGGAGATGTGGGCTCTGAGGTGGCTGGGGATTAAGAGTTTGGGGGTACAGACAAGCTGCCTCAGGGTTTGGCCCAGAGAGGAGGACTCCCCCCATCCCTCTTCCTGCTGGTAGCAGCAAGTTTGGGGGAAGTGACCCCCTTCTACTCCCCAGCAACACACTCACCTGACATCACTTCTGACTGCACATGCTCCTAGGGTTCCTCGGGGGTCCAGGAAGCCCCTTGCTTTCCCTGTCGGAGAAGGTCTGCCATCACATGTGTGCCTTCTTCCCTACTGCTGCCCTTCACCAAAATCTTACTGGAAGTGAGGGATGAGGCTGCCCCTTGTCCAGCATGTGGCAGGAGCAGTGACCGTGGGCGGGGAGGCCTCTGTGCTGGTGGAAGGTCCCACCGGAAAAGTGAAGGGTCTGTCCATCTGAGGCAGAAGGTCAGGGGGAAGCTCAGCTTTGGTCAGCTTTTCCTGGCACTAGTGGTTGGGAGATGCTAGGACCCTGTGGCAGCAGTTGATCTGGCAGAGAGGAGCACAGCACAGAGCCATAGGGAGAAGCCATCTACTGCCCAGGGTGTAGGCAGTAATGCTTGGGCAAGGAGTGTGGAGATGGCAGTTAGGATTGTGGGGGGAGAGAAAGAAAGAAAACTGTTGGAGGGGGGCAGAGGGTTGGGGAAGGGAGGGGCTGGGGTGCCAGGGACAGGCTCTGGCCAGGAAACTTACCAGCCAGCAGCCAAACCAACCTGCCTGCCTGAAGAGCTAAATGCTTGCAGAGCTTAAAATGTTTCTCAGCCAGCCTGCTTGCCCTGCGCCTGCACAGACTGCACAGCCATGTGCTTGTGTGAATAAGTGAGCCGAGGAGGGGGACATGGTTCTTTCAGACTTGTGTGAATAAGTGAGCCGAGGAGGGGGACATGGTTTTTTCAGACTGCCTGTTATTCAAAAAAGCAGCTCCCATTCATCAGTTTCTGTGCTGGGGGTGAGAGACAGCTCCTGAAGCTTTCCCCCCTCCCCTCCAGTTTTGAATCAGAAACAGGGACTGGCAGCCACATTTCTGAGCAGCGTTCAGGGCTGCGGGGCAAGCAGGGGCGCCTGCCTGGAGCTCATCATTGCCTTCATGGGCTGGATCTGGTGGCTTGGTAGGCTGGATCTGGCCCACAGGCCATATTTTGCCTAGGCCTAGGATAGCTTCTCTGTTCCATTGGTTGCAGTGCTCCGTAATACACCAGTAGTTGACATAGGCCAATTGTTTCTTATGGATGCTGTCTTCCAGATAATCTACTGAATGGACAGTGATCTCAATTTATCAGATACGTCTGTGTTAGTATTTAGCATTGGTATCCAGACACTGAATGGTGTTGTTTTGAATGACATATGCCTCAGTTAGGATGCAGAGTCACTGACCCAAATAATGATTGGTACTAACAGAGAATTAGAGAATTTGTTTACCCAATTTGTAGCTACTATGTAACTTAATTTTTTTTAACCAATTCTCCCCCCCCCCCTTTTTTCCATGTTGTTTTCTACCATCCGTTTGTTGATTATTTTTTTTACTTGTGTGTTGGTTAAACAATTTAGCAAAGTTAGGTACATTGTAAATGGTATACAACAATAATACAATACAGCAATAATACAGTGATACAGTAATAATATAATTGGTTTTACATATCATCTGACGAAGTGGGTCTTTGACCACGAAAACTTATGCTCCAATACATCTGTTAATCTATAAGTTCGAACTAGGGTGGCTAATGTAGGCATTTGAACTTGCAAATGCTTTATTTGCATGTTCCCGGGCTCTGCCATTTTTAAATGCCCCGTAGTTTGAACTACCTGTCCGCGGTTACACACGACACGGACTATGTAGTTCGCATTAAAGCTCCTAATTTGAACTATCGTGAAACCTCCTTGCAGGAGGAATAACGGTAGTTCGAATTAGGAGCTTTAATTCAAACTACCTCGTCTGTGCCACGTGTACCCATGGGCAGGTAGTTCAAACTACGGGACATTTAAAAATGGCGGCGCCCGGGAACATGCAAATAAAGCCCAGGATATTTAAATCCTGGGCTTCATTTGCAAGTTCGAATACATACATTAGCCACCCTAGTTCGAACTAGGGTGGCAGTGTAGACATACTCTAAGGTGCCACAGGACTCCTGGTCACTTTTGGAGATCCAGACTAACATGGCTACCCCTCTGGTTTAATACAGAAGCTAAGTTTAAGTAAACTAACAGTGGTTTCTAGCTGATTGTCAACTTAACTGTCCATATATGGTAGACTGAAGTGTATTTGACCAGTCTCTCATATATAAAGCTTTTCTTTTCTTTTCCTGATACTTGGGCATTTCTTTGCTGTAGAATGATAGTGTATACTGTAGTGTATACTGTTATCTTCTGGTGTCCTTGTGATGTGATATCTTCTTGTGTCTTTGGTATGTGGGATGTAATCTTAAACAGCTTAAGTTAGTTAACATAATAAAGGGTTTATTGTTTGGTTGTTTTACATTTCTCTTGCTTTTAGTAACCTACATTTAATGCAGATTAATCTAGTTTGTTTATAATGCAACAGGGAGCAAATCTTTTATAACGTAAGTTATACTTTTGCAATTGTTGTATAGACCTTGAATTTTACTTGGGATATATTACTAATAATATATAATAATAACACCTACTACTTCCCTTTAACGTAATGTAACAAAGTGTTTAAAATTAAACCAAGTATATAATTAGACCAAAATAAATGTTTAAATACAGGTCTATGCATATCCTATGAGGACATTAAACTTTCATGGTGCTTTGTTATGATTAGGAATCCAAGGTGGAAACGTGTTGAAACTGTTTGGTTAGCTTTATGCATAAATGGTCATTTTTAAACATTATTGCTATGCCATTCTTAAAACTATATTTAAAAGTAAAAATAAATTTATAAAAACCCAAATAAGAAATTGACATTTTGTTAATATTACCTTAACCATAATGGTGAGGATTCCCTTACTAATCACAATTTTACTTTATATTTTTTTAATTTAAAAATGTAAGGGAATTCTTTTTTTTGCAATTGCATTATTTGTTGAGGCAAAATCTATGTATATATATTTATAACTGAGACCTTTCTGAACTTTGCAAAAAAAATTTGGTGTTAATAATGTAATTATAACCCAAACATGATAGCAAAATAACATGGTACCACATTTAAAAAAAAAAAAAAAAAGGCTGTAAAATTAACTTTTGTTGCAACAAAATAAAAGCAATTTTAAAAGTAGTCATGTGACACAGAACTTACAACTAAACCCAAATGGCACCAGATTCTAGTAACTACTATACAAAATAAAAAATAAAAAATAGAAGAACAAAAGGGTTAAACATTTAAATGAGTAAGTTATTCCCTTATTTAAAGTTTTTAATAAAACGATAAAAAAATTTACCCATATTTGTCCAATTTTTTCTATTAATTTAGTAACTTAAGGCATTTTTTATTACTTTATATTAAACTTTATTTTAAAACTCTTCTATAGTGGAAAAAGAAAAGCCAATGTTTCAAATTAGTCAGTGGTTAGGATTCTAAGCAGAGTGTGCATGTCTGATGCTTAGCAACCAAGAAAGGTAGGAGTAACTCCAGCTGTTGCATTCCTAAAGGGTTAAAATAATTAATTTACTGGATTTATTTAAAGCAAAGTTTTTTTTCCTTGTTTTCTCTTTCTTGATCTGTTTTGTTTTCAATTGCTTTAACTTTTGGAGGTTTCTGTAAAAAATATAACTTTTATCTTTTAACACAGAAAGGGTGCATCTACACTGCACGCAAAGCTCGAAATAAGCTACGCAATTTGAGCTACACAAATTGCGTAGCTTATTTTGATTTAATTTCAAAATAGCTTATTTCAAAATTTGGTGCTGTCTGCATAGCATTTATTTTGAAATAAATTGCTAGTCCAAAACATCCCTTACTTCTCATGGAATGAGGTTTATAGGGATATCGGAATAGCGAGCCCATTAAATTTCAAAATAACAGGTGTGCTCAAAATATGTGGAATAGCTATTTTGGGATACTAGTATCCGGAAATAGTGCTGCAGTGTAGATGTAGCTAAAGAGAGTCAAAGTGAGGAGAGGCATGAGAAGCGGAAGATACATTGGGGTCATCAGTGTAGTAAGGTCACCAATGTGGCAGGTCGAGATTTACTGTCGTGGTGTCCTGACAGGTCTTCTGCTCCATCAGTGATTATAACTAGAAGGCTGCATGTGTGTGCTCTCAATGACCCGTGTTGATCTTCTCAATTAGTCAACCCAGCAGACTCCAAGAGAGCCCCCAAAGTCCACAAATCAGGTTCAGGTTTATTGTTAAGCAAAGTACAGTAATAGGTGTCAGTAGACTCTTACCGAACCACTATGCATATGTACCTGTGACGGGGTGTATCAGTCTGCACTGTGAAAGCTGAGCCTAATCAGGCTCACCTGGCTGAAGAAGCCTTGCCCCCAAGACTCTGCTGGGCATGCTCAGACTGCAGCCCAGGTATAAAAGCCTGGAAGAAGGCTCAGTCTCGGCTGACTGCAGGAGAGGGTGTTACCAGATTTGCCCAATACTCTGGGGTATGCTCATTTATCAGGATTACCCTTATGGGACTGGGGGAAGGTTGACAGTTCTATCAGTGTGCTGTTGGTGCTTACTTGTGCTCTCATATGGAGCTGAATTCTCCCTGCTGCCAATTCCCCCTCCCAATGGAGCTCTCCTGCAGGAACTAGGTTCCTCAGGATGGGGTTCTTACCACCTTGGCAACACACACAGACACTCACACCCACTAATCAGAGCACGTCTGAGAGGACTGGGTACTCAGCACTCACAAGCTGACCCCCTCATATGTCCCTGGACTCAGCTGGCTGGGTTTCACAGCAATGCCACACTGCACCCTCATGTGCCTTTGGACTCCGTGGGCTGGATTAAACAGCACTTTAAGCTGCCATCCTCATAAGTCCCCAGGTTCAGCACCCCGTATCCCCACTTTCACACCACAGTCATTCACTGGTAAACCACACGATGAGCAAACCCCACAGGATTTTGGGCACTACAGGGATCTTTTGCTTGGGTACAAGAAGCGTTGTTGCAGAGTGAATGGGGAAGCCAAAACAACACCCCTTAAGGAAGAGTGAGCAAAAGAGAAAGAAAGAGAGAGAAGCAACCAGCTTAACAATGAAAGTGATTTATTTCTGAGTAATGAATAGATATCAAAAAGTTACAATATTAAATCTAACAATTACAATATTAAATCTAAATTGAAACTGATTACAAATGTTAGGTAACCATATAACAGTTTACACAGGGCAGGGTCAGGAGGCTATGCTTAGATAGTTGAGAGAGAAATGAGAGAGAGAGACCTCACCACTCCACGGAGCTTGCACTGATCGGGGTTCCCAGATGATGATGGTAGCCGGGGGTCCAGAGGGCAGGAGAAAAGCAGGACAGAGCCCCCAGCACGATCAGACAGGAGATGAAGAAGTCTCAATGGAACTGACGCAGTTTAAGTCCAGGTATCAGAACAGTTTTCTTGGGGCAAGGATAGGAGTTTTTATAGGGATAGTTCAAAGAGAAAGAGGAGAGACAATAGAGACTGATTACCCCTGGTTATGGGTGATGTTCCTTGAACGAGCTCACAATGCAACTAGGCAGTTTCAGTATTTTAGGTGTCAATAGGATTGTTACTAGAATTGGTCTGATAATGACTAATTTGGGTGTGAGCAGGTCTAGGTTCATTAGCATCTGGAGCAGGGATTTCCCATCAGGCAGTGCTTCTCTGCTTTTGGTGTCCCATAGTTCACTGCGGTTCCTGCCTTGGAAGAGCTGCTCTCCATTCTGTATGCTAATGAGATGTCCCTCTGTTCCATCTTTAATGCAAATGAGGCTGGGGTGTTTCCTTAATTATATCACCCTTGTCTGAAGCAGTTTAGGTGTGTCTTCCCCGGCCTTTTCATTGCTTTGTCTTTGATTCTAGCCGAGGCCTGAGGGAAGGGAATGGTTTTCCATGAATGTCACTCCCTGGCTCCCCAAGAGCACAAGGCTGACAGGTGACCATGTTCTGGTTTCCCAAGAATCACAGAGCTGGTGGGTAACAAGGGAGGGAAGCTCCTGACCAGCACCAACCAGCCAATGAGAGGGAAGACAGCAGAGACACGAAGGCCAGTTGGGACGTCTCCCTACTTATCAATGAGGGAGAAGCAGCCCCCAGGGAAGTAATGAACCTGGCGAGCACCTGGGACTCTATCCCGCTGGACCAGGTAGGAAGTGGCCCAGGGAGGGAACTGGAGCTGCCTCTCCCATCCTGGAATCCTCAGCATGTTTCGGACGGATTCCCCGCTGAGCAAGTTGTGAGTCCTCCTGCCACTCAGAGGGCCCTGGGCCGGGACCCAATGGAGTAGGGTGGGCCCGGGTCCCCCTACCCTGGGAATAGCCGCTACCCATGACTTTGTGTATTGACTCTGGCAAGTGGGCCAGCAGACCCAGCTTTAGAGGGCCAGTGAGCCTTTCTATATGACCAGTTCTGGTTGTGCAGCCCATCAGGCTCTGGAGTCGGGGCCAGGCTACAGCCTGGGGTAGAGTGCACAGGGCGGACAGTAGACCCGGGAGGGGGAAAAGAGAAGCCACCCCACAACAGTACCCCATAACAATGGACTCAGCTCAATCACTGCCCTCTCAGCTGGACAAAGACTGTTCCTCCAAAACACCACTTTATAAACAGGTACAAACAAGTTATACATCACTCCTTATGTGTCAGGTTGCCACCCTCTGACATTGTTAGTTTACCACCCTCTGATGCTACTTAGATACCAATCATCACCCTGCACCTCATGGTTTGATTAGAACATATCTATCCACCATGCTGTCATTTTAGACCCTTTCCTGAACCTAGGTCGGTATCTGTGGAGAGTGTGGGTACCAAGGTCTTTTTTAATGAGCTGGTATTACCATCCTTTTGGAATGTGCTTTCAACTTATGACCAGTTCCAATTATTGTTGTACACCTAGGCCTATTATCAGTTAGGCTGTGTCTACACTGGCATCCCTTCCGGAAAAGGGATACTAATGTAGCACATCGGAATAGCAAAATCCGTGGGGGATTTAAATATCCCCCGCAGTATTTGCATTAACATGGCTGCTGCTTTTTTCCGGCTTGGAGATAAGCTGGAGAAAAGCGCCAGTCTAGACGTGATTCTCTGGAACATAAGCCCTTTTCCGGAGGATCTCTTATTCCTACTTTGAAGAAAAGGGCTTATGTTCCAGAGAATCACGTCTAGACTGGCTCTTTTCTTCTGTTCATGCCAAGTTCTGTGAGCAGGGGCCTGTCTCTTGCTCACAACTTAGCTTTGCTTTATATTTAGAGTTGCCAGGTGTCTGGTTTTGAACTGGACAGTCCAGTATTTGAGCTTTCTGTTCTGGTAACAAATTGAGAAAATGTAAATGAGAAACATAAATGTCCAATATTTTCTAAATAAGATGTAATGTAGATTGTGATGTAATGTGAAGTGTGTCTGGTATTTTTGTTGAAACCATCTGGCAACCCTATTTATATTAGCCAAGTGTTATCCTTTGTTAGCTAGGCTACAAGCCTCAAACAAGGCCTGTGCTACATGGGCTTTTGTTTCAGATCCTCATCTGAGTATAGGAGGGTGGAGAGCTAGCCTAGATCTCTGCAGGTTGAGAAAGTTCCTGCACAATGTTTCAGAATGATTACTCTCACAGGGTATGTCTACACTACAGCGCTAATTCGAACTTAGTTCATTCGAACTAAGCTAATTCGAACTAACGCATCCAGACTTAAAAACTAGCTCGAATTAGCATTTTGCTAATTCGAACTAGCATGTCCACACAGAGTGGACCCTGAACCAGGGCTAAGGATGGCCGGAAGCGGTGCCGGGAGGGCATCAGATTAGGACTTAGAGCGTGGAGCTGCTGTCTCAGGCTAGCCGAGGGCTGTGCTTAAAGGGACCCGACCCCCACCCCGGACAGACAGTTCTCAGGGGTGCCCCGCTTGCAAAGCAGTCCTGGCTTGGAGTGCCCGGAGTACCCACACTGGGCACATCGCAGCACTCGGCCATCAAACCGGCTGCACTTGCTGCAGGCTGCCATCTGGGGAGAGGGGGCTATTGGGGGGCTGCAGGAGAGCTTCCACCCACAGAAGCCCGCAGAGCCAGCCCAGTCCTCCCCATTGGGGGCTTGTACCCCATTCCTCCCTCACCTCCTTCCACTTACCCCTCCCTAGCCCCCCTTCCTGATGTACAAAATAAAGAAAACGTGTGGTCAGAAATAGATTCTCTCTTTATTGAACAAAACTCTGGGAGACTGGGAAAAGGAGGTCGGAGAGGGGAAGAGAGAGGCTGGGAGAGGGGAGAGAAACTAAAATGATCAGAGGTTTGGAACAGGTCCCCTATGAAGAGAGGCTAAAGAGACTGGGACTTTTCAGTTTAGAAAAGAGGAGACTGAGGGGGGATAGGATAGAGGTCTATAAAAGCATGAGTGGGGTGGAGAGGGTGCATACAGAAAAGTTCTTCATTAGTTCCCATAAAGAAGGACTAGAGGACACCAAAGGAAAGGAATGGGTAGCAGGCTTCAAACTAGTAACAGAAAGTTGTTCTTCACAAAGCAAAGAGTCAGCCTGTGGAACTCCTTGCTGCAGGAGGCTGTGAAGGCTACAACTAGAACAGAGTTTAAAGGGAAGTGAGATCAAGTCATGGAGGTTGGGTCCATGGAGTGCTATTAGCCAGGGGGTAGGAGTGGTGTCCCTGGCCAAGGTTTGTGGAAGGCTGGAGAGGGATGGCACGAGACAAATGGCTTGGTCACTGTCTTCAGTCCATCCCCTCCAGGGTCCCTAGGGTTGGCCGCTGTCGCCAGACAGGCTACTGGGCTAGATGGACCTTTAGTCTGACCCAGTACGGCCATTGTAAGCTCAGAGCTCAGGGTCGGGGGTCTCAGTGGACCCCCTTGATTCTCTTGCACACCTGCTCCTGGGTGGCCAGGCTGGCAGCTCTCCTGCCCTAGCCGGCCACTTTCCTGTGCCTAATGTGGAGATCGTGGACGAGGTCCACGATGTCCGCACTAGACCAGGCGGGTGCCCGCCTCTTGCGGTCCCAGGCAAGCTCCCGGGAGCCGCCAGCCTGGTCCCGGGAAGAGGTGGAGGGCTGGGGGGCATCAGATGGCAGGCTCGAGCTGTGCCAGGTGCAGGGTCTCCTAGCTGGGTGCTGGCAGGCTTGCACCTGGCACGGGCACCGTAGCCAGCCCGTGCCCCTTTAAGGAGTCTGGGGCCGGGAGGGAGGCAATAGAGTTTCCCTGGTGTTGGCCAGAGTGGCCACCAGGGAAAGCTGGGGAGGGCTAGCCTCCCACTAGTTCGAATTAAGGGGCTACACAGCCCTTAATTCGAACTAGTAAGTTCGGACTAGGCTTAGTTCTCGTGCAATGAGGTTTACCTAGTTCGAACTAAGTGCTCCGCTAGTTCGAATTAAGTTCGAAGTAGCGGAGCGCTTGTGTAGCGCCTATTAGAGTTAATTCGAACTAACGTCCGTTAGTTCGAATTAACTTTGTAGTGTAGACATACCCACAGTTATTATCCCAGCACTGGATGAAGAGGACTGTTTGCAGCTCTCAAACTACAAGATGCATATTTTCACATCACCATTTATCCCTCTCTCAGAAAATTTCTCTGGTTTACCATCAGACTAGACCACTTCCAGTACAGGGTCCTGCCCTTTGGATTATCCTCTGCCTGCAGGGTTTTCTTGAAGACCCTAGCAGTGGTAATGGCTTACCTTTGCAGATAGGGGGTCATTATTTTCCCTCACCTGGATGATTGGCTTTATAAAAGGTAAATCATGACAGAGACCCTTAACATTGTGCGCATGACCAGGCAACTCTTCAAGGCTTTAGGACTCCTAATCAATGAACAGAAGTCCACACTCATACCGACTAAGTCTCTCAAGTTCATAGGCGCTCGCCTAGACTCAGTAACATTTTGCTCCTACTTACCACATCATCGCTTCGAGGCCATACAGAACCTAATTGTTAGTGTCAGCGAGTCCTACCATAACAGCTCTTACCTGCCTCCAGCTTATGGGGCACATGGCAACAACTACTTATGTTCACTTCCATTGCCTTCAGCACTGGCTGGCCTTGGTTTACACTCCTTCCAGACATCCTCTACACAAGACAGTCTTTGTTCCATGTGATGTCCTCGCTTCCTTACGCTAGTGGATGATCTCCAACAACCTTCTTGCTGGAGTTCCTTTTCAGCAAACACAACCATCCATCCAGATTACAACCAATGCCTCCCTGTTGGGATGGGGCACTCACTTATAACACCACTTGGCTTAGGGCAGGTGGTCCCCACTGGAATCCAGATTTCACATCAACTTGCTGTGCGGAAGTCAGGTCTGTGTGGAACACCTGCATTCGTTTTGCCTCCAGTATCCACAACGGCACTGTCCATATTCTTACCAACAACACGACCACCATGTTTTATATACTGATAGGGTATGGCTCGCTCCCATATCTGACACAACGTCATGCTCATAGCTTCATATCTACCTGGCGTGAGCAACACTACAATGGATACCCTCAGCCAACACTTCTCCATGGACCACAAGAGGAAACTCCACCCTCTCATCCTGGCTTCCATCTACTGATGGTGGGGATACCCCCTAGTACAGGACTACTCAACATGTGACCCATTTGTTTGTGGCCTGCAGTGCGGTTTGGGTTACACGGGGCTCAGCACATGGCCCACGGGTGGGATCCTTTGAACATGGCCTCCCCTGGGAACTTGCTTCACAATGGCGAGGTATCTCCCAAGTAGGGTTAGCATTGAAAGACGCAAGCAGATGGGCTGGCCGGAATAGACTGGTACAGGGTGTCAGCGTTTCTAGCGTGTAGGGAGGAGGTACCATGAGCACCCGGGCATTGTGTGAAAGAAGCTATTTGCATATATATTTGCATATACATGCAACCACACTTAAGTTGTGGCCCTCGGCATGTGCTGTGAATATCATTGTGGCCCCCGGGGCTTCCAAAGTTGAGTAGCCCTGCCCTAGTAGAACTCTTCACATCTCACCACAACACCAAGTGCCTGCAGTGCTGTTCCCAAGTGGTCTAGGCCTGAGGTCCTTGGGGGATGCATTCCTCATGACATGGAGTGCTCCACTGCACTACACCTTTCCTCCAATTCCCTTCATCCCGAGGGCCCTGCACAAGATTTGAGTGGATAGGGCTCGAGTTATTCTAATAGCCCCCTCATGGTTCAGGCAGACCTAGTATCTGTACCTCCACCAAATGTCTCTTCTGCCTCCATATCCTCTTCCAGACCATTATGACCTACTCTCTCAAAACCAGGGCACAATCTTAATTAAATCCTCAATCCTAGTCTCTTCACCTCAATGTGTGACTCCTGTCTGGTTCAGAGACTCTGAAACACTCTGTTCTAACCAGGTGAAGGAGGTCCTTCTACATAGAAGACAGGAAACAACTCACGCCACTTATCACTCTAAATGGAGGCCTTTCTCTGTCTAGTGCTCTTGGAGGTAAATTGAGCCCTGCTTCTCACCTATTCATACCCTCCTAGATTATGTCCTCAAGTTGAAAACTATAGGCTTATCCATCTCATCTATAAGGATTCACTTTGCCGCAGTTACTGCCTTCCATCTGCCGGTGGATGGATTCTCTATATTAGGTTCCTTAAGGGTCTCTCACTCACTACACCTCCCTTTGAGCCCATGGAGACTTGTTCCGTCCTCTTCCTGTCCATGAAGGTAGTGTTCTTTGTTGTGATTACCTCTGCCAGCAGAGTCAGTAAGATTGGGGATCTTACAGAGGACCTGCCTTACACAGTCTTTACTAAGGACAGAGTTAGTTTACGTGCACACCCCACCTTCCTGCCAAAGTTATGCACATTGTTCCACCTCAATAAGCAGTCGTGTTACCAGTGTTTTACCCAAAACCGCATGCCTCATACCAGGAGGCCATCCTGCACACTCTGGACATCCACAGAACCCTTGCCTTCTATGTTGACAGGACTAAGACCGTCTGTAAAGCGCAGCACCTGTTTGTCTGTATTGCAGACCAGCTAAGGGTATGTCCATCTCTGTTCAGCATATCTCCAAGTTGATACCATACATTACTTGGTGCTATTTCCTACGGAATAAGACTCTCCCAGCTCCACTTAGAGTGCATCCCTGCCACGCCATGTCCACATCTACGATGTTTCTTCTCAATGCCTCACTCAAAGACATTAGCTATGCAGCCACTTGGTCATCTGAACACACCTTTGTAAGACACTGTGCTATCATTCCACATCCATTGACTAACATTTCAGTAGCCACGGCGGTCGTCTCATCCGCTGCCAGTCAGTGACTCCAAAGCCCACCTTCCTCTCTGATCACTGCTTTGTATTCACCAACAGTGGAGCACCCATGGGGCCATCACTCAAAGAAGAAAGGGAAGTGCAGTAATGATGTGTGTCCCTGTGGGTGTTCCACTACCCACCCTTCTCCCCTATATTTCGGAGTACTTAGCTACTCAGGGCCAGATGAGGAACTGAGGAGGATCAGACCGCATGTGCACGGCACAAACACCATGAGGTACCTGCCCAACAAGGTACCGCTATGAAAAACTCTGATCTGTGGCACTGGGACAACCCGTCACCTATAGTGGAGCACCCATGGGGGGACACATCTCGAAGAACTGTTGTTACTGCATAAGGTAAGTAAATTCCCTTTTCACAACTGCCTCCCTCTCTGTCTCTAAACAAATAAAATATTATAGTGCAAAAGGCAAGTGAGTTACATATGCAGAAGTCTTGGATTCTTGTTTTGTTTTTCTGAGTATGACAAGGAGGTATGTGGCTTGGAAGTTATGTAACAAGGGAGCAGGAGCAGCATGTGCAATTAAAAAAGGCACACTCATGTGCATATCTTCTTCCGATTCCTTTTGTGGAAGAGGTTTTGCCTCTAAAAACCCCCGTGTAGTCAGGGCCATTTGTTGGGAAAAAAAAACTTTTTTTTTCAAAATCCCTTATTCCTCAAAAATTGAGGTTTACAGGATCTTGCGAAAAAGGTTTTTTTTTTCTGACAAATGGGCCCATCTACATGGGACTTTTTAGTGGCAAAACCTCTTCTGCAAAAAGAATTGGAAGAAGATATGCAAATGAGCATTTCATATGCATATCCTCTTCCGCAAAAAAAATTGCAGTGTAGACACAGCCTGAGGGAACAAGGAACAACATTCTTCAGAGTGTAGCCTCTAATGTTGATTTCAACACTGGAGGAAAAAATATTGCTATGGCTTCAGGTCATAAAACTGTTCCTATTTTGGAATATTTTCAAGAAATTCCTGTTCCTCTGGGTCAAAAAGGAACATGTGCCTTATGTAAACAGTGCAACAAAGACACAGTGGCTGTGTCTACATTGGCATCCCTTTCCGGAAAAGGGATGCTAATGAGACACTTCGGAATTGCAAATCCACGGGAGATTTAAATATCCCCCGTGGCATTTGCATTTACATGGCTGCTGCTTTTTTCCGGCTCGGGGTTTTTGCCGGAGAAAAGCGCCAGTCTAGACACGATTCTCCGGAAAATAAGCCCTTTTCTGGAAGATCCCTTATTCCTACTTGAAAGTCAGGGCCTTATTCCTACTTGAAAGTAGGAATAAGGGATCCTCCGGAAAAGGGCTTATTTTCCGGAGAATCGCGTCTAGACTGGCGCTTTTCTCCGGCAAAAACCCCGAGCCAGAAAAAAGCGGCAGCCATGTAAATGCAAATGCCACGATGGATATTTAAATCTCCCGCGGATTTGCAATTCCGAAGTGTCTCATTAGCATCCCTTTTCCGGAAAGGGATGCCAATGTAGGCACAGCCAGTAGGTTTGGTTATCATAATTAGGGCCCTACCAAATTCACGGCCAATTCTGGTCAATTTCACAGCCGGAGTATTTTAAAATGGGTCAATTTCATGATTTCAGGTGTTTACAGGCAGTCCCCTGGTTACGTACAAGATAGGGACTGTAGGTTTGTTCTTAAGTTGAATCTGTATGTAAGTCGGAACTGGCGTCCAGATTCAGCCGCTGCTGAAACTGACCACCAGTTCTGACTTACATACAGAATCAACTTAAGAACCCCAAGCGTCCCCAAGTCAGTTGCTGCTGAAACTGATCAGCAGCTGATTCCAGGAAGCCCGGGGCAGAGCAACTCTGCCTCGGGCTTCCTGTAGTCAGCGCTGGTCAGTTTCAGCAGCGGCTAAATCAGGACGCCTGGGACAGAGCAGCTGGGGTGCTGCTGGGTTGCTCCAGTAGCACCGCTCCTCGGCACTACTGGACCAACCCAGCAGCACCCCATCTGCTCTGCCCCAGGCGTCCTGATTCAGCCGCTGCTGAAACTGACCAGCAGCGGCTGAATCAGGACCAGAGCAGCTGGGGTGCTGCTGGGTTGGACCAGTAGCGCCCAGAGCGGCACTGCGGGACCAACTGACAGCACCCCAGCTGCTCTGCCACAGGAGTCCGGAGAAAAGCCTAATCTGCTGGGGGGGGGGGGAGGCGTACTAGCTGCGCCCCCCCCCCCCCCCCCAGCAGATCAGGAAGACACGGGCGGCGAACCGAGACGCACCGCGGTCCCGCCGCCTGGGTCCTCCGCGGCTTTGCTCCCCGTCTCCCTGGTCTGCTGGAGACCAGCAGACCAGGGAGACGGGGAGCAAAGCCTCTGAGGACGCTGGCAGCCGGACAGCCGCGGGGCGTCTGGGCTGTCCCGCTGCCGGCTTCCCCCGCGGCTTTGCAAAGCCGCGGGGAAGCCGGCAGCGGAGTAGCCCAGGTGCGCCTGGGGTGCCCCGCTGCCCGAGCCCCCCCCCCCCCCCGCCACTTTGCAAAGCCTCGGAGAAGCCAGCAGCGGAGCAGCCCAGGTGCGCCTGGGCTGCCTCGCTGCCCGAGCCCCTCCCCCCCCCGCAGCTTTGCAAAGCCGCGGGGAAGCCGGCAGCGGAGCAGTCCAGGCGCGCCTGGGGTGCCCCGCTGCCCCCCGCCCCCCGCGGCTTTGCTCTGCGTCTTCCTGGTCTGCAGACCAGGGAGACGCAAAGAAAGCCCCAGAGTACACGGGCGGCAGGACCGCGAGGTCCCGCAGTCCATGTACTCTGGGGCAGCCCCGTTCATAACTGCGGATCCGACATAAGTCAGATCCGCGTAAGTCGGGGACTGCCTGTATTTTCGTTATTAAAACTGGGATTAGAAGAAATTATACCATTTCTGTCAAATTATATCATGATAGAGATGCAGTAATAGGAATCTTTCATTTACAATCTCGCATTTTTTAAAGCAGCTCTCTGAGTAATAGTGAATGAGTAACTCTTACCATTTTTTTCACGGATCTAGGGTGTGTGACTGAATGCACACAACTGAGAAATCAGAGTGCAGAGAGTAAATAGGTGAGCCTGCACTCTGATCACTCAAATGTTAATTAGCTCCCCTTGAAAAAGCTGACACAGGTCATTAGGAAATCAGGCTTAGCAGTTGGATAGGACAAGGAGCAAGGATTAAGGCTAGTTCAGCCCACTTACCCTGGTCTACACTAGGGCTTTATTTTTAAATAACCTAGTTATTTGAAATAGCATTAGTGTGAACATACTGGTGCCACTATTTCAAAATAACTACCCCCCAGAGTAATTCAAACAAATTACTCCCCATTGCTTCCTGGACCTCTAAGTCAAGATAGTGTTTCCACATTAACGGAGCATGCCTCGGACTAATTTCAATGCTTCCGCATAATGGGGACATGCTATTTCGATTTTGTAAAATCGGGAGTTAAGTCAAATTTAGTAATTTTTAAATTATTTCCTAGTGTAGACATGCCCTGACAGAGACAGAGACAGAGAGAGACAGTTATACCTGTTGTAACTTTAGAGTTATGTGCCAGTACCACCAGCAGTGTTGCCACTAAACATATGCAGATAGTAAACTACTGATATTAAAAAACTTTTTTTTCGTCTAGTAAAATCAAGGTTGAGTTCATAATCAGGACCAGCAAATTCCAGCCAGACTCCATACATTATAAGATTGCTCGGTTCATTTATGCAACACATTTTCTCTACATCTTGTTCAGAACAAAACACTTAATTTACCTGCTTTTTTAAGCAGGGGTGCAAAGAGTGAGGTGTTGGGAGCGAGGAAGGGCTCAGGAGAGGAGCTTTCTCTCCTCTCTGGCCAGCGGGTCCTTTTCTCCCCACTCCGCCTGGCCTCCTTGGCTAGCAGGGGCCTTCTCTCCCCCTCCCACCCCCTGGCCAGAAGGGACCTTTTCTCTACCCCAGTCTCCTCATCCAGCAGGGCTTTCTCTACACAGTGCCAAATCTTGAAATAGAGTGCTATTCCAAAATTTCCCATAATCCCCGTGGAACGAGGTTTACAGGGGTATCAGAATAGCGAGCCTGTTATATTCCAAAATAACGAGTTTGCTCATAAGACGCGGTATAGCTGTTTTAGGATAATTCTGGTATCCTGAAATAGCTCCGCAGTGTAGATGTAGCTTTACTGAGCAGAAGTGTAAGACAGCAAAGCTACAGGGTGAGGCTGTATCTGCCTCAGGGATAAAATAACCGGGGCTGTGTCTGTTGGCAGAGGGATATAAATTAGACGTTTCAAAAGTGCAAATGAAGCGGGGATTAAATATCATAGAATCATAGAATAATAGGACTGGAAGGCACCTCGAGAGGTCATCGAGTCCAGGCCCCCGCCCTCAAGGCAGGACCAAGCTCCGTCTACACCATCCCTGACAGATGTCTATCTAACCTGTTCTTAAATATCTCCAGAGACGGAGATTCCACCACCTCCCTTGGCAATTTATTCCAATATTTGAAGACCCTGACAGTTAGGAATTTTTTCCTAATGTCCAATCTAAACCTCCCCTGCTGCACTTTAAGCCCATTACTCCTTGTCCTGTCCTCAGAAACCAAGAGGAACAAATTTTCTCCTTCCTCCTTGTGACACCCTTTTAGATATTTGAAAACCGCTATCATGTCCCCCCTTAACCTTCTTTTTTCCAAACTAAACAAGCCCAGTTCATGAAGCCTGGCTTCATAGGTCATGTTCTCTAAACCTTTAATCATTCTTGTCGCTCTTCTCTGTACCCTTTCCAATTTCTCCACATCTTTCTTGAAATGTGGCGCCCAGAACTGGACACAGTACTCCAGCTGAGGCCTAACTAGTGCAGAGTAGAGCGGCAGAATGACTTCACGAGTTTTGCTTACAACACACCTGTTGATATCCTGTGCTTCATTTACATAATCGCATCATGGCGCTGTTTCAAACAAGCGCCATTTTTAAACTGAAACCGTGGTTTAGACACTGTTTTTTCGACAACAGGGTGCTTTTTTGAAAGACCCTGTACAGTGCAAATGATCCTGTACAGGATCTTTCAAAAAATCGCCCAGTTGTCAAAAGAAACCACATCTAAACTGTGGTTTTAATTTCGAAATGGCACTTGTTCGAAACAGCGCTGTAACATGATTATGCAAATGAAGTGTGGGCTATTTAAATCCCCACTTCATTTGCACTTTCAAAACATCTAATTTACATCCCTCTGCCGACAGAGGGGTGTAGTTTAGACGTAGCCCAGGAGTTTAAGAAGATGAGGAAGAGGAAAATCACAGCCTCTAAAGTTGCTAGGAGAGGTGTTATGGTGTTATGAACCAGAAATTTAGCTAGAATTGATAAGTATCAGAGGGGTAGCCATGTTAGTCTGAATCTGCGTAAACAAATAGAAGTCCTGTGGCACCTTATAGACTGACAGATTTATTGGAACATAAGCTTTCGTAGGCAAAGACCCACTTTGTCAGATGCACGTAATTAGTCTAGAATTGATATTACCCAGCATATTTGCAAAATAGGGGACATCTTTTTTGACAGCTTTGTGCTATTTGCAAAACAGGACAATTTTTTTGGCAGCTATGTGCTTTCTGGTGTTGGCCTTAGACAAACTAAAGGCTGTACGGTGAAGAACATTCTGCCTCGTAGCTATCTCATCTCATGGTCCCTCCTCCACATTTTCTCTGCAGCATTAGTACCCTGGGTTATGTCTACACTACAAAGTTAATTCGAACTAACATCCGTTAGTTCGAATTAACTCTAATAGGCGCTACACTAGCGCTCCGCTACTTCGAACTTAATTTGAACTAGCGGAGTGCTTAGTTCGAACTAGGTAAACCTCATTTTACGAGGACTAAGCCTAGTTCGAACTTACTAGTTCAAATTAAGGGCTGTGTAGCCCCTTAATTCGAACTAGTGGGAGGCTAGCCCTCCCCAGCTTTCCCTGGTGGCCACTCTGGGCACTACAAGGGAAACTCATCTGCCCCCCTCCCAGCGCCGGAGCCCTTAAAGGGGCACGGGCTGGCTACGGTGCCCGTGCCAGGTGCAAGCCTGCCAGCACCCAGCCAGCAGACCCTGCACCTGGCACGCAATGAGCCAGCCACCCGATGCCCCCCAGCCCTCCGCCTCTTCCCGGGACCAGGCTGGCGGCTCTCGGGAGCCTGGCCAGGACCGCAAGAAGCGGGCACCCGCCTGGTCTAGTGCAGACATCATGGACCTCGTCCACGAACTCCGCACTAGGCACAGGAAAGTGGCCGTCTAGGGCAGGAGAGCTGCCAGCCTGGCCACCCAGGAGCAGGTTGGCATGAAAATCAAGGTGGTCCACTGAGACCCCGAGCTTAGAATGGCCGTACTGGGTCAGACTAAAGGTCCATCTATTCCAGTAGCCTGTCTGCCGACAGCAGCCAACCCTAGGTACCCTGGAGGGGATGGACCAAAGACAGTGACCAAGCCATTTGTATTGTGCCATCCATCTCCAGCCTTCCACAAACTTTGGGCATGGACACCATTTCTACCCCCTGGCTAATACAACTCCATGGACCCAACCTCCATGACTTGATCTAACTTCCCTTTAAACTCTGTTCTAGTTCTAGCCTTCACAGCCTCCTGCAGCAAGGAGTTCCACAGGCTGACTGTTTTGTGAAGAAGAACTTTCTGTTACTAGTTTGAAGCCTGCTACCCATTCCTTTCCTTTGGTGTCCTCTAGTCTTTCTATTATGGGAACTAATGAAGAACTTTTCTTTATGTACCCTCTCCACACCACTCTTGCTTTTATAGACCTCTATCATATCCCCCCTCCGTCTCCTCTTCTCTAAGCTGAAATGTCCCAGTCTCTATAGCCTCTCTTCATATGGGACCTGTTCCAAACCCCTGATCCTTTTAGTTGCCCTCCTCTCTCCCAGCCTCTCTCTTCCCCTCTCCCACCTCCTTTTCCCAGTCTCCCCGAGTTTTGTTCAATAAAGAGAGATTCTATTTTTGAACACACGTTTTCTTTATTTTGTACATCAGGAAGGGGGGCTAGGGAAGGGTAAGTGGAAGGAGGTGAGGGAGGAATGGGGTACGCGCCCCCGATGGGGAGGACTGGGCTGGCTCTGCGGGCTTCTCGGGGTGGAAGTTCTCCTGCTGCCCCCTGGTTGCCTCCTCCCCCCGGATGGCAGCCTGTGGCAAGTGCAGCCGGGCTGATGGCCGAGTGCTGTGATGTTCCGCGTGTGGGCACTCAGGGCACTCCAAGCCAGGACTGGTTTGCAAGCAGGGAACCCTGACAACTGTCTGTCCAGGGTGGGGGTCGGGTCCCTTTAAGCACAGCCCTCGGCTAGCCTGAGACAGCAGCTCCACGCTCTAAGTCCTCATCCGATGCCCTGCCGGCACTGCTTCCGGCCATCCTTAACCTCTGTTCAGGGTCCACTCTGTGTGGACATGCTAGTTCGAATTAGCATAACGCTAATTCGAACTAGTTTTTAAGTCTAGCTGCGCTAATTCGAATTAGCTTAGTTCAAATTAACTAATTCGAATTAAGTTAGTTCGAATTAGCGTTGTAGTGTAGACATACCCCTGCTGCTTCTCTTCTCATCGTATTACAGAATGGAAATGTATGGCTTAATACCTGACTCTAGTTAGTGCTGTGTCATATTTCTATGGCCACTAAAATGCATTCCCCAGGATAACTTTTCTTATATATGTATAGTGTCTCTTTCTAACAATGGAGTATTTAACTAATCTGTTTCTTTATTAATAAATCACTTTAATAATAAAGAGATTTGAGAATTTAGATTGCACACACGAACTTTTAGTTAACCTACCCTGTGTTACCCAATGCATTTCTAATAAACTGCATTTCTTAAAATTGCACCAACCCAACATATGGTTTGTCCCTGTTCTGATTTGTTTTTTGTTCTTGTACTTCACATATTGAATGGTGTAGCCCATTGGAGGGCTCACGGAGGGGCTATTCCCCCTCCGGGTCAGTGGGCAGCCACTCTGTCAATGTTTGTAGAGCCCCTTTTAGTCCTGAGTCTCAGGCCAATAGTCAGTCAAATTCAGTACCATGGCCCAAGCCCAAGTTCAGGGCAGGGCAGCAAACAAGCACAGCCCAGAGTTCGAACTCTCGGCCCCAGGTTCAGGGCGGGACGGCTGGCAAACCAACAGTTCTGAGGCCGGGCCCTAGCTTGGGGAGAAGCAGCAGGCAAACTGTGGGTTCTAAGGCCCACTTTGAAGCACCCTGTCGGATCCCCTTGCTCAGGCGGGACTCGAGCAAATGCAGGCTGCTGCTCAGGGACAGCAAAGTGGGGAGACTGCCACCCAAGAGCGGTTGTGGCAGGGGGGATGCAGGCCCACCCACTCCACTGTGTCCCAGCCCTGGTCCCTAACAACAGCAGAGCAGTCTGCTGCTTGGTCAACGGGGATCCACACTGCAACATGCTCACCGCTGCTGTTGCCCCGCTATACTGGGGCCAGCTCTCCCTGGACTACTTCCATCTCCCCCTCCGTGGGTACCTGGGTCTCCAATAGGTCCAGTGGATGGTTGGGGTCTGTCAGCACCGGCATGTCCGCTGATCCCAGCCACTCTTCAGTTCCTGGCAGACATGAGGGTCCAGGCGAGTCCCCGCCTTTGGCAGGTGTGGGAGTCCAGGCTCGTTCTCAGCCTCTGGCAGGTGAGGGAGTGCCGAGCAGACATCTGTCTCCTCTGCTGGCTTGGCACTTACTGACCTCCTGGGCAGGCCTTTTATAGTCCTGGCCCACCTCCTGACTTCCGGTCAGGTGAGGGGGTGGGACCAGGCTCTGCCCAAAAGGGCTTACGAAGGGGATCCTCTCCCTCCGGGTCAGTTGGCAGCCACTCTGCCACACTACAAATGGTTAATACTAAACACTGCTACTTGTTTTACTATGTTAGTTTCACAATTTAAGTTATGGGGCTTTTTTATCATTTCCTTTGGGAAATCTTTGTTTCCCACAATGGAAAGTTTTGATGTAAAATAAGAAAAGATATATTAACTTACAGGAATCCCTCCTGTTCAACTTCCATCTGCACAGGTGGAATGCTGCAGCTTGTCAGTTGCCTGCAACTTTACCTTATGTTCATTCTGGGATTGTTATCGTATTAAAAATGCATATTTCCTCCTAAATGAGTATATATTATGGCAATATTCTTTTTTGGAAATAAAACAGAATATATATTTAACATTTGTATTCTGATTTTTATTATTTTCTAATTTTGTATGAGTGAATTATTTTGTTAAAATAAGGGGACTAACAGGACTGTATTGTTAAATTCAAAAATTAGACTCTTTGATGAAAGAATATTCCAACTTCAGGCCAGTTTCCTGAAATAACTCTTCTTTATTAATTTTTTATATTTTGTAATTTTTCAGGTATATGTCTATATAAAATGTTGCTAAATCCACTGCTAAAATATTGGATTCATTTCTGCTAAAATATTGTATCCACAATAAACACGATGCTGAAAAAATGTAAAGGATTCAGAGTCACCAGGACATTTTTACAATGAGACTAAAGAAATGCAATATGTTTAGCTTATCAAAGAGGATAAGGGCGACTTGATCACCATCTATAATCATCAATACATGGGTAAAATATCTGAATTAAAGAGCTACACTAGTGGATGTCATAACAGGATCCAAGAATGGAAGGGTGTGTCTATACTGCAAGGCTATTTCGGGATACTGAAGGTATCCACGGAACACATCTGCTATTTTGAAATAATTTTTGAAATAACAGACATGCTATTTCATCATCCCTGTAAACCTCATTCCATGAGGAATAAGGGATGTCTCAAAATAGTGCTTTATTTCAAAATAAAATAAAAATAAGATACGCAAATTGCGTAGCACAAATTACATATCTTATTTAGATTTTAGTGTGCAGTCTAGATGTACCCGAAGTTGAAGTCAGCAAAACAAGAAACATTTTTTTTACCATTTATTGTAGTTTGCCATTGTAACAGATTAATGACTGGATAGTAAATTCTCCATCACACAGTCTTTAGCTCAAAATAGGATATCTTTCTAAAAGATAGGCTTCAACCACATTACTGGACTAAGACCCCTCTGATTTTAAAAATTACAAAACTATTAACTCTTACAGAGTTTCTATACATAACACATTCCTTCCCTGCTCAATCACAGGAATGGTTTCCTAATATGACTATAATAAACTAGTAAAAGAGAATAGACTACTTCAAATTGTGATGTAGCCTGGAAAGCATTATGTTCCAGAACATGAACATTTCAGTAGTTATACGTTCAAATGATTGAGTAGTTTTCTGGCTTGTGCTGCATGGATTGCTGTGTACTGGAAATTTGTTAATTTTGAGAATATTTGTAACTGGAACTCTCCTGATGTCACATTGTATTATGAATAAAAAAATTAGCACAATCAAATGAGACTGAAAAAAGCAGAAAAGAATTCAAAGGAGCATGAATATAGCGAAAAGTCTCAGGTTTGATAAGGAAATATTTGTGAGTTACCTTTGGGGGGGCATTAGAAATAAAGAGGAGAAATGAGATAATAGCACTGTACTCTTCTCAGTCCATTCAAAATCCTGTCCATGCCTTATGTTCCTCTTGGCAGCAAAGGCCTTTGTCACATTTAATCTTAATTATTTGGCATACAAGTTGCACAGCAAGGAAGATGACTGCTATACAAAGCTTCTACATCCCCGTAAGTGGCACCTTAGGAGTCCTAGGTGACTGCTGGCTTCTCGTCAGAGTATCTGCCAAGATAGCATTTCAGTTCTTTCTGCCTCTCTACCAATGAAAAAAGGTCAGGCTACTCTAGTCTTCGCTACTGTCCTAGTTCTGAATTGTGAAAGATCTCCCTCTTTATTGTGCTAAACAGCATCAGATTTTCCTGAAATATTTGTTGTACTAATAAATAACACATTATGGTTATCTCTTATTGTCCACACTTATGGTCCATCTTCCCCAACCCTTTGTGAACCAATGCACAGAGTCCACGTGTCTGGGACTCTGTATAATCTTTGCTACATTTACTCCTGAGAGCTCAGGTTCTTACTAAACCTTCAGTCAAGGGATATGAACTTATTACCTTCAGATAGTATGCATCTGTGCAGTCATCCACTACACCATCTGTTAAAGTGGTCAGGATTCACTTTATTACCTCTTTTGTGGAAGGCTCTGCTACTGTAAAACCCAGTGTTACGGGAAACATAATTTTCTCATCATTATTCTTCCTTTCTTGCTGTATCATAACATACTAGAAGGCGTTTGAGCACAGTGTAAAAAGCTCTTCAGAATAGCCATTCTTATGGGATTAAATGATTACTATCAATGTCCCATTTCTTTTATCTCATAATCAAGTTCAAGATGGTACTAGATATCTCTGCTGAAGTGATTATATATTTGAAATAGAAATTACTTGATCTCCATTTAGGTACCACAGTGTTTAAGACAGACTCATTTCTTTCCATTAATGTTAATATACTTCCATCTCTTTATTACTGTCCCTTTACTTGAAGACTTGAATTACACTTTAAGCACGAATCTATTTAATAGGTGAGATATTAGGTTCCTTTATTTACACTGGTACTAAGTAGTATCATTCAGAACAATTGCATTACACTGATAGTGTAGCTGTATTTCAACAGTTATGAAATGTGGAAGCTAGATTATTTGCAAGATGGCAGTCCCTATTGACAACAGGCATGTAAGGTGCCTTTTTGTTTGAGTGAATCCCATATCTCTGTACATATTCAGTATGCAAGTCATTTTCTAAATAGCCAGAAGGATGAATTAAAATGATTTTGCTCGGCCTCCCTAGGTGACTGTGATGGAGTGTGGCCCCCTGCTGGAAGCCTTGAGTTCTGGCCACACTCCACCCCAGAAAAGGGCAAAGAGAGGCCTACGACACCTATGTATGAAGCAGCCAATCACAGCCCAGCAGGTCAGTATAAGAAGAGCTGCAGAGCCAGAGCAAGGGGAGTTCGTTGCTAAGAGTTAGAGGAGAGCAGATAATGTTCTGGGCTGACTGTTGTGATTCCACCAGGACAAGGCCCTGAGGTTAAGGTAAAAAATGTGCTGGAGCCATGGGGGAAGTAGCCCTGGGATTTACAGCAGCTACACAATAATTTAAAGGAACATTACCGACAGCTGCTATCTATAGGATCCCTGGGGTGGGACCAGGAGTAGAGTGCGGGTACAGGTCCCTGCCCTCTCCAACCCATATTAGCCACTGGGGAAGTGGCCTGACAGTGAGGCAACCCAGAGGTAGACCCAGGTGAAAAGCTGTGGCCAAAAAACCCTGAGAGGGTGAAGACATTACCTCCCAGGAAGATGCCCTGGAGCACTGCTCTAGTCCAAATTGGGGGCAAACAGAGAGAAAGATGTTATAGATGGCATGAGAGAGGCCTTGTTGGACTTGTACTCCAGAAGAGGTTTGCTATATTTTATTTCACATACAGACTGTGTGTTACTAGGCTGGAGGACTGAGTCACCATAGAGAGTGCAGGCACATGCGTTCAGCCAGGGGGCACTCACAAGAGGTGAGTGCACTCTGTTACAGGACTCATGTTTTATGAGTGTAGTTGACTTCCCTAGACAAGACCCAATTGTATCAAGAAGTACCCCATCAGTTTCAGATCTGTCAACTATTGGACTCCATCTTCCAAAGTTCCAGATTAAGAAAACTTTAATAGTTTCTTTCTGTTAAATTTGTAGAAGTAAAGGAGAATCTTCTAAATCCAGGAACTGATCTCCTCAGAGAACTTCTGCTATAAAGTGCGCTAAATTGTCTCTTCACTCTCTTTCCAAGGAGACTCCATGGGCTGAATCAAGAACTCTGAAACTTGAAAGGAGCACAGTACCAACTCTTTAGTTTTTTATCTCGCCGGTATTACCTGTTGCTGGCCAGACATGGCCCGCCATTGAAACTTAGCTGGCTGGACAAGACCCCCTTCTGTTTCCCTCACCTACCCTCTCTTAGCCACAGTTTGAACAAGTTTCCTGTTATATTGAGTAGCTGCAGTTGACCGTTGCTGTTCAGGAAGTCCCCAGTAATGTTAGATATTTGATAAAACCACATTATGAATATGTAACCTGTCAGTGTATGCATGAGGAAATATGAGAGAAACTGCCAATCATAAAGCAGCACAGCATGCATTACCTTTTATGGCTAAGGAAAACTCCTGCAAAGTACATAAATAGATGTGAAAGGCGGTCAGAGGGGTTCTTCCCTTGGAAAGATATAACAGCATACTAAACTTGGGACCAAACCAGAAGCAGAGAACTCTCCCGTGGATCTGAACAGACTTTGGGGATTCTCCACTGCCTCACAGACAATCTCTGGGAAAGCTGTGGCCTGGCCAGTCTCAGCCACCTGTGAAATCGAAACTAACTCTTGCCATCTGCAGCCTCAGCATGAATGGTGTGTGTGTGTGTGTGAGTATTGCCATACCATTAAGAATCTGTACGAATAAACAAGCTTCAGTGCTGCTCAAGTTCACCCTTTGTCTGGGCTTATTCCTTGGCTGATTCCAAGGGCAGGCAACATTTCCTACCTCTGGAACTGAGGCAATGTCCTCAGGAGACAGTGTGGTACTAAGTGTTTCGGTATTGATCGTATCCTCCTTTGTATTGATTGCTTCAACAGTTTTAGATAATTACTGCATCTTGGCAGAGGGCAAGACTAGATGACCCTTGAGGTCTCTTCTAACCCATTGATTCTAAATAAGTTGGCATCGATACACCAATGAGTTACTCTCCAGTAGGGATGTTAAATAGTGTGTAATTGAATAGTCATGTAACCACATAAAATTTTAGCCATTACACAACTATTCGATAGTCCCCAGAGGGAGAGCTCAGACTCCCCGCAGATGAGGGCTGCTGCCACGGATCAGCCTCTGTCCGCGGTGATCCCGTGCCCACAATGGAGAGTGGCTTCTTCGCAGCAGCTTCCCCTGCCTCTGTAGGAGGCAGCAAAGGGGGTGAGGCAGGTCTGCGGAACTAACACATGTAGCGAGCCAGCTTGAAAGCCAGCTCCTTGCAAGTATCGGCTTCTGCCTACTTCCCTCACCCTCTGTGCTGCTGACTCTATATCAGAGGCAGCAGGGGAGGAGGGCATGCTTGTAGTCAACAGGATTGAGCTCAGTGTAAACCCAAACTGCACCGAGGGCCGCAAACAAATGGTGCTTCAGAGTATCAGAGGGGTAGCCGTGTTAGTCTGAATCTGCAAAAGCGACGAGGAGTCCTGTGGCACCTTATAGACTAACTGAAGTGTAGGAGCATAAGCTTTCATGGGCAAAGACTGACGAAAGCTTATGCTCCTACACTTCAGTTAGTCAATAAGGTGCCACAGGACTCCTCGTCGCTTCATCTATTTAATGTATTCAGTTTGGACGAAGCAAGAGAACTATAGTTGTATGTTTGAAAAAACACTAAGCAAAATAAGTTCCATGTAAAATGTTACTTTGCCAGGATGAAATAAACACCTGACAAAAAGTGTAACATAAGTCATTGTGTGATCCCCTCTTACATTACTATATAAGGGTATGTCTACACTACCCTCCTAATTCGAAATAGGAGGGTAATGTAGTCATACTGCAATTGCAAATGAAGCCCGGGATTTGAATTTCCCGGGCTTCATTTGCATAAAGCCGGCCGGCGCCATTTTTAAATGCCGGCAGTTCGAACCCCGTGCTGCGCGGCTACACGCGGCACGGAGTAGCTAGTTCGGATTAGGCTTCTAATCCGAACTAGCTGTACTCCTCGTGGAATGAGGAGTACAGCTAGTTCGGATTAGGAAGCCTAATCCGAACTAGCTACTCCGTGCCGCGTGTAGCCACGCGGCACGGGGTTCGAACTGCCGGCATTTAAAAATGGCGCCGGCCGGCTTTATGCAAATGAAGCCCGGGAAATTCAAATCCCGGCCTTCATTTGCAATTGCGGTATGACTATATTACCCTCCTATTTCGAATTAGGAGGGTAGTGTAGACATACCCTAAGAAACTAGAAAGCACTCCAGGCTACTTCAAGGATAAGTACCTTTACACTTTGATGATAACGTGATTCTATGACAATTTAAATACCTCCTTGAGACATCCTTCTCAAAATAGAACTTTTACCTATTAGTGGTCCAATGATATAGCCAGCAAAACTACAATAATCTTTTTCTTCTGTGTTTACTAAATATCAGAGTGGCTTTTCCTAACACTTATGTCTTTAAAAAAATTAAATAAATATAAGCATTACTAACTAAACTGCTGTAGGAACCATGCAGGAATCTCATCAACAAAGAAGCAAGCACTAGAAGTAGAAAGAGCTGGCTGGTTAATCAGAAAAGAAGGCATCTTGTTGGAGAAGCTGTCATCCTTGAATCTTCAATTGATGGGTCATTTCATCCCCAGCAGGGGTTCCTTGCATGAAGTGTAATTTTTACTCTCATTGTTCAATCAGTATGACAGCTTTGGCTTTAATGTGATGGAAGTTTTGACTCTAGTCTGAATTATTCCTCTGACAGTTGGTAAAAAAAAAAAAATCCAGAACCAAACAATGAAAAATAAAACACAATGAAAACATTCTTTTTAATATGAGACTCCCTGGCTGTTAGAATTTTACTCTTAATATACCCAATGAGGTTATATACATAACGGTCAAATTCCATAGTTCTTTGCACTTTATATAGGTTTTTCAATTAGTGAATCTGTTATAGTACAAAGCATCTACTACTAACTTGAACAGTAAATTCTCAAGTTTTTATGCCCTCTCCATGATTTACTGTATGCGCAAATGATAAATTATAGTTATACTCTAGAATTATATATTTAAAAGAAATACTTTACTACTGTAGTTGGTATTCCACAATGAGGCATTTTGTACAAGTTCAAGAGCATGTTTTGTCATTGTGGTTCCCATAAACACTTGTCCATGTGAAAATGTCATTTTGGCAATTTTTTCCAGTTGAAATTCCTGTGATTTTTTTCTAGCACAAACAAAATTCCCATTGCAGCAGACATCTCAGGAAATGGTAATAGCCATGAACATTTAACAGCTGTGAATGGACATAAGAACATTAGAACAGCCATACTTGGTTAGACCAAAAGTTCATCTAGCCCAGTACTCTGTCTTCCAACAGTAGTCATTCCTTGGTGCTTCAGAGGCAATGAATAGAACAGGTAACCATCAAGCGATTCATCTCCTGTCACCCTTTCCCTACTTCTGAGAAAGGCTAGGAATATACTGTCTTGTATTATATTTAGTACTTTTATCAGTGCTATAGTAATTCCCAGAGAGATAGTGCAGGATTGGGGGTCCTCATAGTAATGGTTATTGAACATATAAAAATAAAAAGGTAACCCCTGTTTCAAAGTACAGTAGACTTCCGATAATCCGGCACCTTTGGGACCTAGGGGGTGCCGGATTATCAGATATGCCAGAGTATCAGGAGGTACTGTGGTAGGGGAGCTGTGACGGGTCTGCTGGGACTGCACTGCGACCGGTGGGGCGGGGGAGGGGCAAACCCTCCGCCATTTTGCAGTGACAAGCCAGCTGGGGCTGCAAGCGGCAGCGGTGGACTTGGGGAAGCGGCTGAGCAGAGCAGCTGGAGTGCTGCCGGGTTGGTCCCGCAGTGCCGCCCCTCACCTGCAAAACGGTGGAGGGTTTGCCCCTCACCACACTGTTCCCCACTCACCCCGCCCCCTGGCTGGACGCAGTGTGGTCCAGCAGACCTGTCAGAGGGGTATAATCCCCCTCTTCTCTCCTCCCCTTCCCTTTTCCAGCCTATTAGCACGCGTGGGGCTCACAAGAGTTCCAATTGTCCGGCTGCCCGGAGCACTTCCAGGTTCCAGTTGGTGCCGGAATATCAGGAGTTCCAGACAATTGGAGTTTTACTGTACTTACAATTTAAATAAAGTCAAAATGTGACAGCTCAATGTAAAACAGAATGAAGGGGAAAGACAAGGGGAAGAGACTGTAATATATTTACTCAGTGTCATTTACACATACTAGATAATGTAGTCTGGAAAATTTCAACTAGAGGTCTCAGGCACTACTATAAAAAAAATAACTAATAATTGTAGGATACATGTGATAGAGGACTAAACATTAATGAAGATATAACTTCCTTAGAAGATGGAATTGGACATTTGTGGTTGATGCAAGGGAAGGAAAGTGCCAGAGATGTTCAGAGCAGAGCAGCTTTTTGGGAGAAGTCACATTTCACATATACAGTGCTGCTGAGTGGTTTGCTAGGCTTCTTTGCAATTAAGGTGCCATCATGGTAATTCAGGAAACTGCTGAACTGTTCATGTGCAGGACACCAATGTTCCAAAGTTATTTGAAGAGAATATAGCCTGTCTTTTAAGTAAATGTCACACGTGGATGAGGAGAGAGCAGACAGTGTGGAATAAACCAAGATTTGAAGATTTATGAAGGAAACTTATTCCAGAGATACTTACATGACCATAGCAGATAAGGAAAAGCCACTAGTACTCTTAGCCTATATTAAGCCTGTTGTCTGTAAGTTGTGGAGAAACCTAGGCATGAAAATGTGAGCTAACTCAGCTCTCAAATGTCTCATAGGAGCTGTGACTCATATAGCAATGTCTGGTAAAATCCTGGACAAACCTTATTAAATTAAGTTGAAGTTTAAAAGGAGCTAATTGTATTAAAAATTCAAATGCTCATTTACTATTGTGGGATTGTATGTAACTTGTCTAGAAGACATGACAAAAGTCAATCTTGGGAAAAGTTACAAGCAAAGAATGAACTGTTAATTGAGTAGGCTTCCTAGGAAATCCTTGGCAAGAAGGGAATGCAGATTACCCACCTATAGGTCCATCCTTTTGAAGCTGAAACCTGAAGAGAAATCAGTTGTCTAGCTGCTACCAATTCAGTCTTTTCAAAGACCTAAACTGGATAAAGGAGTGAAACTTGAATTCATAAGGATGCTTATTCTGAGCTAATAGATGTTATGAATTTGTGACCACAGAAAATAATCTTTTTTTGAAGGACCGTTTGCTGCAATTGTCTTTGTTGGAGTCATGGAGTGATGTCTGGTAAATTTATTAGCTTGAATGTAGGTTATTTTATTATTTTTAATATGATTTCTCATAACGCTATTAACTTAAAAAGAGCTACATGTTGCTAAGTTACCTATGTCAGTTACAATGCATATGGTCTCTGAGGAGAAAAGTAAAGTAAACTAGCTTAGTCAGTCAGATTTGCTGGAAATTCACAGCATAGGCAGGGATTTGTGCAGCCTTGAAATACCATGATCAATAGGGAGAGAGATGCATGTCTCCACTCAATGACGGTGACATCTGGGGAATCCAAACTCTGAGCAAGAGCATTTGCTAGATCATAGTGGTAGAAAAGCAGTGCACTTGACCTGAACTGTGACAGGAATACCTCATATTACTCTCACTATCCCCTTCAGCTAACTATAGAAATCTGGTTGATGTGTTGCAGTGTCTTTGCCCTGGTCTACACTAGGGAGTTATTTATAAATAACCCCCCTTATTTCAAAATAATAAGCAGAGTATCCACATTACCAAGCCTGTTATTTCAAAATAAGGGGCTGATTATTTTGAAATCTGTACTCTTGCTTTCCTTGGGGAATAATGCTTTTTTCGAAATAGTTATTTCAAAATAGTGTTATTGTAGAATAGCTGCTACTATTTCAAAATAACTACCCCCCCAGAATAATTTGAAGCAATTACTCCCCAGTTCTTCCTGGGACTCTAATTCAAGGTAGCATATCCACATTAACGTAGCCTGCCTTGGTTTAATTTTGAGGCTCCACCATAGGAGGGACATTCTATTTCAATTGTTATTTCGGGAGTTGTTATTTCAAATTTAGTTTTTTCAAAAATAATTTCCCAGTGCAGACATGCCCTTAGAGCAGGGATGGACAATGATTTTTGGTGGGGGGGCCACTCCCAAGATTTTGGAAAGTGGTGAAGGGCCGCATGTTTCTGTGGAGGAGATGCAGAAGCTAGGATAGAGGCTGGGTGCACAGGCTAAGGGACTGGGGTGCAGGAGGTGATGTGAGGTCTGAGACGGAGTTTGGGGAAAGGAGGGGGTTGTGACCTGGGTCAGGGAATTAGGGTGTAGGGTCAGGGAGGTGCAAAGTCTGGAAGAGAATTGTGACCTCAGAGAAAGGGAAAAGGGGATGCAGACTGTAAAGGGTTTCAGTGGTGACCTGGTGCAGGGTCTGGGAGGGTGTTTGGGTGCAGGAAAGGATTCTGGCCTGGGAAAGGACTGTAGGAGAGGGTACAGGGTCTGGGAGGGACTTGTGACCTGGGGCCACGGGGTGCAAAGGGTTTGGATGGTGACCTGGGGGAGGGAGTTGGAGTGTGGGAGGGGCAGGGGTGCCAGAGGCAGGCTCTGACTTGGAGGCACTTACCTAAGCCAGCAGCCCTGCAGCACTCCCAAGGCAGGCTGGGTTCCTTGCCTGCTGCAGCCCCAGATCACTTTAAATTGCACACTTGTTCCCTCCATGTGGCTCTCAGCTCTGGGAAGAAAAAGAGCCTTGTGCTGCCCCCATCTCCCAGGCCAATCTCTCAGCTCCTATTGGCTGATTGTTCCCAGCCTATAGAAGCTGAGGATTGGGCTGGGGGCTAGGAGATCACACGAAGCCTCTCCCTCCCTGAAGAGCAGAGAGCCACATGGCCTGGGCCTTAAAGCATGGCAGCTGCCTGCCTGAGGGTCCCAACAGAATGGTCAGTGGGCTAAATCCAATGGCTTGGCGGCCAGGTCCGGCCCCCAGGTTGTATTTTCCCCAGCACTGGTATAAACTGTATTTATAGGTAATAGAAGAAAGGAAAATAGTGGCACTCTATACATAATATTGTTATTGATAAATTTAAAGGGTGAAAATATATTTTCAGTGCATGGATAACTTTTTAAAGTAAGTACTCTATTTCAGTGATTAATAAACAGGAAATTTTAAGAGGCAACATATATTAAACATTACTCTTGTTGATTATTCACTTACACTTCTCATTGAGATTTCCAGTTAAAATATTCCTGTTGAGAGAAGAGTACCATTTATCTAATCCAGTTCTTCAAGAAAAAATTCTTTGGTGGTTTCAGGAGTCTTCAACTAACTAATTTAATAAGAGAGTAATTTATATTCCAGTCAGTAACTTGTAATACCGTTATTACTGAAATTCAAGTAAGAGATCACACAATCTGACTTATCTACTGCATACCATGAAATATCTACATATATATTATTATTGAAAGTTAAAAAAATAGTGACCTCTGAGGTATGCAGTTATTTTAGATCAATATACTATAACACATTATTTTCTTAATCACAACAGTGAGTATTTTATATGTCTCCAGTGATGAAAATGAAGATTTAACTCTGAGACCATTGTGGTTTTCACATTATTTCATCAGAGCTTTCAAAAACCCACATTTTAAATTAAGTGTAGTAATTTCTTAAAATGTAAGAGTTTTAACCAGCTTATTTACCATTTATCAGTCAACATGTGCTGTTAATCTTTGCCAAGAAATTGTTCATATAATGAACTTTGATTTAAAGGAACCTTTCAGAGGCTTTTGAGATATTGAAAATATATCCCCATAGAGTGCTAGGGCCAAATTTTCAAATACTGCTTCCAGAGGCACAAATGAGGAAGGTAAACATCTATTGCCACTATACTATCCACTACTCAGGTAGTCAGACATTTGGAATGAAATCCTGGCCACACTGAAGTCAATGGCAAATTCCCATTGATTTCAATGAAGGACTTCAATCCTAAATTATAAAAATGTGTGCCTGTAATTGATTCTGAGAGAAAATTTAGAGGCTTGAAGATCTTTGTAAAAACTAGATTGTTCATGTCTGATAATAATGTCAAGAGACTTTTCATTTGCATCAGTCTGGATGTATTATTTACCTGGATATCTTTATTAGCAAATCATTACAGGAAGTCACACTAGCAAACATAATCACCAAAACAGACCTTAAACATTTTTTCAGTAGCTGATCTTTTTAAAAAGTAAGTTGCTAGAACATAGCTGTGGTCATTCTCCTCTCTAGGGCAGTGTGAGGAGCATTTATACTGTAAGATCATTCAGATAAAATACCAGTCAGTCTTATTTTTCTGAAAAGAATCAGGCACATTTTTAGACTCATAGAAACATAGAACACTAGAACTGGAAGGGATCTCGAGAGGTCATCGAATCCAGTCCCCAGCCCTCACGGCAGGACCAAGTACTATCTAGATCATCCCTGATAGATGTCTATCTAACCTGTTCTTAAATATCTTCAGAGATGGAGATTCCAACCCCCCCCCCCAGGCAATTTATTCTAGTGTTTAACCACTCTAACATAAGTTTTTCCTTATGTCCAACCTAAATCTCTCTTGCTGCAGTTTAAGCCCATTGCTTCTTGTCCTATCCTCAGAGGCCAAGGAGAACAATTTTTCTCCCTCCTCCTCGTGGAATGAGGTGTACCGGTAGTTCGGAATAGGAATCCTAGTCCGAACTACCTAGTTCGAGCCCCGTGTAGCCGCGCTGCACGGGGTTCGAACCAGCGGGGATTTAAAAATGGCGGCTCCCCGCTTATGCAAATGAAGCCCGGGAAATTCAAATCCCGGGCTTCATTTGCAAGTGCAGTATGCCTACATTACCCCGCTAGTTCGAACTAGCGGGGTAGTGTAGACATACCCTTAGGTATTTGAAAACCACTATCATGTCCCCTCTCATTCTTCTCTTTTCTAAGCTGAACAAGCCCAAATCTTTCAGTCTTGCCTCATAGTTCATGTTCTCTAGACCTTTAATCATTCTTGTTGCTCTTCTCTAGACCTTCTCCAGTTTCTCCACATCTTTCTTGAAATGTCGTGCCCAGAACTGGACACAATACTCCAGTTGAGGCCTGATCAGCGGAGAGTAGAGTGGAAGAATAACTTCTTGTGTCTTGCTCACAATACTCCTGTTAATGCATCCCAGAATCATATTTGCTTTTTTTGCAACAGCGTCACACTGTTGACTGATATTTAGCTTGTGGTACACTATGACCCCTAAAGCTCTTTCTTCAGTACTCCTTCCTAGACAGTCACTTCCCATTCTGTATGTGTGAAACTGATTGTTCCTTCCTAAGTGGAATACTTTGCATTTGTCCTTATTAAACTTCATCCTGTTTACCGCATATCATTTCTCTAGTTTGTCCAGATCATTTTGAATTATGACCCTACCTTCCGAAGCAGTTGCAACCCCTCCCAGCTTGGTATCATCTGCAAATTTAATAAGCGTACTCTCTATGTCAGTATCTAAATCGTTGATGAAGATATTGAACAGAACCTGTCCCAAAACAGACATCTGTGGAATCTCTTTTGTTATGCCCTTCCAGCATGATTGTGAACCATTAGTAACTATTCTCTGAGAACTATTATCTAGCCAATTATGCACCCACCTTATAGTAGCCCTGTCTAAGTTGTATTTGCCTAGTTTATTGATAAGAAAGTCATGTGAGATCGTAAATGCCTTACTAAAGTCTAGGAATACCACATCCACTGCTACTCCCTTATCCACAAGACTTGTTATCCTATCAAAGAAAGCTATCAGATTGGTTTGTCATGATTTGTTCACCAAATCATGTTGGCTGTTACCTATCACCTTATTTTCTTCCAGATATTTGCAGATGAGTTCCTTAATTACTTGTTCCATTATCTTTCCTGGCACAGAAGTTAAACTGACTGGTCTGTAGTATCCTGGGTTGTTCTTATTTCCCTTTTTATAGATGGGCAATCTTTTCCAGTCTTCTGGAATCTCTCCTGACTTCCATGATTTTTCAAAGATGATAGCTAAAGACTCAGATACCTCCTCTATCAGCTCCTTGTAGAGTTGGCAGGTATCCAGTTTTCTACTGAACAGTCCAGTATTTGCAGTATTGTCTGTCCAGTAGAAAAATTCAGAAAATACCAGACATGTGCAATGTCCAGTATTTTCTGAATTCCCGGCTAGGTGCTGGATGGAAGCCTGGTGGGGGTGGGGGAGTGACTGGGAGGTGGGGCCGCGATTGGTGCTGGGAGCCCTCTGGTGGCGTGCAAAAGCCAGGTGGGGTGGGGCGGCGGCGGGGGCTGGGACTCCCAGCCACTCCCCTCACCCAGCTTCTCCACGCAACCAAAGGCTCCCAGCACCAATCGCAGCCCCGCCACCCAGCTGGGAGCCTCTGGTGGTGTGCAGAAGCCGGGCGGTGGGAGTGACTCCCAGCCCCTCCCCCGTCCCTGCCCCCGCCCGGCTTCTGCTCGCAACTAAAGGGAGTGCCTGCCTGGGGCGCGGCGCGAAGGACTCCGGCTGCGGCCAGTGGCTGCACCCTTCTCCCCCTCCAGGTCTGCTTCCCATCCCCCTTCCTCCAGGACCCCTCTCCTCCCGTCCAGCCCCATGGCCCCCGCCCCCCCCAGCTCTGCTTCCCTCCCCCCCTTCTTCCCAGCCATCTCCACGGCCCCCAGACACCTCTCTCACCAGCTCTGCTTCCTGCCCTCCCCCCCCCCGTCCTCTGCCTTCCTGCTGTCTAGCCCCGCGGCCCCTGGATCCCCCGCCAGCTCTGCTTCCTGCCCCCCCTCCTCCCGGCCAGCCCCGCGGCCCCCACCAGCTCTGCTTCCCGCCCTGCCCCCTCCTGGCCAGCCCCGCCCCCCTCCCGGCCGGTTCTCCCTCCCCCCTCCCCAACCAAGTGAGTCCGGTTTTTGGCGGGGTCTACCTGGCAACCCTAGCTCCTTGAGTATTCTAGAATGCATTTCATCAGGTCCTGGTGACTTGCAAACATCTAACTTTAGTAAGTAATTTTTAACTTGTTCTTTTTTTATTTTATCTTCTAAGTCTACCCCTTTCCTACTAACATTCACTATGTTAGGCATCCAGTCACCATCCATGTTCTTGATGGAAACCGAAACAAAGAAGTCATTAAGCACCTCTGCCATTTCCAAGTTTCCTGTTTTTGTTTCTCCCTCCTCACTGAGCAGTGGGCCTGTACTGTCCTTGGTCTTCCTCTTGCTTCTAATATATTTATTGAATCTCTTCTTGTTATCTTAGTAATAGAGATGTAGCCATGTTAGTCTAGTCTAGCTGAAACAAAAAACAGGACTATGTAGCACTTTAAAGACTAACAATATGGTTTATTAGGTGATGAGCTTTCGTGGGCCAGACCCACTTCCTCAGATCAAATTGTGGAAGAAAATAGGCACAACCATATATACCCAAGGGATACAATTAAAAAAAATTGTTTTTGATCGTATCCCTTGGGTATATATGGTTGTGCCTATTTTCTTCCACAATTTGGTCTGAGGAAGTGGGTCTGGCCTACGAAAGTTCATCACCTAATAAACCATCTTGTTAGTCTTTAAAGTGCTACATAGTCCTATTTTTTCTTGTTATTTTGTTATTTATGCTGAAGTGTAAATAAAAATAATAGAAGGCAACACTGATCAGCAAGTCTAGTCTTCTGTATCTTGTTTACAAGGGTCAGACTTCCCAACCAGAGCACCAGGCAGGCTGGTGGATCGACATGAATACAAAATGTGTAGGCCACCGCCCACTCAGGCCCACCCTTCGCTTCAACTCTTCTACACTGCTGAACATTTCAGATTGAGGAGGTGTAAATAGCAGTGCAGACCAAAGTCACCCTTCTGTGTGAATGCTGCGAGCATTCGATTCAAGGTCCTAAGTTTGAATTAATAGAGTTCAGTAGTCTAAAGTAGGGACCTTTAAGTACATGCCTGCAGCATCTGCACAAAGGAGTTACAGCACAGAACTGGTGAGCACTGCTATTCAGACTGCCTTATTCTGAACTGTGTTGCACTGTAGATTACCCCAAGTCATTTGGTTATCATGATTGTAAAGTCCTTTTCAGCATCACTGATATCCTGGATGTATCTCCCCATTTATAAATGTAACCTACATTCCTTGTTCCTAGATGGTTAACTTTGCATTTAGCTATATTCAGGGTCATTTGTTTGAATGGGCTCAGTTTACCAAGCAATCCAGATTAGTATGTGTAACTAATCTGTCCCCATCATTATTTATCACTCTACCAATTTTTGTATCATCTGAAAGTTACACAAGCAGTGAGATTATATTTTCTTTCAGACCTTTAATAAAGAAATTGAATAGCAAGTGATCAATTTTTATAGGGCTATATTGATTTGTGTGGTTCTATTTTTTTGATCAAATAGGTATGCAGAACTATGTCAAATGTCTTACATACATGCAGGTATATTGCATCAACACAGTTACTTTTATCAAACTTGTAAATAGATCAGAATATATAAAGTTTGTTTGACAAGACCTCAAAGCTAGGTTGTTTGACATGAATGATGATACTACACTTTAATACTTTACTATTAACTGCTTTGAGATAATTCATGTCAAACAACCTAGCTCCTCTCTCTGAAGCACTATGATACAGTGGATGAGAAGTCAGGGGCTTGAGTTCTATTTTCAGATCTTTCACTAACTTTGAACAAATCATTTTACCTATTTATGACTTTGATTTCCCTTCTGTTGATGTGGATAATGATACTAAGTTCTGGTCTACACGACAAAATTACTTGATATATCTACATGACATAGGGCTTTGAATGATCCACAAACCTGAGCAATGTAGTTATATCACCAAGTGCCATTGTGGACAAAGCTGTGTCAGCGGAAGAGCTTTTCCCACCAACATAGCTACTGCTTCTCAAGGATGTAACCCAACAGGAGACCTCTTTCCTTTTGGCTTAACAGTTTTCACCAAATGCACATCAGCAGCGCAGCTGCATTGGTCCTCTGTGCCAATGTAAATTCCTAGTGTATACCTGCCCTTAGTCTCTTTTTTAAAAGAACTTTCAAAAAGGTAAGGCATTTTGTTTTATTTTTATAATGCTAGTGACATCGTACAAGGAATAGTCCAGAAGAATATTGGCGAATTATAATACAACCTATAATTTAATTAAAATACCTTTTGGGGTTTAAGTATCTATAATATTCTTTTCTTTTATAGGGAAGTCGATCAGGATTCTGATGGCCACGTCAGCTTCAAAGAGTTTGAATCTGCAATGAACTATGGACAAAACGAAATATCACAATTGCACTTTTTCTAAATGTACTCTCTGGTTTAAAAAAATGAGATATTTAAAAATCAATGAAACTTCAGTTGTTTCAAATAGAACTCTTACTATAAATGCAGCTCTGATGACGTCAACTAAAGTATATTCGCGTGTGTGTGTGTGTGTGTGTGTGTGTGTGTGTGTGTGTGTGTATAAAATACTGACAATATTTAAAATCTAAATTGATCCACAATTTACCTTTGGTGGGAACTTCAGTTATGTACTTTTTCTCTTTGGCTCAATAAATGAAAAGAGATTGACTACTTTCCAGGTACTTAGTATTTTATTTGTTGATTTTTCAACAGGATTTCGCTAATGAGCCAAAATGTCTCCTACACCTTTACAGAGAGGCTACTTGGGACTGAATGGATGATTTTTATTTTCCATATAAGCACCTTTCCTTTTTTATATAGTATCACACATTGTTTTAATTGCAAGATCATTTATTGTTGGATAACTCTGTGATCTAATTCCAAAGCATTGCACTGTTAAAAAAAATGAGAATTGGATAATATGAAGTGTTTAATCATCATAATAAAATAAGGTAAACTTTCTCACTTTTAAAGTTTTTCTCTTTTAAATTCCTTTAGAGGTAGATTTAAAAAATAGACCCCTTCAAATTTGCAGATATCCGCAGGTATCCACATTAGTGGATGTCAATGAGGATATCTGTAGCTCATTTTTGTGGATGCAGATACAGATCAGACCACCCTGATCCGGCATCCTTGGGACATGAGTTGTCCTGAAACAGGGATTTTGCTGGACCAGAGGACGTCATTTCTGCTCCCCTGCCACCAGCCTCGCAGGTTGGCTCTGCTCCTGGCCTGGCCTCTCCTCCCAGCCTGCTTCCTATCTGCTCTTAGCTCTACTGCCCAGCCACAGCAGCCCATGGTCCTGCCACTGGGGCTCCCAGCTCTGGCGCAGAAAACCACTGTCCAGCTGCCAGTGTTCCTGACCCCACCCTGCTACAGGCTCAGCCAGACTCCCATGGCAGGGCTCCCACCCACTAGCCTCGAAGCCAGCCAGGCTGGGTTCCTAACCCCTGCAGGGCTCCCTCCATTGGGTCTCTCTGGTCCAGCAACATTTGTGATTCTGCTGGACCACAGATGTTGTTGGACCAGGGAGTCACAGTTGAGAGATGTTCAACTTTTACACTTTTTGCATCCATGCAGGGCTATATAAAACACTCTCACTGATAAAGAGAAAACTCTGAAGTTTGGGTTACAGACCTAAACTTGGCCCGACAAAAAGATACATACCCAAATGCTGAATGGACTTACATGAATACTTTTGTTGTATATCTTTTGGCCAGGTCAGGAGCTGTGAGGAAAATAAGATGAAATCTGTCATTGCCACCACAGATGCACCCACCCACTCATGATTATCAAGACTGTGTACTGTTTGAATAAACTGCCTGTTCTCTTAGCTTCAGACATGCCTCTCGGAGCCACACTATGGCTAAACGTACACAAATCCATAGGTCCGGATTTAGTGCATCCGAGGGTACTGAGGGAGTTGGCAAATGTCATTGTGGAGCCTTTGGCTATTATCTTTGAAAAGTCGTGGAGATCGGGAGAAATCCCGGATGACTGGAAAAAGGCAAATGTAGTGCCCATCTTCAAAAAAGGGAAGAAGGATGATCCAGGGAACTATAGGCCGGTCAGTCTTACCTCGGTTCCTGGAAAAATCATGGAAGGGATCCTTAAGGAATCCATATTGAGGCACTTGGATGAGAGGAAAGTGATTAGGAATAGTCAGCATGGATTCACAAAGGGCAAGTCGTGCCTGACCAATCTGATTAGCTTCTATGATGAGGTAACTGGCTCGGTGGACATGGGGAAGTCAGTGGATGTTATATACCTTGACTTTAGCAAGGCTTTTGATACGGTCTCCCACAATATCCTTGCCAGCAAGTTAAGGGATTGTGGATTGGATAAATGGACGGTAAGATGGATAGAAAGATGGCTAGAAGGCCAGGCCCAGCGGGTAGTGATCAATGGCTCGATGTCAGGATGGCGGTCGGTTTCTAGTGGAGTGCCCCAAGGTTCGGTTCTAGGACCGGTTTTGTTCAATATCTTTATTAATGATCTGTATGAGGGGATGGATTGCACCCTCAGCTAGTTTGCGGATGACACTAAGCTGGGGGGAGAGGTAGATACGCTTAAGGGCAGAGATAGGGTACAGAATGACTTAGACAAATTGGAGGATTGGGCCACAAGAAATATGATGAGGTTCAACAAGGACAAGTGTAGAGTCCTGCACTTGGGACGGAAGAATCCCAAGCATAGTTACAAGCTGGGGACCAACCGGTTAAGTAGTAGTTCTGCAGAAAAAGACCTGGGGGTTACAGTGGATGAGAAGCTAGATATGAGTCAACAGTGTGCCCTTGTAGCCAAGAAGGCTAATGGCATATTAGATTGCATTAAGAGGAGCATTGCCAGCAGATCCAGAGATGTCATCATTCCCCTTTATTCGGCTTTGGTGAGGCCGCATCTGGAGTATTGTGTCCAGTTCTGGGCCCCCCACTACAAAAAGGATGTGGACGCATTGGAGAGGGTCCAGCGGAGGGCAACCAAAATGATTAGGGGGCTGGAGCATATGTCTTATGAGGAGAGGCTGAGGGAGTTGGGTCTGTTTAGTCTGCAGAAGCGAAGATTGAGGGGGGATTTGATAGCAGCCTTCAACTTCCTGAAGGGAGGTTCCAAAGAGGATGGAGAGAAGCTGTTCTCAGTAGTGACAGATGGCAGAACAAGGAGCAGTGGTCTCAAGTTGTGGTGGGAGAGGTCCAGGTTGGATATTAGGAAAAACTATTTCACTAGGAGGGTGGTGAAGCACTGGAATGGGT